>NC_138767.1:38267981-38871909 GCF_965113315.1 Podarcis vaucheri
AGAAGGGTGTGGAAAGGATGAGCAACTAACCTTGGGCTTTGATATCCCTCCCTTTGACATGTTTGTTTGTTTGTTTGTTTGTTTGTCCTGAATTTGTGCTCCTTGCTATACAGCTCTGGATCCAATTAGTGCTGTCTGAAAGCAAACATGGAACTCTTAGATACACGTCCTAAAAAACAGCTGGTTGGTTGCTGAGATACAAAGCACATTACCTCACAAAAACGATTTAACGTCAGTGAGATAAATATGGATTAACATCATACAGCTAACAAGGTCTTATTTGTCATTCGAGGCTTAAGAATACCGGGTGAAAGTTTATGAGTCAGTGTTATATTGTTAGGTGTCAGTGAGTCAATTTTTGCTGGTGTTCAAATGTATGCTTAAGGCAGCATTTTACTTGTCTTGGCCACATGATCTTGTTAATTTGTTGAAAATGTTTGTGTTTGTCATATATCACTAGAATATAGTTTTTCTTCAACCTAGTGATTGTATTCGAGGCTCTCAGATTCACTGGGATAGCACTGAGATCTGTGGCAGTTTTATTTTTAAATCCTATTTTTGTTTTGTCCAACTTTCATCTTGCACTGAAGAATTATGTGAAAGCTTTCATCCCAGATCCTGAACATTAGCAGGTTTGGTAAAAAAAACAACAGGCCTGTCCCCATTTGAGCATTATTTGGCTGTTAATCAACCTTTTCCCCATTTGAATAGACCCACAAACATTTAAATCTGTATCTGAGAAGCAACTTTAATCTCTCCCATTCATCCCAGTAGGCGTTTCCTTTTGTGGTTGTCCCCAGCTTCTAATTTGTTGATTCTCTTCTGTTGACTAAGTACCAAGAGAGCATGCATGCACATCCAGAGTGTGCCCATACTAGCTAGTGGTCCTTCATTCTACTATCCAAGCCTGACCATCAAGCCTAACTAGTTTGACGCTCTGCAGAAAGCACCAATCAAGGGTGGTAAAAAAATGTCATCCAACAGCAAGAGCTTTTTCTGCAGATTTGAATTACCGTATTTTTTGCACCATAACACTCACTTTTTTCCTCCTAGAAAGTAAGGGGAAATGTCTGTGCGTGTTATGGAGGAAATGCCTATGGGTGGCATGCCTACGGATTTTCCTCCTCTAAAAACTACATGCGTGTTATGGTCGGGTGCGTGTTATAGAGCAAAAAATACGGTATGTGCATTCATGTGCATTGCAAAAATCTGTAAGTATTTGAAAGGGTTCTCACTTGCTGCTTATGGTCCTGTGTCTAAAGTAATTGTGTGCAAGTAGTAATGCGGGAAGAGATGGTTAATGGAATGGCACCAACTGTATAATGAGAAGGCCTTGAGAAAATTGTGTGCATCATTTATAGTTAATGATAGATGGTAGAAAAACTTGCAGTGTATCTTATGCTTATAATAACAAATCTAGCAGTTGTGGGATATATTTAAACAAGCAGTGAAGCAATCCTCAAATCTTGGAAGATCCTGGGTGGTCAGCTTAAGAGTCATGCTTTGATATCCTTTCTTGTTAGTAAGAATAGAGTTAATTCTGTGTGTGTGTTGTTGTTTTTTAAATTTTATGTACATGCTGTCAGTAAGGAGAAAATGATCTCATTGTTTATGCCAAATTTCATCTTGTAATGAAAAACAGCTGCTCATATTTGCTATATGACAGATCAGAAAATAGGAGTTGTGCCCATCAGCGAAAATACGGTTTCAACAGACACATAGATGAGCTTGGGGTCTCAGTTGTGGCAGCCTATAGCATCATAGTTCCTGTAAGCTAAACTTCTGTCCTATACAGACCATTAGCAAATCCTGAAATGGCACAAGGGAGAAAACAGGCCTGATTCGTATGTTAGGAGTGTGGCACTGCAGCTGCCTGGATCCAATCCTGCTCTGGAAATGCTTGTATAAGAGAGTCATGTAGGAGAGGCAGCTCCCGTGAGGAACGTTCTCCCTCCATAGCAGCCCTGCACCTGCCTGAGGGCTGGTCACTTGGCATTTGCCCTTCCTGTACGATTCCACTGTTTCAGTGTAGAGTCATTTGTTTTATTTAGATATCCTTCTCTTCATTAGAAATTCTCAGAATGGCTCTCCTGATTGTAAAAGAAAGATGACAATGATCAAAGCAAGGCAAATAATTACAAACTGAAAGAGCACCATGGTCAGATCAAACAACAGACCACCATAGCTTGGGATGATTTTTTAAATAGCTTTCAATCTGACACGTCAGGAAACCAGGTGATGTACGTTTTGAAGTCAGGGATGTAGAACCTCCAGTCAGATCATAGAAATAATAATAATAATAATAATAATAATAATAATAATAATAATAATTATACCCCACCCATCTGGCTGGGTTTCCCCAGCCACTCTGGGCGGCTTACAGCACATAAAAAGATGTAGAACATTAGGCATTAAAAATTTCCCGATACCAGGGCTGCTTTCAGGTGCCTTCTAAAAGCCAGATAGTTGTTTACTTCCTTGACATCTGATGGGAGGGCGTTCCAGAGGGTGGGCGCCGCTACCGAGAAGGCCCTGTGCCTGGTTCCCTGAAACCTCACATGTCACAGTGAGGGAACCGCCAGAAGTCCTTTGGTGCTGGACCTCACTGTCTGGGCTGAACGATGGAGGTGGAGATGCTCCTTCAGGTATACAGGACCGAGGCCGTTTAGGGCTTTAAAGGTCAGCACCAACACTTTGAACTGTGCTCGGAAACTACTGGGAGCCAATGAAGATCTTTCAGGACCGGTGTTAAATGAAGCATGCACCACTCCGGCGAGACAGTCTAATAATAGAATTGTAGAGTAGAAAGGGACCCCAAGCACAATATAATCCAACCTGAATATAGAAACAAACCACTCTTGTTTTGGGGTGCATTATTTTGTTTCTCTGTGCTTATCATTTTTTTACCTTTATTACGGCTGCAGGGGTCCTGGCCTCTGGACCTCTGAGAGGGTCTGCCACTATAAACACTCCTGTTGTACATGGTTAAGTTTCCTTAATTTTGGAACACTATAGTTTCACAGACCTCTCCAGGGAGATGGCACAGCACTGTAGCCATACCGATCCTTCCAAACCTAAGAAAAACCCCTGTATTGGAAGGGTGTGACCAGAGGGAGTGTGTGTGTGTGTGTGTGTGTGTGCGCACGCAGAATTCACCGCTCCTCTATAAACTGCCTCTATAAGCTTTTAAGATAAATAGGAATGGATGTTACTGCTGCAATGGAGCAGCAGTGATGCCCTGCCCCTTGTAGCCTACTGCACTAGTTAAAAGTATCTCAAGCTGCGGTGAACTCCATATATACCTTGCCCTCCTTGCCCACCCTCTAGAAGCCCTCCATTAATATTACTCATAGCCAGACAAACAGGTATTATACTACCATTCCACAGGTCAGGGGGAACTCCAAGCAGCAAATTATGTTCCTTGGCTGGGCATAATTTGTGGGAAAGGCGAGGGAGTGAAACTACTTCTGAATTGATGGTAATGCCTTTTCTGTTGCTGTAGCTCTTCACAGCATTTCTTGCATTTTAAATATTGATCTGGCAAGCATCCAGACTGCACATTATCCAATCCATCATGTCTTCAGGGTTAGCGATTTTATGTATTTTCAAGCCCTTCAGATGTCAGTCTGGATTTTCCTCCTTCCAGCTTAGCCTCCAATGTGGTTCTTCTGTCATTCAAACAGGGCTGTTGCTCTGTTCTGGAGTGTTCTGTTCTCTTGCCTGTTCACAAGTTAAGAAATACTCTTGCAGAGAAAGTAGGATGTGAATGCCTCTGTTATCCTGTTGTGTCCTATATCTGTCCTTCAGCCTGCAAGTGGGTGAATCTGACAATTTTGGTTTCTTGTTCTTCCAGTCTTAAACTCAGTTCTCTACATTTTCTCATCAGTTTGCAAATTTTTAAAAATCCCCATGACAATTTGTAGGCCTATCAGTGCCAATACTTCCCAATATCACAATTTTGTATGCAGTTTTATTTCATATACACAGTTTTGCTTCATATAATGTATTTCAGTATGTTATTTCCGGTAATAAAGGCATTTGTGTGCACAATGTGTATGATCATATGTGTACACATTGTTTGCATGCAGAACGGCATTGTAAAATTAACAGACGTCTGAATTTTGAGGGCTGGCTGTGTTTCAGAGTGTGTAGGGTTTCAGAAAGTGTGACTTGCTTAGGTTCTCCTTCAGATATGAACTGTAAGGTAGCTATAACTGCCATATAACTAGGCAAAGTGAGGCAGCTGATCGTGGGTGTCATGAAAGGGCACCTAAATGTAAAGGTATCTACATAATTTACTATTATTATATAATTACTTCCAGGGTATGGAGAGTTGCATGGTGAGATTTTCTGCCTCAGGTACCAAAATAACCTGGCTGGGTTGGGTACTATAGACACCTTGATTTGTTGGGGTCATTTCCAACTTTACCTCAGGCAGCAAAATGTCTTGCCTTGGCTCTGTCAGTGAGCTTCTGGGCCTAATTTATGGTGCTAGTACTAGTATATAAAGCCTTTAATAACTTGTTGGGACCCGAGTACCTAAAAGTATGCCTTCCCCCAAAACCAGCTATCTCGGACCCTACGATCAGCAGGTGAGGCCTTCTTGGCTGTATGTCCATGGCATGCTGTCTGGTTGACCTGTGACAAGGCCAGGGGTCTGCAACCCGCGGCTCCGGAGCCGCATGTGGCTCTTTTACATCTTTGCTGCGGCTCCGGGGCGGATACTAGCGAGGGGAGGAGGCGCATTGTGCGCCCCGACACTCCCCACTGTGGCGGGCGCTGTACTGGCTGTGACGTCGCATGGGGGCGGTGCGTGCGTTAGTCACGCACCGTCCCGACGTCACCTTCCCACCCGCTGTCAAATCGTGGCTCCGGAGATATATTTGTTTTAAATGTCGCAATGGTTTTGCGGCTCCCAGTTGTTGTTTTTTCTTCGGAAACGGGTCCAAGTGGCTCTTTTTGTCTTAAAGGTTGCAGACCCCTGGACAAGGCCTTTTTGGTGGCTATTTGTGGACTGCCATCCCTGGTGAAGTATGTCTGTCTCCCTCATCACTGACTTTCAGGAGGATTTTAAAAATATTTTGGTTTATCCATTCATTTAAGGTTTGAAGGACACTGGTCATGGCAACCCTGAGATCTCTGCTTGAGAGAACATTTTTTAGAATGGTTTCATTATTGGCTCCCTCGGCTTCTTCAGGAGGAAGGACACAATATAAATTGGATAAAATTAATAAAAAACATCGTACTCAAATGCCTAACCCTTATGTAGAGTTCACTTCTTACTTTTCCTTCCAGTAATTTCTAGATGAGTTCATATCTCCTTTTGTGTTTTTTCCAGAGTGTTTTTGATAAACCGGCTTCATTACCTTTCTGGAAACTACGGCAATCCTAAACATGGTGCGACAACTGACAAGGGTAAAAAGAAAGAGGCGTGACTCCTATGATTTTGTAGCAAATGAGGGGGGGGGGTTGTAATCGGGCTTTAAAACATCAATTCATGCTGCAGCCGGGAAAACCAAGAAGAAACTTTCTGGGTGAGAGAAGTCTTTGTAAACAGCTGGACACATAAGAGAAATATGAAGGGAGATACAGTGGTACCTTGGGTTACATACGCTTCAGGTTACACACGCATCAGGTTACACACTCCGCTAACCCAGAAATAGTACCTTGAGCTAAGAACTTTGCTTCAGGATAAGAACAGAAATCGGGTTCTGGCGGCGCGGCGGCAGCAGGAGGCCCCCATAGGCTAAAGTGGTGCTTCAGGTTAAGAACAGTTTCAGGTTAAGAACGGACCTCCGGAACAAATTAAGTACTTAACCCGAGGTACCACTGTACAAATATGTTGGATAGCAGTGTATACAGCTGGCAGCAGCTGTGGTATGCTGTGCTGGCAGGCAACCTCTAGATGGTGCCATAGAGCAATGCTCATTCCAAAACCAGCCAGAGTCTAATTCAGCTGAGTAACTTGGAAAGCTCTGTTCACAGAGCTATCTGTCCCCGTCGCATTAATGTGCGGCACATGGAAGGTTTTCACTCTCACGTCACAACAGCCTTGTGAGGGACATTAGACTGAGGAAATGTTTCTTATCCAAGGCTGCCCATTGAAATTCATGCTAAACAGAGATTGGAAGCTCTCAGATGCACACCCGGATATTTATTGACTGCAAGGATGCATTTAGAGGTGACACTCTTACTTGTTATTCATATGGGATTGTAAGTAGAAGAGAGTGGCTAGGCCAGCCCTAGACAAAGGGAGATCTTTGGTGACCTCCAATTCTTCGATGTCTTTTTTTAAATTAAAAAACACACATTTATTCAAAAGTTCAAGCACAACATTTTCAATGAATATATCCCCTCCACAGACACCTGATGATGGCATTAAAACATCCTGTTTTCTTCAATAAAAGAGAAAAAGGGAGACCAGATTACGGTATATCAAAGGTATCTTTTTCAGAGATGCCTTTGATTTGTTGTCAATGGTCTGTGAGGCGTTCTGATAGAGTAATACTCCAGATGTTATTAACCCAAGCCTCTGTTGGTATATTAGATGTTCCTTTCCATTGTTGGGCAATAACTAGTCTAGCTGTTGTGAACAGGAAGGAAATTAATTCTTTAGAGTTAAGGGTGGATTTTGGGGTCAAATCTAGTGATAATAAGGCAAGTGCCGAATTAGGAGGGATAGATTATTTGGTGATTTTGGAGGTCAGATGATAAACTTTCCCCCATTTGTTCAACTTCTATCTGTTACATGATTTTGATGCGGAGTTTCCACACATTTATCTCTGTCGCATAAGACAATGCACATAATATGCACAGATTTGATTATAATCATTCCCACCGATGGTGTTTCTTGAATGCGCACTGACTGATGTTGTAAACTTTCCTGCATGTGAGAGAAAGAGAAGAACTTCAATGCAGCAGTGGCCGCACAAGTTAATTGCCAGCTTCATAAGGGAAAACAAACTGTACTCACTTTTGGTACAGCTTGTTGAGGGGATATCAGAATAAACAGCCCAAGACAGGCATCCCCTGAGCCCATGCTCAGTGCATCACCAATCTTGACATTCCAGGTGCTCACCTGACTTGCCTGCCCCTAATTTCTGCCACAAAGAGGACTTATGAAAAATCAGATGTACATTTTATCATGCTCAACTGATAGTAATGTATGCGACTATATCTTCTGTATCTTGGTCTTTTTATGTTTAAATTATAATATTCATACATGTGCATATATATTAACATATGCAAATACCTATCCACTTCCTTCTTTTCCCTTGGTGCTACATTTTCTTTTTATTTTATTTTCTTTTTTTGCAATGCGTAAGTGGCCACTCTACACAAGGCAGACAAAAGCAGGTATCTGGAGAACAGAATTGAGAATATTCAGTAACTGAGATTACTTTTCCATCCAGGTTATGCTTGCATCTGATCTAACTCTATGCATGTTTCACTTATGAATGAAAAGCAGTTGTGTCATGCCTTGTCATTTGTAAAAAAAAATGGATTCAGGGAAATTCCCTGTGGAGGAAAAAATCTTTTTCCTGTTTGTCCCCTCTAGGCTGTCATCCAAGTTTCTTAAAGTCTTCAAGTAATAGGAAGAAATTTAAACACCATTCCCAACAAGTGAGTAGAGCACTAGATATTTGTGTGTTTGTGTATGTGTTGCTTGAGGACCAACTACTCATTATGTGCAAATGGATGTGAACAAGAGCACACATACACACAGCATGAAGCCACTTCTTGAGAAAAGCAGATATTAGGCGTTCCAGATATGGGCGGTTGGGTTTTTTCCTTTCAACAATAGGCTGGAATTCCCTGGGGATTGCAAGAAATGTGATAGGTGCTAGCAGTGCTTTTTCCCCTTCTGGGGGTACTCATGGATATGCAGTACCGGCATATCTCCCCCCCCCCTCTCTCTCTCTCTCTCGTTGTTGTTGTTGTTGTTGTTGTTAAAAAGTGTGGCACTTACTGCAACAACTTCATGGTGAGTACCGGCATCTGTTTTTCTAGAAAGAAAGCACTGGGTGTTAGACAGATTGAGTACCTCCTCCTGCCACAGCTTCTCTCCCCAAATAGACATTTCCGTGGAGCTCCCCCACCCCGCCCCCGGGGTAGAAGAGGAAGCACATTCACACCTATGTTGTGTAATTTCATCCTGAACCTTAAAAGTGGATCCACTGCCCAATGAAGACTTGTCATGTTGGAAGGCATGACATACAAGGCCAATATAGCAATTCTTTCTTCCCCCTTTGCCTCTCATTGTCTACACTGGAGCATTCTGAAGCAGGGAAGCTAGTGAAAATTGCATAGATGAGACGAGCAAAAATGGAGAATAATGAGCCTGCAGTCTTCCAGCTATGTATCGCAGAATTATCCTATTGGCTCCAGCAGGATTCCCTTGAAATGTGGCTGGCTTTTTATTCTCTAGTGGCCACAAAGTAAAGTGGTGCGAGAATTGGAATATTGAGTGATGAAGACAGTGTGTGTTCCAGTTTATGTGAGATTTTTCACTTATTTCATGGCCAAGTCTTGGATCTTTGGGTGCTGGCTTTATAAGAGGATGTGCTCACAGATGCTGCTCCTTCTGCTGTAGTTGTGAAAGTGACCTAGCAATGTATGGCTTAGGCGGTTGAGCACTGACTTGACAAGGTAAAGCAGCTGTTGCCAAAATGAGCTTTTTGCACTACAACTCCCATCAGCCTCAGCTGGCACATGCTGCTTGAGGCTGATGGGAGTTGTAGTCCAAAAACAGCTGGAGTTGGCAAAGGCTGGTGTAAATCTGCAGGCACCTGCAGGTGGTCTAAATTGCTTGAACACATGATGCATTTTTTGAAATGTGGAAAATGTTATTCTGCCCTTGCTTTTCTCTTAGTGGCAAACCAGCTTTTAACCCTCCTCCCACCAGCAGTAGTTAAACATAGGTGTAGAAATGTTTGAGTGGCTACTTAAGAGGTAGGGAACCTGTGGCACTCCAAATGTTGCCGGACTACAACTCCCAACATTCCTGCCCATTGGCCATGCTGGCTGTGGCTGGTGGGAGTTGGAGTCCAATAATAGCTGGTGGGGTGAGGCTACAGTTTCCCCATCCGTGATTTACTGGATTGTGCTTGTGACATCATTAATAACGACAACACACAGTTCCTTCCCCTCCCACTTCACTTGTTTGATAAAGGTCACCGCGCTACTTACTCATTTTAATCCATAAACGTTTGTTGCAACCCTTTCATTTTTGGGTAGTTATATTTCATTTTATTAACCCCTACAGCGATGCCCTGCCATTTCGAAGATTGCCTTCTTGTTTATTAATATATATTTTTAAAAAATAAAAATCCTTTGGTCAAATGGGCACACCCCATTTCCAGCACTTAGGCTGCACACATCTCTCCTTTGCATGCACACTCTCTCTCACAAACACTTCACAGAAGCAAGCAGGCTTTCTCTCTTGCTGCAATGCTTCTGTTGCATCCTACAGGGAAGACTCTGCTGCTGCAGGATTGGGTCTAGCACTACTATAGAGCAAAGGAGGAGACCCATTATCCTGAGATTTTTTATTTTATTTTTTAAAAAAGAAAGGCTTGTATTTGCATGCACTATTAAGAAGCAGTGCCCAGAAATAAGAGGCTGGAAAATGTGCCTTAAGCTGGGCACATCACTGCAAATGCAAGAGCATCTCTCCTTACATGTTCTAGAGCAGGTGTGGGGAGCCTACCCGCCTCTCAAATGTTGCTGCCTACAACTCCCGTCATCCCTGGCTCTTGGCAATCCTCGATGGGTGATGGGAGTTGCAGTTCAACAATAACCAACAGGCCAAAGGTTCCTCACCTCTGTTTGGTATGATTGCAAGCTCCCTGGGGCAGGGACCTGCCCTTTGGTGCCCCTGCAAACCACCTTCCACATGGAGGGCAATTATATCACAAATACCCTGAAGGTATATGTGCATCCTGGCATAACATGCTGATATTGGGACCAATTTCTAGTGAGCCATCTCTCAAATTAAGCTCTGACAACAGAGAGGGTGTTTCTGCCAGGAGAATAATTACTGTTTTCTCCATGTGAGAGGAGGAAGCAGAGCGTGGAAACAATGGGATGTGTTTGTGTTCAGTACTCATAATATTTCAACTTCAACTAATGGGATTGCGGTTCATTTTAGAAAGTGAGGTTTGCGGGGCTTCTGTTGAGACAGAGCGGAACGTAACCCAGGAGAGTGGCCTTCAGCCTGCACAGAGTGTGCTTCCCGTAAGTGCTTCCTGTCACTCCACCTCAAGCATCCACTGGGAGAGCTGATAGGTCAGAAATGGTGACTTCCAGCCAAGCTCAAGTGCTGGTGCCCCTCGTTCTAGAAATCTAACACCTGGAATTTATCCAATGGCTCCAAATGTTGCTAGCTCACCGATGTCCATGATACAATTCATGGCAAACAAAACAGTAATGGCGAAGAGGGCACCCAGATGTATAGGTAGGCGTGTTATTTATAACTGATGCAACTTTACAATCTCATCAACTTATGTTCAATTCCTTTGAAAAATATATATATAGATGAATCATAATGCAGTCATCATTCCATCACCAGCAGTACCACTGAATGAAATTCAGCAGGCAATGAAATACCCCAGGGTAAATGGTGAGCACTCCAGATTCCTTTAATTGGTGGAAGGTTTGTTTTTTTCATTTTCCCATGGCAAAATTTCCAGCTTTTGCTTTTACTTTTTATTCCCCCCCCCTCCGTTAATTATAGGGAACCAAACTGGAATAAAAACGGGGACGCCATCAACTGCAAGTCAGGATATTCTGACCGGGTGGCCTGTTACTGGGAGTTCCGATTCAATGGTAAGTACAGGTCTTTGCATGCTATGAATTGTATCCAGTGGAGTCCCTAAGACCGCTGGATGTCGCCTCGCATGCCTCCTTCAGGCAACTCCTGCAGCCAAGCTGGTGCCAAATGTATTGCTCTGCGTTCCTTTGGACAACATCAGCGAGGCCGAGAGGGAGTTATACAGGCAAAGTCAATTCAAATCTAGTTTTGTTCCAATCCTCCTTCCTGCTTCCTACAAGGGGCAACACTGAGACTGAGGAGGAGGAAGCTGACAGCCACTTACTGGCAGATAGATGGAGGCTGGCTAAGGTTCGCCATCCCTGCTTTGCGGGACCCTAATCACCATCAAAGCCAGTCGAAGCTTTACTTAAGTATACCAAGTGCAGCTTCAGAGTGTAGTTAATAAATAATAATAATAAAAAGTAAAGGGACCCCTGACCGTTAGGTCCATTCGCGGACGACTGGCCAAAGGAGCCAGCGTACAGCTTCTGGGTCATGTGGCCAGCATGACAGAGCTGCTTCTGGTGAACCAGAGCAGTGCACGGAAACGCCGTTTACCTTCCCGCTGGAGTGGTACCGATTTATCTACTTGCATTTCGTGCTTTCGAACTGCTAGGTTGGCAGGAGCAGGGACCAAACAATGGGAGCTCACCCCGTCACGGGGATTCAAACCGCCAACCTTCTGATCGGCAAGCCCTAGGCTCTGTGATTTAACCCACAGCGCCACCCGCACCCCATAATAATAATAATAATAATAATAATAATAATAATAAAATAATCTTCCAGAGAAACCCTAACATGATGGCAGTAATGGAATTGAAGTGCTCTATGAATGCCATGTATTATGTGTTTTGTTACTGAATCCATCTCCTAAGGAGATAAAAGGTGGCAGCAGGCACGGAAGCAATGCACACTGCTACAGCCAGCCACCATTGACAAGGGCTGATAAGGGGATTATGCGCCTGCATAAGTTCCAGCCTTTGCACAATCAGCACCACTCCCCATTGAATACATCTCTCCAATGTGTGAGAAGTTTTGGGAAAGGGGTTGGCAGGAGCTGGGCTCAGGGGTCATGGCCTACTCTCTCTTCTTCCGTGCAATCTTAATGGAATAGAACATATCCTAAAAACCCTGTGGATAGCTCAGTGGGTGGAGCATGAGACTCTTAATCCCGGGGTTGTGGGTTCGAGCCCCATGTTGGGTGAAAGATTCCTGCATTGCAGGGACTTGGACTACATGACCCTTGTGGTCCCTTCCAACTCTACAGTTCTATGATTCTATGACTGAACAACTGGGCCTTAGTGGCAGGAGAAAAAGACACCCAATTAAAAATCGAGCAAGTTTGAAGACTCTTTCAGATCTATTAAAAAAATCTGTAAATTTGCCTTTTCTGTCCTGTCCTATCCACGGATGTTCTGCTGAACATCCATGGATATTTATTTACAAGCGAACCTGTACGCTGAATGGCATTTTCCATCTCATTTGTTTCAGGGGTTGCAAATCATGGAAAAGGTGACTCAAGATCTTCCTGACCTCAACTGACTGTGCAGGTATGGACATGCCTAAACTGGAGCCAGATCCATGTTTCTTTGAATCAGTTACCAACTCCTGGAGAAGCAAGGTCCAAACATGGAAGAAACCCCATAAAATGTGTTGCAGTATTCACTCAAAAAGAGCATATATGGTACCTGGGAGAGAGGGGGGTGTTTAGTCCAGGAAAAAGAAATCTTACAATAATAGTACCAGCAGATACTGGTGGTACCAGCAGATTTCAAGAGACAGGAAAGAATTTGCCTTTTTTAAATTTGCTCCAGAGATTTGTGTGTGCTCTGATGCACACACAGATTTCTTCTGCGCATGGGTTTTGTTAATTTCATTAGCAGGAGGGGAGCACATTCACATCCATTTAGAAATGCTCATACCAATTATATGAAATGCATTGGAATAGTCCTTGCAGGTGGAGAAGCTTTACTGCATGTCTAGAAAATGCATTGATACTGGGGGACGGGGCTGGAATTGTGAATTCATTCTGGTTTAACCTTGTTGATAAAATACTTGTCCACACAAGAAGCTCTTTCAGAGTATTTGCACATTACTATCTACTCTGCTTCCAATGTGCTTCCACTGCTAGTTAGCCACAATCCATCTGTGTCCTGAAGTTTCTTGAGAAATGCTCCCCTTTGATGTGTTTCTCCCCCCCAAAAAAAACCCCGGCCTCCATGCTATGTGAAAACGCAAGCTGAGGTTAAGCGGATGTGTGTACAGTTCAGACAGCCTTTTCTGCAGGCACTGATGACAGCTTTCTGAAAAGGAGTTGGTAGGGAGTGTTGCTGGTGTGGGAAAACAAATCAGGTCATGCACATCAAGAGAAAGCACCCTCACCCACTCTCTGGGGGATAAACAACAAACACATTTAAGAGGCCATAGATTGTTCAATCAGCCAAGGGCTTGGTTATAGAGAAATGTTTTCCCTTGCCCTGAGCAATTCCTACAAGAGATCATATGTATTTTTTGGTTCCAGAACCAGATGTTCTAAACCAGGGATGGAGAACATGTGGCCCTGCAGGTGCTGCTGCATATGAATCAAATTATTCCTGCCCATTGGCCATGTTGGCTGGGGCTGATGGGTAACACAACATGCTCTCGAGAATCACAGGTTCCTCAACCCTGTTCAAAACCTTCAGGGCGGCACTATTTGTTATGTTCTTATGAATCATCGGTGTAAATTTATGGATTAAGAAACAGAAGCTGGGCTGAAAAAAGCAGCTTGAGGAGGGGGAAAGGGTTTAGGAGGAACACCTTCAGCTTCCTCCAAGCTACTATTATTTAGAGCAGAAACATAATCTTTGGTAGCTTTTCTTTTTAAGGAGAATGATGCAGTAGTAGCTACTACCTTTAAATATTAATAGAAGATGTTTCCAGGAATTATTTCTGAAACATAAAGGAAGCATATTTCACTGCTTTACTGTAATGTAAACCATGGTAGTGCAGCCTTATAGTTAATCCCCCACCCAGTAACCATTTGTGACAAGGAACTGCACATTTAGTGAACATGCAGAGGTTGAACAGATGACCCCATCACTCCTCCACACCCAGTATAGAAACCAAATGGGCTGTTGTTGGAGGAGGGAGTCAGCCCACAAGCTACCAATTTTTTTTGCAGGCTAGGAACTTTTGTGGCCTTAGTTATATGCCTATATGAATGTATTTTAACTTGTAATTCAAGCATTGGCATAAATTCTACAGGGCTTTATAGATGATAAACCAGCAGTCTGAATTATGCATAGAAAAGGTTTAAAAAGACAACACTGTCCCTGGAGCCTGTTGCATGATCTATTCCTAGCAACACATTCACCGTGTCTCAATTTAAACTGAAGCACCAAGTAACCCTGGAAACATAAATAGGAATTTATCAGAACAGCACTGCCAAAGTAGTATTATGCTAACTTTTTATTTCAGTTTCCCTAGTTCTTCTAGCTAGACAGGCATTACCAACTTTCCCCACCAGCATTTAACAGCATCTGCTCTGTTTTCAACATTTGGGCTTGAAGTGCTATTGCTTGTGGATCCAAACAGCACCACCCATGCCCAAAAGAGAAGCATCACCTGGTTTGGGCAAACTCCAAGGTTTTCAGAAGTACAACTAATCTTTAGGGGGGAAACTTTGGCTTGCAAGTGTGGGTGGGACAGAAAAACTGCCCAATGAGGACTCAGCATGCTTTGGGCCATGGAATGCTGTCTTGACAGTTGGGAGGAGGGGAAATGGAAACCCGGGGATGAGAACAAAATAGCCGAGTCCTGCGAAGTAATCACTCCATACTGCAACGTTTTGTTTTAGGTCTCCCTTCTAAATTCCTTATTCTCTGCACACCCAATAATGAAACAATGGGAAAGAGAGGCACACATGATGCCAGAGTATAGCCAACTTTGTTTTTTAATTAGAGTATATATACTTCCAAACTGGATACACTAGAAATTGGCAATGCAACGTAAGATGCAAAGAAATATACCAGTTACTGTCAAAATGACCCTGTACAGCCTTATAATGCAAAAAGCTTTATACAATACAAATTTCCATTAATGTACACAAACCTTGACTGTGATATTTGAATATGATACAGCAAGTTAGAAAGGTCGGAGAGGGGAAGCGAGAAAAGTGCTGAGAATGTAAGCAAATTACTAGATGGAAAACAAGAAACTAGCCTATCTTAAAGAATGCATAGTGAGAAAAGCAGATACAAAGTGAGCATGTTGGTAGAAATGTGAAGTCTTTTAACAAGCAAAGGATATCTGTAGGGAGCATTCCTTTCTTTAGCTTCAAACAGCAAACCAATTATTGTATATGCAAGGGCTTTGATAAATACTGTATTTTTTCCCCTTAAAAAAATAAAAACACTTCCTGATGCATCTCTCTCTCTCTTATTTGGAAATCATGTATAACTAACTTTCCAGAAATAATTCAGTGTTTCAAAGTGCTAAATAAAGCTGCCCAATTACATTAAGCATCACTATGACAGACAAATACAAAAAGGAAATGGTTAAACCCAAGGCATTCAGTTGCTTAGAGCATTGTAATACTTTCATTCCTTGAAGTTCCTATGTTATATTGCACCATTTGGTTTACAGAAAATATTCCTTTAACATTCCTATGCTTGTGTTCCAGCTGACAAACTGCTTGGTCTCTCTCCCACTACCCTGCCTTTTAAAGAAAGACTCACTGCTTCACAGTTTGGACAAATCTGACCAGAACCGTATTGGGTATATTTAGTTACTTAACTGCAGCAACTGCCTATAAGGGGAGAGGTTCCTTGATTTCCACCAAAAAGATATTCATTTATCCCATTCTTAATTACACATTATTGACTAGCAAGTAAGTCCTGCTTCAGCATCGCAGCTTCTCTTAAAATTCCTAGCAGAGGAAATAATGGAGCCCATTCAATCCAGTGGCAGGACTGCAGTTAAATAAATGGTTACATCAGACATGGGTAGTCTCCAAACCTGCAAAAAATTGCTCAGAATGATGGGAAATCAAACCAGTGTGTGTGTGTGTGTGTGTGTGTGTGTGTGTGTGTGTCAATCTGATTTCTAAGATTTGCATGGTGCTGGTGGTGTACCTTGTACCAACTACCAAGTGACAGCATGACAGCGACTAGCAAAAGTCACCACCACATCTTAGGATGGAATGCCACAATTCATGACACTGTACTGACCTTATCTGAAAACATTTGTTTGTCAAAAAAAACAAAGGATGAATCCCAAAGAGTAGTTTTAGCAGAGTTAAGTGCAATAAACAGGGCTCAACATGTGTTAGGAACAGCTAATATAATGACTTACTTTACCATAGTAGCTGAATTAGGGGAGGCCACATGCTGTTTAAACTCATGTGCAGACTCTCATTATTTTGATTGTAGTTACTTTACATTAGTATTATAGCTTGCTAATATTTAGGTTCCTTTCCTCTTTGTCATCCAATGTAAACAGTTTCTGGTCTTTGAACACGTACACAGATCTGGACTTATTCTTATGTACATGTTCAGTGGAGGAAACTGTATGTGATAATGATACGTAATAAATGTCAGTGCATGGGCAAGAGAAAAGTTAAATCTTGGGAAAAGTTAAAAATTGACTTCGATTGTGTATTAGGAATGCAACATTTGCTTCTTACTGCAATAAAGTGCAATATTTATGTCATTTTAATGACCACAAAGTAAGAGCTTTAAGAAAATATAAAGTTAGCTTCCTAGAAGAGTATACTTAAGTAGGCATTAACAAAATAATACAAAGGAATACAAATAACATGAAGGGTAATGTTCATAGGGACACAAAATCTGAAAATATAGCTGAACAGTTGGGGATATAGAACAGAATAATATGATTAAAAAGCACCATTCTTATGTTGAAAAGACTCCGCCATTAACTTTTCAAATATACACTCTGATAATTCTTCAGTCGACAAAAGTTTTTTTAATCTTCTACACTTTTTCTTTTCTTACCTTTTTTTTGCAAGTGAGAAACATACTAGTGCAAGACTCAAGCACTGTGCAAAACCTGCCTTTATTTAGTCTGAGCATTTATACCCAGAATATAGCAAACCCTTCCTTTTAAAAATCCCTATTCCTGGATTTAATCTCTGTAGAATGTACACTCTTGTCTTTGCAAACCAAGGTAATCACTGCATTAATACATACTGAGAATGTGTATGTTTGATCTATGATCAAAAGGGCTTCTTGGTATGAGATACTTTTTTATTGACCTTACATCAGTTTTGAATGGTGCACGTGTGTTTAAATCACATCTCTTCCCAGCGAACGAGACAGAAACATGATGGGGAAATGATCAAATTCCTGACTCCAGTTATTTTACAAAGAAAAGCAGTGATTTAAATGCAATACATGTGCCCCATTTAAAACTGATACTTGGATAGCTGTACTCAAATACAAAACTTATTATAAGAAGTGGCCCTGAGTTACAGAAGAATCTGACCTTGTGCGTGTATGAATTGCACTTGCTGTTTACAGGTCTGTCTGCACTAGGAATGGGAATCTTGGGCTCTCCAGAGGTTGCTGGACTACAACTCCCATCATCCCTGGCCATGTTTGCTGGAGGCCAATGGGAGACGAGTCTAACAACAGATGGAGGGTTGCAGATTCCACCACCCTGATCTGCACCAAGTGTCTGTTCACTCATGTGTGTTCAGGGCCACTTCATACATTATCTCTACGAAGGAAAAAAAATCTCATCTCTGTGGTGGAATATGCATGTTCACTGTAACATTTCAAGGGTGGTAGGAGTGCTTTGCGGGGGGCAGGGAAGAGGCAGCCCATATGCACAGTGTCTACTCAGTCCATGTACACCGAGTAAAACCACATTACATGCCCAACACTACAGTGCCCATGCATTTGCCTACACAGATATCATTACTGCCAGCTGGGGGAAATGTACCATGTAAAACAGCCTTAACTTTGCAGAGCTAGAAGCAATTCCTGCTCCTCTAGTTCATCCTTGAATTCTCAGATCTGAGGCCAAAGCAAACACTATAGTATACTAAGCAAATCCCAAGTAGTGCTGACTGGCATGCCAGTTCTTTTCGAACCTAGCATTGCTGTATCCGCATTCCAGTAACTGTAAAGTAAAGCTAGGCAGGCAAGGTGGTGAGACTGGAGAACTGCAATAATCATCACGAGAGGAGGGGGCTGCAGCTCAGTGGTAGAGCACATGCGTTGCATGTATAAATGTCCCAGGTTCAATCTTCAGCATCTCCAGTTAAATAATCCCAGAGAGCAGGTGGGCTGGGGAGGACCCCTGCCTGAGACCCCGGAGAACGGCTGCCTGTCAGAGTGGACGTTACTGGGATAGGTGGAGCACTGATCCGACTCAGTATATAAGGCAGCTTCATGTGTTCATATTAAATAAGCCAGTACAAAAGGATGTGCAAAAGCAATGTCATGGCACACTGACTCTCCCTTCAGACACGCTCACACTTACCATCTCAAAAGGAAAATGCATCAATATGTAACCTTAAGCAAGTGCTGATTGCCTTTAAGGACACTCTTGTTCAGCTTAAACAAGACAAAATAGTTTCTTAGATAAGAGTACTGGGAACATGCCTCTGAAGGTATGCGGGAGGTCACTTCTCTGAAGAGTTTTAATAAAGCAGCCTTCATGTCAATGCATTTAAGGAGACACACAGAGCCATTTTTTTCCTATACCTTACTACTAATGATCTATAGTACAAATGTTCAGCCAGCCATACCTCCTGGGTGTATGGTTTGCAGCAATGCATATACCTGTTGGGTGTCTGTTGGGGGGTGGGGGTGGGCGGGCGGAGAGTATTATTTTTTTGGTACAGTACTTGGCTGCCCTCAGACAGTTTCTGCCCTTTCTGTTAGTCCAAGGTAGGCAAGGAAGGAGTGCTTCGGCGAAGTGTCGTCCGGCCGTACAGTCTGTGGCCTGGGCGCATGGAATGTGATCTCAAAGTGGTTCTTGGGGAAAAACATGGTTAAGGGAATGAGGTGGGCAAATTCGGAGTTCCGGTACTTGTCAAAGCACAGGGAAGTGCCATTGATGGCCAAGGCCTTAAGTGCCAGGTTTGGCTCTGCCCCGCCGCCGTGGGCAGCCGACATGGCCACTGTCTGCAGCGCCTGGGAGGCAGACATCACCGAGAGAGGCGACAAGAGGCTCCGGGGGCTGTTGGCAGCTAGGAGAGGGCCGGCTTCCTTGGAGGTTGCCCCTTGGCCCTTCTTCTCCTCTTCGGAGCAGTCCCCGTTTTGGTGCTTCTTCACATGGCGGCTGAAGACAAAAGGGTGGGTGGTCTTGAAGAGGCACTCTTCGCAGCTGAAAGTCTGGCGGGGAGCGTGCTTGAGCTTCTTGTGCAGGTTGAGATTGTCTTTGCGTTTGCAGCTGTAGCTGCACTGGTCACAGTGGAAAGGGCGCTCCCCAGTGTGTACGCGCACGTGCTCTATCAGCTTGTTGGCCGTCTTGGAAAGGTAGCCACACTGGTCACACTTATAATGGTTGCCAAGGCGATGCTCCCGGATGTGCATTTCCAGCTCCAGCTGATTGGCTTTCACTGCCTGGCAGATCCGGCACTTGTATTCCATTTTGTAGTGGGTCTTCAAATGGCATTCCATCGCTGCGGGGCGGTTGGTGGAGTAAATGCAGAATGGGCACCTGCCGGAGGGAGGGGGAAACCAAGAACAACCGCCAAAGAAATATTGAAACACAGGGTCTGGGCAATCATTCTTCCAAACATTTGCCATTCCACACATTCATGACATTCAATTTCTCCCCCCAAACTATGTCTAGTCCTTGGCTGTTTAAGACATGAAATGCCAAGCTACTGCTATAATGTAAGCTGACATGCAAATGCAGAAGTCTTTAAGGTGAAACATTTTGGGCTCGGGTTTTTCTTTTTGGGGGGGGGGTGTTATTTCAGGTTAAAGAAATAGGTACCCAGATTGTGAGTGACCCGCTGCTATAATGTCACATTGAGCAGTTTAAAATTGGAAATTCAAAAATAAAATGTGACTTGATTGTTTAAAAAAACAATAACAACAAAAACACACCAATGCAATGTGAGAAGCAGCCTTCAGGATTTCACACTCAAAGGAGTGTTTCATTATTTGAACTTATTTCCACCCTTACCGAGAAGCAATAACTGGCTTACGTTCAGTGTATCAAACCAAACCAGAATTATTCAGCTGGTAAACTAAACTACAATAATGCTTCAACTGTCTAGCTGATGTGAAAATATTCTCACTAATCTCAGGTGTGCTTCATATGCACTGTTTTGAGGGCCCCCAAGGAGAAGATCACAGGCACTTTGATCCTCTCCTCTCCATTCATATATTGGTGCAGGTTGGCAGTTAAGCCAAAGTTTGGCTTAGCATATAATCCAAACCACAAACCAGGGTTAAATTCTCTCTTTAAGCATGATCTGTAGTCAGGGTTTGTCTCTGGCTTACTGTGATGTGAGAACCAGACTACAGAATCCACAAGGTCCCCATACTCTCTCCAATTTCAGCCAAATCATGAAACCTCTGTAGACCTCTGGAAACAGTACCTAAGAGGATTGCTACAGCAGAAGAGACAGGCCATGTCGATTCCCGCCCCTGTATTTCAGCTCCACGTAACAATGGGCAAAAGTCAACCAGCACTGAACAAATTTACATCAAAAAAACACGTTAGTACGTTTCTTTTGGTTAATTCTCTGCCACTGAAAATAATGAAACTTCAAAGTGCCTAATATTTGCTGTATCTATTTTCAGTGATTCAGTTTCAAACTCTGGACTAAATGGTCTGATGGAGGCCGCCGCCCCCTTAGATGTCAATGTCTATTGCTTTACTTTTGCAGCCCAACAATGGAGGTAGAACACTGATGGAGTAGCTAGTAGCTTTTGAGAGCCTTATCCTCCAGGAAATTGTCTGACCCTGTTTTCAAGCCATCCAAGTTGCTGGCCATCACTGATTCTCGTGGGAGCAAATTCCATAGTTTAACTATATGCTGTGTAAAAAAAAAAGTACTTTCTTTTGCCTATGCTGAATCTTTGGCTTTGTTGGATGTCAATGAGTTCTAGTGGTGTAAGAGGAGAAAAACTGTATCCTGTCCTTTATAGATGGGTTTTGTTGAGTAGTGAATGTAAAATGTGATTTTTAGAGTAAACTTCCCTGGCTCTGTCTCTCCAGGCAGAAATGGGTCCTGTTCAAATTTGTTGCTCTCCCCCCTCCCATTACTATCCCCACAATATTTGAGGTACTTAACACAGTAAAAGTTTGTGTACTTGCTTTCCTTACTTGAGCCCACCGGTGGGGACAGTGTGGCATTTCTTGTGCTCCAGTAACTGCTCAGGAGTCTTCATGAACTTGTGGCACACATCACATTCAAACATCCGTGTAATCAGGTGGATTTGCAAATGGCGCTCAAACATGTTTTTTGTTTTGCAGACAAAGTTACAGAAAACACATTCAAAACCTGCAAGAGGAAATCACAGACACTATTACCTAAGTCGCACACCAAAGCCTTGCGCAAGTGGAGGGACTGACTTTGCATCCATTTCACCGACTCCTTACCTTTTTCTGATTTTTCTTCCGTGTTCAATAAGGTCTGACTACCAGGCACTACGGAAATAACTAGCAGGTTGTTTGAAGCCTTGGGCTTGGGGCTGGTCTCTGCATCTTCTTTGCTGTTGGCAGAATCGCTAAGTGCTGACAGGGAAGAAGATGAAGGGCTGTTTGAGTCGCTTGGAGTCTTCCTCTCTTCACCTATGGAGAAAACCAACCAACAGAACCCAAAGCATTAGCTTGCTTATTAGTATCAGGGTTGTTTAAAATTTATGCCCCAAATGCAGGCAGAGATCCATGTGCTGCAGTAGCTGTTCTTGCATATCTGCACACACATCTCTACGCACATGGTGCGGTGCTCATCCTGCCCACCTGATCTGGCCAGTTACACCAGTTGTTTCACATGGGAATGAACATCCTCATCTAGAGCAACCAAGTTTTGTGCAACTACCTGCCCATGGCTGGAGCAGAGCCTCAGACTTTTAGCCAGGTTCTCTGTTGCTGTAGATGCAGGATTCTTAATAGGAGGTTGAGCTCCCAAGGGCTTCTCTTTGCAATAAGAGGTTTGCCTTCCCTCCTTGAGGCTGGAACTATGGACACTACAGTAATTTGCTGACAGAATGCTCTGTTCTTAGGTTGATCCTCGTGTGGCTGGTGGATAGATGTTTCTGAATATGGGCAGAAGCTGGGGCAAGATGACCTGTGGTTGTTGCCAGCTTTGTAGTTCTAGTCCACCCAGTGTCACCTTCCTGTAGACATGCCTTGGAAGCAATGCAATTATCTATGAGAGCCTTCTTTGTCCTACTTGCACTGAATTACAGATTTAATGGAGCTCTCTTCAGAAAGGCATGATCTCCCCATTCTTCAATTGATTAGTAGAGACAGAGACACACACTGAAAGATAGCTCAGTATGTAACAGGGGACTCTTAATCTCAGGATCGTGGGTTCAAGCCCCATACTGGACAAAAGATTCCCGCATTAAAGAGTTTCAGACTAGATGACCCTTGTCCCTTCCAACTCTACAATTCTATGACTAGAGTGAAGCTTCTCCTTGGATCCCAGCCTTTCTGGGATCCCCCTTGTACTTTATTCTACAGCAGCATATCATTCATTCATTCATTCATTCATTCATTCATTCATTTCCATTCATTTCCCACCTTTCCTGCAAGGAGCTTGAGGTGGAGTACAAAGTTCTTCCCCGTCCTATTTTTTAATAACTCTGTGAGGCAGTTTCAGTTGATGGATAATGACTAGTCCAATGTCACCCTGTGAGCTTTACAGCTGAGTGGCGATTCAAACTCTGGTCTCCCAGGTCTTAGTCCAACACCCGAACTACTCCACCACACTGGCTCAAATAGTTGCGGAGAATGGAAACCAGCACTGGTCTAGTGTTAACAAAACACCTGCAACTCATCCCTATTTCCATTGATGAGAAACTGTGAAGTCACTGAAGTCATTTCTACCCACGGATATAAGGTCACTTCCTCATGCTTGCAAAAGGTAAGAGGGAGGATGCCTACATTATACTATACAAAGCATTTGCAAAGGAAGGTCACACGTAGATAGTGTGAAGAGGTGTTAGTGAGTCCTTGCCTTCTCTTATCTAGTGGAAGCAATTAACACTCACAAACTCTTCACACAGCAGCCTCAGATTTTTAAGGTTCATTCTAAACAGAATGATAAACTATGCAGTTTTAACACATGATATAGATTAATCTTAAAAACAGTTTGGTCTTAATCATGCACTTGAAGTTTCTGTCAGTGGAATTTTGCAGACCACTGTATCCAACCAGGAGGGCCTCAGCCAACATTTCGGTGGAGAAGTTGGGAAGGAGAGAGATGGCCGTAGGAGACAAGCCCAGATCTGGGGTGATCACCTGCATGCTTGGTGGCGACATGAGCCTTCATATCTGACTCCTCCATGGTAACAAAGTCACAGGCTGTGCAGCAAATAGAAAACATCCACTGTTCTTTATCCACATGAAGCGACATATGACTGACAAACTGGACATTCATCTCGGTTTCAAATCCACACACATGACAACTGGAGGCAGGAGAGAGTTAGAAAGATTAAGGAGTGTGCATTTACAGAAATGCTTTGTGACAGATACACATCACTTTTCTTCATTCAACCTGACCAATTCCTGTTTTTACTAACTTTGGCTTCTTCTCTCTGTTTAAATAGCACTGGGATATTCTTTTGTCTGCTGAACTGTTTCTGAACTGACAGCCATGCCAAGATGATTAAGGGCAGGCACAAGGCAACAATCCCAAACACGCTATAATGATGCTAAATAATCATAAAGTTAATTAAAAACTACAGGTTCCAGATGCTGCACATCACCTAGCTATTTCCTTTGGGCAGTAAGATGTGCTGCAGCCTTGCCAAGATGTTTAGTCAGGCTGCTACGTGGACAAATGGAGAGCTTGCTGCAGACTTCGCAAGCAGCTCCCAAGCTTTGGAAACAATCCCATGTGAGGTTGGGATCTTGTGCAGAAATGCCGGGCAAATTCAACAGAAGCAAGCCAAAATGGGCTCAGGGAGCACTCATCAGCTCTGCAGACACCAGCGCTCCCAAGAGGCATTTTGCAATCAGCTTCTAGCTCTGCTGGCATTGGCAACTAATAAACAAGGTTTAGGGGCTTGGTTTGGCCTTCAAACTCCTAAGCAGCCCATGACCAGATTATGTTGCTTAGTATGAGGCCCTCCTTGCTTTCTGACCCAGTCTTGTTGGGACAAGACAAGCAAAAATGATTTTTCAGTCCTGATGCTCAGATTATGGAATGGTCACTCCAAAGAGGCACACCACTGCCCTATTTGATTAATACACCAAAACCGGTTTTATTCCCTGGTGGGTGTTTTTTGTTTAAAAGGAAATACCTTTTTAATTTATCTATTTTACTGCTGGTGCTGTTTTCTGGTTTATTGCATTTTACATTGTTTTTAAACTGCATTATTTATTTCAAATTGTTCTAAACTGTCTTGCATTGGCTTTTGCTTAGAAAGGCAGGATAATACACTTCCGTATGTATAAATGCTATAGCTGATGTTCTTTACAGGATCTCACAAGTTTTACACAAGTCAAAACACTGAAAACTACATCTCTCATTCCAGTCAGATTTGTCAACATTAATTTCCAAGCCTTGGCTGGCAGGTCACCTAACGCCCAGTCTGCACATTCAGCTTGGGGATAGCTATTTGCAAAAGCAGTGACACTCCATGACCAGCATTTGGGCTAGACAGACTCACCACTCCCAGCATACCATGGCATGCTGTCAGGGCAGTTTACAGTGGTGTGATTTATATGGGAGATATGCATGGCAAGCAGTTACATAGGAATGACCCATGCCATGGGGTCCAGTGTTGTTTGGATTCCAAGTGGGCACTGTGCAGTTGCTTGCTTGAACTGGATAAGCACAGCACACTCTGTAGGCAGCATACTCTAGCTTCTGTCATCAGTCAGTGTACCAAGGGCCACTGGGAAGTTGCTCCCCCAGGAAGAACATCACAACAAGGGGAAGACCAACCTGTACCCATCCATTGGCCAAAGGAGGAGTAGCTGCAGGGATCTTACTTCCTCCCTCTGCCAGAAGGAACACTTGCAAAAAACTCTGAACTAAGAATTAGTGCATGTGTTTGCTTCCCCCTTCCTCCCTCTTCCTCCCTTTTCCTTTTGTGTCATGTCTTTAAGTTGTGAACCTGAGAGTAGGGAGCACCTCATTAGTGACAGACAAATAGCCCAGTGGCAACTGCTTATGTGACTACTGTGGCAGGTTACAACAAATGGCAATATTGTCACTTGCTGCATCCTGGTTCATCCTACATTTCAAAGGGCTTTCAGAAAATGGAAAGCTGTGACTCAACAAGTTGATATTATATGGATGCCTGACTAAGTCCACCTATTCAGGTGGCAGGAGGAGGGCACATACTCTGCTAGACCAGTCTCTAAGTCCACAAGTGATAGGTTATTTGGCTAAGCATTCCAGGATATTAGTGGGAAGGTGCAGTGGATGTGTGGGGTATACAGAATGGATTCAGAAGCAGGCTTGGAAACGCTGGAAGTTGGCCGTCAAATCTCTGGATTCAGATTGTGAGCTGAGAGTAATTCAAGAGTTACACATTACTTCTGCCCTTGAGGTGCTTATATCTACCACATCTGCCTGCAAAATCCCCATCGCCCTCACTCTGGGCCACTGCTGAGGTTAAATGCAGACAAGCCAAATGCACCTGCCAGGTTCTCCCTCAAAAGCAAACCCGACTGAGTTTGTTCTTTTGGTTTTCCTAGAGAGAGAGAAGCAGAAAAGGCAGCTGGCGCCGGAGTCTCTGGGCTTGGCTTTCTCCCGGGTCCTCACCTGTAGTAATAAGGGTGCTTCTTTCCATCACTGCCTTCGGAAGTGACAGCGCTGACAATGTCCTCAGTGTCTGTACTCACCAGCTTCACGGAATGGACAGTCAGGTGCTGGTTCAGGTTAGCACGGCACTTAGCAGCATATGGGCACAAATGGCATTTGTATTTTCTCTCTTCTGGAAAGAAACATTAAAAGACTTTGAGGGGGAGCTTTGCATGCGTGCAAACACATCTCACATTTGTATCCCCACCATGGAGCTGAGGCAACGGCATGGGAATCGTCAGCATTTCCTCAGACTGGCTTCCACCCACACAGAGGCACCCTGGCAGAAGGAGGGAACATCCTCTATCTGTCTTCAACAGCATCAAAGGCATGTTGCTAACAAAAACAATAAAAACAACAACAAAGGACATGGTCTATCACTGTATGGGTGTGTGACTCTCTGCATGGTCTGGATTGCCACAGAGAAAATCAGCCTCGTGAACATGCAAAGTGACTAATGCAGAATTTATGTCCCACATTAAATTAAGAAAAACACCATCTTCATCCATCAGAATAATCCTAACCAACATTAGGCATGATCTAGCAAAAGTTAAAACACTTTTGAGCCTCACTGTTTAAATGGGAGAGTTAAGCACTTGCTTAGCTATCTCCCACTGAAATAAAGGTAAAGGTAAAGGTACCCCTGCCCGAACGGGCCAGTCTTGACAGACTGTGGGGTTTGTGCGCCCATCTCACATTTATTGGCCGGGGGCCAGCGCTGTCCGGGGACACTTCCGGGTCACGTGGCCAGCGTGACATCGCTGCTCTGGCGAGCCAGAGCCGCACACGGAACGCCGTTTACCTTCCCGCTGGTAAGCGGTACCTATTTATCTACTTGCCCCCGGGGGTGCTTTCGAACTGCTAGGTGGGCAGGCGCTGGGACCGAACAGCGGGAGCGCACCCCGCCGCGGGGATTCGAACCGCCGACCTTTTGATCGGCAAGCCCTAGGCGTTGAGGCTTTAGCCCACAGCGCCACCCGCGTCCCTCCCACTGAAATAGGTAGGGTTTAAAAGCTCTTAACTTTTTTAAAAGGCCCTTAACTTAGTGTGGTTCATGTCCCTTGTTTAAAAGTGTAAAAAGTTCAGAAAGCTCTTGGCATTATATCAACAGTTACTATATTCATAGGATATGTTCAGACTAAGTATTGTATAAAAATGAGAAGAGATGAAAAGCTACCTTTTATCATATCAAGTAGTTCAATTATGTCCCTCTGGGCATGAAAGCATGCAACTGTGACACATTAAACTAAATATTTAGCCCAGCAAGAGGTACCAGTTCACCCATCACAAGTTTCTCCAAGCACCTTGCTGTTTTTTTAAAAAAACACCCCAGCAAGACAATATAAAAGAGGCTATAATTTGCAATGGTAGTTCAGTTATTTCTGAGAACAGCCCCCAGGAAGTACAATACAGTCTTGAGTGCCTGAAATACATTTTGTGTTTGATCACCAGTTCACTTGTGATGGCCAGCAAATTCTTAAGTAGGAAATATTTGGGTGAAAGCTCAGTGTAATTCTTTTGCAATGAAATCTGAAGATATGGCTGCAGCGACTCTAAAGGTGAAGATAATCATGGGGGTAGGGAGGGGATAGACAGTGCACATAGCATCTTAGTGAGCCTGGCTGTGCAATAGAAATGATAGGCATTCACACCTGCAGAATGAAGTTCAACTGACCAGATTGCCCCCACCTGTTGCTTCAGCTGGGCTGTCTTCCTTATTAATAACCATATATATATATATGTATATATGAAATGCAAAACTTTTCTGGGAACTGAGGGGCAGAAGTTTCTTGGCGACATCATGAAGTGCCAGCTAATCAGCGCTGCACACATCCAGCTCCCTGTGCTCAGCCACGTTCAGTAGGTTTGAAATGAATCATCTTCTTTGGTGATCACTCGTAGCCAAGTAAGATTGTCTTCCATGAACATTAACAGTGGGTCTGTAAGTGACTGTGGAGGCCAATTCTGGATCCACACGTCCTTCCACAGTGGGGATATAGGTTTCTGGGTGGGAGCGGATCATGGTGAGGGTTTGCCAAACATGCCTTCCTCTTAGCACATTTCTCCCTTTTGTCCTGAGTTTGAGCGTCTTCAAAGTCCACGACACCTTTGGTAAAGGCTGTTCTCCAATTGGAGCGCTTGCAGGCCAGTGTTTTCCAATTGTCGGTTTTTATCCTACATTTTTTTCGATTTGCCTTGAGAGAGTCTCTAAACCTCTTTTGTTGACCACCAGCATTACGCTTTCAATTTTTAAGTTTGGAATAGAGTAGTTGATAATCAGGCATCCAAACAACATGACCAGTCCAACGAAGTTGATGCTGAAGAATCAATGCTTCAGCACTAGTGATCTTTGCTTCTTCTAGTACACGGGTGGTGCAGCAGAGTCCCCCTCCCCTTGTTGGTGCAAGCTTTTCATAAGCTTCTGCGAAGTTATTTAGAATGGTTTGGAGGTCATCCTTTGAATGTGCCCACACTACGTTGTCATCAGCATGCTGAAGCTCTATGATGGAAGTTATGGTGACCTTACTCTTTGCTTTCAGCCTACTCAGATTAAAGAGATTTCCATCTGTTCGATATGTGAGTTCTACCCCAGTGGGGAGTTTCCCTTCGACAATATGTAGGATCATGGCAATGAAAATAATAAATAGAGTTGGGGTGACACCTGATCCCACTGTGAATGGTTCACTTTGAGAGCCGTTGTTAACTGCAATAGTTGCTGTCATGTTATCATGGAGGAGTCGAAGGATGTTCACAAATTTATCTGGGCAGCCGATTTTTAGGACAGTCCACAGGGCATTACGATTTACACTGTCGAAGGCCTTAGGTCAATAAACAGGGTTGGTTTTGCTCTCTGCATTTTTCTTGAAGCAGTGAAAATCATGTCCACTTTCACCCTTGGAGGCCGAAAACCATTTTGGGATTCAGGAAGGGTAGCCTCGGATAGGGTTAGGAGATGGTTTGCTAAAATCCTTGCAAAACTTTTGCCGGCTGCAGCTAATAAAGAGATGCCTTGATAAGTTTCCACAATCCATTCTGTCACCTTTTTTTAAAAAAAAGGTTGATAATTTTAGCATCCCTAAAGTCTGCTGGGATCTCCCCCCCCCCCAATTTTTTTGATGAGCTTGTGAAGTTGTTGTGTAAATTCAATTCCACCCACTTTGAAGACTTCGGCAGGTATCCCATCAGGTCCGCTGGCTTTGTGGTGTAGTGGTTAAGAGCGGTAGTCACGTAATCTGGGTAACCGGGTTCGCGTCTCCGCTCCTCCACATGCAGCTGCTGGGTGACCTTGGGCCAGTCACACTTCTTTGAAGTCTCTCAGCCCCACTCACCTCACAGAGTGTTTGTTGTGGGGGAGGAAGGGAAAGGAGAATGTTAGCCGCTTTGAGACTCCTGAAGGGGAGTGAAAGGCGGGATATCAAATCCAAACTCTTCTTCTTCTTCTTCTTCTTCATTTGGTTAATACCTGTACACAACTCTCCCAGATTAGGAGATACTGCAAGTTCATCTCTTAATTTGTTTTTATGGAAATTGTGAGAGGACCTCTGTAGCTACGGAGGAGTTGTGGTTAAGGAGATACTGGTAATGTTCTTTCCAGAGCAATTCAATAGCTTCTTTATCTTTTAGAAGTGTGGTACTGTCTGTTGAGTGTAGGAGGCTTATGGCATGATTTATTGGCCCACAGATGGTCTTTGTGGCTTTAAAGAAACTCTGTGCATCATGAGTGTTGGCTAAGTGCTGGATCTCGTGAGCTTCTTTTAATTCACCAGGTGTTCTTTAGTTCTCTGGTTCTTCATTGAACCTCAGCCTTAGCATAGAGTTTTTTCTTAGTAGCACAGTTGCTCTTTGCTAGATCTGAAAGGCCTTCCATTTGTTGTCAATAATGCCTTCAGTCTCACTATCGTTCTCATCAAGCCAGTCCTGGTGTATCTTGGTTTGGTATCCAGTAGTTTGTTCACAGGCTGCAATAATGGATGTTTTTATCTTGGTACAGTGTTCCTTGATGTTATCAGGGAACTCCAAAAGCAGATGGTCCTTAAGAGTCATTTGGAAGCAATCCCACTTAATAGGATCTTGAAGGGCTTGAGTGTTCATTTTGCGCCTTGGTTTCCTTCCTTGAAGCTTGCGTTGAGGTATAATCTTGATAGCCATTGTGGAATGTATGAATATAGTGAGGGGGGCTTTCAGACAGGCTGCGCAGCTCTCTCTATAGGTTATATCTTAATAATATTAAAACTTTCATTTCTATCTTATCACTGACTTGTAGTGCTTAAAAATGATTTGAACTATTAGCTTGTGGCACACAAACAGATGGTATCTGTAGGAATGGCCTGGCATTGTTTTCAGAAGCTGCAATCTGTTGCTCAGTAAATTCCCAGAATTTGGATTTCAGACAGCATGTTTGAACTTCAACTGGGGATTTATTGTGACAGATGTAAGGTCCTTAAAAATTGGGTCCAACAGTGTAAACTTATACATGTCACTTCTGAGTAGGCATGTTCAGTTCAGTGGGGCTTATTCACAGTTAAGTGGGTACAGGATTGTGGCCTATAACCTATTCCAATTCAAATAGCCTGGTTAGCTTAAAAAGCCTTTACTAAATGTCTTAATACAACATAGATGTGCTAAAGACTTACCCCCTAATTAGTAACTATGCAGCTTAAAACATCACATCAATTTTACCTAAGCACTGAAGCTGAAGTATTGCTCTAGAACAAATCCTTCAGAATATTTTGAGCATAGATGTACAGAACAAAATGTTAACAGGATCACCTGTGGTTATCTATCCACGTCTAATGTTTTCTTATAGTTGCTTTGAGACAAACAGCATTTCAGTACAAGGAAGAGGGTAATAGTTCAATTAGCTGAGCTTATGAGAAAATCTATTATGTTCTTTCCTTTTCTAAAAAATCACATTACTGGTTATCTATCTTGGTATTGTTATACTTGGTGCCGTTTTATTTCAGCAATGTAAGCAGGCTTTGATTGATCCCTATATATTTTGAAGTGTTTTAAACACATGCACTGATTGTGGGAGTGCAGATGTCATAACATAATTGGGGTAGGGGACTCTCACAGGTTTATGTGAGAAGACTTGAGCAGAAGTTTAATAATAAAGGCAAATGTCTTAATTCCATTGTGATTGTATCAGTGAAATAAAAACTGCTGCTGCAGGGAAGGCCCCTGCATCCAACACACAATGCTAGTGCATTATACAAGCCCTACCAAACTGATAATGATCAGCATGATCAAGCACCAAAACCAGATGCCCCAACTTTTGGATAATTTTTAAAAATAATAATAATATAAAAAGCTATGAATTTTAAGGAGAGAGACCCATTGACTACGAGTGTTGCAAAGTGTACAGAGGATAGATCAATCCACCGTTATTTGCATGCAAAGAAATGTTCATTGTTTCCATGGAAAAAAATGGAGTGAAACGGCCCAACACTATTTTTAAAAAGTGTTACCTGTGTGCAGGGAGAGATGTCGGGACAACGTCTGCTGTCGGCCAAACACTTTTCCACACACATCACAGGGAAAGAGCTGGTCATTAAATTTCCAAGATGGTAACCCATTTCCAGCCTCCAGCCCTATCTTCTCTGCTTCTATTCCCCAAGAAAGGAGAAAATACAGTTCTAATATTAATGACTCACAAGGCATAACTTGATTCCACACTATGTGTCACTGGATATGTCATGAGCAACACAATGCCACTGTTCCAAACTGCCAGCCGTGGTACATGGATACGATTCTTGTGTGGCACCAGTCAAGGCGTAATCCTAACCCTGCTTACCTGCACGTAAGCCTCACTGAATTCACTAGAACTTACTTCTCAGTAGACGTGGTTAGGACTGCTGCCTTAGACAATGGATTCCTTTATTGCACTAACCATACTAACGTTAGGCAGGCCAGGAGCCTCCTTGGAGATCATGTTACAATCATGTTAAAAGCATGGCTTGAAAACATAGGAGCTAACTCCTAAGGGGTTCGGGGGGCCCCCAATAAAATATTTGAGGGAGTCAGGTCCCCCCAAAGTTGATGGGCATTGCCATTCAAATGGTGTGCATGCACTGTGTCATGTGATCAATTATGCGGGGCGGGGCTTACCTGCCCCCCACCGCAATATTTTATTAAACTTGGCACCCCTGCCCTGCTGAAAGCAACTCTGTACAGTGGTAGGGAAGTCACATAGCATGCATTAGCCTCAAAATCTCAGGTAAGACTCTGGAAGCTGCATGCCACCGCACAAGTGCTCTCTTTTATGGTTCTTCTTTGCATCTGCTTTGTAAACAAAAGCTCCCAGGTCCAATTCCCAGCATCTCCAGGTAGGGTTGAAAAGGTCCTGTCTGAAACCAGGGAGAGCAGTTGCCCGTCCGTGTAGGCAAGTATAGCCTCTTTTACTTACAATTTCAGAGTAGCTGGAGCATCTTAGTCTGCAACCGCTTTTATTTCTTAATTTTAATCAAAAATTTACTCCTGTGGAATCAGTACTATTGAGCAGTTCCCTTTTAATGCACAGATACTTCCACTGAAATTAAGCCTTTCCAGTTGTCCCCTTGCATAGCACATCCTATGCCTCTAACTCCCCAATATGATCTTAAGGTTGCAAAACTGTTGTGGTTATCCCATCCTTCCTTACAGGAACAGGGCATTCTTCAGAGGGTCAAATAAAGCCACAATTATCTGTGGTGTTTCATTAACATGGGTGTACTTGGTACTGCTGGATATTCAAACATAAATTGAACTGGCCTCACCACTGATGAAATGCAAATCCTACAGTGGCAGATTTGTTTTTCAAGGTGGTTTTCATGAAATACCAATACTATAGTTACAGCGGTCAGAATTCACCTCACCACACGTGCTCTCATAGTGGCTTTTAACACTTACAAAAGGAATTCTGTTTCATGATACCAGCTGTTAAGAGTTATGCCTATACAGTTGTGTAGCATCTTTCATTCACTTCATTGCTCCAAATGTTCCAACACTGAGAAGTTTAAGCCATAAATAACAGAGGAAGGCAAAACAGAACAGGCTAAATTGCTGAGCTGTGTGACTGCTCTTCTGAAGTAATCGTTTATAGACTTGGTGATTTTTAAGGCAAGAAGGTAGCCATTATGGTACTTAAACCTGACATTCTGCTTCAAAGGTGTTGTAAAAATCCACCTAGCAATTCCTGCATCTAGCCCATCTGTTCTGGTTGAAATGCAGCATATCCCAACTTGATTTAAAGACCTGTAGTGATGCAAACCACCACAACTAGCACTCTTCTCTCCTTCAGGCTCCCCACAAATATGTTATTTTAAAAAGTGATGCTAAAACAGATTTTTGTTAGCTTGTCAAATCACCCATTTCCCCCACCTCTTGCTAACTCTGTGGTGACAGCATGCTAGGAAGATTTGAGTTGTTTGAAGGGATGGGGTCCAATGTGTGATTGAATATGCAACTCACTCATATTTGGGGACTTATTAGAGCAGGCTGGCTCCAGATCCACTCTGTGTGAGAACCTTTAGACAACCTAAGGCCCTGCAGAATAACTCTGAAAGTCACCATGCAGTGGTTAAAACTAGTTGTCTGCCTCTATCCTTTGCCATAACCCAGAATTTTAAATTTATTTTCCTTTACTGTTGGTTTCTGCTCTCTTCACTGTGCAGCAAAGTGCTTGTCACAAGACAATGTTTACATTCCACAGTCAGAGCACTGTTGGGTTTTCCCACGGGAATGGGAAGCTGGATGTGACGTACACTGGTTTCCTGTTTTTCACTTTTCTCTTGGTGTTCGTTATTCCGAGGAGAAGGACGGTTGCTTCTCTGCTCCAGCAGAGGCAAGATGCATGTTTGTAATTTCTCAACAATGAACTGAAAATAAAGCAACTTTAAGCATGTGGCACGTACTGTTCATCATTCCGTTGTGCAAAGGACTCTGCAATAACAACATTTTGGTTATCGGGCCCAGAAAGACGTAAATCAAACTGAAGAATGCCGGCAGAGGAACAGAGGAACGGATCGCGTTATCTGCTCTGCGCGTCAAGTTTGATTGATGAAGGTATGTGCTCATGCTGCCCGGAGCAGCCTGCCAGCCTAGCAGCCTGCCAGTTTCTAGTTTATGGTTTTATGGCTGGACTTTGTACTTTTAAAGCCGTTTTTGCCGCGAAAAAGGCAAAGGCTCTAAGGCACAAGCTCACAGGCTTGGATGGCTGGGAAATCGAAAGTACTTTTACAAGTGCTTTTGGCTGAAGCTGCAGGACTGTGACGCAGCAGAAAATGGCTAATGCAAAGCTGGTTAATGATTTTGGGATTCCTAAGCTCAATAAGAATAACTACACGGAGTGGGTGATTTATGCAGAGGCAGTTCTGCGGAAAGAAGGTCTGTTTAATGTTATTACAGACAACCCCCCAGCTCCAGTTACAGCTGAATGGAATGCTAAGGATTCCAAAGCACGGGGAACTCTTACGTTGATAGTATCCCCAGAAGAGCTATGTCTGTTGCGTGGAAAGACCACAGCCAAAGAAATTTGGGACACTTTAAGACAGGCTCACTTGAGGACAGAAGCTGGTTCCTCAATGTACTATTATGCCAAGCTGCATGATATGGCTCTTGCTGAAGGTGGAGATGTGCGTAAACACCTAATGGAGATGCAAAATCTGAGACATGAGTTGCAGCAGAGAGGACTCAACTTTCCAGAGGCTGTGTATTCCTTCATGATACTGCATTCTTTGGGTCCAAGTTGGGAGTCCGTTGCCACTCAGATTGCTGTTCAACCAACTGCTCAGCTCACAGTAGCCTATGTTACTGCCGTGATCCAGAATGAAGCAGATCGCCGGGGTGCTAGCTGCATGGGTATGGGGGAGTCTTCACAGACGTCATCCCAGAGTGCAGTGGAACCACCAGAGGGCGCCAAAGCTTTGAAGGCAGAGAAATGCTACTTGTGTGGACGTCTAGGCCATATGAAGAGGGAATGCAAATATCCCAGGGCCAAGACAGAGCAGCGCAGCGGAAGTTCATCGCGTGGAAAAGGCCAAAGCAAAGGCAAAGGTCCGGTCTCCAGGACAACGCAGCACAAGGCAATGGTCTCACGCTTCACTCCAAACGTCGCAAAGGTCCAGAAGACGTCTAGATCTTTCTTCGTTGTTGATTCAGCAGCTACCCACCACATGTGCAACGATAAGAGACTGTTCGTGTCTTTTACACCGCAGGAAGGTGCGATTCACCAGGCGGATGACCACACGATCCCCAGTCAAGGCTACGGAACTGTTGTTCTTCACAGTTTGGACTTAGAGATACATGATGTACTTTATGTTCCAGATGCCACACACAATCTTCTAAGTGTGATGCAGCTGAATGAACGGAACATTGACGTTTCATTCAAGAACAAGAAATGCACCATCACAAAGAAAGACGATTATGTATTGCATGCTGAATGTGTTGATCGTTTGTTTGTTTTGTATTATGATGATGTTGTGCAGAATGATACTTGTTGCATTGCAGGTTCTAACAAAAGTTTGCATGCAGGATGTATTCATGATTTTCACAGGAAATTTGGTCATTTGCATTTTGAGGCAGTATCTAAAATGCCTACCTTGGTTGAAGGTATGACTATTAAACCCTGCAGGTACCACATGAAGTGCAAGGCATGCGCAGCAAACAAGGTGAAAATGGCTGTGAAAGGTAAGGTGTCTAGTAGGCAAGCTACAGAACCATACCAGATTGTTCATGCTGATTTAGTTGGTCCACTATCGCCCTCTTTGGGTGCAAATAGGTTCTTCATGGTTCTCATTGATGCATTTTCCAGGTATATTTATGTGTACAATCTCAAGCAGAAATCAGAGGCTTTTCCAAGGTTTAAGGAATTCTGTGCTTGGTTGGAAAATGTGCATGGTAAGAAGATAAAAATTCTTTTCACAGATCGCGGGGGAGAATTCACTTCTCAGCAGTTTGAAGCTTTTCTGACTGAGAAAGGAATTCAGCACGATTTGTCCAGTCCTCGCTCGCCATGGCAGAATGGACTTTGCGAAAGGGCAAATCAAACATTGCTTCAAGGGTTAAAGACCTTGCTGCATGATGCAAATCTTCCAGAGAGTTATTGGGCCGAAGCTCTCTCGTGTTTTGTTTACAGTTACAATCGCAGGTTATCTTCAGCGATTGGTTGTACCCCCTATGAAAAGATGTTTGGTAAGAAACCGTACATCAAACACATGAGAATTTTTGGTTCTGATATGTGGATTCATTCACCACAAAGCTCCAAATTAGGCAAACGTGGATTGCATGGTATCTTTCTAGGTTATCAGAAAGGTTCTTACAGAATAATGATGACTGACTCTAAGACAATTAGGCTCACAAGAAGTGTTGAGTACAATGCCAAGTGGGGGGAGAACGTGGGAATTTTTCAATGTTATCCTGATGACAGTGATGAGACTGAGGATAAGCAACAACAACCCACACCCACTGATGAAGGTTCTGATTCTGAGTCTGAAACTGAATCGGATAAGTCAGAGGATTTCAAGAGTGCGAAAGCCTCTATGCGACCCTCTGAAAGCTCTGATCAGGAATTGGAAGAACCATTGTTCACAATAGGTCACTTTTCTCCTAAGAAGGAAGAGGAGAGTGTTGAAGACCAAAGGCTAATTCGCAGGTCACAAAGAGCCACAAAAGGCAGACCTCCAAAGAGATTTGCTGATGAATATGCTAAGACAGCAGTAGCAGCTGTTAAAAGCTCCAAGAAGGTATATGAACCTTCAAGTTTCCAAGAAATCCAGGATTTGGATTCTAAGGAAGCTGAGCCATGGTTAAACGCCATGAAGGCTGAGCTTGATTCCTTAGAAAGGAACAAAACTTGGGAGCTAGTTCCAGTAGTTCCAGGAATGAAACTGCTTGGAAGCAAATGGGTCTTCAAAGCGAAGACTGATCAAAATGGCAAGATAGTCAGACACAAAGCCAGACTGGTAGCCAGAGGTTTTGCACAGGTACCAGGTGAAGACTATCACGAGACCTACTCACCCACTGTGAGATATGAGAGCATTAGGCTTATGCTCAAGCTAGCTGCAGAGGAGAGTCTACACATTAGTCACCACGATGTGAATACAGCATTTTTGTACGGATCTCTAGGTGAATCACTTTATATGCTTCCACCTGATGGCGTACAGGTAAAACAGGGATTTGTTTGTGCTCTAAAGAAGTCCCTTTATGGTCTCAAACAAAGTGCACGGTGTTGGCACACAAAACTCACTGAAGCATTGTTTTCTCTAGGTTTTCAGCAAGGGAAAGCTGATCCATGTGTATTTGTCAAAGAGGAAGGGCAAAAGAAACTGTATTGTTTGTTTTATGTTGATGATATTTTATTCTTTTGGAAAGATGTCACAATGTACAATAACGCCCTAGCTCAACTGAAAGAGCACTTTGACATGAAAGATCTTGGTGAGGTAAACAACTACCTATCTCTGGAAATAGAGAAAGATCAAAGTGGTAACATTCTAGTACACCAGTCACGGAAAATTGCTGATGTGTTAAGCAAACTAAACCTGATGGATGCTAACCCTGTAGACACACCCATGACAACAGGTTATCAGGTAGAAGACACTGAAGAAGCATTTTCTGACACTACACTGTACAGAAGTGTGCTAGGCAAGCTAAACTTCATTGCCAGATGTTCAAGACCTGACATTGCTGTTAGCTGTAATTTGCTAAGCAGACAAGTCAACAATCCTACTGTTAAGGATTGGAAAGCTTTAAAACGCATAGCACGCTATTTGAAAGGCACTATGCATTACAGACTGAGATTTAACAATCAGAAGTCTGGTGGTCTTGAGATCTTTGCAGATGCAAGTTTTGGAAGTGACACTGCAGACAGGAAAAGTACGTCTGGAGTTTGCTACATGTACAATCAGGGTCTATTTGATTGGTCATGCAAGAAGCAAACAACAATTAGCTTAAGTACTTGTGAAGCTGAACTGAATGCACTGTCTTATTCACTTAAGGATTGTGAATGGTTGTTACAATTGTGCAAAGACATGAAAATTCCTGTCAAATGTCCAATCCAGGTTTACCAGGACAACAAAGCATGTTTGGCTTTGCTGAATTCGGAAGGTTGTAAGCAAAGCACAAAGCACTTGCAATTGAAGTTGCAACATGCTAGGGAACATATTCAGAAGGGACTCGTAACGGTGTCCTATATGCCAGGTAATGAAATTCCTGCTGATGTATTATCCAAGATTGTATCAAGGGATCAACACTGTACCTATGTACAGAAGTTGGGTTTGTACTGATATTGTACGAACACGCTGCCCAGTGATGTTCACGGAAAGGGGGAGGATGTTGGTTTCTGCTCTCTTCACTGTGCAGCAAAGTGCTTGTCACAAGACAATGTTTACATTCCACAGTCAGAGCACTGTTGGGTTTTCCCACGGGAATGGGAAGCTGGATGTGACGTACACTGGTTTCCTGTTTTTCACTTTTCTCTTGGTGTTCGTTATTCCGAGGAGAAGGACGGTTGCTTCTCTGCTCCAGCAGAGGCAAGATGCATGTTTGTAATTTCTCAACAATGAACTGAAAATAAAGCAACTTTAAGCATGTGGCACGTACTGTTCATCATTCCGTTGTGCAAAGGACTCTGCAATAACAACACTAAGGCCCTGCAGAATAACTCTGAAAGTCACCATGCAGTGGTTAAAACTAGTTGTCTGCCTCTATCCTTTGCCATAACCCAGAATTTTAAATTTATTTTCCTTTACTGGAACCTCTGCTTAACTTAGAAATAAAGGGAATGCTTCTAATAGATTGTGAACCTCTCATTATTGTGACTGTATTTATATAATCGTTTTGATATTTATGTTGTAAAAATATGGTGCTACCTGTTGTCTGGTATGTTGTAAACCACCCTGTGGTTTTCTAACAAGGGCAGTATATACATTTAATAAATAAGAGTCTGGAGAGGGTATCCTGCCTGCAGATACCATCCTATCAGGAGGTCCATTCCACACAGTGCCAGAACTGGGCCTTCAGTGTGGTGGCCCCTCTCCTCTGGAATTTTCTCCCCTTATACATGGAAGTCATCTTCTCTGCTGCCTTTTCAGCTCCTGCTAAAGAATTCTTCTTTCAACAAGTCTTTTAAATAGAGATCTTTATTCCCGTTAGAATCTGTATTGGATTTGAATTGATCTTATGTATGTTGTTTAAAATTTGGGGGGGGGGGCTTATGTTTTTATATATGACACTGTTTAATGTTTTTATTCTATTATAATTCACATCATGATGCTTCACGTTAAGCGATTCATAAATGGAAAATATTAATAATAATGTTATGTTTTATTGTCTCACATCTGTAGGTAAATAAAACCTGAACAAAAAAGCTGGAAGGAGTTGCATGGCAACTATAAGATGTGAGCCCCCTACAGCCCCTTTACGCAAGCAACCATTGGTCAGGGCTCATGTGGCACTACAAAAAAAAAAAAAAGCACTTCATGTATAAGCACTCTTCCTCTTACCCAATTAAACAGCTCCTCCCACCCAACACACAGAAATCCATCTGTGCCTATATGGTCGGTCTCACAGATGATTTCTGCATGTGATATAAAGTGACTGCAAGCAAGGACATTCTGTTCTCCAGTTTGCTTCCGTACTGTTATTTTTAATGTATTGTATGATAAACAATGAAAAATAATAAAGTAACTGCCAAAACAGTAATGGACCTTATGGTAGCAACTAGTACTGCACTTGTGAATTGCAAGGTGCCCCCAACCTTCCTGTTCAGCTGCTATCCAGAACTGCTCTTTTTTCCATTTATGTAAAGCTAGAACTATCTGGATTGACCGTCAGTCAAACAGTATACATGTGAATTATTGTAATTAATGCACGCAAGACCTCAAAGCCAGCTTAACAGAGCCGCAAGGATCTACGCAGCCATCACAACAGGCTATTTATTATAGGACACATCTCTCAAGAAAGCCACAGTTCATACAGCACCTGGAACAACAAAAGCTTGACACTTGAAGGGTGCCCTCTGGGTGTTACCATTATCTGCTATTTGTCTTATAATAATATAAATTATCCTTAATGTGTGATTACTCATGCTTCTTCCAAATTAGCCCTTCTGTAAAGTTTAAAAGGCAGGAGGAGGGGAAACAAGCTGAAGTATGTATCATGCTTCCCTGAAATCAATTGTGAGCCATTCTTCCTATGATTAGTCTTGAGTTCAAGACAGCGGTCATTTGACTCGGCTGCAATGATATTTCTGAGTGCTTAATCAAAACAGTGCTTCAACGGGAGGAATATGGTAATGATTATGAGAAAATGTCAAGTGTATGCCAGTTCCTAAAGCATGGTCACTGCAAAGCTGAATTAATTTGGACACAAAGCAAACAAGCAGACTCAATTAAAAGCCAATACGTCTCTTTAACAATTCCTCTCAGCGTTAGTCACTAGCTCTCTCCTTGCCATAATAAAGTAGCTGAAACCAGAAACTATTTCCTGTGGAAAAGAATATCGCCACCGAAATCCCATAGGAAACAGCAAAAGTGTCCATTTTCAAATTTCCCCAAAGGTGCTGAAACCAGACTTTTGTAAAAGCTTACATTGCATCCAGCTACAACACAAGTTTCTCTTGCTTTAAAAATTCCCTCTAAATGTCTGCTACTCAGAGGCAATCTTTTGGGAATTGGGTTGCCAATATTTTCTAATAGGTTTTCCTGGCCAACTTTGCTATAAGTGATGCTGTGCAGTGGGTCCCCCCCACCTCAGCTATGCACTTTCTTTGTAGCCGAGTGTCCTGACTCCTAGCAGAAACTGACCATTCTGAAGTGGCTGAAAGTTTCCTCTGGAGCTCTCCCTCACCATAGCCCTCAACACTTCCACCTTCCTCTGTCTGCTCTGCACCCATCTGCCTGCCCAGAAAGTGTCTTTAAACTGTGCTAGTGCCACTTGTGTGCCTGAATGGAAGACAGAGGAAAGTGTGTGTAGATGTGATGTTTTCCATGCTTGGAACGTAGCCTGCTGGACAAAGGTAGGTCTTATCTGCTGCTTCTCCCACATTTTCCTCTGGCCCCACATGCCTGTGGCATGTTGCCCACAGAAAATTGCCCACAAGGGACTGTGGCACTTGAGCCGAAAAAGGTTCCCAACTTCTGCTCTAGAATAGTCCCAGCTACTTCCCCCAAAATAGTGTAATACGCTTATGGCCATAAATACCATAAATAAAAATACCATAAAAACACAAAAAATAGTGTAATACAATTATGGTGCTGGAGGAGGCTCTTGAGAATCCCATGGACTGCAAGAAGATCAAACCTATCCATTCTTAAGGAAATCAGCCCTGAGTGCTCACTGGAAGGACAGATCCTGAAGCTGAGACGCCAATACCTTGGCCACCTCATGAGAAGAGAAGACTCCCTGGAAAAGACCCTGATGTTGGGAAAGATTGAGGGCACAAGGAGAAGGGGACGACAGAGGACGAGATGGTTGGACAGTGTTCTCGAAGCTATTAACATGAGTTTGACCAAACTGCAGGAGGCAGTGGAAGACAGGAGTGCCTGGCATGCTCTGGTCCATGGGGCACGAAGAGCCGGACACGACTAAACGACTAAACAACAACACTTATGGCAAAGGGTCCATTTTTTGCTATATGTTTAAAGCAGTATCCTACTACTATAAAAAGCCATGGCTTCTCCTGCAGAAGCCTGGGAACTGTGTGCTAAAGAGTGCTGTGAGTTGTTAGGAGATCTCTATCCACCTGTGATGGTTAAATCACACTGAGAATTGTAGCTCTGTAATTCTCCGAGAACTTGTGTGGTGGGTGATACCCCCCAAAATGCAAGTCTCACCTGAACCAAACATTTCAGTAGAAAGCAAATGGCTCTAACTTTTATTTAATCATGTTATGTCCAGTCCATGAACATATAGAACAGGGATAGCCAACTCTGTGCCCTCTAGTCTTTGTACGTCTCCTAACTCCCATCATCCCTGACCACTGGCTATTGATGGGAGTTATAGTCCAACAAAGACTAGAGGGCACAGAGTTGGCTATCGCTGATATAGAGGGTGGGTTTTATTTTTTGCATCCCAAAATTAGTGATTATCCCTTTACAAAACTAACTTAATGAGAAATAGTGTGAAAGAAGTTTTGTATTGGTTGAAGCTAAAGAAAAGTATGTCTTCAATATACAAATGATTTTCTGCATACACATTAAAGGCACAATCTTTTAAACAGAAGTTTGCGCCTTAAATGTATCCTATTCCTTGTGGACTGTGCCAATATCAGCACTGTTGAGTCAAGAATGAAAGCATCCCTAAGGAATTATTTGTCAGGAAGGTTTGATTTCCACTCTTCTTATTTGTTTGCATTTCATACGGTTTTTATCACTATTTGCTGTTTAAAAGTACGAAATGGTTACAGAACAGCTTAAACATCCTGGAAAGAGAAAAGTGGGGTGAGTTCTATAAATAAAATGGTCATCAACCATGGAGAAAAAATAATTACAAAACTGAGGTCATCCGAAAAAGGTTATGCAACAAAGAAACCATCAGAAAAAGGTAAATGTAGGTTGATAGGATTTGCTGTTTTTACCAGCTGTGCTCTCATTTTACCCTTCAGCCAAAATAAGCAGCTGACTCAACTGGTTCAAAATTATACGTTCACAAAACCAGTAGTAGTATTAAATAAATAAATTTCACTACATGTGAAAGTAATGGTCTATCTTTGCAAATTGTTCTCCATTTTGTATGAGAACAATCCTGTATCTGAAGTCCTATGAAATGAAAGCAAAGAAATGTATTCACTGTATGAATTAAGACGCCTGCTTCTTGGGAGAAAAGCAATGACAAATCTAGACAGCATCTTAAAAAGCAGAGACATCACCTTGCCAACAAAGGTCTGTATAGTTAAAGCTATGGTTTTCCCAGTAGTGATGTATGGAAGTGAGAGCTGGATTATAAAGCCTGATCGCCTGAAGCCTGATCGCCAAAGAATTGATGCTTTTGAATTATGGTGCTGGAGGAGACTCTTGAGAGTCCCATGGACTGCAGGAAGATCAAACCTATCCATTCTTGAGGAAATCAGCCCTGAGTGCTCACTGGAAGGACAGATCGTGAAACTGAGGCTCCAATACTTTGGCCACCTCATGAGAAGAGAAGACTCCCTGGAAAAGACCCTGATGTTGGGAATGACTGAGGGCACAAGGAGAAGGGGATGACATAGGATGAGATGGTTGGACAGTGTTCTCGAAGCTACCAGCATGAGTTTGACCAAACTGTGGGAGGCAGTGGAAGACAGGAGTGCCTGGCGTGCCCTGGACCATGGGGTCACGAAGAGTCGGACACAACTAAACGACTAAACAACAACAACCAGAAAGAAAATACGAACATACACCTCTCCTTTTATAATATTTTCCTAAGGCTGTCATCATGCCGTAGTTTGTGGTGCCATCCACTGACCAATGGTGCTGCAAACTATCCTGCAACAACAGCCTTCTGAGAACTGCTGGACCACTGCAGCAGTGGAGGAGGGAGGTGGCTGTGATGGGCAGTCCATTCAGGAGTAGTCCCAACAGGCCAGGGCAGATCCTCAGCAACCAACCTGCTCTGCTGCTGCTGTCTACCTCACTGACGACACTTTCAGCTTCAGCAGTGGCGGCAAGGAGAACAAAAGCAGTGAGAGCCAAGAAGTTTCCCCAGCCCTGGTCTAAAGTGTTATTGGAAGGGTGTTGGTGGGGCGGGGCCGGATTGGTGAGCAGGGCCAGCCATCAACACAGATAGATATTAGCCTGATAAATATTACAGAGTACATTTGTTGTGCAAAGCAGCGTTCCATTCTTATCTAACTCTTCAGTCAAATTTATAGAGCAAGTGTGGTACGCTTGATGTGTCCAAGATCCTATGTTTCAGCCGCCCATCTGCATTAAGTACCAGCTAGTTTGGTATCGGGACGCGGGTGGCGCTGTGGGCTAAAGCCTCAACGCCTAGGGCTTGCCGATCGAAAGGTCGGCGGTTCGAATCCCCGTGGCGGGGTGCGCTCCCGCTGTTCGGTCCCAGCGCCTGCCCACCTAGCAGTTCGAAAGCACCTCCGGGTGCAAGTAGATAAATAGGTACCGCTTACCAGCGGGAAGGTAAACGGCGTTCCGTGTGCGGCTCTGGCTCGCCAGAGCAGCGATGTCACGCTGGCCACGTGACCCGGAAGTGTCCCCGGACAGCGCTGGCCCCCGGCCAATAAATGCGAGATGGGCGCACAAACCCCACAGTCTGTCAAGACTGGCCCGTTCGGGCAGGGGTACCTTTACCTTTACCTTTTAGTTTGGTATCACGACAGAAGAAAATTGCATGGAAAGTGGGAGGAAATGTTTATGCTGTAATAATTTGTAACCACAAGCTGCAATCTAGCTTTTCTTACAGCCCTATCAAAGATAATAGGAATATTGTCAACTGAAGATACTTTATATTGGTCTTCAGACACATGGAACAACATAAGCCCTATGCTGCATGTAAGCTAGGCACATAATTGTGGAATTTTCAAGATACAAAGCAGTGGAATAAACAAAGCAGTAATCCACATGAGCTAAATCAGCACATACAGCACTGTTTAGTGCGATATGAACCCGACAAAAAATACTGTTAATCAGTGTCTCCAAAAGAAGTACTATTGTGAGTATGTTTGCCTCCATCACTTGCCAAACAAACTGATTTTCCAGCACCAACTTTCTCCAATCCGTAATGAGTCTTATTTCTTCCGTTATGAGAACCTGAAGAGCAATAAGACCAGCTGGCAAATTTTCTATTTTCTAAAGGGTAAAAGCGTAGAAAGGAGACACAATGCTCCAGAATGTTCTCTGCTTATGGGAAATCATGATAATAGCCTCCAAGAGAACAGTAAGAAACAGAGAGTCCAAATAACTAAAACTGATGTTAGACTGTTGCAGGCAAATTCCTCGATTTATGGGTCTACAGAATAGTAATGGCTGCAAGTGAATGCAGAGCTAGCCATCTATATATGCCTGCCATTCAATGGTGGTATTAGTCAGCGCTGCCATGGGGAACGGGAAAGGTGTGTTTCAATGTCACTGAAAAGAGTACAGCGAAGGTACCTGCTTGATCTCAATAGGAAGGGAGTTCCAAAGTGCAGGCATTGCCACACTAAATGATTAAGTTCTTATAAATGTGGAATGGGTATTACGTGGCACCTGTAATAGTGACAATTCAACTGATTGAAGCAGTCAAGTGGGTAAAGGCAATATTGTAGGTAAACGGGTCCCAAGTGGCTAAGGGCTTTAAATACTAATAGTATCACCTTCAACTTGGTTCAGTAGCAAATTGGCAAGCAGTGCAGATTCCTGAGCACAGGTGTTCTATGCTGACAAGGCCTCATCCTGGTAGCAATTGTGCTACAGCATTCTGCTCTAAATGCAGCTTCTGGATCAGCATCTATGTTACACCAGCTTACTGAAGTTGCATTTGTCATTTTACTGCCCACTCATTCAGTTTGGAGAGAATAAATACCAGACAACAGAGCAGTTAGTGGATGGGTGAGTGATTGAGATAATTTTTGATGTACCCGGCCATCTACCCACCATCCTTTTCCAACTCGACTCCCTGTAGGTATCTCAAAATTAACCATAAGTGTCTCCTCTAGTTAGGACAATTTCAAGGCAATTTTGATGTGAAAGTACTACAAAATGTCCAATCTAGTCAGAGGTCCAATTGCAATGCATAAAACACTCATTGTTTTTGAAACCCTTGTTTTAAAAAGTCCTTTGCATTTCTGGGGCACCTAATACAATGAAACAACCACAGCAGCGATGCATTGCTTGGGATACTGTGGATGAGAAATGGAATATTCTGTTTTGAAAAGTAGTAGCTTCACTACGGAAATCCTCATAAAGCAAGGAATGCAGTTAGATTTGAAGCCTTTTGGCAGAGTAGGGCAGACAATGGGGAAGCATGGTGTTAATTATCCTCATTATCTCAGTAGGATGATAGCTCTGGAGCCAGAAGAATAGCAATCTGAATCTCAACACTACTGACTATTTACTCTTCTTCATTTCACAGAAGTAATATACTAATTTGTTTCAGAAATCTCCAAAGCCTGCCAAATCTTCCTTAAATGGAAATACGGCTTTACATTCAAAACCTCTAAGTGTGCTCCCTACTGCCACTGGGCAATTGTTAACAGCATTTGGAAGAGCAGCAGAAAATGGAATCTGATGTATAAGCAAATATGAAGAATTATTCTCATGGGTCAGCTCAAGTCAAGAGGACTGTATTAACTGCAGCACGGCAAACAGAATCCTCTTACTGCCCATCACAACTTCTGAGATACCTTTAGATGTCCCAAAATTACAAGGCTGTACCCATGCTGTGCTGCTGAGTGGGACGTGGGTGGCGCTGTGGGTTAAACCACAGAGCCTAGGACTTGCCGATCAGAAGGTCGGCGGTTCGAATCCCCGCAACGGGGTGAGCTCCTGTTGCTCGGTCCCTGCTCCTGCCAACCTAGCAGTTCGAAAGCACGTCAAAGTGCAAGTAGATAAATAGGTACCGCTCCGGCGGGAAGGTAAACGGCGTTTCCGTGCACTGCTCTGGTTCGCCAGAAGTGGCTTAGTCATGCTGGCCACATGACCCGGAAGCTGTACGCCGGCTCCCTTGGCCAATAAAGCGAGATGAGTGCCGCAACCTCAGAGTCGGTCACGACTGGACCTAATGGTCAGATACCTTTACCTTTACCCATGCTGTGCATCTTGAAGTCACTCAGATGACCTTCAGAGTCATTCATAACAAACAAGGTTGTTGCTTCAAAAAGTTATTTAATGAATGTTAAATGTTACACTGGAATTTGAAACTTCTGATGGGGAGGGAAGGTGTTGCTCCCAAGGCCATCCTAAGGTCCAAAACTTTAGCCCCAAAAGAAGAAACAAATGCCATACACTTGAAAAGCCTCACTTAGTGTGTCACAATAATCACGCTGGCTGTTTGTCCTAGAAAAAATTATAGATTGTTTGAGAACTGTTTCTGAATGGACCCAAGACACCATTGCTGGCTGCTCCAGTAGAAGTCATAATAAATCAGGGCAGAAATGGTCCATCCGTTGTTCAGTCTTAAGAACGTAAGAACAGCCTGCTGGATCAGGCCATTGCCCCATCTAGTCCAGCATGTTCTCCCAGTGGCCACCCAATGCCTGTGGGAAACCCTCAAGCAGGGCCATTTATTGGCCTTAAGAGTCTTAATTTCTTGTAGCCAGAACTGCCAAGAATAATGTTGCACTGCCTTAAAACTCTGCTTCTTGAAGTAGGAAAGGAAATAGGAGGACATAGGACACATTGGTTCCAAAGGAAGTCGTTATGCTTGAGCTGCAATGAACAAATTAGGAAAATAATATATATTTTATTGCCCTAAGAAACAGAATTTATAGAAATAAAGGGAGTCTGAGTCTGACAGTAGCTGAACTTATCTGGACACATTGCTGAAGTGGAAGGAAAGGTTAAACAAAGGAATCCACTTATCTAGGTATCAAGAGTTTAGTTTTGAGTTACAAGATGTGACAGAAAAGGTAGTAGAGAACTTTTAAAAGGGATTAAAGGTTGGCACAGAGCCAAGAAAGCCAACTGACAGGCAAATGTTTAATTCACTGACACATTTAGACTAAGAACAATGCAAACCCATAACTGTGCTTTACCTCTTGACATAGGTAGATATAAAGAGCCTGTAGTAAAAATTTCTCCAAGCTTGCTCAGTTTGCATAAACCTATTTCTCTTTTTTAAAAAAACAGTTGTAGGCCAACTGAAGTAATCATTTGTTTTTAGCAATAGTTATATAATAACCACAGAATCCAGAAAGCAATGTGAGGGGAAAGGGCTAATGTAACAGAGCATGAATGGAAACAGCCTCTTAACATCAAACTTTTGCATTGATGATAAGGTAGAGCATCTGTGCAGTGGCACTGTGTGTGTTTAACACAAATATATGATTCTTTTCTCCTTCAGCTTAATATATAAGACCTCAGCACAAACTAACAATATGCTTGGGTTGCAGTATCCACGCTAGAAGCTGAGAGTCATCCTTTTGACTTTCAAATCCATGGATTTATTTCAGGAAGCCGTTAACAATTCAATCATATTTCATGGGTTTCCTGGCCAATATTGGGCTGTTGTGGTGTTACTGCTGACCTTTGTTTTTCAAAGCAATTCTTTTAACTTTTTCTTCCTTATTCCATTTCTGTTCAAACCTCCTGACTCTTACTATTTGCTGTGTTTAATTCTCTTATTGTTCTTTCATTAAAGGTTGCTTGTGCTTCACAGTGGCACCTGTTTCTTGTGTAAATAAGCCCATGCCGAGATTTTCCCAGTTCCTTGCGATCGCAAAAGATTTACTGTTTCCACCAACTATAGAATAGCGTATAAGACAAGAATTAAGACATTATATACATCATGAACTTTGTGTCTTAAAATTAACAGGGAGACTGGGCCATTAGGTGAATTTAGAGAAGCAGCCAACATTGCTCCTTTCCCTTCATTATACATCTTTAGGCGCCAGGTGAAACATTCCTCTTCAACCAGGCTTTGGGCTGATTAATATTCTATGGCCTTTTAAATGTGTTGGGAGGGAGTATTGCTTTGTTTTTGTTCTAAATAACCAATTTGAGCTTTTATTCTGTACTTTTATCTTGTGAACCACCCTGAGATTTTCAGATGAAGGGCAGCATATAAATTTAACAAATAATATTAACACTGTATTGCAAATTGCAATATGCCTCCAGTCAGCAAGCACTTCCTTTATTCAGCATAGAGAGTAGGATATGGCAATTCTATGAATCACCGCTGATATGTGAGAGAAGCTTAAACAAAACTAAGTGAACATGATTTCTAGGGGCATAGAAAGCTGCTTTATACCAGGTCAGCCTGCTTGTCCACCCAACCCAGTATTGTCAATTACTGGCAGCAGCTCCCCTGTGTCTGAGGCAGAGATTTTCCCAATCACCTGCTACCTGACCCCCTTAACTGGAGATGCCAAGCACTGAAGCTGCATGCAAATGATGTCTTTCTGCTCTGGTCTGATAAGCTGTGGTTCCTCACCATGTATGTAATAATGTTTGAAGATTATGACATGTGTACCCACTCTTTCAACACCTTTATTAACGTAGATTTTTCCTGCACCCCAGATGTCGGACTTCTTTCTTTTGTGAATGACAAATAAGACCTTCCCGGAGCCTGAGAAAGAGATGCTCAATAACAGAGATACTATTAGTAGAGAATTTAGAAGCACATGAGGCAGATACGTATGCAGGGGAAACAGGTAAATGTCTGAGAAGCCAGAGAGAGGAGGGAGAGCAACAAAATAACACAGAGGAGTAGGGATATAGCAGGTGTACTAATCTTCAGAGACAGGTAATGGAGAGAGACAGAGGCAAACAATGTAGCGATATTTAAAGATTTTCTCTGCCACAGTGAAAACTAGAAAGATTCTCAAACAAAAGGCGGAAATATAACATTTCCTAGCATAGGCGATCCCTCCATCAATATTTCTGGAATTTGCAACGCATCATTGGACTAGCACTGCATCCCAGCATGTCCAACGCTAGCCAATTTTTTTACTGGTCAGGTCCTAGCTCAGATGAACTTTCTCCTTCCCATCTTACTATTCTTAGTTCTGCTGGAGAACTATAGCCAATCCACACATCCAGCTAACCAAGCAGGAAATGCTGGCAGGACTCTCAGCTACACAGATCAGCAGCTGTCTTTAAAAGTAAAGAAGCACGTATGCTATCACTCACAGGATGTTAGGCATTATATGTCTATTGGCACTGACAGCTTCCTCAGTGTGTCCTCAAGATGATGTCTCATAGAGTGAAAGGGTACTTCAGTCTCTGTTTGCATGCAGTTACTTGCTCTTCTTCTCAGCTGTTGTGGTCCTGTCACTAGTAGATATATTACTGGAATGAGATCAGCTATATTTCACATTGACTGCTAGAGACGTTTTCTAGACATGCTCTATACACACACGTGTGGAAGGCTCCTGAGATGCTTGATACTAGTCTCAGTTTCTACTATGAATGTACTTTATTTTAAAAGGGTAGTTCTTCTAAATGGCTCACTGAAAATGTCAACTCGGTGTACTGTGGCAGTAAAAAATGCCCTCACTGTTAGGAATTAAAACGATTAAACGGCAAGTTATGATGTTTCCAATAAAGGCCTAAAGAATATCCACACAGAGAATACTGTGTGAAATTCTTATTGCCTCAAGTCAAAAAAAGTGATAGGAAAGCTGGAAAGGGACAAAACAATCAAGGTGATGTGTGATTTTTCTTTCTGAGTGTAAGGCTGGATATAAATTAATAAATAACTTCTGAGGCAGAGTTTAAAAGACAGAGATGCTTTTCAGCAAATAAAAAGGATCGCCGAGTGAGCAACAAAATAGGAGTTTGTAAAAATCGCGAATGGCTGGAAAGAGAGAATTGGAAAAGAATTATTCATTGGGAACTGAACTGTGGGAAGTATTATGAGGTGACCCAGGAGCCGGGGAAAAGGAGCTGTGAAATCAGGAATAGAGGTCAAACCACAATGCATGACCAGAGACCTAACATACATGAGAGCTTGAGAACCCCTTGCTGCTAAAATGAGGCTCCGCTAGAAAAGGAATCTCTTTAAACTTCTTCCTGCACAGCAGGATCCAACCTGAGTGGGTGCAGTCAATCCAGAAGCTTCTTCACCAAGAAGACTGCATCCTACGATTCACTTATTTACCACATGGGGTAGCCAATCGAGATCCCAGCACCCCCAGGCAGTCTCAAAATCAAGAATATATTCTGTATCCCATGCTGAGGGTCCACAGAGGAGAAGAGATGCACACTCTAGCCTCTGTCGTCTGCCGGGGAACACAGGCCTCTGGAAGGCTACACCCTATGTCTCCCAGAAAGAATAAGAGAAGGCAAGTCTGGCCCCATTTATCAGCCAAAGGAGGAGGAGCTGAAGGGAGCTTGCTTCTTCCCTCCGTCTGAAATAGCACTTGACTCCAACTGTCAGTCACCCTTGGGCCAGAGAGCCAAAGGGAAGTTTACTCTGGTCTCTGCCATCCAATGGGGTGCTTGTTCCACCTTCTGTCTCCTAGGAAGAACATCATAGCAAGGGAAAGACCAGACCAGTTTCATCTATCACTGCTACAGGGAGTTTCCTGCCAGAAAGAAATCTCTAACTGCCAGTTGCCCTGCAGATGAGAAGGGAAGAACACTCTGGCTTTTGCCATCAGTCAGAGGAGCAAGAGCTGCTGGGCTAGTTGCAGCACCTTAATCCAGGCAAGGCCACCCACATAGGAAGATCCGCCTGACTCTAAGTGGATATAAATGTCTGGTTATGACTCAACACCTTCTTCTGGCATTGTCAAACTGACATACTTCTTCTACCTTTTCCCTCAGTTCATGTGTCCTGACTTTTCGTTTGTAAGCCTGATGGCAGAAGCCTCAGGGTTTTTTTTAAAACTGATGTGAGCCACTTTGGGAGACAATATTTGTCTGAAAAGTGGTCTAAGAACATAATAACAATACTATTAATACTAATACGCAAAAGCAACAAACCCTCAGCAGCTTTAGGACAAACGAAAGGAAGTATTTCTTATTCCAACATATAACCAACCTATGAAACTCATTGTCACAGGACTGGGGTAGTATATAGACCATAACACTAGCAATGGCTACTAACTATAATTTTCATAAGCAAAGTTTCCTAGATGATGCAGATTGTGTATCATGCCCTTCCTGTGAACTTGGCTAGAGTGTCTAGTTGGCTACTGTTGGGAGTGTTAATGATCTGGGATGCTGCCCCTGCGAGACTTATTCCAGGAACAGATTCTTCTCCTGAGGGTCCTCTTCCCTTTGGAACCTTCTTCCCTCCTTTCTGCTAAGCCCTTGTCGGTCCTTTGGTGCTTCTCATTCAAGGAAAACTCATAGAATAAAGAAGCTGCCTTATTCCAAATCAGACCATTTACCTAACTACCTCAGTAGATGTCAATGGCGACTAGCAGTGGCTCTCCAGGATTTCAGACAGGACAGAAGTCTTTTCCACCCTCACTTGGAGATGCTTAGGATTGAACCTAGAACCTTTTGGCATGCAAAGAATATGCTGTAGCACTGAGCTACACCCCCCGCCCTTATACATAATGAATACACCTGAGGGAAGGCAGGGAGAGAAGACAGAATAAAGGTATCTCAGTCTCCCTTCCCTGGTCCCGTCACCACCAAGTGATGTCTCTTTATGGCAGCCTTTTTGAGCGCATAGGAATTTACTAGCTTGTTCTCTGAGAACCCCTGAGACATAACGAAATATGTGTGGTGTATGCCAAGTACACCACTCAGCCCTAATGAAAACTGCTTTAGTATCCTTGCAGCAAATTTATGGAACTGTGATAGGATTTATTTTACCCAATGCAAATGATTCTTTCCTAATTTTACAAATAAAGATAGTGAAAGTTTTCATGTCTATAGCATCCTAAAAAAACAAAAAACACATTTGACAACCAGACAAAAGCTTGAGCTCTTGCAGTTCGGTTGATATCAAGCTATGACCTCACCCGGTGAGTTTAATTTGATCTTCCTTTGGTAATACTGTAACACTTTGTTAATGCATTTTGACGGGCTCACATATCATATATTAACCTTCCACATTTGCAGCGAACATGGATTTAACCCGCTGGCTAATAATACCACTTATGCACATGGAAAGCAGAAGAGAGGGGACAGAAACTCAAGTTTTGCATGTATGCCAAGGCCTTACATCAGCACGTGGCAGAGCTGGGCAAACATTGAATGTCCAGAGCATCCACTGCAGCTGATGCCACCACCCCTTTATTTATTTGTATTAGCAGGCAGAAAATAACTGTGCTCTGTGCCAGAGTTTTGCTTTCGCTACCTGCCCCACTCCCCCACCAGCTCAGAGCATGCTGAAGTCAGTATTTCGTTATATGTATGCCTTTTGTCAAAAACAGCAAGAAAACCACCGGCTGCATGTGTGTCCTCTTCCAAAGAAGCAAAGTTTCTTCTCTGGATTCCATGCAAGATTTTTGGACAATTGTGCAACATACACAGAAGTCTGGAATTTGCCCTACCACATTTTCAGCTGCAGTTAATGTCAGGTTACAGCAACATTAAGATATCCTGGCAGGCAGCCAATGCTCTTTTCTTGCGAGGTAAACTACAGATGGCGGTCACATCCTGCCTCCTTAAAAGTTAGAAAGAGCTGGCTGGTATGCAACAATGAAATAAATAAAATAAATATTTCAGTAGCAAAGCCCTTTTGAGAGGGTTTCTAAAGGGATGAAATGATTTAAAATGTACAGGTTGACAGAAATATCAAAGTGCTTATTTATACAGACAGAAAATTAAAAGCAGAAAGTCCAGTTCCAGTTCCTTTCAGTTTGTTAGCCACTATGGAAATATTTTGAGATTTTGTTGGGATGAGGCAGAACTTCAATTGAAAAGCTGAAAATACATAATGTTTTGTACATGATCTTGTGTTTCTGGTACAATTGTAAGGGCAATTATATATGCTAACCTCTCCTTCACTCCACTCTGCCTAAGCCCCAAACAGCCCCAGAGTGACCAAATCCCTAAAAGTTCACTTGTCATAGTAGCAAGCAATATTTATCCTATCATGACAAAACTGCAGCTGAATTTGTGTAGGTAGAAAAGCAACCCAATGAGTCTGGGATAAAGTAAATGTTTCCAGAACTCTAGGTGGTGAGGAATTTCTAATCAACATCCCTTTTCATAGTAGTTTTCTAGGCTTTGTGACTTGCTGACCATAAAAGACTATGGGTGAAATCCAGCGTTGCATGAATGAAAATCTCTTCAGCTTGCATGCAGTCACCATTGGATGTCAACCTACGTCAATGTGCCCTGCAATGTTCTTCAATTCTTGGAAATAATAATTAATGTTTTTTTTCTAGCTGAAGAATCCAACCCCAGTTAATTCTAATTAGCATCAATTCATGCTAAGTTAAATACATTTTATTTAGCCAATTATATTTTCAAGGCCTATGGCTGGTGTCTTATATTTTCAAAGCCAATGACTTCTGATACATTTTGTTTCAGGATTTGTGATGCTTCCACTTGATGTATCTGAACACAACTAGGACTTTTCAATCACAATATCTGAACTTTACTGTTACTAAAAACATAATGTCCCATACCTGGTACTGTTGTCCTTCCATGAACAGCAGTCTCATTAGACAGGAGATCTTTTGAGTTGGAAGTGAATGGTGATTGTCTAAATGTATCTTCAGGGAAAAAAGGGCTAAGGAAAAGAACGATTTGTTTTCTTTTAAGCTGACATAATAATAATCAGAGAATAAAAATCACAGTAATGCACAATTAAATACGTTCTGTTTACAATGTTACAATGAAAATTGCTTTTGAAACTCAAATAAAGACTAACCTTTGGAGCAAAATTTCACTTGTTTTACAAAATGACTTGATCATCACTCACTACTGAATTCTGTATTGTTATCTACGCAGCATACCATGTATCAAAACCGAAAAACTGGAGCTTTTCGTAGAAATACTTTGGAGAAAGAGACAAATGGAAGTGGCTTTTAAGGTGAGACAGAGCTGCTCCCCTGACATTGGAATCACTTCTGTTTACTGGTTGGTGCAGGGCAATGTAGGCTGGGAAGTGGAAGTGCTAGATTGACCATACCACTGCACCTGCCCAACCCCAACCTTGCTGCCATCCCATCACCATCCAGATAAGATGCAGTGACCCCAGTGGCACGTGGGTGGCCCATAACCACCACATGGGCCTTCCCTGGAGTTAAAAGTCAAAAGCCCTCAATGCCAATAATGTAATTTTGATGCATGGCCTCTATGTTTTCCCAGCTATTCCTTAATGAAGAACCACCATCTTTCGCTGGCTATGGTTCGCATTAGAAAAGCAGCATTAGCAGAGACATTTTAAGGAGACATGCATGTTCCTGAAGCCCAGTGATGTTTGTGCAAAGGAATTTCAGGACATGGCACAGTATATCAGGTTTTATGGAGTGCCACATTGCAAAGAGCTCACAGTTCAGACATATGTTCCAGCAACATGTCCAAGCCAAGTTAATCCAGCTGGTGTAGATACAGTAAATGTCAGTATGAAGACTGACACATCCTGTCTGAATATTCTTCTATAGGGAGGACAATGCTTCTCCCCGCCCTGAGGGGCCCTTAGTGGGATTTTCTCAGGAAAATGTCCGTATCACTGGAGGAGCCTAAATGAAGCTAAGCATTCTCCTTACAGTTATTCCCCTCATCTCTGGCTGAGCCAATACATTCTGTTTCCTTGCAAGGAACTTGTTTAGGTTGTGACAGGAAGACCTTGGAGCTCTAGGACTACAAACTGAGAAGCTGTGTACCTTTTTACACAACTTATTTACTGACAGAGGGAAAATCAGTTCATGTTCAACCCAACAAGTAAAACTTGGCTCCTGCATGCAAAAGCTTTTGTGTGGATAAATTGACCCGAGCTATATCTGGAATGATGGACTGGAATGATGGACAGGATTTTGCAATGGACAAGACAGTGGTGTAGTGGTTAGAGGACCTATGAAACCAGGAATCAAACCCCCACTCAGTCATAAAGCTCACTGGGTTACCTTGGGACAACCACAGTCTCTCAGCCTAACCTATCTCCGAGGGTTATTGTGAGGATTTGATAGGGAGGAGAAGGATCACGTACACAACTTTATGCTCTTTGGAGGAAAGGTGAGATATAAATGTGATTTTAAAATTAAATAAAAATAAAAGAATAGATAAATGGTTCGGAAAGAATGGATAATTCTCCTTGGTATACTGTACCCAAGTGTTTGGGGTGTTCAACAGATGGATTTCTGCTCATGATTGGGGGTCTACCTGCATGCTACTTTTGAGGACAATCAAGTCCCATATAATATCGCATGTTACTTGAGCATGGGTGCTCTGAGGAGCACTGTTCGCCTGTTTGTTTACACATGTGCTGAGGTTTCTCTGGGTGTTGTCATTTGCCAGCCTTCCACTTCCACTTTGTTTCTATCAGCCCACAGGAAAGGACGCAGCCTGCTTTTTGTGCAGAACTGCTCTTGCACGAAACAGCTCTATTAAAAATAAAAATTGCCCTTGCAGATAGATGAGGTGGAAAGCAGGAGGAAAGCAAGTGGTAGCCTTTCATGCAAGGGATCCAAATCCTGACCTGACTTGGACAGACAGACCCCCTCTCACACTTTTTTTTTTACTGCTTTTTTGTGCAAATCTGGTGTATCTGCACACAGATACACACAGGTAAACAAATACCTGCTCACAACAGACTCCAGGTTTCTAAAATTTATGGTGGGTACAGAAGCACTAATTGAGGGGTGGAGAAAATAACACACAGCAAGAATACATCTCATCAAGCTCTGCCTGCTAGTGCAGACAGGAAACATCGGGATATATTTTGGAGGCAAAAAATCTAAGGTGCTCATGTGTATACCCACAAAGGCCCAACAGACAAAACCACCCACATGACCTAGAGGGGACACAGCCTTGGTTGACAAGACTTGCCAGGACACCTGGGAAACTACAGTCCTGCCTTGTTCTGCTAAATAAGAATAAGCAGAGGTAATGGCAGGGGCCGCTGCTTTTTCCTTTTCCATGTTTTGCTGAATCTAGAAGAGGCACCGATGAACTGAAGTGAGATCTCAAGAAAAGACCAGGGACGAGAGAAATCACTGCACTTTGGAACAACTCTGCAATAATCAACCATGACAGAGGCCAGAGGTGAAGAGGGACCGAGAGAGTGAGGTTTCATATCCAATGTGAGTCTCTATTACAGGAAGTAGGTACAGAGAACGTATTTTTTTCCTTCCTACTGTAGTTAACAATCCTATGATTTATAAGCACATCAGAAATGTATCAACGCTGCTGCTGCTGATTTATTGCCTTAGCTGCCCTAATACTATGAGCTTATTGATTGAATTAATTTTTAATCACATGTCAAACAGAAATATATCAGTTTATCACATAGATAGCATGGGCATGATCATGCCAAACTTAAGCATTTTTTTTAAAAAAATCCCCTGATTTCTGTGGGAAATATTTAGGTATGAGCTCATGAGATCAATGAGATGTAAAAGGGCATAACTTTGGTTTGATTACACCATGTACGATTCTCCATCTGATACACTGCAGCATTTCAAAATCTGAAATAACATTCCCACTACACCAATGCCAAGTACCTGCCATGTTATAGGATGCTTTATCTGTATGGCCTTTGCAGAGTGCCCATTCAACACGCCAGTGAAGTGGGCCAATGGAACAGAAAAACACCGGATAGTTCTAGGTAGGGTCAGTTCCTTTACTGACAGAATAACGCAGTTCCACAGCTTTTAAGTTACATTCCATTGTAATATACTGTACAGTCATACCTTGGGTTGAAGTTGCTTCAGGTTGAGCGCTTTCAGGTTGTGCTCCATGGCGACCAGGAAGTAACAGAACGCATTACTTCAGGGTTTTGCCGCTTGCGCATGTGCAGACGGTCAAAATGACGTCACGCGCATGCGCGGAAGTGGCAAATCGCGACCCGCCCATGCGCTGATGCTGGTTGCATTTACTTCAGGATGTGAACAGGGCTCCAGAACGGATCCCATTCATATCCAGAGGTACTACTGTACCGTCCTTCCAGCAGCATACGGTCACCTTGCAGTGCCCCAAACAGAATAGGCTTTGGCCAAGAGCAAACTTGCTTCAACCGTAAGTGTATTTATACTTGTGCTGAGTCACTCTCACATGCTTGCTGACACACTCTCATGTGCAGGTACACGTGCAGGTGCAGGACAAACACACCCAAAATTAACCAGCTAAATTAACTAAACCCTTTGACCTTTTTCTCTGCATGCATAAAAGCCCTTATACATCAACTTATCATGCTCTAACAAGTATGCTGCTTACCTAGTTGTAGCTGTGATGGTGTTATCCTTAGAGTGATTGTGCTCTTTGCTCACTTTCTCTGCAGAGATATAAATTATTATTTTTAATTAGTCAAAACGAACAAAAGTATTTCCTTTAAAAGTTCTAGTTCTGGCCATTTTCAGCTGAGGAAAATCTTATTTGTATGGATTTATCAACTTATTATCCAAATATCCTCTCCAACCTCCCATTTACATTGTAAAACATGCATCAGTGTTCCCTTGCTGAAAAATTCCCCTACTCAATTTATGTGCTTTCCTTTGATATTATAAATTTGCTTGAATACTATGGGAAACAAAGAAATTGGCAAAAGGAAAACAAGGTGCCTTGGTGTTAGAACAAATGACTGCAAGGAAACTATTCCTGTATTATTTAGAGACCTGGAAAGAAGCAGTTATCTGTGGCTTATGGCACCCATTGTAAGTAAGATATATGTCTCATGTCAGACATACAGAGGTGGGGAAAGAAAAATCAGAAGTCATGCATGCTTAATTTTTCCTCTAGGCAATGTAGGAATAGGTTTTTGCCCAAGTAATTAACTGCTTTTTTGGAATGGAACTCCCTTCTAGTTTGTCACTGTGCATATTCAACTGATGGCAGAAACTATTTCGCAATCTTCCTAGAACACAAATTTAAACTCTCCACATCCAGTTCAAATGTTGCAATCTTGCTGTGACTCATAACTTTATTGTTCAAAAGGAAAGAAGTTCTGTGCCCATGGTTTTCCACTGAGTGCCACAGGTTCAACAGGGCAGAAAGGACCACAGGATATGCTGCTGAACCTTTAGGAACAGGAACAATGGTGCATGAAAAGAAGTGGCACCACATAGATACTGGCAGTAAAATTGTGTTTATCTGTAATGCAGAGAGCCTATATGGTTTAGTGGTTAGAGTGTTGGACCTAGACCCTGAGAGCTGAAATCCCCACTTGGCCATGAAGCTCACTGGGTGACCTTGGGCAGTCACCATCTCTTGGCCTAAACAACCTCATAGGGTTATTGGGAGGATAAAATGGGGAGCATGAGAATCATGTATGCCACCTTGAGCTTCTTGGAGGAAAGGTGGGATATAAATGTAATAATAAATAAAGTAAAACTAAAAAGCAAAAGCAAACTTACAGCCTGAATACAATAAAGGCAACCCCCATTTACGCACGGTGACCCAAAACCATCATAAAAATGTCACAAAATGGGGAACGGGCGGGGTGTTTGCAGACCTTTTCAATGGTGTTTCAAATATAAGCAATTCCACTGATGTGAACAGTGCCTTGGAACATAACCCCTGAGTAAATGGTGAGTTGCTTGTCGGACTTTCTTTCAAGGATGCTTTTAGGATTGCACCGTAAGTCTCCAGTTAATCTGCAACAGTATTTTTTACTTTTTGCTACTGCAGTACTTACAAAGCTATTTTTCTAGATAGGAAAGCTTTATCAGAAGCACATTTACTCATAAAAAAGCCACACTGCATTTAAAAGGACTTACAGTACCATCTTACACACATCTACTCAGAAGTAAGTCCAATGAATTCAATGGGACTAAGTTCTCAGGTAATTGTGTTTAACTGGGGTAGGCAATATGGCATCCTCCAGGTTTCCATTGGTCATGCCGGCTGTGGCAGATGGCAGTAGAAGACCAACAATATCCGGTGGTCACCATATTGGCTGCCCTTGGTGTACAGAATTGCAGCCTTAAGGTCCTAGTAAGGACTTCAGCCTCAGTTCAACGCATTCAAATTCAGAATTTAACAAAAACGAGGAAAGTAGACGGTAGGTATCCAACTTCTTTACCTACCTGACAACTGAAAAAGTAGCTCTGAAGCCATCTTCACTGATATATCTTGGCTGAAGAGGTTTCTCTCAGGGAGCACTCGGCCTTCTGGTATCTTTTGTATGTGTTCAGTTATCTCTTGCCTGAGTAAAGTGCTATAACTGATGTTTTGGCTAGGTGAAACTGAGGCTTGGGAATCATGAATATCAACTTCCATGGGCTCTTCTTTGATCTTTATTATTTGAGATTCCTTGCAACTTTCCGCTGCAAATAGAAGAAAACAAAATAAAGCACCACAAGATTGCTTATTATTCAACTATTTAACATTTAAAATGTAAGGTTAGGCTATACAAGTCTTACATATAATTTTGCAAGAACAACAATGCCATGCATCACTACTAACTTCACATATTGCCCAGTGTTAAAATAATGACTCAGGTAGGTCTAAGAACTACAGCACCTATTTGTTTGCTTGTACTGTAAGTATGAATTGACAAAAATATTTACTGTTTGTTTGTTTTTAAAAAACATCCTGCATCTTTTGGTAAAAATGAAAACTTTGAGAACTTGGAAACTCTAAAAGAAGAAATGCTTTCATAACAGAAACTGGCAACCATTAGGATTCATTGTTTTACAGAGTTACACTAACCATACATAACTTCTGTTTAAAACTCAGTTCATTCATTCAGTGTCATAGGCCTCTCACAACTAAAATGTATTTATTTACCAAACTTATTTGCTGATTTCCAGGCACAGTACTCAATTTGGATTTCATTCTTGTTACTAATAATAGCCAAAAATCTCTCTCTCGCACATATTAATAAGTTCAGGAAAGGATGTCCTGTAAAGTCAAAGGCGGTTTTAGGGTAGCGTGACCGGTTTGGCCACACTGGGCACCATGCTACATGGGGCACCACAACAATGTAGAACAGAGTGAGAGAAGCGGGGGTGAGGGTGGATTTTAGCATTGTACAGGGTGATGCTGAAATGTGAAAGCCCAAAGTCTGCCACTGGCAAAGTGCTAGGATTGATGTGTTGTACAAATACTAAAAGGAAACATGAGCAAATATCTTTCGTCACCCCCACCAACTCATTCAATAGACAGGAATAAGATTTGTTTAAATTATAGCTAACGTGCATAATTCATCTTGGATCCCATCAGAATTTGATTCCCTCCCCTCAACTATGTTATCCCCTCAGTGTTTTGAAGTCCTCTTCTTCATTCAAGGAAAGAAACACTTTTTCACTCCTGCCGCAGTTCCTGGACTGCTCTCTGTGGCTGAAAAATGCTTTGGTTTTGAGTGCAGGTGAAGTGACCGTTTCCTTTTGAAGTATTCGCTGTCCTTCACTTCAAAGAGATGTCAAAGGTTGAACTTCAAGAGAACTTGACCAGGAGACAAAAAAGAAAAGCAAAAGGCGCCACCTTGAAAGGGAGGTGGTCTGCTCTGAGACGCAACTCTGCTTTTGAAACCCTCAGCAAGGATCTGGCTCAGGATTCCTGTGGACAATGTCAATTAAAAATAATTATAAAGGAACCGAGGAGGGTGGAAGAGGGAAAAAGGAAGATGAAAGTATGGAAGGACAAGAGGAAGGTGCTCGCAGGAATGGGAATCAGGCTCTTCAAGCCTAGTGGTCATATTTTCTTCTGGGCAACCTCCCAGGTGACCACAAGCCAGTGGAATACAGAACCAGAGGGAAAAGTGGGTACAGCAACACACATCTGATCCTCCATCCAGACAAGCCAAAGGTATTATCAGAGTTCAAGGACACATTCTAGCTAGCTAAAAAGAGGATGTGAAGCAAAGCTGGTGAGGGGTGAGGCAGAGGAATGTGGCAGGGGGCGAGTCCTGAGAGCTAGTCAGAGATGCTTGGAAGGCTACATTTGGCCCCTGGCCTTAAGGTTCTTCACCCTTGCCAAAGAGCTTCCATCAGTAAATATGTCAGTTCTTTATTCTTTGGGCAGAGCAATACAAACTCTGGCTGGGAAGTAGCAGATCCACCACTGCATCCAAAGCCTTGTCACTTGCACCAGCCTAAGGGGTGTGTGTATGTGTGCTTAGGTTTTTTGTTGTGCCAGTTGAGGGGCAAAGACTGGGACCCTTAATAGGGAACAGGTCAGCTTAGAATCCAGTAGATGCAACCCTGCTCTGCCTTGTAACACCCTGTTTTGAGGTTTTATCCTGGCTACAGCAATAGTGTTCACTTTGCCACAGTTCATTTGGCTCTCCCAGCTGAGAGTTCCATGGACATGGAGCCCCACACCTGTGCACAAAAAATCCGCTCCACCTGCATGGAGCAGGTGTTAGGATTACAGTTTTGGTCGCCAATTTCTTGTGCCCGGTGAAATAGCTGTGGAACCAGCCTGCTTACGCTCAGTCTCCCAAACCATTGACTGCAGGCAGGGTAACTTGTGCTATGTCACAATGCCTCCCTGATCATTCTACAAAGTTGTGAAGAAACAATGGTGAAGGATTTGCCCGCAGAAATGTAAATGCCAGCAGTTTAGAGTAGGAGGAGGAACTGGCTGTCATGACTCTTTTTAAGAAATGCTGGGGAAAGAATCATTATTTCAGCTTGGGGAGTCACTCGTACTCCATTATGTCAAAAGCAGTTGACAGATGAAATAGCACCATCATTTGTTTTACTGTTGCTGTGTGCCATGAAATTGTCCATCCATGTTGCCAATGCTTTACAATGTTGTGACCTGGCTTCAAGGCTGACTGGAAGGGGTCAAACGCTAACAGATCAGTTTGCTGTCCTTCTCCTGCTTGAGAACAGGTGATAGGCTGTAGGATAGCCAATTAATCTCACAGGCTTCAAGCAGAAGAGACAGTTGCTGTTTGCGTCACCTCCTCCTATCTTCCTCCTAGAGAAAGATGAAGTATGCAGAAAACGAAATGGGGAAGGCTGCACATATTATTTGTTGCGATAGAAAGGTGCAGAATAGGACTCAACTAGCTGTTGGGAATCTCAATGTTATAAGCACAATGAAGGAGAATTGGTTGCCCTGCTACTGGCAAGACTGAGGAATTTAATTGGATGGTGCACGCACACACACTTGCCATCTTTTAAGTCATAATTTTGACAACTAGAGAGGGAAGGTTTTTCTTTTCCTTTGTATCTGTTACCCAACAGCATTGATATGTGGAAATTCTCTGAATGAAACTTCAGTCAGTGAAATTCTCAGTTTGCCTTCCACAGCTGAAGCCTTAATTTTATGTTTCCAACTGCATGAATTCATCACACAACCAGATGCATGAAGCAGAGAGATTCTGTGTAGGTTTTAATTTGGGAAGCAGCATATGAATTAGTGTAAACGTTCATTGATAATTGAGGTATTATAAGTTCACTAAGCTCTTCTTCCTGGGCAAGGGAGATCACGCTTATAAATGAGGCCTAGTTAGGCTTGCTTCACACATGACCACTTCCTAAACAGAAGCTTCTTCCATGTAGGTAGGAGTGGGGAACCTTCTTCAGCCCAAGAACATTACCTTAGAGTACAGTTGCAGGGGATCTCGAGGGCTATCTAGTCCAACCCCCTGCAATGCAGGAATCTCAACTAAAGCATCCACAACAGATGGTCATCCAACCTCTGCTTAAAAACCTCCAAGGAAGGAGAGTCCATAACCTCTCTAGGGGGTCCATCCCACTGCTGAGCAGCTCTTACTGTCAGAAAGGTCTTCCTGATGTTTAGTTGAACCTCCTTTCTTATAACTTGAAGCCATTGGTTTGGTCCTACCTCAGGAGCAGGAAAAAACAAGCTTGCTCCATCTTCCATGTGACAGCCCTTTAGATACTTGAAGAAGGCTCCCAGTCTTCTCTTTTCCAGGCTAAACATACCCAACTCCCTCCTTCATAAGGCTTGGTTTCCAGCTTGTCAATATCCTTCTTAAATTGTGGCCTTGTATCTTGTTGCTCCACCCTCTTCATTTCTTTGCGTGTTCTGGGAGACCAGGGAGGAGGGGAGCTGGTCGCAGAAGGAGGGCAGCCTGCCTCTTGGCCCCCCTCCTCTTCTGTCTCTGAGCCTGGACTGCCCTCTGTCACAGCCTCTTCCTGCTCAGTAAACCCTGTTGCCTCTTCAGCTTCCAACACCACCTCCTCCCAGTCTGCTCTTTCTTCTCCCATGGACCATGCATCGTTGTCCCACCACCAATCCTCTGGCTCTGAGCCTTCTTCCCTTGGGGGTTCCCCAGTTGATGCCTCCCACTGCTCCTCTGCATCCAGCCAGTCCATGAAATCTAGCTACCCCTCCCAGTATACATGGATTTTGTATATAGCAGAGGTACCAGTGAGGGAAATGGTGATGTGTGACGTAGCTCTTAATCCTGTATTTGAAATAATAAGGCACTGTACAGTTTTGGGACCCTACTGTTTTCTCTGAGATGAGGTTCACCGTCACTTCACCTCTGCCCCAATGAAGCCAGTAACATGGTTATTTGCTACTTTCATTTATTTCCATTTTTATTCTCACCCACCTGCTAAATGTCAAGCTAAGGCACACAGTTTGTTATGAAAGATGTGATGTTTAGGAACATGACTTGAGATAAATGGCACAGCATCCCCTTAACTACACAGCCTTTGCATTTAGCTTCAGGGGGGTGGAGGAATACTGCATTTTCCTACATAATGGAATCAAGTTCAGAAAGGAACTATATTAAGCCTAATCATAAAAGTAACAACTCCAAATGATGTGCAGTCTGATCCTACAGCTGCCAACAATCCCACTGAGTTCAATGGAACTCACTTGTACAGGATTGCAGCCTTTTAGTTGTCAGTTACTGTGAATCACAAATGCACTCAAGTCCTGTTTATGGTTGGTCACTGTGAGAACAAGATGCTGGACTAGATGGGAATTTGGCCTTATGGCATTTGGCCCTTAAATCAATTTCTAGTTTGCTTTGGTATTCATGTGGAAATGGGGAAGGATATTTACTGTATTTTGAGATTCTAATTTTTTTAAACAACCAAAACAACACACTTACTGTACTTAGTACCAAAAACAGCAGATACCAGAAAAACAAAACAAAAACACACAAACAAACTGGTGTTCTGCCTGTCCTTTGTTTTGTCAGTAGTTGACTTTAAAACACTGCATGGATATTGATGAAACTGCTGTATTTTGAAGCTCATTTATTTATTGCAAACTTAAATAGGCTTTTCTTCTGAATTCTCAAGTAAGTACAGTAATGTAATGCAGGTCCCCCCCCCCCCCGGCTACTGTATTGCTATTTCCTTCCCTATGATTGTCTCTCAGCAGGACTGAGGGTGAAGGGTAAACCTCCCAAACGCTGTGCGTTAAGAATGAACTTGGCTCTTCAGAGGTATGCACTGGGTATCTTTATCTATGAAAATCTCAGATAACAGAGAGAACAAATGTGTTCTTCAGATGTCTGACCTCTAGAGTTCCGGCACTGGACTCCAAATTTAGGTGCAAGAGTCAAGATGACTTTCCTTGCTCAGCCTCTCTTTCGAAACATTCTTTCTATTTCTGTTTCTGCTCCGTGCACAGTTTAATCCTCTGCTCTGCAAACACTTCTGGCTAGCACACATGGGCATGACCGAGGTATGGAAAACGTGTAGTGACACCGTATATTCCTTTACTCATTGACCGTTCCAGATTTTCACATGCAGGAAAGGCTTCTATACATTTAAAACCTGATCTTCACATGCAGCAGAATGAGATGGAAACGAACTGGTAAAATCCTGAGGTAACAAAAGTGGACTGTACAACCCACACTGCAAGTGGGATGCAGTTTTAAAATTATACTGCCCAGTTGGACACCTCAGGGCACACCATCATAGCGAACACACAGAGTCAGCCCTACTATTAGGCAGAGTGGAGTGCCTGCTTCAGGCAACTGATTTTAGGTGCAATGATAATACACAAATTGTTATTGAATTCATTATTATTGTGTTTTTACCTCAGGAAAGGATGCTTGCCAGAGTTTCTGCCTCAGGTCGCAAAATTACTTGGTCAGTCTTTTTTTTTTTATAATGATTTTTATTGCATTTTTTCCAAATTACAGAAAGAACAGAAGAGAGAAGTAACATAAAGCATAGAAAGAAAGAAAAAAAGAAAACAGAAAATCACAACCATTTCAACAACTTGTTTCAAATTTCCATTGGACTTCCCCACATCTCCCACATAGTGCATTCTTAACAATAAAGTTATCAGCAAATTATACCCTTATTTCGTATGTTTCTTTGTATTTTCAATTGCGGTTTAAGTTTAAATCTCTTATTTTCCATTTACTCTAAAAATATAACATGTTGTCATTTTTACCCATTTAAACTTTGATTCTTTCATAAATGTTATCCAATTTCATAAATAATTAAATTTTCGTTACTGGGGCTAACATTCCAAGTCATACGGCATCTTAAGATTCATATAACTTATAATACTTTTGCAAATAGTCTTTAAATTTTTTCCAGTCCTCCTCCATTGCCTCTTCTCCCAAGTCTCGGATCCTTGCAGTCATCTCGGCTAGTTCCATGTAGTTCATCAATTGCGTCTGCCAGTCCTCCAGTGTGGGCAAATCTTGGGTCTTCCAATGCTTAGCGATAAGGATTCTTGCTGCTGTTGTAGCATACATAAAAAAGGTTCTATCCTTTTTTAACACCTTCTGGCCGACAATGCCCAGAAGGAAGGCCTCCGGTTTCTTGGGGAAGGTGTACTTAAACACCTTTTTTAACTCGTTATAAATCATTTCCCAGAAGGCCTTCAATCTTGGACAAGTCCACCAAAGGTGAAAGAATGTCCCCTCAGCTTCCTTACATTTCCAGCATTTATTATCGGACAAATGGTATATCTTAGCCAGCTTGACCGGGGTCATGTACCACCTGTATACCATTTTCATAATATTTTCTTTCAGAGCATTACATGCAGTAAACTTCATACCGGTGGTCCATAACCTCTCCCAGTCTTCAGACATGATATTATAACCAATGTCCTGAGCCCATTTTATCATCGCTGATTTAACTGTCTCATCCTGAGTGTTCCATTTAAGCAGCAAGTTATACATTCTCGATAATAACTTGGTCTTAGGTTCTAACAACTCTGTCTCAAGTTTCGATTTTTCCACCTGGAATCCTGTTTTTTTGTCTAGCTTAAAGACCTCATTAATTTGGGCATAGTGTAACCAATTTTGCACCTTATCCTTTAATTTTTCAAAGCTCTGCAACCTCCAATTACCTCCAATGTTTTCTATTATTTCCCAATATTTCGGCCAGTATGCCTCCATATTGGGTTTTTTCCGAGCCTTGGCCTCTATTGGTGAAATCCACCTCGGAGTTTTGCTTTCCAGTAAGTCTTTGTATTTTTTCCAGACCATATATATTGCTTTTCTGACAATATGGTTTTTAAACATTCCGTGTGTTTTCCCCTTGTCATACCACAGATACGCATGCCAACCTAACGAATTATTAAAGCCTTCCAGATCTAGGACATCAGTGTTTTCTAGTAGAATCCAATCTTTCAACCAGCAGAAGGCCGCAGCTTCATAATATAACCTTAAGTCTGGCAGGGCAAACCCCCCTCTCTCCTTTGCATCAGTTAGTATTTTAAACTTTATTCGGGGCTTTTTGCCCTGCCAGACAAACCTAGAGATATCCTTCTGCCACTTTCCAAAACATTCCACTCTGTCCACAATCTGCAAGGCTTGAAACAAAAACAACATTTTTGGCAAAACGTTCATTTTTATAGCTGCAATTCGGCCTAACAAGGATAATTTCAATCTTGACCAGATCTCTAGGTCTTTTTTAACTTCTGACCAACATTTCTCATAGTTGTCTTTAAATAAATTCAAGTTCTTAGAAGACAGATTGACCCCCAGGTATTTCACTTTTTTGACAATGTTTAGTTCTGTTTCCTTCTGAAACCCCTCTGTTTCAGTAACTGTCAAGTTTTTCCCTAACACCTTAGTTTTTTGTTTGTTCAACTTAAAACCCGCCACCCGACCAAATTTCTGAATCAATTCCAAAACTCTTTTTGTACTAGATTCTGGCTCCTGTAATGTTAAAACCAAGTCATCTGCAAATGCTTTCAGTTTATATTGTTTCGCTCCGACCCGTATTCCTTGTACCTGCCGATCCTTCCTTATCATGTTCAGCAAAACCTCCAGGACTGAAATAAATAATAAAGGGGAAAGGGGGCACCCCTGACGTGTTCCTTTTTCAATATGAAGTTCTTCTGTCACCACATTATTCACTATCAACTTAGCTTTTTGTTCTGAATAGATTGCTTCTATCCCATTCTCAAACCCCCTTCCCACTCCCATCCCTTCCAAGTTTTTCTTCATGAATTTCCAAGAAATATTGTCAAAGGCCTTCTCCGCATCAATAAAAATTAACACTGCTTTAGTGTTAATATTTGTTTGTAAAAGTTCCAGAATATCGATAATATTCCTAGTGTTATCAAACAAATGTCTACCTGGGAGAAAGCCAGCTTGGTCCTTGTGAATTACTTCATTTAATACTTTTTTAAATCTATTAGCCAAAATATCTGCAAATATTTTGTAATCCACGTTTAGGAGTGAGATGGGACGGTAGTTCTTAAGTTGAGTCTTTTCAGTTTCCACTTTAGGTATCAGTGTGATGAATGCTTCTTTCCACGTATCTGGTGCCCTCCCTCCCCCCATAATCTGGTTGCAAACCTCCATTAATGGTTGTATCAAGTAGTCTTTTAACATCCTGTAGTACTTGGAGGTAAGTCCATCAGGGCCTGGAGATTTGCCTAGTTGCATATTCTGAATGGCATCCTCGATTTCCTGTTGTGTTATTTTACAGTTCAAGATTGATCTCTTCTCTTGAGATAGTTTTGGTAGGCCATTGTCTTTCAAGAATTGTTCTATCTCAGTTGCTTCCTCGGACCCTTGTGTATAAAGTTTTTTAAAATATTTCTGGAAACACTTTCTAATTTCTCCCGGTTTCTGAATACTCTTCCCTTCAACTTCTAGGTTGGTAACATAATTTAATTTTTGTCTCTTTTTCAACTGCCAAGCTAGCAGTTTCCCACATTTATTCGCAGATTCAAAGGATCTTTGTTTCATTTGTTTAATTTTCCATTCCACTTCTTGATTAATCAATTTCGTATATTGTGACTGGTGGAATTTGATTTCTCTTAAAGTCTCTTTTGATTTTGGATTCAATCTTAATTTTTTCTCTCCATCTCTTATCTTCTCCAATATCTTATCCTTTTTACCATTCCAGAATTTTTTCTTAATCGTATTCTGTTGTATCAGAAACCCTCTCATAACAGCTTTGCTTGCGTCCCAGATTGTTCTTTTTTCCACCGAGGTGTTCAAGTTAATTCCAAAATAGTCCTTTAAAGCTTTTTGGGCCTTCTTTACAATCTCTTGATCTCTTAACAGGTTGTCATTCATTTTCCATCTGAAGGAATCGGCAGTAGTGAATCTCATTTCCATTTTCAGAGTGTTATGGTCGGAGCAAGTCTTTGGGCAGATTTCTATTTTTGTAGTCTTAGGTGCCAGCCCTCTAGTTGTCCAAATTTGGTCGATTCTTGTCCATGACAGGTGGGCCTCAGAAAAGAAAGTTCCTTCTTTACCTAGGGGGTTTCTCGTCCTCCATAAATCAATTAGATCCATATTGTCAGTTAGTTCAAAGAAAGTTTTTGGTAGTCTTCCATCTTTAGTCAAATTCTGGTTCTGTGACTTATCCATAAAGGTAGAGACAACCCCATTCATGTCTCCCATCATAATGATGTTAGAATAATCCAGATAGTCCAGTAATGTCTCATGTAGCTTCTTATAAAATTCTGATTTCCCCTCGTTTGGTGCATAGATTCCTAATATCAAAACTTTCTCTCCTTGGGTCAATATTTCAATAGCCAGGATTCTTCCTTGTTCATCTTTGAACAAAAATTTTGGTGATAAATTCTCCTTAGCGTAGATCACCACGCCTCTTCTCTTAACTCTATCTGATGAAATAAATTCTTGGCCTAGTCTTTTATTTATTAACACCTTCCTATGTAGCCTGGTCACATGGGTTTCTTGCAGACAAATTATGTCCAAATTTTCTTTCTTTAGAATATGGAAGATCCTTTTGCGTTTTTCCGGGGAATTTGCGCCATTAATGTTCCAACTGTACAGCTGCAGAGACATCCTGTATCAATCTGTTGTTGCTCTTTATGGGGCGTCTTCTTTTTTGTCCAAATCCGAGGATGGTAGCTCTTTTCCAGACTCTGGTGGTGGCCAAATAGCTGCCGCTCCTTTCTGCAAGTCTTCTCCGTGGTCGTGTAGGAACTTCTGGCTGTCCTCTTTCGATTTGATTTTAATCTTCTTTCCTTTGTATTTGAATGAAAGGCCTTGTGGAAACTCCCACCTGTATGGTATTCCGTTACCTCTCAAAAGTCCAGCTAGGTCGGTGTAGTTAGATCTGAGATCCAATAGTTGTTTAGGAATATCCTTGTAAATTTGTGCTCTTCTGTCCTGGATCTCGAGTGCTTTGTTAAAATGTAGGTCAAGTAGCTTGTCTCTCTCCTGCTTAGTCCTTAAGATAATCAAACAGTCTCTAGGCCTGTCCTTCCCAGTAACTCTTCCCAGTCTGAATGCAGTTGTTATTTTAAAATCTGTATCTTCATTTATACCCCAGAATTTAGAGAATTCTGCTGTCAAGAAGCCAATCAAGTCCTCTTTCTCAATCTCTGGGATAGAGCGTAATCTTAAATTATTTTCCCTGTTTCTCAATTCCACCAAAGACAGGTAGGCCTGCTGGTCAGTGATATGTTTATGAAGCGGCCTTACCTCTCCTTTCAATTCCTCCACTTTCTGAATTGCTTCTCCTGCTTTTTCGTTCGCAGCCTCGGCCAATTTTCGATTTTCAGATGTAGCGTCCTTTAGATTTCCAATATCTTGTGCATGCTTAGCCACCTGTTCAGAAAGTTTGGTGATTGAAGATGTGGCTAAGTCAATTTTTGCAGTTTGATCATCCACTTTTTTATTCAAAATTGCAAATTGTTGTAACATTTCCTCTAAAAGAGTGTTGGAACCCCCAGCTGCCATATCCTCAGTTGTTGACTGTTTAGCTTCCTTGGATGGGGGTGTTGGTGATGGTACAGCCTGTAAAACAGCAGGGACTGAAGATCTACGAGCCTGGGAAATCAGGGTTGTTTGTACCAGTTGGCCTTTCCCTGCTTTCGACGCAGCTCTTGTTTTTACTCGGTCGCTCATTCCACACCTGTCTTTGGATTCAAGGTCAAGCTGTCAAAAATTCCATGGGAAAGACAGGCCTCAGAGTAAATAACCAAGCCACAGAGAGTCAAAACAAAGTTAGTTCTCAGGAAATTGTAAATCCCAAACTCCACTAGAGGGAGTATTGTTACAGTTCAGGAAAGAAGAAACAAAGTTTCAGACGCCATTAAAGTTCCTGTAGTTAAGTAAGTTAACAATAGTCTTTAGAGAAGACCTTTTCCCTCTGGCAGAGCCCTCTCAATGTTGCCACAATAGTTTCTCTGGAGGTGCAAGATACAGTTGTTTAATTGTATCCACCAGTGATGCCTCTAAGTATCCATTTCAACTTTGTATATGTATCCGCAAAACAGCCTTTTGCCCCGCTGCAAGCCCGAGACTGGTGTTTTTAAAGTCTTTAAAATTTTAATAGTCCAGCAGAGGAGAAAGTCCCCAAGTAGAGTAAACACAATAGCAAGAAAATAAAAGTAACTTGCCTTTCCTTCAGTTTCTGACTTCTCCAGACGTATGATGTTTCCCGTTTTAAAGCCCTTTTGTGCTGCTTCCAGCTTGTCAGTTCCTTTGCCTTTGATCACTAAGCACCACCGGGAGACGGACTTCCTTTTTCTCGTCTCCCGTTTTCAGCCGAATTCATGAATTTGTAATCCAATTTCAAGTAGCTCTTACTCACGAGTAGTTGATTTGTAATCCAATATTAAGGAAGAAAGGTCGGCGCTCATCCGTAACAGCCGCGCGGCTTCACTCCCGCAGAAAGAGCGATGAATCCACAGCACCGCTTCCCCTCCGCGCTTCCGGAGCCCCTTACGGGGTTCCTTCTTCGTTTTGGGGGTCGCTCTAGGTGCCCGCCGGATCCCACGGCCACGAGCTCGCTCTGCTCGTGGTTTATCTTAGTGGGTCGTCGCTTTGCCGCAGCGAACGACCCTTTTCTGCGGAGCCCCTCTTCGCAGCGCAAAGAGGACCGCCATTACTCGTTTCGCGCCGCCTCCGGAAGTCGCAAAATTACTTGGTCAGTCTTGGGCACTATATAACTTGATGGCACCAGGGTAATGGTGTCTTTTGTGGTTTTGCCTCAGGCAGCAAATGCCCCAGGGCAGCCTTGTTTGGAACAGGCCTCTTTTCTTTTTGCTATTTCAACGACTTGTCAAGTACTGTACAAGTTTTAGTCAGAAAGGTAAACGTGCAAATCTTTAGTTACCTCACGACAAAGAAAGAAAGCAGAAAAAAGAGGGCCTCTTCAAAGTGAAGTGTCCGCCATTTCACAATAAATTCTAATTAAGTGCCCATTCTTTTTCACCATCAAGCAAAGCATTAGATCTGGCAATAATACTGGTGCTTTCTTGACAGGCTGTGCCTTGGAGCATGTGGGGAGATGTGAAGCAGGCAATAGTGAATGACTTGGCAAATGGTGGCATGAGACGAGGGAGCCTTGACTGTAGTGACCCAGACTCAGCCATCATTTTCCTTCCTTGGCAGAGACAACAGCTTTCCAGAAGGCTGAGCTGCTGCGATCTCAGAGTGGAGGCCTAGGTCTTAAGACTTTATGGACACAGATCACCAACCTAAAGTTAGTGAGCACCAGTGGAACCATTTTCATAGTGCCTGACATCCCAGTTGTTCCTTTTTTACCTCCAAAATTCAACTATGAAAATATTAACTTATTTGGTAAATTACAATAGCCTGGATAGATTTCAAAAGTCTGGCAATTCCAAGTATAGGCAGCCTCGCATATACATGCCCCAGGCCACGCTTACCCTGTGGTCTTCAGTCAGGTTCCAATTTTGTGATAGAAGGTCAATAATAATGAGCTGTGCATTGTTCTTACAGCCCCATTCATAGGAACAGCTGATCTCTGGGATCCTAAGATGTTATCCTTAGGAAAGTTCAAAGAAGGAAAAATTCCTATCCCTTCCTGTCCCCTGCAGCTACTTTACTCCACAAAAAGCCTTAAGCTGAGGGGTCTTCCAGAACAATGGGAAGCAGGAGGCTGTGAGGAGAATTACCCCAAATCAAGAAAGACTTCCAAGATAAATAAGTTCATGGAAGGGAAGTTTCCAGCATCTCAGCCCCAGCAGTCCTCCTATACTAGGGTTACCAGATGTCCCCGTTTCCATAAGTCCCCGGACAAATTCCATCCCCAGAATGTCCCCGGGAAACGCAGCAGCGGCAGTCTCAGCAGCCCAGAGCACTTGGCTCTGGCTGGCTTCAGGAGCTGCTCGGAAGTCCCCATATGGTGGTGGTGCAGGGGCTCTAAGATGCAGCTTCTGGGCTGCCTCCACCTTCCCTGACCCCAGCAACTATACTGCATTCCACATTACTCAGGAGCCCCTCCCCGCTACAGAGAGGCTTTTCAGAGAGTTTGTAACTGGCTGCAGTAGGAAGTAAGGGATGGGAAACATTTGCTCTGTGAACTTAATCAAACTGTCTGCGGAGAGCATTCCATGATTTGGGCACTATCACCAAGAAGGCCCTAGAAGCCACCCACTCCCCTTCAGATGCCAGGTGCATCTGCCAAATACCATCAACAGAAATCTTAATGTTATGGGTAGGCAGAGAAGGCCACTTGATCCTAAACTAAAAAGATCCAAACTAGCACTTTGGCTTGGGCCCAAGAATGAAATCAGCACAACTCCTGGTTGTAGCACTGGTATAATGATCATAACAACTAGTAACATCTAGTAGTCTACCTTCTGCATTCTGAACTAGATACAATTTCAAAACAGTGTAGAGCACTATTCTTCAACCTTTTCAGACCTAGGGCCCATTCTTAACCCAAACAAGCCTTTGGGGACCCATTTCTTAATCTCTGATCATATATTTGCATGGTGGCATGGCTCCTGCCATGACCCATCTCAGATCAGGCCATGACCACCTAGTGGGCCCTGATCCACCAGCTGAAGACTGGTGGCGTTAGAGCACATTACAATCATCTAACCTGGAGAATATAAGAGCATGGGTTGCTGAGGCTATGCTATCCTGAAATCATATAAGCAAAAGAAGGTAAAATATTATTATTTATGTGTGATAAGCAATGCTTTATAACGAGCTCACATTATAGCAGTTTCCCCCACTCCAGATCCTCTTGGTTTTGACTCCTGAATCACTGCCCTGCTTCTGACGTCCTTGCATGCAAAAATAAAACCTTATTATTTCCTTCCCATTCCCCCCAGGTTTTCCGCTTGCTCCATTTCTGCCTTGTCCTGGGCTTCCTGAAAGGATTTCCTCTGCAAGCAGACAAAAGGATCAGCTGAGAAACATCCACGCTGTTGTTTTGAAACGGTAGAAAAGAAAGTGTTCAGGATCTTTGAGCTTTAAAATAAAATTAGACTGTAGCGTGACATTACACTGTGTGTATGTAAACCCAAATTAGCTAGTCTTTCAGTGTAATAATGGTACATTTTGCATTTAGAGCCCCATAGTGCCCAATTTTCACCTCATTAAATTTTCACACTAGCCTAACTTAAGTTGGTGTTTTTTAAATCAGTGCAGCAAGTTCAAGATCACGCCTATGTGACAGCATAAACAATATTTACAAATTATTTGTAAAGGATATTTATTTACACTATGCTTTTGAACTTCTATTATTAATCTTATAAACATTGCACAAGTTTCTAATACTGAAGTAAAAACAAACTGAAACAAAATTAGGTTCAAATTATTTTGATTTTTTACCAGCAGTTGACATTTAGGTTTCAAACCTTCCTATCTCTCAGTTATAACAAAAAAGAATTAAATCCATTGGGGTCCCAACTTTTGGAGGTGAAGGGATTTTTCTTTGCTGTTTAATAAACTGAAACTGCCACTTTGCTTTTTGACTATCAACTAGATGGAACTAAGTAACTGCACATTCTGCATTGACTTGTCAAAAGCCCTCAGAAGAATGAAGTGGGCATTTAAAATGCTAATGGTTCAATCTACCTAGATGCAAACATTTAACAACTTAAATAAAACATGGCAATCTGCACTGATTGTTCAATACATCCCTAATTATTGTTGTTGTATACTTACTATTGTATAATCTTAGAAGGCTGTACAATATTAAATGGGGCATGGCTATGAGGGGGCATGGTTCCGACTATCATGAAGCGACCCTGTCTTTCTAAATTTACCATTATATTATATCAACATTATATATATACCATTATACCATATCAACAAACACTTATACAATACAACAGAATAATATCTCAGCAGATAAGCATTTAAAAACAGGCTATCCTTTTTTTTAAAAAAAGTCTTCCACTGATGCCAAAAAATAACAGAAACTGCATCAGGTGAGCTTCTCCATGGAGTGAGTTGCCACAGAAATGCCATAATGAAAAAGGTCACCCCCTGCCTCCCCACAGACAATGGGCTTCAGGGATGGTGCAGAAGGGCCTCAGCAGGGGTGGGGGGAAGAGGTCACTCAGGTTTCTGGGAAGTAGTTTGAAGCATCCAAGGCAGCAAGGGGGAAAGGGTAGTGTCCTTTTATAGAGCACCATGTGAAAGAGTACCCTTTGGACTTCAACAATGCACAGAGCTCAGTACGGTGGGTGAAAAGAGGAGCCTAAGAGGTTCTGGATCCAGTGTCCACCATTTTGCATATGGCCCCAAACAAGCCTGGCATAAGGCAGCAAGCACACCATGGTAATATTAACTGCCCAAACTAAAAATACCTCTTTCCAGGAAGTGTGTGGTGTGATGTAAAACAGTCTGTTTCACACCCGGAAGACTCAGGTCTAGACATTCCCAGAGCTTTGAAGGCCTTTGTAGGCTGAATAAGTAAAGAGCTGTAACAGCAAAGCACTGTGTACTGGGTCACTGCTTTCAGTTTAAAGTTCTCATTGGAAGTTTGCTGAGTACATTTTAAACTGTTGCCCTTTAACATTATTTCAAATGATCTCATCTTTCAAATTAACATGTTTTTTCATTAGATACACATGCATAAAAGAGGTAGAAGGTCATCTGAAATATTTGATGTAATCTCAAAGCTATTTGAAGGCAGATTATCCACCAGAATCTAATAAACTTTAAAGTACATTGCATTGTGATTAATATTCTACCTCTGTATGAATATGAACATTTCCCACTAACAACAGCCTTTCAGGATATTTAATGAGGAAAAACACTCAGGCTTGAGGGGAAAAGTCCATTTGCCAAATAGAGAACTAGCTACAGTTTTACAGGGCTGGGTTGAAAATGCTTGTTTCCCCTTCTGATTCACTCTAAACAGAAGGCAAAAACTAAAACACACATTTATCAGCAAATTAACAAAGATGTCACAGTATCCTTGTTGGGATGGGTGACTTGTAATTATTTAAAGAACTGGATACTAATGTCAACACAACTCATCTCCATACATGTAAACCAGCTCCTTTCATGCCTATCAACATTGGCTAATCCTAATCTCTGTTAGATGGTTTAGAGACCTCTAACCATCCCAGAGGAAAACCTAGTAAGGTTGTTGGTAAGAGATTGCCTGACCAGGTGGGGGGGGGCATACATACTTTCTGGTAGTTCCAAGATCTCTTATCCCTTCACCTCTTTTTAAAACACTTGGTTATATCTTTATTTTGACTCTGCTGACAGTTTATCTGGGCATTCTGCAGAATGCAGTATTGGTCAAAGCCAACCACTCACTATCTTAAGAAGACCAGGAGCCAATGAAGTCCTAACAGCAGGAGTCAGAATCTGTTTTTAGCCCCACTCTGAAAGTTGATCTAAATCTGCATTTTTTCAAATAAATTAGCATATGCATATCCCATGTAAATTTGTACCACAGGTCTGTGCTCCAAGTCTTTTAAGCAGCAAGCAGTGACCCTAAAAACCAATTTCCCCATCATTGTTATTGTTTAAGTAGTTGTGTGCTTTGTGTATTTCATAGGCATGCATAGTTAACATGACATAATCCCCACAGAATATATATATATTCTATCAAGTTTAATTGCTTTTTATTATTATTTTTTCTGTGTTTTTAGTAGTTCTTGTTTTTATCTGTAACTATGTAATAAGAATTTACTATGTAAACCACTTAAGAACTTACTATTTAAAAGTGATATACAAATATCCAAAATAAATAAATGGTTGGTATTCTCAGCACTTAGATAGTTGATTCACGGGTTCTAAACCAAATTAGATACATTAGCTGATCTACACAATCAGTACTACTACTTTTAATTTTTGCAAATGTATTCCACCCTTCATCCAACGCAGGGAAAGACAAACACAGGTCCCTCTCCACGTTTTATTGTCACAGCAGTTCACACAATATTACCCAGTAAGTTTTATGGCTGAACAAATCTTTGAATGAAGGTTTCCCTGGTCCAAGTTCAATGCTGGTTTTTTGCTCTTTTGGCTCATATTGGTACTCATGTTATTTTGGGTTTCTGTGACTGTTATGGAAAAAGCTGTTAAATGAACTGCCTGAAATAAACTTTCTGCAGCATGCCTTCACCAGTAATAAACCGAAAACCCTCCAAAATTGGCACAATCCTTATTAGACGTATCTCACCAACAGGTTAATTAAATATCTGTAAGTAACTGGGAAAACAGGATATGCTCTACAACACTGCTTAATTGTCACCAGATGTCAGCAGCGATATAACAAGATAACTAATGAAGCCTGTATTTAATTTTTATATTCTTCTACTGCATTGTTATGTTTCTATTTTTAATAGGATCTCCCCCCCCCCAATGCAAAATCTTCAGTGGTTCCTGGAGCTTAGCAAGGAAAGGTCAAAAGCAGGTCATTCTTTATAGGAGTGTCACATGCATATGACAGTGCCAGTATAATGGCATAACTTTTGTATCCATCTTCAGTGTGAAAACTGCATAAACAGAAAGGTTGCATCTATCCTTTGATGATGATTGCACTTTGGAAAAGTTTTGACCTTTCCCCTAACGTTTCTTGGAACTCTCTCTGAGCTTCATCTCAGCCACATCACCATCAGCACAACGTGCTAAGCCAAACCTTAGCTTTACAAAACCACACAGGTTTGGCTTAGCATGTCTTCCAGACTAGGGAATCACGGTTAAGCTCTCTGCTCCCTAACCACAAACTGTCACTAGCAAATCTCAGAGTTTACCATTTATGCAAATATCCATTTCCTTCCTAGGAGTGGCAGGTCAGTTCACCTGCAAATGAATTATTTAGTTGATAAGGAAGGAGTTTGGATTGATTACTTTAATGACTCACCCTACTCTGAATAATTTTTATCAAATTGGAGCCAGCCAAATTTTAATTTCCAGTTTGCCACCTCTTCAGCATTAGAGTAGCAGTTAATTGAAATGCTATTTTGTTTTTCCTTTAACATGCCTGAAATTTGATTGTTCTTCTGGACAACTCTTTGCTTAATCATGTTTCCATTGCCCCCGAGTTGTTAAAATTTATGGCAAATGGAAAAGCCTTCTATAGATGCTAGACAGGTTGCATCTGGCACAAATGCAAAGGTGGTCAGGTGGTAGATTAGAAAGCCGCCTCTGTGTAACAATGAATGTGTGTGTCATTCAACAGTTAATTCCTGCCTGCAAATATCTTCCTGCTTGGATACTTATTTTATTTATTTCAGGTATTTATATACTGTTTAATGTTCAGAATTTCTAAGCACATTGTATTTTCTTTTTTAAAAAAACAACAACACCTGTACAAAGATATAAAGGACGGGTGAATGGGTGGCAATTAGTAAGTCAGAGTAAAATTTACTTCAAATAATAGGTAACACATCTTGTCAGCTTCCTCCTCCTTTCCCTTTGGAGAACTCATCAAGGAGGAAGATACCAGACAACCCTGTGCTGGGGTGGGGGAAAGGTGGCGGTCCATCAGACAGCACTTTGTCAATGGCTCCTCCAACCCTGATTCTCTTCAATATGATGTGGACTGCTTAATGAGCCATACATTTATTCCCTCCATAACTCTCTTATTCAGTTAGTGTCACAGACCAGTCTGCAGTATTGTGTTTTGATAAATGTTTCATTTTTCTGGAGTCCCTGAAACATGTATGTATGTGGCCTGTTCACCCTGGTTGGCTGCTTGTCCCATCTTGCCAGTGTGGTGTAGTGGTTGAGAGCGGTAGTCTTGTAATCTGGGGAACCGGGTTCTCGTCTCCGCTCCTCCACATGCAGCTGCTGGGTGACCTTGGGCCAGTCACACTTCTGTGAAGTCTCTCAGCCCCACTCACCTCACAGAGTGTTTGTTGTGGGGGAGGAAGGGAAAGGAGAATGGTAGCCGCTTTGAGACTCCTTAAAGGGAGTGAAAGGCGGGATATCAAATCCAAACTCTTCTCTTCTTCTTCTTCTTCTCACTGGGACTCGCTTTGAGAATCCTAAGGAGCAAGAACCAACAGCTGTGTTCTCCCCAGGCAAGCCTGAATGGCACTGACTTTGTCATCCTTCTGATGCCAGGAAAAGATGCTCTTGTTTCTCCTGGGCATTTGGGCAGTGCCAATGGTCTTGCTTTGGGTCATTTCTTTGTTGTGTTCATTCTTTATGTCAGTGTAGCGGTCATTTTATGTTGTTGGATGGCTGTTATGTGGATGAAGGCTTTTACTATGTATTTTTGTTTTCATGTATATTTTATTGTGTATTATGTTTTGTATACTATTCTCCCTGGAAAACACTTTGGGACTTATTCTGGTAGCCTGAAGCAGCATGAACTGAATTGAGCTGAAAGCTGCAAAATATATCAGTTTGGCAGGAAACTGGAAAAACAAGTTCCAAAGTAATTTTCAAGATAATCAAACTCTATTAATTAACTTGATTGCATTTATGAAGTAATATTTAGTATATTTCAGGAGCACCATGAAATACACTACTGAACTAAGAAGAAATAAAAGTGATGTGATGAATCAACCCTACACGAGGAAGTCAAGCTGCCCTGAAGACATAGATTTATCTGGTAGGGGTCAGGACATCTGCCGTACAGTGAAATTAATCCAGTTACAGTCATGGATTGCAGTCTCAAAGCATACTATACGGATAAGTACATGCTAAATTTGTAGGTGCCCTGAACTAATATACTTTCCCCCAGTGGAGTCATGTTATTTAAAAAGCCAAATAGTTCCAGACGCAGCTCACATCCTCCCTAAGAAGCACTGTGGCGCAAGCAGTACCAGCTACTGCCTACCAGTCAGTTGAGGCAAGTTAGCAAACACATTTTTGGCAAATGTCTTCAGTGTAACTCACAGGCCCCTTTTGACTGTATTATTAATAAACAGCTGGCATTTGTGGTCACTAACTGCCTCAGGTCTCCATATGTGCTCAGCCTGATTTCCTTACAAGGTGGGACAATAAAACAATAATAAAGAGCTTTGTATTTTAACAAGTTCCTTTCATCGAAACACACCTGACGCTCCCTTTTTGTGTTACTCATTTGAAGGGGCAAATCTTGTTGAAAGAGTGTTGCACCCTTAGCACTAAGCCTGATGTTCTGTGGTTTTCTTGGCCCCTTCCTGATGCTGTCTATGTGTAGAGGGAAGGTTTGAAAGGGCACATAGGTGGTCTCTGAAGGGATGCACAGGCTGCCAAACATGCAGAAGTGGTGGTCCCTGTAAGCTTGAATCCAGCATGCTTAGAGTTCCAGGTAAAGAGGAGAGCCTACATGCATAGAGGCTTATGCTGTAGCAAACAGTGTTTAGTCATGAAGACCACACTGTAAAATCATTTGGGTCATAATGTAACAAGAATCTCAAGAGAATAGGTTTTTTTAAAGAGATAAATAGTCAAGTGTAGGAAGAGGCATCCCACCTCATTTATTACTTAAAGCAAATGGTCCATTCTGGTTTTAAAAGCCTCCAAAAACAACACACTGTTTTAAGAAGATTACATCAGTAAGCAAACATTTACTATGCATATTGCCTCCCCAATTTATTATTAAAATTGCCAAAGGTACATCAAATGCATTGAAGGGGAAAGTGGTTCAGTGGAAATGTTCTGTTGGAAGGGCTAACAGGAAAAGGGAAAGAGGCCCCAATCTAGAAAGAAAAAGGGAGGAAGCATCTAGGTACGCAAGGTACTGCTTATTGGCCCAATGTGTTCAGAAGAGAATCTTCCTCAGGAGCACTACACAATATTCTGTGCTCCTCTTCAGGTTTCCTCCCCTTTTTAAGGAACCCTAAACATGAAAACAATGGACATAATCCAGCCAAAATCATGTATTTTAGGACTCATTCAGATTAAGTTCAGCATCTGCTTAACTTGAGGAGCTCATGCCCAAATAGGGTTAGTTGAGTACTGACTACTGTATACAGATTAAATGGTAACAACAGTGCATCACCTACAAGGTTTATTTGAGATCAGCTGAGTTGCCTAATGTAATATTCTTGGAACACTCAAAGCAATATTCTTCATTTATCAAATCAGCACATTTCTTCTACTGCCTTGCAATACATTTCAGCACAGTCATTTAGTGTGCCAAAAATATTGGGAGCTAGTTTTTAGCAATTGCACTCTGAGTAGAAAAGCCAACATTATTTTTTAATTTTTAGAATCCATGTGATCTCTCTCCAAAGGATGATCTCATCCAGTCATAAGCAACTCCCTATGAAAATATCCACCATAAAATGATTCAAACTGCTTCTAGTCAGCACACTATGTTATTTACATAATAAACGGAATTCACCATAATTTATTATTAGATTTCAAGTGCCTTACAATGGAAGGTACACATTGTTAGCGTCATGGCTCCCCTCGGGGGGGGGGGATCTGTGAGCATACAGATTAGATGTAAATTAATGTAACACAGCAATGATGTACGGAGAAAAGGAATAGCAGAATCTGCAGTTTCCTACCCACTGCATCATATTTTCACTGAGACAGGGCTGGCCCAAGGCATTTTGCTGCCTGAGGCAAATAACAAGATGGCACCCCCTTCCTCCATTTCACATTTAGAAGCCCATTAGGCTGTGTATTCACCATACATTTAAAGCACACACCCCTAAAGAATCATGGGTATTGTAGTTTCTTAAGGGGGCTGAGAACCAGTGCTGCCCAGCAAGGACTGGGGTATTTTGGGGGAAGTTTTGTTGGGAGTTTTTGCTGTTGTTACTGATATTAACGGCTATTACCTTTTTGTATCTTTATTTTTATGTGGAAATTGTTCAGTTTGGTAATGTAGTTTTTAATGTGTTTTATTTCATTTTATGACGACTTTGCTAGATTTGTAATTATGTAAATCTTTTCATATTGTAAGCCACCTTGAGCATTGTTTTAACTGTGGAAAGGCGGCACATAAATAAAAAGATGACGATGAGTGCTCCCCCCCAGGGGGTACTCAAAGGTACGCAATACTGACATCTCTTTTTTTGTTGTCAAAAAGTGTGGCACTTACTGTAACAACTTCATGGTGAGTACCAGCACCTATTTTTCTAGGGATAAAGCACTGAGAACTGTACTTCAGTTTCCAGAATTATTTAAATGTATAGTGTATACACAGCCTTAGACTGAATCTTACTTCAGTATTGACAATGGGACACCAATCTCCACTGCACCTGAGGGCACTAGACTAGCTTAGAGTGTTGCAGGCAGGTCATGTGATACACATAGTTCTGCCTGCTTGATACCCTTGGTACTTGCTGCCTGGGGCAGCCGTCTCACTCTGCCAGTGATCAATGATCAAACCAGGAGATGATGTGCCAAACTGCGTCTCTCCAGTATATGCAATGTGAGTGGGTATGCCTTCTTTTACCCTGTTTCACAGTGCCAGATACTCTTGGGATGACAGCCTTTTTTGAGTGTAGGATGCAACACATTTGCTAGCACATCACTTCTCTTTACAGCCCCTCCTGAGCTGAAAGTTATTCATCTGAAGCAGGGAACCTTCCTCACTAAGGCTCCCCAAGCAATTAAGAACCCTGATTTGAATCTTGCAGTGGTCCTCCATAACTAGAAGAGCCTCCTTGCTTCCAAAGAAAGCCCTTAGCTGTAAAGATGGGCAAGGTGAAGTGCCAGAGGGGACAGGACTTGCCAGGAGTGAACACCCAAGAGGGCTTTGGTCTTTGCAATGATGGATGCATAAGTTTGTGATGTGGTAAATGAATCAACTATCTGCCAGCTAAGAATCTCAGATGCTGATTTGACTGACATGTTCTGTCTTTTAACACATCCCCTGGCAATTCCTGTTGTTTAAAGATACTCACACAGGGACTAAACCACCTTAGTGTCCCATAGAGGGACAATCATCTATCTGGAATCACAACAATAACAGGGGAATAAGTAGCTACCTTGTACTGAGTTAGATCATTGGTTCATCAACCTTAGTATTGTCAACACTGATTGGCAGAGGTTTCCCAGGGTTTCAGAGAGGAGAAATTCCCAGCCCTACCTGGAAATGCTGGGGATTGCACCAGGAACCTGGTCTCATCAGGACCATAGACCAGGGTTGGTCGGTCTCTGGTTGCTCCATTTACCTTGGAGACCTGGTATAGTGTACTGGCTGAGAGATGGAGCTATGAATCAGAAGATCACTGATTTGAATCTTACTCTTGCCATGAACTCACTTGATGACCTTGGGCAAACCACACTTTATTAGTTTGAGTTTCATCTTCAAGAACACGGGGAGGTAATAATACTGACTTTGTCTTACAGGGTTGTTGTAAGGTTTACAACTAGATAATGCACATGAAGCACTTCAGACACTTGAAAGTGTCATACAAGTGTTCAGCATTCTCTACAGACAGAAGAGTCTCTGAAGAACTCTAAAGAACACAATAACACTCTTAGGGTTCAGAAGACCTGGCAATCCTACACCTTCTTGACATGGCAGTCCTTTCTACATCAGAATGAAAGCTTGTTTTCCTGGTATACTGTTCCTCCATTTTCACATAGGGCCAACTTCAGATAAATGCCTCTCTGAGAAACATAGATGATAAAGTGAGGGTTATACCATCTTGCAAAACCATGTACAAATCAATCCTTCACTACCTTGGGGAGTTTTGAACTGTGCTTTACTTAGGAAGGTTTATTATGGCTAAAAATTGAAAGATCTCCCATGCTCTTTTCCCCAACCCTCTTTAGAAGATAATAGAGACACTGAGGTGAATGTTTCAATTCAACAATATTGTAAGAAAAAGCTCTTATTGTAGGAAAACAGTTATTCTCTTTTTTTAAAAAAACTTAAGCTTTCTATCTTTGCATTCTGCAATGCATTTAAAGCAAAGGTCAAAGTGCTATTGTCATCAAAGAGTATCTGAAGAGGAAATGACTCAATGAACTTGCTGTGCTATAAGACCCACACATATATAAAATAACATATATTAAAGTGTAAACTTTGCAGGATTTGGATTTGACCTTTAAAAACTTGAAACAGTAACTCTAGCTATTTAAGAATTAAAACCAGAGGTAAAGAGACCCTGAATCTAAGTGAGAGCCTAAAATGACCTTTAAAACGAAACGTAGGTTATTTGTAAACCTCTTGAAAACACCAGTGGATGAGCAGGGTTTAAATCTAGCTCAGCATTCCCCAGGAGGGGTGCATATGGGGGATCCTAACCCCCTGTCAAATTTGGCCTGCAAGGTTGATAAAGATATTCAGAAAAATGTTTCTTAATATGTTCTGCTCTGGGTATTATGAAATATATTAGATTCATAAACAATACTTATTTCACTCCTGTTTCAACCCTCCTCTCCCAAAAAATAAAGAAGGCACTTTCTTTTAGGAGAATGTGTCCCCATCCCCAGTGCTTGATTGCTGAGTACATGCAAGGCAAGAATGATCCATGTAGACCAGAGGTGGGAGGCTTTTTTCAGCCCAAGAGCTGCATTTCCTTCTGGGCAACTTTCTGAGGACCACATGTCAGAAGCCAGAGGCAACAGTGGGTAGAGCAATGAATGTATATTTTAACATTGTACAGTGGGCTTGTTTACACACACAGACACACACACAGACACACACACACACACACACACACACACACACACACACACACACACACTGTATCCACCATCCTGACAAGCAAGAGGCGCTGTCAGATTTCAAGGACAAATTCCAACCAAGCAAAAGCACTTGGGGTGCAAAGGTGGGGCATTAAGGGGTGCAGCCCAGGGGAAATTCTGAAGGCCAGATAAACAAGCCTAGCAGGCCCCCCTTTGGCCACTGAGCCTGAGTTTCCCCATCCTTGATGTAAACAAGCTGAGGAGCATCTGTTTTGGGGGAGGGTGTTGCCTCTGTTGTTTTATTGGACTGGATTGTAGGAAGGACAGTTATGCTAGTTCAAATTATTCAAGATGGAAAAAATGTTTCAATAGCACATGCTACTCTGCTTGCATAAATACAATAACAGAAACACGTGGTTGTGTTATACATCTAAACAGAGATGATGAAATCTAAACACTATTGAATAAATACTGATGCACATTGTATATTTTTATTTCCTTTCTGGTCTGGTAAACAGCTGAAATAACCTTACACACTTATATAATGTTGCTATTTGAATCTTTACCACACAAGTATATATACTGGACAAATAGTTATCTTACAGACAGTTACAATACTGCTGTGAATGTGACTTATGTATCAAGGTGTATACTTGAATATTATTCCATCAAGCATAAATCAAAAGCTGTCTCCCCATCCCCTTTTTCGCTTCTTACTATGTGAATACATACACACACAATATATATATTTACACACACACACACACACACACACACACACACACACACTGTGGTAAACAAAACCCTTGTCATTTTTGGTGGCCTAGATATTGTGCTCAGTACAAAGGAATCCAGCTTTTTTTGGATCAGAGGAGGGAGGGAGGGGCAACCTTTCCCGTTTTTCTGCCAGTTGTCAAACCACCACCACCACCAAGCAAGGCCACTGTCTTCTCAACTGGTAGACAGCCTTATGAATGTCTGTATTTATGCTATCTACATATTCATTCCAAATAAAGCCCTTTACAGATGTTCTTACCAGGCAGCATGCATTCGGTGACACTCTTGTGGGAGGCTCTGTGCCTAATCTACACACGTTCATCTGAACATCAGAAGAGTGTGTATGTGTGGGTTGGCCATCTTCAGACATTCAAACAGATGTGTGCAGGTTGAGAAAGATCCTGATGCTACAATGTCATTCCACAACAGGCCTGCTTATACTGGGATGGCAACATATCCTACACTAGAGGAAAGTCCTCTGTTTTGAATGTCCAGTCCAAAGTCTGCTTTAAAGACAGCGGAGCATAAAAAGGGAGAGCAGGGTCCTTGAAATTGTCTATCAACAGTTAGCAGCACCTAGTCAGCAGAGTCAACAGTCACACAAGTTTTCCCCAGTATGGTGAAGTGTATGTATCACCTAATCAAATTATATTGTTTCTAAATTTGTGACTGTTCGTATAAATTATCATATGTAATTTTTATGCAAATTGTTGTCCTCTTTTTTGGATGATGCACGTCCTCTGTTTTGGCAAAGCATAAGTGGGCAACCCTGGTTTATACTACACAGGGATACTGCTAGCATCCAAACTTGGTTCTCAGAGTTTTGCAGCAAGATAATTGGTACAGTATTCTTTTAAAATGTTATAAAAATATTGCACAAAGGGCTTTTCAATTTCTCCCTACATTTCCATTTATCACCTGGCATTTTTCATTTTTCTTCTTTTACCACTGGGATTCTGCTCTGGTATGATATTTCCTCCACCCGCAAGAGTTGGTAACCATATGACATCACTAGGCTGGGCATTGTGACATCACCAGGCCTTGGAATGCTGCTGGCTCAGCAGCCATCCTTAGAAATGGCAAATCCGTTGGAGACCTGTTGTCCTGATAGATTCGGCTCAATCGGATAAAGATGAAAGGAAGGAATTTCTGAACCACAGAAGACATCTACAGTTATGAGACAGCTGCTGCTAAGATTACAGAAGCACTTGCAGACATTGTCAGGAGAAACGTAGAAACCGGGGCACTTAAAAATACCCAAAACACTCCACCAGGCTGACCTGTCAGCAATTTGAAGTGCAAATCATTAACAAGGCTTTTTAAGCCTGAGCATTTGTTCTGTTAAGGCAATTGCACAGGAAACATCCAACGCCAGCATAGTTTACTTCTGAATATATACCTGTAAGCAAAGTCCTGATGAGCTCTAGTTCAAAATTTCTGGGAACAAAGACATTATAGGGAATATAACTAAGGAAAGCCTTCTCACTCAGAAGGTATGATTCACCATTTTTCTGTTCTAGAATATTTCAAACAAGTCAAAAAAGTTTTTATATTGAAAATAGATAGTCATAAACAATCTAATATTTCAATCTGAAGGTTAATATAAGCCCACCAGTCAGCCTGCAAAGAAAGATCAGCTGTGGTTTCTGTAAGAAAGCCCCTATTAATTGCTCCCTTTCCAGCTTATTGATGAGCTAGATAGCAAACACCACTACCATCAGCATTTTTTTTTTACTGAATTACTTAAAACACACAAGACAAATGGTTTGCTAATGTATTTATAACATACATTATTTCAATACAGTGAGTTCAAAACTCAAAAAGGAATGGAGATTTAATATGAGTCTTCTCAACATTTTCATTTAAACTGCAAATGGACCGATAGGCCATCATAATGCACAAGCATATATTTCGAAGAAAATCATTACAACCCATATTAATATAAAACTAGCAACAAATTATGCCCCGCATTCGTAGCAGAGCCCACAAATCTTGGCAGAACTTGGGAGCAAACCACTTGTCTATAAGCCAACAAGGTGAAGCTTTCATGCTCCCCGCTCAACAGGTTCCTTGCTGGGCGATTTTTACAAAGAAAGAACAACCACCAGTATATGTATGAGTGCTGCAACCCCTCCTCTAATGCTGTGTACAAGGGTAACCTCATACCATTTTGAAAGGCGTTTTGTTGTTGTTGTTTTAAATCCTCCAATGGTGTATACCAGAGGCTTTCCCCAATAGACACAAGAATTAAATTTCTAATCACTGGTGATAAAAATTACTCATATCATCAGGATGCTAAATAAGACTTTTTATTTCTTTATAACTGAATTATTAATAATAAAATCTCCCTCTCCAGAAACTCATACTTATTATTCATGAAAGCAGAAAGTGGGCATGCTTTTTCCTTCTTCTCAACAACTTATTCCTATATTTATATTCAAACATTACCCACAAATACTTGTGCTTTGTGAATGAAAAATAAACCTCATATCACCAGGTATGCTGTTGGAAATTTTCTCAAAATCTCTATTAAGCATAATTGCATACTGAATATTTTATGCAGGGTACAACCTCATCTTTCGGAATAGCCTGACATCCAGACTTGCCCAGTCATCAGTAGCTTACCAAGACAAGCACGCTGTTTACAAATGTTTTCGTATAATAGGTCTACCTAGAATACACAGTACATCCAAACAACATGTTCTGGATAAATGGGGGAAGCCGGAGTAGGATAGGCAGAAAGAGAAAGAGAGAGCCAGCAAATGAATAGACCCACCTTAAAATATTCAGAAATAATTAAAAGAATGAGATTAGAAGAAAAGACAACATGTTGGAGATGTAAACACCTGAAAGCAGATATGCTACATACAGTGGTACCCCGGTTACAAACACTTCAGGTTACAGACACCGCAAACCTGGAAGTAGTACCTCAGGTTAAGAACTCTACCTCAGGATGAGATCAGAAATCGCACACCAGCGGCAGGGCAGCAGCAGCAGGAGGCCCCATTAGCTAAAGTGGTACCTCAGGTTAAGAACAGTTTCAGGTTAAGAACGGACCTCTGGAACAAATTAAGTTCGTAACCAGAGGTACTACTGTATTTAGAATGGACCAGTAATACAAGTATTTTGGAGATTAACACTAAGTAAGATTAATGAAGGTGAAGATTCCATCGTAGTTACCGTATTTTTTGCTCTATAAGACTCACTTTTTCCCTCCTAAAAAGTAAGGGGAAATGTGTGAGCGTCTTATGGAGCGAATGCAGGCTGCGCAGCTATCCCAGAAGCCAGAACAGCAAGAGGGATTGCTGCTTTCGCTGCGCAGTGATCCCTCTTACTGTTCTGGCTTCTGAGATTCAGAAATTTTTTCTCCTTGTTTTCCTCCTCCTAAAACTAGGTGCGTCTTGTGGTCTGGTGCGTCTTATAGAGCGAAAAATACGGTACTTCATAAACAGCTTAGAGGCTTTATTACAATCAACTGGTATATAATGTTTTGTAAATAAATATGTTTTTAGATTGGAGGCTGAAAAATAACTTAGTCTGCAAATTTAATCCCACTGATTTGGGAGTAAGCCCCACTAAAATCTGTGGGACTTACTTCAGAGTAAACATGGTTAGGATTGCAGCCATATTTATTACTTATTAAAAGCAGCTAAAAGTTTAAACATGCAGAATCGGAAGAATGCTAATGAACTGGGAAATTTGCCTCTAGGAAAATGATCAAATTGGAGAAGTTAGCTTTTTCAATCAAAAAGAGTAATGGGGAGTTTGGTGCATCCAAAATAAGAAGGATTTAGCAAACCCTCATCAGCTGAGAAGTGGACGGCTAAATCCTGTTTCGGTTACAAGCACTTGTTTGTGCAGCCAAGGCAGAATTGAACCCCAGCCACCCCACTTCACAAGTGACACCAGCTATTTGACAGGTGGAAAATGGAAATCCTGGGGTGGGGGCATGATTAGCTCATAGCCCAGGGGTTTCCCTACTCCTGCTTTAGGAATCCCCATCCCATGTTTGAGGCTTCCTCATGCCTGCTGATACCGCATTCTTGTGCATGGATGATGCTGTGTACCATACAATCCACACTTGGAGAGCAACAGTTCTTTACCCAGTTCTACATATGGGAGGCTAGTAGCAAGCCCACTCACCTGGGGGCAGATGCAGGCTTAGAGCACAACACTTGATACATGAATAATAATAATAATAATAATAATAATAATAATAATAATATATTATTTATACCCCGCCCATCTGGCTGGGTTTCCCCAGCCACTCTGGGCGGCTTCCAACTGAATATTAAAAACAGTACAGCATCAAACATTAAAAACTTCCCATACATGAAGCCTGTATGATGTCCCTACATTCTGAATTGCAGCATCCTCTAGGGCAGGGGTCAGCAAACTTTTTCAGCAGGGGGCCGGTCGACTGTCCCTCAGACCCTGTGGGGAGCCGGACTATATTTGGGGAGGGGGAAATGAACGAATTCCTATGCCCCACAAATAACCCAGAGATTCATTTTAAATAAAAGCACACATTCTACTCATGTAAAAACACCAGGCAGGCCCCGCAAATAACCCAGAGGTGCATTTTAAATAAAAGGACACATTCTACTAATGTAAAAACACGCTGATTCCTGGACTGCCCGCGGGCTGGATTTAGAAGGCGATTGGGCCGGATCCGGCCCCCAGGCCTTAGTTTGCCTACCCATGCTCTAGGGTATCCCAAAGCTGTAGCTGTCCCAAATATGGAACTGCAAAAAGCTCATGAAGAGGAACCAGAAATATTTTGCAATAATTTGATCGTGGTTATTAGAAAGTCAACATCAGTGCATCACAGTAATTAGCCATTAAAGCCCTCTTTGTTGTAACTAAAATGAGGCAACAGACAACTTCACAACTAAAAACCAGAAAGTTGAATACTTTAAAAACCAATCTGGTACCTGATAGCTTCATAAGAAGTTCGGATGCTGCTTTGACAGACATGTCCTGCTGCAATACATTCGCCGGCACTTCTTGTGGCTTGAGATTCTCCTCGGGAAGGCTTGCGGAAGATGTTTCAGGCTCAGGACTAAAAACGTAAGTAGATTTCGGAAAAGTGGAGCTTGCATTTTCCTCATCTTTCGGTTCATCTTTCACTTTAAATGTAGGAGGCAAGGGTTCTTTTTGATTTGCAGCTGTTAACAGAAGGGGAGGAAAGGGTTCAGTGAAGTGCGTAAATGTATAATCAGAAGACAGCAAGTTCACAAGAGTCATGGGGAACAGTTTGGGATGATGGTGCAGGGCAGGGAACTCTACACAGAAAACCAAATTGGCAGGCTTCAAGAGGCAAAAAGTACTGATAAATTCCTACACAAAAGGCAACCAGATAGCTGATGCCTTCTGAATGCCAATCCTAGAATATACTTTCTGATGCAGTCTGGGGGAAGAAGCACTAATTCATCCCACTGGTTAATCTATTGGAATTCCAAAAAGTTAGGATCCTCACTAGGCAGTAATGCTTCAAGCTGCCTATGGAATTCTGTTGCATCCATGAAGCAGAACTACATCATTTAAAAAAAAAATCTTTGTCAGGTTTTGGGACAATGGAGATAAGTGTTTCACAGAACAAAAGAGGGAGCTCCCCATGCTCCAAGCCCATAGGATTCCTCAAATAATGCCTGCCGTGGCAGCATATGCAGTTTGCTCCAATCAGACATATAGCTGTCTAGCCCTGGCACTTTTTCCTTTCTTTAATTACACCCTTTCTATTTTGCTCGTTTGCAGAGAAGCCTGCAATGCATCGATCTGGGCCAAAGCAAGCTGGGTGAGTGGGGATAAAGTTCAATTTTGCAGAAAAAGCTGACAGGGAACTATCCTCAGGCTCCATCTAAGTTTCTGCTGTTGTTCATATTATAATAAATGGAAATACTCTCCTAAAACATTGCTAGTAAATTTCGCAAGCCCACTAAATAAAACATCATCGCCTGCTGTTTTATGAGCTGGAACTCTGTTAAGTATCACAGTGCTGGTCAAATGTACAATTCCACACACTATTTTGGATACACATTGCTCTGATCAATGGGTTTAATTTCTTCCTTTAGCATAACATCTTTCCCCTTGTGTGGCATTGACATATCTACATTTTCATCTTTCAGATATATTCCATTCCTTCAGTGACTTTATAACATGTTGCTAGGTAACAGTGCACACAAGTCAGGTTTCAGGACCTTTCGTTAAGACACTATAAAATGAGCGCATGGGCCTTTTTTTGCATGAAAAATGCACATTGGGGGGCCTTTACTATTCCTGTCTGTTGAACACTAAAGATCAATTTCTAAATAAAAAAAATGAAGAGTGAAACTGTATTCTGTCTGTATTCTGTTATCCTCTCCCCCTAAAATGCTTTTTGTTGCCTTTCTTTCAGACACCACAGGCTCTGCTATCACCAAGTCATTTGATTGGATTTGGGTTTGAAAAAGGGGGAAGGGATATCAGTGTGTTCCTAATTCTAAACACCTATCAGTTCCTCATAATTTTATGTCACTATAATCCAATGCATGTTTAAAAGGTAAAGGTAAAGGGACCCAACTATTAGGTCCATTCATGGCCGACTCTGGGGTTGCGGCGCTCATCTCGCTTTATTGGCCGAGGGAGCCAGCATACAGCTTCTGGGTCATGTGGCCAGCATGACTAAGCCGCTTCTGGCAAACCAAAGCAGTGCACGGAAACACCATTTACCTTCCCGCCGGAGCGGTACCTATTTATCTACTTGCACTTTGACGTGCTTTCGAACTGCTAGGTTGGCAGGAACACGGACCGAGCAACGGGAGCTCACCCCATCGCAGGGTTTAACCCACAGCGCCACCGGCATCCCTTCAATGCATGTTTACTTGGAAGTAAATCCCAATACTGCACTTACTCCCTAGGAAGTGTGCCTCTTAGAAATCTAGTAGAAATTGCTTGCTCTTAGCATATCAAACTGCATTTGTTAAGCATCTTTAATTGTCAATTCGTCTTTACAAATCTCCTCTCTATCCTACGTTTGCCAATAGCAGTTTTTGTAACCCCAGAAATCCAACATTTAGGGCAAATCAAGACAATTAAGCATGGGTGGGCATTGTGGCCACCATCAGCCTAAGTCAGCATGGCCAATGGGCAGGGATTATGGAAGCCTCGATGACACCATATTGGCTACTCTTTCTACAAGCCCACCCTTCTCTACATTCCTCCCCATCTTCAGTGCAGCAGATGGCTCTTTGGTGAAGGAACTTTTCAGTGTTAACACACCTGTTATGGAATGCTCTCCCCAGAGAGGCTTTCCCCTTTCCCTTCACCAAGTGAGGTTTTTTCAGAAAAAGTCTCAAGTGCTAGCAATAGTCATAATAAATGGCATATCTGCATTTTCCATTGCATCAGCAACAAAAGAGAAAATAAAAATTATTTCCCCCCGATCCTCTTGGATCCACTAGGAACAATATTAACTGTTATGATTGGGGGGCGCTAAACATTTGGGGAGGAAGCATGAATAGGTATATGTGTCAATCTGAGCCTATTCTGTGGTTTATTACTGTAGATCATGGCATAGGTAAGAAAACTGACATAATCCTAATAGGACAGGAGACCCTCCATGATGAACTCTGGTGACCTTGGTACAAGTCTGATTCCAGCCTCATCTCCTGGAGGGTATTCAAGAAATTCTGAGTCCCTCAGACCTGGCATAAAGGTCAACACATGTAAATTCAGTTGTCAGTACAGCCTATTTACCACCTGAATGGGGGCCATCAAGATAATTTGAAGGCAAGGAGCAAACAAAGGGTGACCAGTTTAGACATCATGCACTAGGATAATATCCTTTCAAACTCCTAATTTGCAACATGGGCGAGGTAAGAAATGGGTAGGAAACTCTGGAAGAAAAACAATAATAACTGCTGGAACTGCAGGAATTGCTCATCTCAAGGCCCCCTCGCCCAGTAAGATGCATTAGCATGAAATATTATAAAACACCTGGATTTTCAGGAGTTAGTTGGGTTCTCCCAGTTCCATTGAAAGCAACTCACACAGCGCTCCCAAGGAATCAGCACAACCCCATTTCGCTTAAGGACAGGTATACTAACCCCCTCATTTCTAAACTTACTATTAGGGTGAGTCCTGCTGGCCCAAATTGTCACACTCACTTTTGTAGGCTTTGAGAATACTCAGCGAATTTCCCACTCTTTAGGTGAGTAGGTGTTGTAGGGTTTGCGGCCTGCTTAAGTTGTAATTTTTCTGCCTGAAGCAGCATTTATATATTTGTCATTTTCATTTCATATAATAAACCAAGCTTTCTTTATTCTTTTTGTTTAAGAACTTCTTATGGGTATGGGGTTGAGGGCAATCACATATTCATAAACAGATGCATGTTATAACTCCAGCAAAAGATCCTAAATTTCTCGTTATGGTGTGTGTATGAATACTGTACATGTGAGTGCTGGACACGCACATCAGTTCAAACACATACTGTAACAGAAGGGAAGTTTCAGAGTTTTACACTCTTTTTTGAACACAAACCTGTAAGTGAAGACAGTCAGAATGACAGAACCCCAACATGGCAAGAAGCAGAGTTGCAAAATATTCTGCACATCACTCAGCAAGAGCATCATGATTAGTGATATCCCAGTGCTGGCACCCTGCCAAACTGGTCAACACTTTAGTTATGTGATCACACCAGTGATTTAACTGCCTGCTGTCGTGGTTCCACAAGACATTGGGGCATCAGTGCAGCTGCATAGCTAATGCATAACAATTTAGGGCAAATTATTATGTTCTTTTGAATGCTCAGATACAAAAACTGGGATCACATTATTAATTTCCAGAGGGATGTGCTGCATTAGTCTGTTCTGCAGCAAAACCAACCATGTTAGCCTTATAGCACTTTAAAAACTAGCAAATTAATCATGGCGTGAGCTTTCATTGATTAAGAGCCAAATTTCAGCAGAGAGGGACAGTAGAGAAGTAGGGCCACTTCATCAGCTCTGCTGAGAAGTCTGATCCATTCCTGTTATCTGGCAATAGCCGTTCCATCAAGCTGCAGTGAGGGAGAAAGAAGAAGGAGAAGCACAGCTCTCTTGAGAAACCTGCTCTATCCCATTTTCCCACTCCAACTATCAACTTGTAACAGCCATTCCTGTCAGGTTGCAGTGGGGCGAAGGGAGAAGGGAAAAGAGACCACTCCATCAGCTCAGCTGAGATAGTAGCAACCTTTGGCTCCTCTTCTCTTTAAACTCTTTCCATTACAGCTGAATTATTATAAGAACTTTGTAACCAAAGGAGTAATCCCAACCAAGATCCAATGGGATGAGCCAGGTTCAGGTAGACATACACTTAGCAGGGGCTCAGCTGAGGAAGTCCTTAAAAGGGGTGTGGCAAGGGGTGATGGAGCAGGGGAGACTTACCACTAAGCCCAATTCCTTTCAGGTCAGTCACATGATCTTGCAAATTGCACTGGGAAAAGGGTGCTGTCTATTTTAAAGGCTTGTTTTCCCTCTGCTGGGCTCAGGCCAACTCAGCTGGCAGTAGTCCCACTCCAGAGCTAAGTCTGGAATAGGGATACATTTCACCGGAATAATTTATCCTGTGAATTACGCTGGCTTCCTATAATTTGGATTGCTCTGCCCCTATAAATGCTTGAATTTGCTTTTTCTCTCCTGACTCCCAATTCTTTTTCCTTTTGCGTTGCATCATTGGATTGTAAGCCTAAAGGCAGGGACTGTTATTACTGATGCTTGTAAGGCTCTGAAAACCTTTTCAGCTGAAATAAAAGCACCTGAAATAAATACATAAATTAGTTAGCCTTGAAAGTGCTCCAGGATTCCTTGTTGTTGTTGCACTATTAATGTAAATTCAAGGTGGGGAGACACCTGAGATCCATCGCCTCAAAATATAAAACAGGGACATAAAACTGAGCTGTCTTACATGAGTTGAGGAACTTCAGCCCACATCTCAAACACCCAAGAGTAGAGATGCTTGAAGAATTCAATCTTTGCCACTCACTATATGAAGTAACCTTAGATTCATGTGCCAACTGAAACTTAAGTATTCACTTCTCTGAATATTGCAAGACAGTTCTCAGTAGTTTTTATTATAAATTTATTTGGAATATTTCCAACCTGCTCTGTTAAATATAATCCCAGAGTGTGCTACAACATAATGCACATAATGCATTAGAATTCCAATGATGGGCATATTTACTTGGGATTCAGTTCTATTGACCTTGGAGTCTCTGTGACCCCAGTTTCTGGTAACATTTAGAACTTATTCTGAGAGAAAAATACGAGTTAAATATGTCTTAAAACTTGTGTTTAAATACATACTTTGTAAGGATTTAACAGGGTGGCATCATGAGTAAAAACATGGAAAAAGGGATGCAGACCAGAAGCAGAGAGTTTTGTCATCCTTACCTGAGAGCTTCATGAGAAAATCTGATGCCATCTTGACAGAGATGTCCTGGCTGAAAAGTGCCGACGTTGTATTGGTCACAAAGTCAATGGAGTCTTTTAGCTTTGTGTTGTTGGTGATTCTGTCAACAACACTGAGAGTGAAGGTTGGGGTGGAGGTGCTGCTGTCATCTTTGGGCTCTTCTTTTATTAGCAGAGGTGGGACGGTAGATCCAGCCACCTCAGGAGTTTTAGAGGTGGCCGCAGTCCCTGCGTGGTCTGTTGCCCCATCCATCTGCTGCCCCATTCTGGAGTTGTCACTTAGCAATGGTGACCCCTTGACATCCATTTCTGGGATCTCTTCCTTCACTTTGGCTTCTGTCCTCAGGAAGTGCTGGTGGCAGCGCATGTGGAGTTTGAGGCTGAAGTGGCGAGAGGAGGTAAATGGGCATAGCTGGCACTGAAATGTCTCTCCCCGGTCTTGATGTTGGTGAACCTGATTAAGCGGTTGATGATTAGGTAACGGTGACAACAACAGCAACAACATCTCTCAGACAAACGGCAGAAACTTATTTCAGACCAATACTGTGCATATCTCCTACTGGCTGCCTTCCTGCCTCCTTAGTGCTTATAGAGCTCAGTACATTTTATTTGCACATCTCAAAAGACCTTAACAAAGGAGGTCAGCATGATGAGCTGAGATTGACTCTCCTGTCTATATGTGACAATTTAATGATGAATATTTCACAGTACACATCTTTGTTCAGAGGTCACGGGTTAAAAGTCACAGAATTATTCAAGAGCAAGCTGCAAAGCACATTGCTTCTCCGATTAGTTCCAAAAGCAATTATGTCCTGTAATATATCTATATCTCTATCTATCTATCTATATGTGTATATAAGAGTATGAGTGAGTGTGTGTGTGTGTGTGTGTGTGTGTGTGTTTACACACTGTAGGGAACAAAGACTAGGTCATAAGAACTGATTCACTGGAAAGAGAGAGAGAGAGTTCCAAGGAATCAGTCCTTATGACCTAGCCTTTATTCCCTACAGTGTATAAAACTCTAAGAACTCCATCCTTGGTCACGTTTACTTGTGAATAAATTCCATTGACCTTAGTGTATCTGTATGCCCAGTTCAGGAGTTCTGTTGCTGCTGCTACACTCACATACCCAAAGGGAGAATGCATGGAGATACTGAAATCCTAGGCCTTTGCATGTAGAACATGCCTTACATATTTGGGTTTCTGATAGCAGTTTAGTTAATATATGCCTTGTATTACAGGCACCTCTGCAATGATGTACCTTCATCATACCTGCTCTGTACTTGGAACTATATTCAGGGATGGGAAACCTGTGGCTCATCAGATGTTGTTGGACTACAACTCCCCTCATCCCAGAACATCATATTTATATCCAAATATGAACTGATTCCTGAGATCCTTAAGGTTTCTATTCCTATAGCTGCAAAACACTGTATTAAAAACAAATTTAGAGAGTGGGATCTTTTGTTAACTAGATGTCATTGTTAATCTATGCAATTTTCATCATTTTATTGTTGTTTTTAATCTGATCATCATCTTTCAGATTACTTTTCTGAGTTATCTGTTGGTGCAATTGAGAAAGCATTAACTGCACTAAGATTCCAAACTATGTCCACAGTATATTTAGATGGGAGATAAATTAGAATATCTGTAAATTGTTGTTTATGTATTAGTGGCCAGGGAGATATCGAAGATGTTCACTAAGTATTATATTGTTCCACTATAATTTCCCTAAGGACAGGTTTTTGAAAGAGATTCTTCAGACACTTTCCTTTTTTAAACAGTAGGGGGGATTGGTTATTTACGGATTGATAGATAGGGATAAATCTGAGTTCGGTCAGTAGAGCATGAGGCTCTTAAATCTCAGGATCATGTGTTCAAGCAGCATGTTGGGTGAAAGATCCCTGCATTGCAGGGGGTTGGACTGGATGACCCTTGTGGTCCCTTCCAACTCTACAATTCCATGATTCTTCATAAAGTTTCTATGTTTATTCTAGTGGCTCAATGAATCAGACAAAAATTTGTCACACAAAACGGGGTCCAACGTTCTGGAGTTGATCTATGTTAAAAATGTATCTCCCAACTTGATTGTTTGTAGTGTGATGATCAATGGTTTTTAGCAAATAAATCTGACTCTTTGATTGGCCATTCTGGCTGGGCTCATAGAGGTTGGAATCCAACAGCATTTGGAGGGCCATGGGTTTCCCATTTCATGGATAATTACCGTATTTTTTGCTCTATAAGACTCACTTTTTCCCTCCTAAAAAGTAAGGGGAAATGTGTGTGCGTCTTATGGAGCAAATGCAGGCTGCGCAGCTATCCCAGAAGCCAGAACAGCAAGAGGGATCACTGCTTTCGCTGCGCAGCGATCCCTCTTGCTGTTCTGGCTTCTGTGATTCAGAATATTTTTTTTCTTGTTTTCCTCCTCCAAAAACTAAGTGCGTCTTGTGGTCTGGTGCGTCTTATAGAGTGAAAAATACGGTACATTTTCACCCTTATAATGTTATAAGTGATGTGTAGCTGTATGTACTAGACCAAGGCTCTTATCAAGAAAAGCTTGGCACAGACTGGTATTTTGTGTTCATTTAGGCACAAACATCTCACAGGGGACCTCTCTGAAAAATTATTGCAAAGCTTAGCTGCATGTATACAATCCCTTGCATGCAAGCAAATGGGTTTCCTGGATGGTGGCCAAACGTTGGCAAGTTATTTGTTATAGATAGCAAGAAGGCTACTGCTTTCCCTGCCCAACCCCTGTGCTGGAGAAAATGAATCCATTAAAATGGCACTAGAAAAAAATCCCCAAAAAACCCAATCACCATGCTGGATTTTATAGCGAGTGGGTTTTTAAAGAACTGCAATGACCTCATAGACTGGATTTCTTCAATTGCCAGTATCCACTGACCTTACCTTCATGTGCGATTTTAGATTGTCCTTGCGTGCACAGCGAAATGGACACAAAGGGCATTGATGGCTTTTTAAGCCTGTATGTATAACCATGTGTCGCTTCCAGTAGCTCTTCCTTTTTATCACTAGGCCACAGATTGGACACTGGAAAGGTTTCCCACCTTCTTCTTCTGAGGCTTAGGATAAAGAGCAATAAAAAAAGAAAAGAAAACATCATTAAATTGTAGTGAACGTCTCTGCCTCTATCTAAATACAGTTTTGCAAATTTTATCTCTCTCCTGTGGAAATACCTCTTGGATGCTTTTCCTTAATGTTTTCATTCATCTCTGGGTACAGAACTTTTAGAACGTTGAATAATCATTTCCCTGGAATGGGAATCCTATGGGTCCAATGAAAGTGATGCTGGCAATAGAGGACAAGTGTCCCAATCATACTTTGGTCAACCAGCAGAGGATGCTACTGTGCTTTACCTAGCCTTGTGAATATAATCCTGCAGCTAATTTTTTTTTGCTTTTGACCTATGTAATACAGAGAAAGTACTCGGCTCTTTCTTTCTTTCACTTTCTTTCACTGAAGTATTCAAAGAAAAGGGAAGTGATTAAATTACACAGTAATCCACACCTCCTGAATGAAAGCAATACTGAGCATGACATACTGCATTTGCAATACTGATGCTGAGAGATTTTAGAGCCCCTGCTGCTGCGCAATTTCATTCTGGCTCAAGAAGACCACTGATGCCACTTCAGGATTCAGAGGCAACTCTGAGGTCATTATTTAATTCATTACTCAGTTTTACCTACACATTATGTCTAGAGCTTAATTTGAGCCCTAGAATCTGCTTTCATTGTGAGCAACCAGATAACAAAATTAAAAACCATTGATTTCAGTACAACCTCTATGGCTAAATCCCTTCCCAAACTGCTGCTCCTTTCTCATGGACTTATGAGGGATGGAACTAAAGGTGTTTCTGCATTTGGTTGAAGGAATCTTTCGGTCGGAAGAAGATTCCTTCCAGGGGAAGTAAAGGACCATACATATTCTACTCAGATATAAAACAACTGACTTATTCTTTAAGCTGGTCCTCACCTAAGGGACCACAGCTATGTTTGAATGGTCACAAGACTTTTCATAGAAGACCTGACTTTTGCATCAAGAATTCACTTTAGCATTTCATTACAACTCCCCCATATTAATCCCTGGAATCCTTTTTTTTTTTTAAGTATCATATATTATATCTGAATGCTGCTCTTCACACCTGCTGGTTAAGCTAGAGAGAAAAGCGCCTTTGAGCATACACAGAGCAATCAACCACAAAGCCACTACTTATGCATAATGTTAAAAGATGAGCCCAACAAACGATGGCTTGTTTTTAGAAGAATGAGCAAGTGCGAGACTTGGGACTCACACACTGCTCATTCGCTTTGCTCTTCCTTTACATGCAAGGAGAGGAAATGGGAAACTGTGGTTTGTTACAAGCCATGACTGGAAGCTTTAAATTTCCTCTCCTCACACTTTAAAGGAGGAGGAGCGAGTCAGTCCAAGGCTCACATTTGTTCATTCTTATAAAAAGAAACCATTGTTTGTCATAACTTCTGAATCAGGCCACTGAGTCAAAATATATGATTTATAAACAGGCTTATGTCCCAGCACCTCAAAAATTAAGTGCTTCTTTTATAAATGTGGCCATCAGTCATTACTGATAGTGGGTGCTATCAAGGCAAGGTAAAGATTTTGCAACTTGTTGAAAATGCAAAGAGGAAGAGGATTCTGCCCACTGAGTTGACATAATCAACCATCTGACATTACACTGTAAATTCCTAGTCCTGTTATGAGAAAGTTTACAGTGTTACCTTGGAAACAGGAGATATTTCTGTGACTGCCGAAAGGATATCTGATTATTTTCAAAACTGCAAAAGTCAGTGGCGTTTTTCTTGTGATATTTAGGAATTATGTCCAGAATATTACAGCTCACTCCCTAATGTATTCATCAGCTGTTTTTCATCTTTGAGAACTCAAATGTCAATACTTTCTACGACTTGGAATGCAGTGATAAAACCTGCATGAACTTGTCATTTCCTGCTGCAGACTTTCTTGTAAAGATATAATTCAGCTGACTTTGCTAGAGCCCTACTGGATTGTTCATGTGTACTCTGAATCTGTTTCAGCAAATAAATAAATAAATACAGCACTCAAGTGTCCTGTGCTGAAACAGGTGAAATCAGTAACCTGCATAAGTGATGCAAATTAAGGAAATACATGCAAATCTGCTTCCTTATTTAATTTATTTTGCAACACAGGTTAGGTGGGGGAGATGAGAAACAGAAAAGCTACAACAGAAAGCATTGAAGCCCTGCCTTCAAACATCAGAAAGCCTGCTTAATCACCAGTTTCTAAGATTTCACCAGACGTTGCCTACGCGTCTTCAAATCCCAAAAGACTAGAAACTTTGGTTTTGTCTATAAAATATCAAAGCTTCCAGAGATTCTCAGGATGCTAAATTCTATGTTCAGTGCTGAATATACTGTATGTGCAATTTAAGTATATAAGCAATCCATCTTATTAGTTTAATAAAACAAGCATGTGAGAAAAAATGCAAAGTTCTCTCACATTTCACATCATGTATGATACAATTTTTCCATCATGGCACTGAGAATTATAATCTGAAAACAATGCCAGAATTGTTGCTTTCTCACTAACAAATTCTCCCTAAAACGGTAGGTTAAGTAAAACTTCTTTTCCTTGCGTCCTGTCATACTGTTCCAGATATGCTGGAACTGCCATCCCACTCACTCTGTTAATCAGGACACTGCTCTTTCCTACTTTTAAGTCTTTCCTCAAAATTTTATGCCTTTCCTGAATCACCTGATCCTCACTTTACCACAACTGCTATCTGACTATTCACAACCAATTCCAACTTTTCAGATGCAAATCCATGACTTAATCCTTGTTCAATAGACTGTGAGCTATTTGATGTGGGATGGAGTGTGTATATACACCCACACACTGGGCAATGCCAGACCCACACTGTTGGTGCTAAAAATCAATGTGCAACGGTAGCAGCAACAGCAGCAGTAATAGTAGTAGTGATATCAGTGAATTTTCTACTTATTTTTTCCACCTGAGCTCAAGTCCAACAGTCTGTCTGGCAATGTTGATCAGTGTTCCCCAACCTGATCCCCTGCAGATGTTTTAGGCTACAACTCCTATCATCTCCAGCTAGTGCAACCATTGCTACCAAAAATGAAAGAGATAAAAGATAAGCAAAGCCCACCTGTTCAGCCCACTTCTTAATTCCTTCCTATGCCAGTGTAAATCCAGTTCACCTTTAGACTATGCTTGGATTGTGTGCCTCTTCAAATCCTAAGCATGTTCACTTTGAAGTACGTCCCATTGTGTTCAATGGAGCTTATCCCTTAATAAGTGTGTTTGCAATCCTATGAACTCTTTCTTAAGAGAAGGTCCCACTGAAATCATTGGGACTTACTACTGAGTAAACATGCATTGGGTCCAGCTGAATAACCACAACTTGCTCTGTAAGCAGCAGAGTTAATGTTCTTAGGTGTACTTTATTCTAACCATCTGCTTTAGAAAGTACATGTACCAGATCAGGCTTCCTCAAACTTGGCCCTCCAGATGATTTTGGCCTACAACTCCCATGATCCCTAGCTAGCAGGACCAGTGGTCAGCGATGATGGGAATTGTAGTCTCAAAACATCTGGAGGGCCGAGTTTGAGGAAGCCTGTACCAGATATTTTCAGATGGCAGAAACATAACTGATCATATAGGAACCGGCACCACTTTCTCTTAATCATTTCCAGCTTTCTAAATCTGATTAAAATGCTGCTTCCCTCATAAGCAAATAATGTAAATGCCGAAGAAACAGAGCATGCTTGCCAATGGAAGGTTCTATCCCATTACTTGCTGGAGGACAAGTGGCCTGCAAGACAAATTTCCCCTAATATTTCAGTTCAGCTCTATAAAAACATTGGGCGTATCCAAAGGTATTGCTTCGCTCACGAGAAAGAGCGCGGAATATTTATGTTCACATATGTTCAGAAGTGATCCCGCTGAATCAATCAGATCTACGATTCTGGGAACATGGCATTACGAGATTCAAAACCAGACTTATCCTACTAAAAGTTTAGAAAGGATGTGTATATTGTAGAACAGCCTTTGCCAAAGCTGTTTCCTGCTTGGCAGGGGGTTGGACTCGATGGCCCTTGTGGTCTCTTCCAACTCTATGATTCTATGATTCTATGATTCTATGGTGTCCTCAAAATGTTTTGGGCCACAGCAAGTGCTGGCTGGGGCTGATGTGAGCTGTACTCCAGAAATTCTGAGGGGCACCAAGTTGGCAAAGGCTGCTGTAGAGAAACCACTATTTTTCCTAAATAAATAAATAAATAAATGTCTAGACAGGATTCACAGAGCACAAAGCCTTGGGATAGCAGGACATATTCCTTATCCGTTACATTCCTTCCAGATTTTAAATGATTGAATCTTTTCAATATTTTAAAACAGCATTCTGGGGAACAGTCTACGGGGTGTTTTGTCCATTTCAATATTGCATTTTTACATGGTTGTAAATCTCCCCAGGACTTTTTGATAAAGGGCAAGAAATCTAATAAACAACAACTACAATGAGACAGCTTTACATGGTATAGTGATCTACCAGATATACGTACTTACATGAATTTTCCAAATGACTGCTACCCTTTCAACACAAAAGTTTTGGTGAACTCCACTTTCTCCATTCCCTTGCTTCCCAGTCCATATTTACGTACCATTTGATTGCAATAAAACCTCAAACCAGTTTACAAAAACCTCACAACCCATTAAAATTATCCATAACAGACAATTAAAGGCAGATGAAAACACAATAACATCTACGTATCTGGATATAAACATTTTAAGCAGGCGCTGGAAAGGGTACAAGCAGAGGCACCTGCCTAATGTCAACAGGGAGGGAGCTGCAAAATGTAGGTGCTAAGAATGTGTTGTAGTAATTCAACCTGCTTGGACTACTGTGGTCAAGCTCTCCCAGTCCAGGAATAGCTGCAGCTGTCACACTAGTCACAACTGGTAAAATGTACTACTAGCCCCTGAGGCTACCTGGACCTCTAGTGACAAAGCTGGATCCAGAAGCACCTCAGACTGCATCCCTGCTCCTTCAGGGCCAGTAGAACCCTATTGGTGCAAGCAATTAATCACTTTCTCAGACACAGGAAGCGTTTGCCCATGGTGCCTCCACCTTGCCAGGATTCAAGCTCAGTCTACTTAACGATAAAGCTTAAGACAAGGGCATCTAAAAGATCATCTCACCCCCTACATGCCCAACTGACCACTGCATTCTGCAGCAGAGGGCATCCTATGGATACTAGGCAGAAGGCCTTCTCAGTAGCGGTGCCCGCCCTGTGGAACACCCTTTCATCAAATGTCAAACAGATAAACAACTATATGAAGACATCTTAGAAGACATTTGAAGGCAGCTTTCAGCGGATGGCCCAGTCGGATGGGCAGAATATAAATAATCAAATTGTTGCTGTTGTTGTCATCCTACCATGAGGTCCACCTTGCACGATGTTGGAATTGGGTTTTTAGTGTGCCCTTTGGAACTTCCTCCCATTACATTTCAGGCAGGTGCCTTCACTATTTTCCTTTTGGCACCTATTGAAGGCATTCTCCTTTCAACAAGCCTTCTAAGTGGAGATCTTCATTCAGTTAGCCTCTGTATTGGATTTGAATTGATTTTATTTATGTTGTTCTTTTAAAATGCTTTATATAGATACTTGTGATTTTATAAAATTGTTTTTATATATGCAATTGTTTATATTGTTTTATAGAATTGTAAATCCCTTTGGGATACTTTGTGTGTAGCAATGCATAAATGAAATAATTATAATGATACCCTATTAGAAAAATACCATATCTGGCTGTGCTGATGGTTCAATAGTGCTGACCCACGTTCTGTTCCTGTATTTGACTCAGTATCTATTCCACAAACATGGAAGCAGAGGAAGAGGAAGCATGAGTGACGCTTCCTCGGGATTCTGCAACCATCAGACTGTAAATGCCAATGGTGATGAAAAGAAGCAAATTCTCCATCTATTTGAGCCATTCTTTACCCGGCCATATAGTAAATGAGAAATGCTGCCGATATAATCCTTGAGGGAAATCACATTTATCTTAATGGCAACTGGACAGGACTCATGGCTATATGAGCAGGAGGTCTACAAAAATAACAAAGCTTCAAAAAATGAAATATACTGTGTATGCCATAAACATACAGAATGCCATAAAACTATGGTTATGAAAAGAATCAAAGGAATGCATGAGATTTATTTCCACTGCCATTATACTCAGTTTCTACACTCAGCTCAATTGCTCAAAATTTTCTTCTTCCCAAAACATGTATTAACGGTGACCTCTTTCTGCAAGCGGTACCATTTCTGCAGCAGTGACAAACACTGCAGAGTACCGTGTGCCTAAAAAACAGCCCAACTCCTCTTTAAAAACGAAGGAGAAAAAGGTAAAGGATTATTATTCGTCTGATTATCATCTCGTTAACTATTTTCAAGTCAAACAAGGAAGCAAAGTAATGCTTCTGAAGATCAGTTGCTGGAAATGGCAGGAGGGGAGCATGCCCTTGCGCTCAGGTGGTGCTTGCGTGCTTCCCAGAGGCACCTGACTAGCCCCTGGAGGAACAGGATGGTGGAGTAGATGGGCCATTGGCCTGATCCAGCAGGCCGTTAGGCTTCTATGAAGTGTCCAAAAAACAGTCAAGTCTGTGTAAGATGTTTCCAAAGCAACACCCAAAATAGGTATTTTAAACTTATTTGATTTTTACCTGGGGTTTCACAAATGGCCTGTTAATACACAATAGGCTGTGTGTGTCCTTAAGAATGTCACAAGTGGACCCGCGATTCCGGAAAACATGGACTTATACAAAGGAAAATGGGTTCTCTTGGAGAGGCTCGAAAGCTATCCTGACTCTTGAAGTTATGTTAGTGGGCCTAGAAGTCTCCCATTGCCACCCAGCAAGTTATATTTTGTTTGTTTCTCCTTTTTTACTTGTTCCCCACGAAGTTTGATTTGGTTTTATTCTTTTTACCCCAATTTTCTGTTTGGGGAGACTCAGATCAGCTTAAAAATACTAAAACATATGTAATGAATATTCATTGCATGCTATGGATGGTACTCCATTTGGATGGTTTTATTAATTATTATTATTATTATTTACCGCCTAGTCTAGGCTTGGTAGAGAATTAAACTTTACTACAAGCCACTAGACCATGTTCTCTACATGGTCATGAATGTTCTCTGCAAAGTTTACCCAGGATCTGAAAGCCTGTGGCAATCTAGTTCCACTGCTCTCATTGAGCATTGCTGCTTGCTACTCCAAAAGTCATGGTTACTTATAAGTTTTCTTTCTTTCTTTCTTTCTTTCTTTCTTTCTTTCTTTCTTTTAAAAAGCATACTAACAATATTAAATGATTAAATGTTAACTTTCTTTGAACTACAACAATATTTCCATGGAAACAAAAATATGGGATGCGTATACTAAAGAATAAATTAGAATTCATATATACCTCATTACTTATCATCTATGGTTTAAAATGTTTATCTGTTGTTTGCTAGCAGAATTATCTTTGGCCAAACAACTGAATTCTGCCCTTTCGGACTAAAGCAGTAAAGTGATAAAAATAAGGATAGATAGATTCTACGGAGCATAATTAGGAAAAACCTGTTCATTTTCCTCTGCCTAGTGATATGGTTAACCTTATTTGTAACACTTAAATGTGATTTTTGTAGCATTTGTAGCACCTGCAGGCACTCCGTCCTCAAAGGAAGAAGAGAACAACCTATACGGGCTTTAAACCCCTTGCTTTGCAAATAGGCTGTAACCCTGTTCAGCCATTTGGAATCCTTGTTTCATCAAGAAGGGAGATGGCACCTTCCCCCTGACAAACATACATTCATCTGAAGCTGTGAAAAGAGCCTAAAGGAAAGGTGGAGAACCTGAAGCCATCCAGATGTTGTGAGACGTACAACTCCCATCATCCCTAACCACTGGCCATGCTGGTTGGGATGATGGGAGTCGGTACAGCAACATCTGGAGGGTCACAGGTTCCCCCATCCTTGGCCTAAAGTGTACGCAAGCACAGTCCCTTCCATGGCTAGAGGAACCTTGCTTTCCTATTTACTATACACAAACAACTAAACAGGATGAGACGCTGACAAGGTGAGAGAGATGTCGTATGGTGTTTGGCTGCTATTAAAATGCATCCTAGCCTCTTTTAAGTAAAAAAATCACACATTCACTGATATGTGCCATCTAACAAGAACTCTTTTATCTCCTATCCTAAAAATGTCTTTTAAACTATTTTAAATTCGGTTTGGATAATGAGCCCAGATTTCAGAGAGAACTGTATTAAACACCAGTTTCCTTTCAAACACGCAGGAGGCTAAGGACTCTGATCCATCACATACATTATTTTAACTGCCTTCTGCTTCATTGTGTTTCCTTAACGCACTGAAACAATGCGGAACTGAAAATGCGTACGATGCTTTAACTCTCAGCAGAATGACAGCTCATACCTGGATTAGAGGTTTTAGAACTTCTTCCTTTAGGGGCTGGGAGTAACAATAATTCCAAAGACTGCGGTGGAGTTACTTTCTCTTGCTTCATATCCGAAAGCTGCAGGGGATCTTCTGCAACCAGTGACTTTTTCTTCTCAGCCAAAAGACTGCCTGCAGCTCTTGCAGCGACCTCCTTGAGAAGGGCTGCTGAAGAAGTCATTGAGGCGAGAGAAAGAAAAGAGCTAGCTGGCGGTGGGTGGTCCTGACCAGGAGTCATGCTTCTCTCACTGACTTTCTTTGATAGTGCGGCTAAGGTGGAGCTTGCAGACTGGGAACTAAATGGCGAAGAAAAGGTTTCAAACCTGATAGGATCTTCAGTTCGAGAAAGCGACTTGTCCTGAAGGACTGCATTGGCAGCTGCTTTCAACTTTAAGATAGCTGAGTCCGGAGACAAACCGCAAGTTGGCGCCGAGTTGGGCAGCCACTTGCCTTGATTCCATATAAACCGGTTGCTGGCGCCATATTGGTCATTATGTTCCTGTTTTTCAGCCAGCTTTCTAGCAAGGACACTTAGCTGCTGAGCATGATGCGTAGGTGGAGAAAAGGAGATGTTTGAGCCAAGATTTACAGGGGACTCAACCCTGCCATTAACTGCAACACTAGTGTCTAGCTTGAGAGAACCAGCCTCCAGCAGACGTCTCAGGTTACTACTCAGTGGCTTATTGGGGCCAGGAGTGTCATCTTCACATGCAGAAGACACACCGGGGGAAAGGTGTTCTTTATTCTGTAACACGTCCCTCAGAGCCTCGTTCTCAACAGCTGCTAGCTCCAGGGTGTTGCTGCTGGGAGTTGCACTCCCCAGGGAAGTGTCTGGAGATGTGGACTGTTCTTGGATCCTATCCTCAAAGGATAATTTGAAGTTCTCCTGGACTTCTCCATAGGATGCTTCTGATGGGGTTTCCGAAGAGTTTCCAAACCAGTGATCTTCCTCACTAAGCTCACCTTCAGCTTCTTCCTGCCGGGTACCATCTGTGGAGAATCAAAGGGAATCACTTTCATTTCAAGTTCAGTCCAAGTTAAGTGTATCTACAACACTCAATGAGGTCCTATGAAGTTAACAAAAACATTCTCAATAAACATTAGTTTGATACAACTTTAGCACCAACTATGTTACGTTTTCAGCATATTTTTAAAACCTATTTCCTCACCCAGAGATTCCAATACCATTGATACTGGTTTGGCATATATAGCCAACCACAGTGTATTGCACTGAATATCGATACTTCAATTGTAGATTATTTCATACAGAAACCCCATGAGTTACACAATTAACTTGTGCAAATTTAGCTTTACATGCTTGGCAAAAAAAATAAAAAATAAAAAGGGGGCAGAAGGGGGTAAGCATCCAGGAAAAAAAATTGTTGGCAATCCCACCTCCGATTGAACCCAATATGTTCCGGCTATATGTGACTTTGGCTTTAGGCACAATCTTCGGAACATAGCCCCCACGTAAGTTGTGGGGCTTACTGTAATGTGTTTTACTATTTTTACATGCTGCTTTGGATATCACACAAGAGAAAATTTTCAGTATGTGATATAGGAAAAAGCAGAGAACACTCATCCTTTAGGGCTTTGATGTAACCATTGGTATGCCTGACTTGAGAAATAAGGACAAGCAAATGTATTTGCAATATGACTATCACAGTTAGCCATTATGGAACCATCAGCACTATGCATCTGAAGTAGTTTTATGCCACTTTAATCAGTCGCTGCTCCCCCCCAAAGCATTCTGGGAGCTGTAGTTTGTTAAGGGTGCTGAGAGTTGTTGGGGACCCCATTCCACTCACAAAGCTACAATTCTCAGATTTCATAATTAATCCCACTTCCCAGGGACCTCTTTCTTTAATTATATTCAGACATGACATGAAAGATTTTCAACCCCACCCAGAAATTGTACATAGCTCAATCCGGCACAATGCCACTTAACTGCTAAATATTAAGATTTATGACTATGTGATGTTTATTTCTAAATCATTATATTAGGCTCCAAGAACATGGATTCATCTCTCCCTGCCCCCAGTCTAAAGTAAAAAAGCAAGTCAGTTCTTCCTTGGAAGAGAAAGAAACTAGCTGTTTCATAAGATTGTAGTCTAAAGGGGGGGGGGAGTTAAAATGAAGAGCACTTCCAATAGAACTGTCATTTTTCAATTGAAAATTGTTTGCTTCTTTAACCACATTTTCTCATCACTGGCAGTTCTAACATATCTTCTCCCTCCCAAGAACTGACTGGCAGTGTTTAAAGGGCAGTGACCCTGGATTGCTCTTGCTCACAATAGGCATTCAGAGAGACACAGATATGACCAAGGACTTTTTTGTGCATCAGGCTGGCCAATCAAAATGCAGTAAAGAACAATAGTAACATTAAAATTAAATGGATGCTATCTCTTCTTGCCAGGTATCTTTAATAACAGGATTGCTTTAAGAAGAGAACATATCATACAATAAAAAGAGTCATGGAAATACTATACTACCATGAGTCACCAAGAATATTTGGGGGAAGGTAGAATCTAATGACATGAATACTGTGATGATACAGTAAATAAAAGTGGTTTAAAAGATCACTCTAGTAACATTAATGGCCAAATACCTGGATACAGAATTATTAACTGAGCCCATTTATACTTCCACCAAACATACAAAACATAAATCTGTATCAGACAATTAACAGGATCAATTAATAAAAAGCAGAACTCTGAAAAACAGCAAAATAACAAGACATGTCCTATTTAGACGTTTGCTGAATTGCAATTTAAATGCTATGAGAGATCCAGTTAGTTGTTGCTAGTGTGTGGCAGGGAAAAATTTTGTTTCAAGTAGTATGAAGTGTCCCAAGTTCTAATCTGTGGGTTGTATCCAACTAAAGTATACTCACGAGTAGACCCACTGAAATTAGCATACCTACATTAGTCATGTCCGTTAGTTTTACTGGGTCTACTCTTCCTAGGATTAATATTTGATACAATACTGGATCTGGAAGCCCTCTAGAACCAATGGACAAGAAGGGCGGGTCCACAGGAAAGAAGCTGCCTGTTATGGATGGGGCAAAGAGGAGAGAGAAATCATCATCCTGTAGTAGACTATGTGCTCTGCATGCAGAAGGTCCAAGGCTCAAACACTGGCATTGCCAATTAAAAGGATCAGGTAGCACATGATGTGAAAGACCTCTGCAGTTCTAGATTAGGCAGATACGTAGCCCAACCTGGTATAAGGCAGCTTCATAGGAGTTATGGACAACACCCTACTTCTTCTCATAACTGACAGTCCAAGATATAACCTGGAGGTATATGAGGCTCAAGGTATGATCTGCTGCCATTTGAGGCCAACACCTTACTGAAGGTCTGGGTTGGGTCACTGCATAGATGGGAACCATGTCTATGATGCTTTGGGTTCCATGATGAATGGAAGTGCAGTATAGTGTAATAAAATAAAATAAAAACCATCCACATACCCCTCCTTGAAGAAGCCCACAGGCTACTGTAAGGAGCAAATGTTTGTTTGGGAAACATTGTTTTTTGAAGGTTACAATTTTTAAAAGGCAAAACCACCACCTTTAACAAGGACTGGTGAACCCCGAGATGAAAGCTTCACTTTAACTTTGTACTCATTCCAATAAATAATAAAGAAAAACTAGCTGTTCCCTGGTTCAGTACATTCAACAGCCTGTAATCAGTTTTGAAGCTGGAACCTGACCTGACCTCATCCTCTAATCAGCTTCTTAAAACACCACCTCGTCTCCCTAGCCCAACGAAGAGTCTCCTCCTGCTCAGAACTGTATTGAAAACCTTTGTGGGCCCTCAGAATGGACACAAGAGTACTTCAACCTCATAATAATGTTGAGCCATGAAGAATACAATGCCCTTTTTAATATTTTTTTTTTAAGGCCACTCAGATTAAAACATCAATGCACTTGGATGCAAGCAACATTTTTTTTTAGTGCAGCTACTCATTTAAACCTGCCAAGGTCGCCAAGGCAACCAGATTGCGGTCTCTCTTCCAGGGGAGAAAGAAGGTGCAGAGAGCACTGACTTGTAAGAAGAGTGCGCAAGCGTGTTCCATCATGCACCAGCAATATTCAGCAAAGTTGTAGAGTTGCTGTGCAATCTGCGTGAGAGGCAAACCCATACCTAGTTAAATACAAAGATGAGGGAAGCCTATTTTGCTTGTTTAAAATGCACCTGGGGGATGAAAGTCAGAGGACTGGTTGGCTTGCAAACTGGACTCACCGGGAGCAGTTGGTTCTGTGGCCATTTTTGTATGTGCCTGTTCTCTGCATATGCACAATGGCCTAGACAGCACAGCACAGCATGTGAAGCTGCCTTATACAGCACTAGATCATTGGTCCATATTGCCCAGCATTGTCTACTGACTGTAGGTCACCAAGGCTTCAGGCAGAGGCCTTCCTCAGCCCTAGTCCTAGTCCTTTTATCTCAAGGAGGGGGAGCCCTGTTCAGCAAAAGGGCCACATTCCTTTCTGGGCAATCATCTGAGGGCCACATGCCGCTGGTGGATGGGCCCAGAGGTAAAAGTCGGTGGAGCCTGCAGTTTTAATTTTATATTTATAGTACGCTAGTTTCCGCACACATTCTTTATCCAAGGGAACAAAAAGCAGTAGCCAAGTCCAGCCACACAAAAACACTCAAGGAGGGTGTGAAATAGGCAGTGCTATTTTTCTAGAAAAAGAGGTGTCAGAGCTCACCATGAACTCCTCCCTTGTTCTCTCAGAATGGCAATGGTGCCCACCTGAGAGGTGTCGGAGCTGAGTTCTTGTGAGCTCCAGATGGAAAAAAAGCATGGACAAGGAGGCCTGAAGTGTGACGCGGCAACTAAAAAAGCCAATGCAATTCTGGGCTGCATCAATAGGAGTATAGCATCTAGATCAAGGGAGTATAGCATCTAGATCAAGGGAAGTAATAGTGCCACTGTATTCTGCTCTGGTCAGACCTCACCTGGAGTACCGTGTCCAGTTCTGGGCACCACAATTCAAGAAGGACACTGACAAACTGGAACGTGTCCAGAGGAGGGCAACCAAAATGGTCAAAGGCCTGGAAACAATGCCTTATGAGGAACGGCTAAGGGAGCTGGTCATGTTTAGCCTGGAGAAGAGGAGGTTAAGGGGTGATATGATAGCCATGTTCAAATATATAAAAGGATGTCACATAGAGGAGGGAGAAAGGTTGTTTTCTTTTTTTTTTTATTTGCTGCATTTATCTTTTTTTTTTTTAAAATATTTTTTATTAGTTTTACAAAAGTTTTTATAACAAACAAACACAAAAAAACAAACAAACAAACAAAGAAGTGTGGTTTCATAATGTCATTTCGTAAACTTCTTTCCTCGGACTTCCCCATACCTCCTCTTTCTGCATCCTCATGTCCAAATTTTACAGCAACTTATAAATATTTTTTCCAACTCTAATTTATTATAGTCCTTTCTTATTCTGATCTTATATTACTGCAACCCTTTGTCTCTATCGAATCTCGACATTCTAAACTTCCTCAAGTTTATAATGGTCCTTAAGATAAATCTTGAATTTCTTCCAATCTTCTTCCGCAGTCTCCTTCCCCTGGTCTCGAATTCTGCTCGTCATTTCCGCCAAAGTCATGTAGTCAATCACTTTCATCTGCCATTCTTCCACGGTGGGTAGATCTTGTGTCTTCCAATACTTTGCTATCAATATTCTTGCTGCTGTTGTTGCATACATAAAGAAAGTTCTATCTTTTTTTAGCACCAATTGGCCGACAATGCCCAAGAGAAAGGCCTCTGGTTTCTTAAGAAAGGTATATTTAAATACCTTTTTCATTTCATTGTATATCATCTCCCAGAAGACCTTAATCTTCGGGCACGTCCACCAAAGATGATAAAAAGTACCTTCAGTTTCTTTACATTTCCAACATTTATTGTCGGGCAAATGATAAATTTTTGCCAGCTTGACTGGGGTCATGTACCACCTGTAAACCATTTTCATTACATTTTCCTTTAAGGCACTACATGCCGTAAATTTAATTCCGGTGTTCCACAACCTTTCCCAGTCAGCTGACATTATATTATGACCGATGTCCTGTGCCCATTTAATCATGGCTGATTTAACTACTTCATCTTGTGTATTCCATTTTAACAGCAAGTTATACATTCTTGACAAATTCTTAGTATTGGGTTCTAACAATTCTGTCTCAAGTTTTGATTTTTCCACCTGGAAGCCAATTTTCCTGTCTTGTTTAAAGACCTCCGTTATTTGGTAATAGTGGAGCCAATCTTGTACTTTGGGTTTTAGGTTTTCATGGCTCTTTAGTTGGGAGAAAGGTTGTTTTCTGCTGCTCCAGAGAAGCGGACACGGAGCAATGGATCCAAACTACAAGAAAGAAGATTCCACCTAAACATTAGGAAGAACTTCCTGACAGTAAGAGCTGTTCGACAGTGGAATTTGCTGCCAAGGAGTGTGGTGGAGTCTCCTTCTTTGGAGGTCTTTAAGCAGAGGCTTGACAACCATATGTCAGGAGTGCTCTGATGGTGTTTCCTGCTTGGCAGGGGGTTGGACTCGATGGCCCCTGTGGTCTCTTCCAACTCTATGATTCTATGATTCAATTCTATGATTCTAAGTCTACTTTTGGCCCCTAGAGCTGATGGTCCTCCTCATTTTATTTGGACGTGGCACAGATTTGGACGTGGCACAGATTCACTGAAGCTAGGACCTTGGGCATGCACAGGTTGTGCCACTGAACTCTGTGTGGCTTCCTAAACCAACGTGTGGGGAATTGCTGAATGGGTGGTTCTATCATGTGACAAGAGGAAGCAATGCCCAACCCTATGATTCTATTATTAGCAAATCAGTTCCAAGAATACCTCGCAAAAATAAACAAGGAAGTCTCTAAAGAAACACAGGCCAACAACTTGGTTCATTTCTTCATCTGAAAGGATGCCTTTCTACTTGATATATACCACTATCTCCTTTAGCAATCCAAGCTAACTTTCACATAGCCAACGTATTATTGGTCACACACACACACACACACACACACACACACACACACACTTCTAAGGCTGATAGATCAGCCAATTATCTGCTTCCCAGAATTTTATTTGTCTTCTGTTTTTATCTGTACATTATCAATACCTATTACAAGAAGATATCGTTTTAAATTATCAAGACAGTCTTAAATTACCAGGACAGGCTCAATGCAATTACAATTGGCTTATTAGGAAAAACATTATAAAAATAAATCTGTACCTTTATATTAGAACGCTTACTCATAAGAAATTTATTTTCCATTACCAGAAGAATGCTGTTGTTTTGTAGGGAGTCTGTAAGTAGTTGATATTATTCTATAGTCCTGGTACACCAGGTTGCCATTGCCAATGTAATCATAAGAACTGCAGTTGCAGAAACTGTAGTTGCAGAAGCTAAAACTAACACTCATTACACTTGGGCCGTGTCCTTGGACAATGCACCGCCATCCACCCATCACATCACTGCACACCTATACTATGCTCCCTTTCTACACAGTGAATACTTTCCTGACTTCCCTCAATGGGAAATACTTCTACAACCTTTGAGTGTGGGCACCTGCATTTCTAATTTTTTGACAATGTGCATCGCCAAAGAAGAGGACAAAAAAAAAAAAAAGGTGCAGCAGATGTGCATAAAATTTGCAGCTGCCGATTAATATGCAGAAATTCACATTTAAAAGGACTATGCTCTAAATAGAAATAACAGTATATTTCACCATAGCAGGGAAGAATGTGTGGCAAAGTGCTGCCAACTGTTGATGAGCAGTTTCAGGGTTCCTGATCTCCCCTTTTCTGTTTCATTATCTTTAAGCTGGACAGACCAGGCAGCCCTTCAAACAGAGGATTCCTTCAAAGAGAGAGCTGTCCTCTGCAAAGTAGGACATGTGGCAACTCTACAGCCTGTTGGATAACAGGATTGCTACACCAGCACCCAGTTATTTGCTAAATCTCACCCCTTGTATAACCAACTGATCACTGCTCTCTGCAAGAAAGGGCATCATCCTCCTTATCAGGAGGTCTCTTCCACGCTGTGCCAGAATCTGTGGCAGCAGCACCTACTTTTTAGAAGTCCTTCCTGTTGCATATCAGTCAGGCACTACTTTTATTGTCTCTTTGGCACCTGTTGAATACTTTCTTCTTGTGGTGTGTCTCTGTTTTCCCCAACTGCTGAGTAGTCATTGATTGCACAAAAAGGTTCATTTGTTCACAGTAGCCCACATGCCCACACCACCAAAGCACCCACTTTCATGCTTCTAGTTCTTTAGATGTGGGGGGCAGAATGAGGAAAGCCCTCTGATAAGACCCATGCTGCCCCTTCATGGGGTTACATACTTCTAGTGGTATGTCATGGCTGACTGCAGAGCAAAGCCCTAGTCACGTGTTGGTCACATGAAATGTTAATGTGTGAATAAAGGGAAGTGGAAAGCCCTGCATGTGACATTGTACATCTTACACTCTCACTCCTTAACTCAGTATGTTTGGTGAAGGTTGGAAGAGGGAGCTAGCTGTACTCATGTAGGGGATCCATTAGCACAAGTTGGTGTAGGAGCAATGCTGCCATGCCCAGCCAACAAAACTTAAGGGATGGAATCATACTCTGAGTTGTGTGTGGCCTTGCCTTCATCAGCACTAATTATGTACAGGCAACTTACAGGAATGCACACACCACTACAGTATGTCCTCAAGGAGACAGAAAATACCACAAAACAGCGTGAGTTCTCTTTGGCGTATCTAGAATCACATGAGTCTCAACTTCAAAGAAAAATAGATATTTTTCCCCTCTTGGGAAAATGGCTAGAATCCATATGTTCTAGCTTTATCTCCAAGAATGTATCCTTTAAAGTTTATATCTGTTTTATGGGTGGGCAGTGAAACTGGAGCACAGTGTTGCAAGGTTTGATTACCTGACCACTTGAACTAAAAGAATATTGATCTTCCACAAAAAAGAAGTATACCTCTCTCTTTTTTAAAAAAATTGATGCGTTTTAGAATAATTTCATTTTGTCATGAAGCTGGCAAAAAGTTTTCATTGGGGAAAATAAAATAAAAATCAACATAAAAAACCACTTGTATGAACTAAACAGCTGTTTGTGGTCTCTAGTTAGGCACTATTATGTCGTGCCAACATCATTCTTATTTTATCTTAAGACTGTTTTGCCTCTAAAATCCATGCAACTTACTATAAAATGCATAGAAGTAGAACTGGTTTTGAAAAGAAGAGGCAAAAGGTACTGAGTAATGATTTGTGGCTCCCCATAGCTCAGGTGACAGAGCATGAGACTCTCAATCAAGCCCCATGGCGAGCAAAAAAGACTCCTGCAATGCAAAGGGGCCACACCTTGCAGCAGCTTGTATTCAGCCTGCAATGTCTGGCTGTGGTCTGCAATCCAAGGATAGCTGGGTTGCCTGTCTTTGGGTAAATACTGCTCTTCCTGGAGCCGACACTTTTTGTTGTTTTGCCAGCACAAATAAAAATGCTTTACCATGCTTCTTTGGATACTGAAGCTCTTGTTTTCATGGGTCTATCGAATAGAAAGCTCTGTTAAAATGAGGATAAACTCTAAAGCATGCCTCTAAGATAGAACCAGCACTCAAAAGAAGTCAATGCAATCAGGAAGGGGCTCTGAATTGATTTTAACATTCCTACATATGTAATAATAGTGAGCTCCTTCTCTGAGTGTAGATGCTTATGTCACCCAAATGGCCCTTTCCATGCACAAGAGGCTCAGCAGGCTCACAGTTATCCTAAGGTTTGCAAGAGCACACACATACCTTTTTTGGGGGGAGGTGGAAATCAGAGGAGAAAAAACAAAACTGCCAAATGAGAAAGGGCTTCAGTGGCCAAATAATGCAAGACTGACTTTTAAGGCAAAGAAAGAGAACACTACAGTAGGTGGTAAGGAAAGGAATGGGGGAATTCTGGAAAAAGACATGGCTTGAACAAAAGCCTTCTAAACGACAACATTCTGTTGCAGGTCCTGTGAATACTACGGTGTCCACATTTTGGAAGCTGGGGAACCAATATGGTTTCCTTTCCTTGCAGGTATCAATAAAAGCAATTTAAAGTACCCTAGCTATCACTTTCAAAAACACAAACATATGGAGTGTTGGCAGTTTCTATTAAAGGCTTAGGCATCAGATAAAGGCAGAAGTAATAAAGGGAGTTTTAGGAGTCAGGGTATCACTTCTGCATTCTTTTCTGCCCTCAACCCCCCCCCCTTGCGCTGGACTCTCTTGTTTTGCCCACCAATTGCTCCAAACTGTTCTGTGAGTTTCAATGTTACTTCCCCAATCCCAGAAACAAAAGGAAAGAATACTTTTCAAATTCTGCAATGCTGTTCACATACACTCTGCAGTACAATAATATAATTGATTAGGCTTATGCATATTTTTTTTGCAAAATGTCTTCCTATTTCAGAATTCGGAATATTAGTAATATTTAGGTCACAGTTCTAGGCCCTCTGGCCACGTTCCAGTGAGGTAAGGTACACCCACACTAAAAGCTTTCTGGACATTTCCTTTTCTGCAGCTAACAGCAAACCACAAGGCAATTTTTAAACTCAAGGAAATTTAAAAGTGGATTTGGGGTTTTGGCAAAAGATTTGCCGAACAGGAAGCAGCTAGGAAAAAATGTCTGTTGCAGGCACACATCTGGTATGCATGAGCCTGCGGATCACTAACTCACCCATCCTGGACTACAAATCAGTGGCTCACAACTGTTAGGATTTGGTTGTGGACCATCAAGGTAATGGCAGCAGATGTAGAAGACATTATTTCTGTGAAGAGGTCATGTTGAGTAACTGGTCATAGGAATGAGCATATTCATTGGAATGACCTATTCATTGCTGAATGTACTTGTGTTCAGAGAACCTGTGTTGGTACTGCATCTTCACTGGGTTCCAAGTTATTATTATTTATTAAATTTGTATACCGCCCTTCATCCGAAGATCCCAAGGCAGCTCACAACAGAAAAGTACAAAATGAGAAAACAATTTATCATCATCAATCTTTATTATGGTCCAGAGACCCAACAAATCATTACAAAACAATACACAATTCATACAGCCTACTTCCAGGTTAAACAAGCATTTTGTTTAGACTATAGGGCTCATTTGATCTTGCAACCACCGATAAAAACTTTGCCACTGCTAATGTTCTAACATTTGTCCGGTCTTCCAGTAGGAACCTGACAACATAGATCTTGACGGTTACCACGCGTACAAAATCAAGGCCTCTAAACCACTTGGAAGGGGACGACCGAGGGGGGGCCTAGTAACTCTGGTTTCCACTCAACTGGCGTCACAGGTTATACTGGGCGCTCAGTTTTTGAGCAGCTGGCGCTGGGGATCACTTTGCACCTGGAATCCAAGAGTATCATTCTTGTTTCAGCTTATATCCCACCATATACAGTGCAAACACAGATCGAGAGCACATGGCGTAAATTTCATAGTTTCCTTTATTCCCTACAAATTAAGTACCCCGGATCGCCATTTTACCTAATGGGAGATATGAATGCCAGAATAGGCTCAAATGATGATATATTGGAAATAAAATTCCCAATATTAAGAGATCTTAAAGAAAATAGTGCCCTCTTTCTAAACCCTCCCCCTCGTAGACATTCGAAAGATTGTCAAATCAACTATGCAGGTTTTTGCCTTGCTTTTTTTTTTACAATTTATCATAAAGCAACAATGTAGAACAGTGAAATTGTGTTGACCATTGTTGACCATTAGTACTGCCTTCTTCCACAAAGTGGCCAACTTAGATGTCTCTGGGAAGCCCAAAAGCAGGATGTGAAGACAACAGCTTTCTTCTTATGTTATTTCTCAACCATTTGTATTCAGAGGCATTCTGCTACTGAACTTGGAAATAAGACTTTATACCATCATGACTAGCAGTCACTGATAGCCTGATCCACTATGAACTTGTCTCATCCTTTTTTAATCTAAGTTGGTGCTATTACTACATCTAGCAAATTCCATAACTATGCACTGTGTGAAGAAGTCTTTCCTTCTGCCTTCACTGCATGCTTCCCGATTCTAGTTTTATGAGAGAGGGAGAAACTTCTCTATTCACTTTCCCCACGCCATGTCTACATGATTATATAAACCTTGGTCCCCCCCCTTACTCACCTCCCTCCCCCTAAATTGTCCTGTTTCCAGATCAGCAATATTCTTGTTGAGACTAGGCAGTGGTATAATAGCATTATGACCCTGGCAGTTTTTTTTCCAATTGCTTTCCTAGCAATGGATAGTCCTGATCAATGACAAAATAGACAGGTCTTCTGATTGTAAAAAAAAAGTAAGAAATTAAGTATGTTATATGAAACTACTAAACATATCTAAAAACAAAAAAAGGTTTAAAGTTTATGCTTAGTTGTTCGTTCATTCAATTTATACCTCACTCCATTTCAAGAGCTGTGAATGACAACCATGTTGTCATATGGAGAAGAAAAACTTACGATGGGGCAAAACTTTTGTCTAAGCTGTTTCACAATTCTTAATGATGCTTACAGTGCTTACATCAGAGGTCAGGCAGAAAAAAAATACGATTTCACTTCTGTGTCGGCAGTACTCAAACATTAACAGGTGACATAAGAGCACAGGCACAGCAGATCTAACAAAGCTGATTTATTGTTGCTTTCAATTGCTTTGTGCCTAGTTTTGTGAGTTGTAATGTTCACGGCTATATTTAGTATGCACTGCGCACCTGATTGACCACTTACAATGCATATGTGAGATCTCTCTCTCCTGCTCACTCGATGTACTTCAAATATGGCACTGTTCCCAGGGGTTCAGGGAAAAGGTTTCCAGTTGTCTTTCTGCCTTTAGTTTGCAAGCATACTCCTATTCCCATAAATGTCAGAGAAATCTACCTTTTAATAATTCTGATGGCCATATCACAACTTATATTTCACTGTATTAGCAATACTTCCCCAAAAGGTATGATGATACAAAGTCAAAAGGGAAGGTTTGAGATTTTTGTTTTGCTGGGCTGTGTTTTCTTCACCAAAGACAGCTGCTTTCTCAGCCCCTGAGAGGATTGCTTGGGGTTAACAAGCAGAGTCAAACAAGAGAGGATTAGGAAGCTACTAGTACTTCTAGGCTAATGCACTAAAACAGAACACTCCATGTGGAATAGGCATTGCTCACTCTTAGACATGTCCTTTCAAGGCACTGCCCCAGCTTATGACCCATGACAGAGTCAAAGGTCATATAATCAACGTATGGAGGTTGAATAAGAGGCCTTCCTGAACCTCTCCCCGCTTTTTTGAAACCATGAAAGGCATGAGAAAATTGAGATTTTGAGAGCGTATCTAAAAACTGACATAGAGGAACTCCTATTTCACAATACAATTTCTCTGCAGTATATTGCAAAACAGAAAGAATCCATTGGTTTCTGTGGCCTTCTAGAGATAGAACATATTTAGCCATAATAAATGTTAGTCTTTGAAGAATCATGAGATTCCAACCAGGCTTCCTACCTAGAAAAAGTATACATTTTGTGTTGTATCAGATCTGCATGATTTGTGTCCCATGAATCCAGCCCATCAACCAATATTATATGTAGGACCTGCTTTGATAATCCCTGTTTTTTCAATCCACGGCATGCAGCAAAACAGGTTTATTTAGGTGCTTCTTGATTGTTTAGGCCTATAATCAATTGATCCCTCTTAGATGAAGCAAACCTAACATACCACAGAAATGGAGCAGTTAAACTAGATAACAGTAAAACATTATGGATGTAACTTCTAAAGCAGGAATGGGAAACATGTGGTCCTCCAGATATTGTTGGACAACAAGTCCCATCATGCCTGACATGTGAAGCACCAATGAACTCAAAGAAGGAGATTTATGCTGGCCGTTTGGAAAGAAAAGTAGCCCTTGGATAGTTGATAGACTGTGAAAAAGGCCCTTGAAATGAAGGAAGGCATCAAATTGTGCTGACGCTGCGCCAGGCCTACTGCTGAACTGATAAAACGTAAAAGTCTGGACTGTTGCACTTGTAACTTAGTTCTTTTATCTGCCAATTGGTTGAGCATGAGAATCTTAATCTCAGGGTCATGGGTTTGAGCAAAAAGATTCCTATGTTGCAAGGAGCTGGACGAGATGACACTTGTGGTCCCTTCCAGTTCTATGATTCTCATGCAGGTTTCTCTGTTCACATGACCCACTTAATCAACTGTGATCCCTGGCACCCACCAGGGTTAGTACAGAGATTACTAACAATGAAATAGCTTCAGCAATCACCTTCAATGCTGGCCATACCTATTGCCAATGATTTGTAAATTTATTACAGTTGTGACAGTGATGCAATTTCAGACATAAAACTGGGCAAGGACTGTATTATATGTGGAAATGGACCACTAACTGAACATACCCCAAAGTTCTGCTGGTGAAACTGAACAGGACAATCGAGACAAGCTGTTGCAACAACCTATTCTGATGCCAGAGGCATATACTGGAAATAGCCCAAGCTGGACCAACTGGATCAATCACTTTGAATGAGCTGCACACATAAATAACTGGAACGATGCCACCAAATTTGATTTCCTTGGCCTTCTACTACAAGGCAAAGCCCAGGAGATATTTGAAGGACTAACATAAGGGGTCTGGGAACCTACACTTCTGTCAGGAATGCTTTATATCAATCACTGGACAGAACAACAGAACCTGAGTGGAACTGAATAGCTCTTGGTAAGAGGAAAGTGGAGGAAAAGAAATCTGTCCAAGGTTTTGGATATACCCTGGCTAAGATGGCAGCATGAGGAACCTGCTGACCTGAGATCAAATTGTGGCTCATAGTTCTGAGAAGGAACTCAGAATAGTTCTACTTAAGAAGAAACTAAAGGGGTTACAAGAAGATACAAAGTTAGAACAAGACACAGAAGCAGCTGACAACAAGCTCCAACAAGACAAATGTGTGAGACCAAAACACGATGTTCAGGTACATGGAAGACATAGGGCTCAAATCTCAAAGAACTCTTTGAAGGCATGACAGCAATGCTGTGCGACATCAGTGAACTGAAAGCAGCAAGGGAACCACAGAGTCTCAAAAAGAACGAGTGAGACAAGGCCACTAGGATAAAGCATGTGCCACTACAAGCAGGAAAGAATTACAGCGGCAGCCATGTTGGAACTGTGGCAGAACAAGTCATTTTAAACATGAGCGCCCACTGCAACATAATTGAAAGATGCCAGGAAACTTTCCAGGGTGGGAATTATGGGCCAAACTCCCACCTAGAAATCAGTAACCCCACAATGTATCTTACAGGCCAGTGAGAGCAGGCCAAAATACTACGTTGTTACAAAAATGGACGGACTTCCATGTAATATTTTGATCGCTTCTGTAGCACAAGCTATCCTTGTACATTCACAATTCTGGAAAAGGACAACGAAAGGATGGTGGCAGAAACAGAAGCCTTTCCAGGGGCGATTCAAGTTCTAAACCAGACCAAGCTCAGAATCATAGAAATATCAGAGGTACCCTCATCATGGGCACACGTCTACCTTGTGGAAGTTCAGTCACAGAAGACACATCTGGGAAGTCCTAGTGGAGACAGATTCCTTTAAAATATGATGCCTTAGACAAGGCCTCTACATTATAAAGTATAGAATGTCTGTCACTACAAAGAGGGTAAAGCAGAGATGATAAAGTTTCTGTGGAGAAGACAGTGACACTGTCCCCATGAAGTGAATAGTTATACTTAGGATGAAAGAAAACCTCAGAAAAGGGAAAACATGCCAGACCCCATATTGCTAGGCCAACATGAGATTCTGATTGTGTGAACCACAGCCAAGAATCAGTTAGTCTGAGTCCCAGTGCAAGTGGCCAATGTGACAAGAGCCTCAAATGTGTATCAAGACATGAAGCTGTGATCATTTCATATGGACGTGGTGGTTTATGAATATTAGGCCTTTGAGGTATTGGCAGTACAGCCAGACACTGCTATCACGCCAAGGCAGGAACACCAAGATAACCCTCATAGGAAGACAAAGAACAGGTAGCACATAGTACACTTTGTGCAGGGGCTGAGGCTGAAATAAGAGTGTGTGTCATAAAAACAATAGCAAGCAGTGAGAGGAGCTGTTGAAAGATTACAGTGATAGTTTTTCCAAAAGGGATGATGACCTGGGATGTACTGGGTTGACAAATGCCTGATCAAGGCAGGAGATACAAGGCCTGTGAGACTGGGGTAGTAGAGGATACGAGTATATTATCAGGCAGATTTCAGTCAGCAACTGCAGCAGATGATGGAACCAAGAAACATCCATTAAGTCCCCGAGCTGCAGGAGAAGTCTTGGTAAGGAACAAAGATGGGAGAATTCAAATATATGTATGGATTTTCAACAGCTAAGCAATATTACTGTGAAAGAGGCCTATCCTCTCCCAATGATTGCCCTGTGGAAGGTCTGGAATGGGATGTTTTTAATGCATTTCTTTCCTCCTGGTTTTAATGTATAGATGTGGCGTTTATTTGGTTGTAAGTCGCTTTGGGTTGCCCTGGGCAAGATAAAGCAACTGACCAATTTAATAAATTAAAAACACACAAATAAACCATTATCAACCTAATCAGTGAAGTGCTGAACCAGACAGAATTTTGATCTAACTCCAGCAAAGTTATTCTTATATTCCATGCATTTGTGGGTGGCACTCTGACCCACTGTGATGTGTTCTATTGGATTGGATCACACTCTAGACCTGCTTGGAAGTGCCTGTTTCTTCTCTACCCTGGATTTGGCCAATGGTGACTGGCAAACAGAGGTACATCCTAATGACCGACCCAAGACAGCATTCACCATGAAGCACAATTTAATGCTTTGCCCTTTGGACTCTGCAGTGCTCCAGTTATGTTTCAAAGATTAATGGAAGTTGTCTTGGCAGACCTACAGGGCACATATCGTCTGGCTTACCTTGATGACATAATTGTCATTGGAATATATTTTGAAGAACATCTGCAGAAAATGAGAGCAATACTAGAGAATCTTTGTCAAGCTAACTTAAAGGTGAAACCAGCAAAATATAATTTGTTCTGTGATGAAGCACCTAGACCAAGATGCAATAGGAACAGACTCTGACAAAGCAACTAGAAGCAACCCAGTCTCAGCCAACATCACACTCAGTTGCTGAGAAACAGAGTTTTGCTGATCTACTTGCATACTATAGAAGATTTATTGCTAACTTTGGCACTGTTGCCCAGCCATTACACAAATTGTCAGACAAGGGGCAAAAGTTCTAGGGGACCACAGCCAGCCAAGAAGTGTTCCTAGAGTTAAAGCAAAGGCTCATGTCTGCACCAATTCTGCCTTACCCAGACCTCCAGCTAACATTTATCCTGGATACAGACGCCAGTGTCAGGTATTGCTGTGGTCCAACTAGCACAGTACGATGCTGATATGAAGGGAGTGGTTGCATATGCTAGGAAGGTGCCCATCAAAGTGGAAAGGAACTACCTCACTACAAAGAAAGACCCACTAGTTGTAGTGATATTTACTAAGCATTTTTGTTTCCTCTTGGTAAAATAATGCCTGCTAAGGGCAGTTCGCAATTCACTTTGATGGCTTCATAACTTCTACGGGCCACAGGGACAGTTGCTGTGCTGGCTTGAGCACCTGGCTCTGTTCCAGTTCCAGTACCAGATTGCACATCACCGAGGAAAACAACACACAAATTCTGATGCTCTGTCAGGCATTGATAATCCCAACAAGAACTCTGAGGCTGAGAGATAACATGTTGATAATTTAATCGTAACTCTGACACGAGAAGGAACCACTGCTGAAAATGAAGCAGGAATCTTGCTAGAACCACCACCTTCAAAGAAGTCCAAGTCTTGTATCTAGTGTCATGACTGACTCCTTAAGCACTGCTGGGCTCAGGTGTGCAGTGGCAAGCTGAGACAGACAAAGGAGAAGAACAGAAGGATGACATGGTGGGAGTTGAGACAAGGCGAACAGAGGCTGGGAGCTGAGGTAGGTGTTTTCCTCTTCCAGGATATGGCTGCTCTGGATGGGAAGACAGGACTCCCACAAACAAACTCTACTAGCCTGGATGGTCCACAACTGTTAAGGATGGGGTGAAATCATAAAATACATGCAATCCTTGTAATCACAAAACTACAGTCTTACCTTGGGTTAAGAACTTAATTCGTTCTGGAGGTCTGTTCCTAACCTGAAACTGTTCTTAACCTGAGGTACCACTTTAGCTAATGGGGCCTCCCACTGCCGCCACATGATTTGTGTTCTCATCCTGAAGCAAAGTTCTTAACCCGAGGTACTATTTCTGGGTTAGTGGAGTCTGTAACCTGAGGTACCACTGTACTTCTGTTATAGCCATAGCTCCCACAGTGATCAAACAAGCAAGTAGTCCTCTAGAGCAAGTCTCAATAAATATTCTGGGATAGCAGATCATTGTCTAAGTGGGCAGAGACACACTTTCTGCCTGACTAAGAAGCTCGAATAGTCTCTAAAGTATTTGTAGAACTGCTGGTTTGCCACTATGGTAATCCTCTGGAGCAGGGGTCGGCAACCTGTAGCCCATGAGGGTCGTTTAAACGGCCCACGAGCTGCCCCTGAACCGAGCCATCCACTCGGCGAGCCCCCACGCGCTGTGCTAAACAGGTGCAGCGCGGAGCAGGGACTCGCTTCCGTGGCACCAGAAATCGCATCTGCACATGCACAGACGCCGAAAACCATGTCTGCGCAGTCACAGACGCCAAAATCTGATAAAACCCCCACCCTCCCATCCCACTATATATAAGGGTCTAGTGACTTCTGTTTCAGTGTATCTGAAGAAGTGTGCATGAACACGAAAGCTTATAACCAGAACAAACTTAGTTGGTCTCTAAGGTGCTACAATATTTTTTTAAAATCTATTTTGACTGCGTTAGACCAACACGGCTACCTACCTGAATCTAGGTGAACGCGGTTCATGTTCTCCTTACTCCTGTCTCACTTATCAAGGGTGAAATTTTGAATCATGTGTATTCTACAAGAACTGCAACGTACTTGAGATAAGGAAAACCTGCACCATGCCCTACCATTCAGATGGGCTACCAGAACACTTGAATCTCTCACTGACAGCTATGTTGTTATCTTTTGTGCAGAACTGGGACAGAATGCTCCCCTATGTCATGATGGCCTACAGATCTATTGTGCAGTCATCCACGTGCCACATACCATATATAGTAATGTTTGGAAATGAGACTACTTTCCCCATAGAATTGTTGAATGGAGCAGATGTACCGGTAAAATATACAAACCCTACGCATATTTACTGAATTAGTTGATATTTTTAGCACTGTAAGCCCAGCAGTGAAGCTCCATCAGCATAAAGTCACACAGAGGCAAAAGGAGCACTATAATCGTGCATAGAAAGGGAGGGAGTGTCTGAGGCAAGAACCAGAGAAAGTGGAAACATCTAGCTGTTACGTTGCAGCAAAAATACAGAGGTTCATACACAAAAGTTTAGCAGAGTGTCAACCATTGCCAGTTCTAGGTGGGCATAGCTTTGTCCTATACTAAAATGGACTCAAACCATACCAGGGCCCTGATCCTGCAGAACAACAGGTTAACAGCTTGCCACAAATGGCTTCATAAATAAATTTATCTCACTGACAAAACCAGTTCTCAGGATGCAAAGAAGTTAAGACATCAGTGTCTTATACTCATGCACAAACTTTGTAGATGGCACAGATTCAGAAGACGACACCATACCTTGCAAAGTCAATGAATCAAGGGAGTGAGTTCCATAGAAAGGAGGATACGGCTACATCTGAAGTGGAACCATCAATGCAGGAGAATAAGCAACTGGTTCAGGATTCTTTAGGGCCCACGAGACAAATAGAACTAAACAATTGCAGCAAGAGCACAGAGCACCCTGATGAGTTGAGGACTATCATTTGGATTAGCTGGATGTAAGAATTAGACTCCCCACCTCCCAAAAGGGTGGGTAATGTAATGTAATGGGACTGTGGAGCATTGGGAACACCTGTAGCTCTGACCTAAGAAGGGTTGACTTGCTGGAAAAGGGACGGCAAGAGGCAGACAGAAACAGAAAAGGAACAACAGCCTAGGAGTGTGTCTGAGAGGGCTGATGAAGCACCAGTGGGGACTCACGAGGTGGAGAAGATTCTTAGAAGGAAATTGTTGCTAGATAAAGTGACTCTGTATGAAAGGCCCTTGAAAAAAGGCAAGTCTGCTGTTAGATGGATACACAGCAGCCTGGGCTGCTGCACATTTAACCAAATTATTGTATGCCACCCCCTGGAGGTGGCTGCAAATTTCCCTGTTATCCATGAAATCAAGTTATTTCGTAACTACATGTCACTGTGAGTGCCAGTACCCAACAGGACAGGTACACAAACAAACTAACACCGAAGGGCCTTCAGCACCTGCTTCCAGCCCTGATTATACCTACACACTAAAGGTAAAGGGACCCCTGACCATTAGGTCCAGTCGTGACCGACTCTGGGGTTGCGGTGCTCATCTCGTTTTATTGGCCGAGGGAGCCGGCGTACAGCTTCCGGGTCATGTGGCCAGCATGACTAAGCCGCTTCTGGCAAACCAGAGCAGCACACGGAAACACCGTTTACCTTCCCGCCAGAGTGGTACCTATTTATCTACTTGTACTCTGACGTGCTTTCGAACTGCTAGGTTGGCAGGAGCAGGGACCGAGCAACGGGAGCTCACCCTGTCGCGGGGATTCGAACTGCCGGCCTTCTGATCGGCAAGCCCTAGGCTCTGTGGTTTAACCCACAGCACCACCTGCGTCCCTACACACTACTGATGTGTAAATTCATTAGACTACCAATGTACAGCAAGGAGCCTTGGTTGGAAGACACTGATCCCAAATTTGCATTGAATATGGCAGCTTGTGGCTCCACCCTGGCTCCGATATAAATCCATGTATATGACGTCAGAACAAAAAGTGCTCCTGGGAGTGTTCACTATAATTATTTTTAAAATGTTCATTTTAAATGGTGAAACCTGGTTCATTCATAGTTGGACAGACTTAGAGTAAACCTATTGAAATTGAACAGCCATAAAACATAACTTTTGGCCCATTGATTTCTTGGTTCTACTTGAAGCATTGCTAGGTCTGGTTTCAACTGTCTACTTCTGCTTTTATGCTGTGATTGTTGTTTTATGATATTCTAATTTAATACTGCATCTACTATTTTATGTTTGCAAGCCACCAAGATTAATGTTATTGGGCAGCTTCTATAAAACCTATAAATAAATCTAAGCCCATATCTGGCTTCAGAGTGCTGGACAACAGGATCCCAGCAAAATTAGATGGTTGTCCTCTTTATCTCCATCTGTGGCAAACAACATGAAGAATGGGCAAACAGCATCATATACTACACAATTTTTCTTTAAAAGAACCAAGCCTAAAAGTTTTATATCAATATTTAAATGGTCATGAGGCAGCAAAACTTAATTCAAATCTTTACAGACTAGCAGTATCATCTGCACAGAACCATTCCATTTAGATTCTGAATGTGTGCAGTACTTTGAAATAGAGAACACAGAGGTCTTATATCAAGGTCTTATACCAAGGCCTTATACCTTGGTATAAAAAGGCCTTGGTACCTTGGTCTTATACCAAGGCCATATTCACACAATAAATTCAAAGCACTATGATACCACTTTATAAACAGTCATGGCTTCCTCCAAAGAATTCTGAGAGATGTAGTTCATTATGGGTGATGAGAATTGTTAGGAGACCCTAATTCCTTTTCCAGAGCTATAATTCCCAGAGTGGTTTAACAATCAATATCTCTTCACAAGGAACATGCAATTGTAGTTCAGGGAGGGGACTGGGGTCTCCTTCAACACCCTTAAACTACAACTCCCAGAATTATTTGGGTCAAGTCATGACCTTTTAAAATGGTATCATACTGCTTTAAATGTATGGCTGTGAATGTGGCCCAAGTCAGAACTTTGGTCCAACCGGCAGAAGCTCGCCAGGATTTGAGACTGGAAACTTTCCCAGCCCTACCTGGAGCTGCCATGTAGTTTGGACCTTTTACACGTGTATGCATGCATAGGAACCAACTCCTAGGAGCCGAGGTTCCTTTGCCCACCCCCAATAAAACATTAAAATGGTGTGTGTGCACTGCATCCTGTGATTGATTATGCGGGGCAGGGCTTACCTGCCTCCCCACAAAATTTTATTCAAGTTGGCACCCCAGTTGCATGTACTCTAGTATTGAGCTATGGATGTTTCCCCATTGGCATCATTAACATCTAATTTACAATCCGAGGATGAAAATACAAATCTATATTTCAGAGAGAGAAAATGCCCAACTGTCACGCATCATGTAATGTTTGAAATCTGTGTGCGCGCACTATTTTCTTATATACTGTCTATACTGTACAATCTTTTTCCTTTAAAAAAACACACACAACAATTACAGCTACAGCATTTGATTTACAGTATCTTGCTCAACAAACCACGCAACAGAAAGTGGTCACACTGGAAACCAGACCCAGCATCATTATTTACAAAGTAAGTGAAGAGTTTGACATCACATGGCTTTACAAAGCCTTATGCTACAAGCCCTTTTGCCTTCCAAAAAGTCCTCATTTGTAGGTCATGCTCTCATTATCTAGTTCTGGGATCTGTTTTGATTCAATTACAGAAAATTACTAATAGTTTATTCCGAACTGACCAGCTCTTCCTAACCCTTCTGTTTTATATCTGTTCTTAATCCCTTCTCCCACTCCTGCCTTTGACATGCCAGGGAGGGAACTACATTTACAAATTGGTGATGATTTTGTCATTCATTCAAATAATACATTCTGTTCTGTTTCCCTGGACACAGTTGTTCCTCTTATTGGGGTTGTTTATAGAGTCAGCACTTGAACTTTACCTCAATTTGCATCTCTACCATATCCCAAACGCCATTCAAAGGAAAATAGGTGTGTATTTGAAATCAATGGGCATTTTACATTACCAAGCCCTTGTTAATCAGAAATGACTATATGGCTTTGGACAGACATATAATTTCTAACAAAAGAGTGGAAGATATGGGTTTGAGCTACCTCAAAGTACTTTATTTATGTAGCCACAATAATCAAAAGGAAGTTGAGGGTTGAGAAAATAAGGGTCAATAGTTTTAGGTAATTTAAGGCACAACATCCACTGTTTGCACTAAAAAGGGGGAGGAGAGAAATTCACGAAACTCAATCAGTGACTGCGATAGTAATGGAATTATTAACTCAATCACACTTAGACTAACAATTTTCTCTGCATGGATCTTCTTATCAGAAATTAACTGTATCATGACTTACTACAACAGTTAAATAATGAAAATAACATACAGATATTCCCCTTGTACACCTTCATACCTCTCAGCAAGGTTCTCAAAACTATTAAGAACTGGCACAAGCTAAACTTGGGGCAAATGAAAGTAACTTTGTGGTTGTGGATGAAGATTCAGCTGACATAAGGAGTCTTTAGGAAATTCCCAATAAGCAAATTTGTTTGAAAGAAAGATGGGGCTTCTCAAAAAGTAGGTAGTGGTTTCTACGTGCTTCGGGTGGGAGTCTCTAGGCAAACAGAAGTATAGAAGTTTGTAAATTACAAGGAAGAAACCCGTTTTTAAAAGAAATCAAAACTACCTAAGAAGGGGTTAGGGAGAGGAGGGGATTGGTTTGCTCAAACCCATTAACAGCCTGTAGGGGTCATACTGGAGTGCAAGTAAAAAACCTGAACTGTTTTGATCTGTTTTATGGTTCTCTTTTGCAGGCTATCTTGAAGATCTAGCTCAATAATTTTTTTTTGAAAATCATCAAAAAAATCCTCTTCCTGCACCAATATAAAGGTGTACCCTAAATGGGGTGGGCTGCAGGCCCCACTTGTATTATATTTCAATAGTATGCAGTATGCATTAATCCAAAAATAAAAGTGTCAAAAATGCAAGCTCAATTCCCTCCTGGTTTCTGGGATGATGTACAAGAATCCAGGGGTTCCCCAGAGGCTTTGTCATTGTAGGTTGTAATGTTTATGCCCAGCAGCCTCCTGCATCAACATGGTATAATGATATTATCACGCCGTGTACACAAGGCTTCTGTGTGTGAGATGCAGACTAAGACATCAAGGAAGGTTTGGGACTTGTGTCAGGGATCCCAACACATCTAGAAGGCCTCAGTTCCGCAGCAATTCCATCACGGGCAACACCATAAATCTATCACCTAATTATTTCTGAAATTTCATCTCTAATTGATGATATAGTGTTTGTATGGCATTGTTGCCTCACTGCTGGGGCTTTGTACGCACCATTAATCAAAACAAGAAAATCTTTCAAGTACATTAGAAGCCCTTTATTTTTTTATTTCTTGTGCTCAATCTTCTATATAACAATTTTATATATATTAGTGAGACACGCATGGGTACTGACTCTTTATACTAATTATATGCTTTTAAAAATAATTACACACATTCCTTTGGATTGATATATTTGTTTCCCTCCTTTGACTATTGTCGATTACGGGGGGTAGTCTTGCTACAGGTTTGCTTTGTGAGCTCCCTAATTTCACTTACCGGTACATGTTCTCAATATCCTACAGTAATTATAATGGTTACAAATAATTATACATGAGCGATAAACCCTTTGCAGTAGTAAAGGATACCATTCATACAGCACTCATATGCTTTCCCTACCTCTGAACCACTCAGAAAGAGAGAGAGAGAGGTCATGAAAAATCTCTAAGCAGTTTACATAAAATATATACGCCACAAGTTTTATCATCCCTACCCCAAAAGTAAGGTATACAACGTTTTAACCAAAGTCTGAACACAGCCACTTCACCAAGTGCATATAAACTCTGCACAGAATGACCAAATATCCCCAGTGGTATTGAAAGAGCACTTGTAGTATTCTTTTTTTCAATGCTCCTACCAAGTATTTGTAAAGTACTTTCATTTATCACTCCAAAGACTTGTATGTATTATCTTAACAAGGCTCCTGTAAGATAGCTCAGAAAGAATTGAAAGTACAGTACTGAAACCTGGTGCCATAAGCATATGCATGTAATGAAACCTGGGACCCAAACAATTTTAGGATTGTTTATGACTCACAGCTACTCAATTTGCCTTTGTATTAGATTCAATTATTATAATTTTCTCTATATTCCTAACACACAACTAGGCTGCAAAAATGATATGGCTGCTTTATGATGCGTGTTGAATTCTATGCTGGTCTCTTTCAGTTTTTGTGCAGGCTTTTACAGATTTTAAGTATTTTGAATTTTGGATGTTTTAAAAGTTTTTAACATGTAAGCAGTATTTGGTGGTGGTGATTTTTATACCTGTACACTGCATTGTGAAGAGTTTTTTACCTGAAAAGCAGTTTATACATTTATTAAGTAAACAAACAGTTCCAAATTTACTGATGGGGACTAACACAGAAATATCATGGCCTGTCAAAGGTTAGCCTGTGAGTTAATGGCTGAGAAACAAAGTAAGATCTTCAATCTCAAAACTTGTTCTTTTAATTATTGAGCCATCAGAACACAAACTGACACCTTCAGTATGGATACTACCAGAGAGATATGAATATCAAAGAGGAACGTAAGATTCCTATTCTGAGGCAGAAAAAATGGCCTATTAAACTAAGTACTGTCCACTCTGAGCTCTCCATGGTCTCAGATCAAGGTCTTTTTCAGCACTGCTACCTGAGCTCCTTTCCCAACTGGAGACTTGGAATTTCCACACATAAAACACCAAAGAGTTGCCTTCTTGACTTAGGACTCAATTGCAAATGGTTTGTCCCTAAGGCAATAATTTCACATTATACTCTATTTCATCTTGTTACACCTGTGGTGACCTTGTCCACAGCTGAACAACTGAACAATTAAATGCACAGTACATAACCCCCATGTGGCCAGGCTCCTCCTCCGGCTAAGATTGAGGCCACATGGTTAAGATCATCTTTTTATATTATGAAGTCCCTAAACTGATGGGAGGGTGGGGCAAGATTTTGGTTTCACGAACTAGCCTTCTGAATGTTCTGAGTCATGGTTAGAGAATAATGTAGCATTTGCTGCTTTGGCCTAATTTTTCTAGTGTTCCTAAGGACATGGTAAATGTAATCTCAACATGGATCACAAGACCAATTCATCATCCCCAAATCCCCTGAAATGTCAGATAAATGGATTTTGTGAATTTGACCTGGTAGCACCCATGTCCTGCTGTGGTAAATTACAAATACAGTGGTACCTCGGGTTAAGTACTTAATTCATTCCAGAGGTCCGTTCTTAACCTGAAACTTAATTCATTCCAGAGGTCCGTTCTTAACCTGAAGCACCACTTTAGCTAATGGGGCCTCCCACTGCCGCCGCGCCGCCGGAGCATGATTTCTGTTCTCATCCTGAAGCAAAGTTCTTAATCCGAGGTAATATTTCAGAGTTAGCGGAGTCTATAACCTGAAGCGTATGTAACCTGAGGTACCACTGTATATGATGCACTCTGTGTGGATACTGGCTAGATTCATTATGACAATATTTCAGAATTTCCATTCTATCGTTTTTGCAGCATGATGTAGGTTTATTCAGCGTTAAGTCCCATAAACCAACGAGACTTACTCCTAATTAAGTATTCATAGTATTGCATCCTTAAACTGAGTGTCCTATTGTTGAAGTCATTACCGTAATAAAAACCTCCTTACAATTTTCCTTCCTTCTTCTGAGTAGGTTTTTACTCTCTGCCTAGCTGCCATTCCATCAAAACTATGTACAGTACTTTGTAGTCTCCATCTCCATTCCCCCAAACATCTTCCACGTACTCTTGGGAACACACATTTAATATTCTGCCCAGTGTTCTTATATCACATGCTGGGGTTCAACATAAGGAAATGGTAATACAGCTAAATAAAATAATAGGCAAGTGTATACATAAGAATTAGCATTATATTCTAAAGCAGGGATAAGGAACCTGTGGTCCTCCATAAGTTGTTGTGTTTCAACTTCCATCAGCCCCAACCAGCATTTCTTATGGTCAGGGATAACAGCAAGTATACATCTGGAGAGCCACAGGTTTCCCATGCCTGCTCTAGATACACAATCAATATAGAGTTCTTCTTTTTTTTTAATGACACATAGGCGTAGTGTTCTGGTATGTTGGTGAAATCCCCCCTCCCTCCCCCCAAAAAATAGCATTATCAATTGTCTTATTTCTTTAAAAGAATGTAGAAGACAGAATTAAAATACTGTAGAGATTTTGTAGAACTGAACGGTGAACTCCCCTAATAAATGAAAGGCATGGCAACATGTACAATCTTAACTGTACCACTGCTGTGTATTGATCAAAGTTGGAGGTGCAGGTGACTATTATGGGCTGAGGAACTTTTGAGGCTTCTGAAAGTGGCTCCCCACCCCCTCAGTTACTGCCAGTCAGCACCATAACTATATATATATATATATATATATATATATATATCCATAATTTTATTTGTATGCTGCCATGGATGTAGCGGGGGGGCAGCTCCCCCCATCAATAAAAACAATAATACTTCACTGAGGTTCGGCCTCTCCTAACAAAAGCCTGCCTGCCTAACATAAATCCTGACCATGCCCATGCCTTTCAGGCAGCTTACAACATGTAAAACATAATTACAAACATAACAATAGTAGTCACAAACAATGAACAAAACATACACAGCCAAATGAAACAATTTCCACATGAACTGGAAGATCTAAAAATAAAGGTACAAACAATGAACATCAACAACATCAACAAAAACCTCAAAACTATACCTCAACCCAGTGCTATTTTTCTAGAAAAAGAGGCGCCAGAACTCACCACAAACGCCTTCCTTGTTCTCTTACCACAACAATGGTGCCCACCTGAGAGTTGCCAGAACTGAGCTCTGGTGAGTTCTGGCTGAAAACAAGCCAGACTCTGTTCCACAGCACCAGCTTTTATAGCTGGAGTCAGTCAGGGCCCCACCCTCCCAGGCCTGCTAGGAAAGGACAGCAAGGCAGGGAGCAGGTCTTCCAGGATTCACAGCCAAGATGCTCTCTGGCCTTGATATCTTTCCTTTCCCATAAGGAGCATTGTTCTCTACCACCAGCCCTATTTTTCTTTCACAATAACTCTGTGAGGTAGGTAAAAGGGAGGAAGGGATGAGGCCACCAGGCCCCATTTGCACTCTGCATTTAAAGCACTATCACACCACTTTAAACAGTTGTGGCTTCCCACAAAGAATCCTGGGTACTGTAGTTTGTTATGAGCGCTGAGAGTTGTTATGAGGCCCCTGTTCCCCTCACAGTAGAGGTATCGGCTGTCAGACCACTCTGAGAACTGTAGAACTGTGAGAGGCACCTTTAACAAACTACAATTCCCAGGATTCTTTGGGGGAGGCCACAACTGTTTGCACCAGTATGATAGTGGACCTCATGGCAGTGTGGGGATTTGAACCTAGGTCTCCATGATCCTAGTTCAACACTCCAACCACTGCACCTCACCTGTTCTCAGGATGGCCCTGATGTACATAGGAAAGTGCTTACACAAACCTAACTGAGTCTTTGGGTCCTGTGGCCTTCTTGAAGTTATTTCTACAGTAATTATATTCTTGTTATTAAGTCCCTTTTTACATACTACGGTCTCCTCTTTTCCTATAATTAGGTTATTTTAACTATCATAACTGTCAAGTTTATCCTGTATATAACTTTTCTCTCAATGAATATAGTTAAAAATCAGATTCTATATCCCTGTTTTTCCCCAAGTTCCCAACAAGCAAATGGGCCTGCTGAAATTAACTTTTGTCATTTGCAGGGGGCAACCACAATCAGTAAGGGTAGACAATGCTATTTTTATTGCTCTGAAGTATCACAACTTTTCTGAGGTAAAACACTCAAGAAGAATAAGGTGACTAAGAAGCTAACAAAAGCCCAAACAGTGGAACAGTGGAAAAGGAGGGACTGTTATAAAACTACTTGTGAGTAAAGTCATATAATTATCACAGTGAAGTGCTCAGGGTTGAACTTAAAAGTAATCACATAGAAGCACATGGGCAAAGTTGGGAGTTGCAGCCCAATCCCAGACATATTTACTCAGAAGCAAGTCCTGCCAAGTTTACTGAGGCTTACTTTTAGGTAAGCAAGTTTAGGATTGTGGCCTTCATAACAAGCTCAGGACATGCGTAGCTACTACATTAGCACCCTGTTTTCTTACAGCAAGGCTGTTACTTGTTATGAAAGAATGCCAAAATATACAAGGCTCTCTTCAGAAAAAAGATCTTGCTTACACAGTGAACCAATGACAGTGCTACAAGATGTGGTGTGTGCTGCTGTATACTCCATTAAGATGCTATTAAGAATTAATAAGAGAACATGTAAGGACTTTCCTGCATAGCTGTATGGAAGGGAGGAGGGACAGAATTAATGTTGACACCTTATCATCCTAGCACTATAATGCCCTGCACTTTTCATACTGAACTACAGAAGGATTACGTTCTCTTAGAGGTGATACAATGCCTTGTACCCTTGTAGTCTCCACCAGACACAAACAGCATCACAAATTCTTGGTGTCAAATACATGTATTTTTATTCAAACGTCTCATAGGCTTTAATAGCAGGTTTGCTTTTCTTTGATCAAAAGTACACACAAGGCCTAAAGCACCGTCCATTTACAGTGGTGTAGTGCTACACACACACCCTTCCCCTCCAAGTCATACACATCAGAAAATCCTAAAAATACTTTAAAACTAAGCACCAACGCTTAAGAAATAGGGCACCACATTTTAAAAGCTGGAATTTTCACAGCCCTCTTCCCTGACAGGCCACAGCACCTTGTAATATAATAAACACTAACTTCCCCTACAAACAGCTACAGCGAATGGGTAATAAAACTTGCAATCATTTGGAGGGGAGAGGGGAAGAGAGACACACCAAGCCAACCCAAGTATAGCCACACAAGCAGCAAGGGAGATTCTTCCCTAGCGAGCTAAAATGGAGACAGAATTTCATCTCTGCCCTAGAGAAACAGACAGAAAGGGCAGCAGCACCAGGTCTAGGTCAAGGTCACTAGCGGGGCAGTCTGCAGCTGCTTGCATAGCTGTCTTCAACCGCATAGACAACACGCTTCCCAAAACTCTCAGTTCAGACTTTCAATGCACACATACACAACAGGCTCTTCCGTTGTGTGTGGTTTTTTTTAAAGAAGCCTCCACAAAACTCTCTGCGTGCTTTGAAAATGCCCATTTGGTCTTAAACTGCACTTCAATGAATTTTAGGGCTGGGCGAACTTTCAATCAGAAGCCCTCCGAGATTTAGACATATGAAAATACATAATTTAAAACTGAAAGGTTACTGACCTTGCCCCCACCCCACCACTCCCCCCCCCTTTTTGAAGCAAGTGACCAAAGAAAAGCAGTAGCAGTGGACGCAATTGTAGCCCTTTTAGACATTCAGGAAACTCAATTGTGCAACCTCTCTGAACTAGCTTTTTAGGATAGGGAAACCTCAATATTCCAAAACCGAATCCACTAACGCGAGGGCGATTAGACGGTGATGCGGGGTGTGTGTGCTTAGAACAGTGCCGGGAGGGGCCCAATAGGGCGCCCTTCTCCCTCGGCTTTGCGCGGCAAGAGAAAGGAGCAACGTTGGTGCGCGCGATCCCTCCGGTGCCATTGGTGTCTCCACCTCTGCTACGGTTCATGCGTGGCAGGCTGCTAGTGTGTGCTTGGGAGGGGAGGGAAGAAGGCAGAGAGAAAGGATGAGGGCGGGAAGAAAAGTGGGAGGGGGAGGTCAGTCCTCTCTCCAAGACCCTTCCCCTGATAAACTATCGGAAAATTATGTATCTGTGGAGAGAGGGAAGTAATCGATCGCGCTCTTTTGTCTGAGGCGAGAGGAAAGGCGGCGGGGGCCCCCACCCCGCACACAAAAACACGCGCAAGGCACACACGCCATCCGCGACAACCTTAGCCCTCTCTCCCTCTCCCTCCCTCCCCAGTGAACTTCAGGTGACCGACCATGGCTTTGACACATAAGCAGTTCAGCCCCGCCGACACTGAACCCGGGGGCAGAGCCAGGGAGGGGCCGGGCAAGCAAGCGGCGAGCAGAAGTGCCGGAGGCAGAGCGCAGGAAAATGACCCCTAAATCCACCCACGCCGCCCCCTCCGCCGCCGCCTTCCTTCCTCCTTTCTTTAGAGACACCAAGCCAACGCGAGGGCTCTTTTTTTTTTTTTAAGACAAGACGTATTATTTGTATGTGTGTGTCCCCACACACAACACACACTTTTATTTCCTCCTCTTTCCAAGAGCGCCCGATCGCTTCTTGCTACCACAGGGAACCAGAAGAAAAAGTTAACTGCTTTGCAAAGAATTGAGGAGGAGGAGGAAAAATCGGGGGGGGGGGAGCGGCGGGTTGGAGGTGGAAGAGGAAGAAGCGGGGTGGGAAAGGAGGGAGAGCGCGGGGTGAGCGGCTGTGTCAATGTGTGGTGTGTGCATTGCCTGCAGGCTGTGGGAGGAGGAGGAGGAGGAGGAGGGCACTTTCCCGAGTCCTTCCTGCGCTCTGCTGCTCTGGTCTGGGGCAGCGGCGGCGCTGAAGCCTCCGACTCGCCCAGGCTCCATCTGACCCTGCATTTTATTGCAGCCGCGAGGAGAAGCCCCGAGCTCGCTTGCCGCCGCCGCTCTGCAGGGACCTCGCATGCCACGATCTGCCTCCCGTGCCGTCCCCCACCCCCCAATATCATGCTCGCTTCTCCTCGGCGGCAGCGAAGCAGCAGCCCCGGATTCTCTCGTGTGTGTCTCTCTCGCTGTGTGTCCCCCCCCCAACGCCGCCGCCGCCACCCGCGCCGCTCCCTCCCTCGCCCTCCCCCGCCGCTCTTCGCCTCCTCCTCCCCGGCTCCGGGGCCGGCGAGCCCAGCCGCAACCTTTAGCCGGAGACGGACCTCGCGATTGATTCCGCGCAAGGCGCCAGCGAACCGCTTTCGTTTCCAATTGTGCAACTCCCCACCCCAATAAGAATAACAGTAATAATAATAAAAAGAAGCCTCTTCCTTCCCCCCCAACACATACACACACACACATACACACCCCAGCCATAAAGAGAGAAATCCATTCACACACAAATGCACAATCACAAGAAAGGGGAGGGAAGAGAGGACGAATAGAGCGAAGAAAGAGAGGGGAGGGAGGGAGAGGGGAGACACACACACACTCGCTCTCTCCGGCTCGCTCTCTCCCTCGCACACACACATACACACGCGCGCACACATGGAGGGGGAAAGAGGAAAAAAATTAAAAGGGCACAAGGCTGTTCATCACCAACATGGCTGCCTTAGCTCAGACCTAAAAGAGGAATAACCCAGGCTGTGTCTTTGTCAGTTTCACCTCTGTAACCCTAAACTAATGCACAAAACAACGGAGGAGGCTGCGGAGGGGAAGGAGGCAGGCAGAGACCGGGGGGTGGGGTGGGGGGAGAGAGAAAGAGAGAGGGGGCGAGGGAGAGAAGGAGAGAAGGGGGAAATGGGGGGGAGGGAGAGAGGGAGAGAAAAAAAAGGAGCACTTACGTGAAGAGAGGCGCTTGGGTTGCTCCTGCTTCCTCCTGGGCATTTTCCCCCCTTTTCACATTCTCCTCCTTGGTTTAATGGGGGATCAAATATATTTTTTTTAAAAAGCCCAAAAGTGGGGCAGAGGCAGGCACAAAGCAGGGGCAAAGGGTGGCTGCCCAGCAAGGGCTGGTTTTCTTCTCCTGGGCAATGTGGGTGGGGGGGTTGAGAAGCTGCTTTTCCTGGAGCCAAGGAGAAGAGCCCCCCCGCCTCGCCTCTCTCCCCTTTTTCTTGCCCTTCCTCCCCCACCTTTTCTCTCTCTCTCTTCTTCTCTCCCCCCTCCCCTCCCCTCCCCCGGTCGTGCACCTGGCTTGTCCCCGGTCGCAATATTCTTCAATAGAAATGGATCTAATGGGCGAGGGAGAGTGTGTGCTCATATGCGGTGTCAATAATGAGGGCTGGTGCGGCGGTGTCTATGGCTGCTCCCTGTGTGTCTCCAAGCCCCTAACTAACACTAATGCAGGGATCAAAGGGCAGCGGCGGCGGCAGCAGTGCTCACAGCTCACACACAGGCTGGAGAAGGAGAGAGAGGCAGAGAGGCAGAGAGAGGAGACGAGACACACACACACACACGCACACAAGGCAGAGCAAAGAGGAAGGTGCCCCCAGGCTCCTAGGCTGTACTTTACGCACACACCGAATCGCGAGCGCTCCTCGTAGCGAGGTTCAAGGGGGGACAAAGGCAGGCAAAGGGGGCAGCCCCAGCAGGATGCAGCCCCATTTTCCTCTCGAAGACGGAGGGGGTGGGCAGGGGAAGTTTGGAGTTCTCCACATTAGCCGCGTTGATTGTTAAAATAAAACAGGGTGTTCTTAAAATTAATACTAAAGGTCAAGTTGGCGCGATTGAGAGTGGTTTTTTATGGGTAGGTTGAGATGACCTTAGTAACGGCATTAAAAAATAATAATGTGTATTATTTGAGAGTTTAAAGAGGAACTCTTCTTTCCCCCCCCCGCGTCCCCCCCCCGTTGATTAAACTAGAGGGTGAAATGAATTTTTTTAAAAAAAAAAATCAAGTGGTGAGTAGCTGACTTGAATTATGGACAGTGTGCTATCCAAATGTGGAACACTTTAGGACGGCTTAAAACCGGGTTTGAGGGGCGAGGGAGAGGATCAGCATGAAAATCATAACTCCTTGATCTGGAGAATGGGAAGGGGAAGGGGGGAAGCAAGACTAGGTCACCCCTAATAGTTGGTTTTAACTGCTACATGATGCCCCTACAGGGCTCGCAGTCATCCTGACTTATGAATTTGTACTTTATTCCTAAATAAATGCAGGTATGGGAAGCTTTATCTATAAGCATTTCCAAGGTACATTATGAAGCCAGGGTTGCGGTTGTCATTAACTGATACCTGCTTTCATTACTGCACAAAAGCACACATCTTTCTTCAAAGGTAAACATGAAGGGGGGGGGGAGAAAAAGAGAGAAAAGAGACTGGGGCTCAAAAGCACAAAAGGTACTCCGTGAAAGAGAAGTGCTCTTTTTGTGTGAGACTTGCAGTCATTTGGATAAAGGTTCACTCAGAGGTGGCTCGCGATTTAAACTCTTAAAACCTGTTAGTACAATTGGAGTGAAATGATTTGAAGCACAGTTGTTTCACAGAGCTTTTGCTTTGTGCGAAAAGAACAAAATCTTTGAACTTAGTAGAAGATGTAACATGAATTATGACTCAGAAGAAAAATAACTATTTTCAATGTATTATTACGCTATGCGTTCCTCTTTTTTGTTTGCTTGCTATTGGCAATATTACTCATTTTAGTACCTTATATTTATTATTGCTGGCCATGAAACACTTGTTTTAGTTTAAAGGGAGAATAATGAGAGTATGCATTAAAGCGATTGACAGATACACACCAGCAGTCCATATTAAGGACTGCTTCAGACAGGTCAAAAATTGATTATTTCACATGTCTAGCACCAAATGTACATAGTGTATACATTCACTGGGAGGCCCAAACCAAAACTGGTTTCTACTATGTGAGTGCTATCATCAAACATGACCCTCCATAAGCAGATTACCTGCTCTTTATTCCTACGCAGAAATGCCATCTGTGTGGGAAGTTCATTTTTTGTGAAGGAGACCCAAGTTCAGTTAAATTAAGCATGAACAGGTACTTGGAAGTTTGTATGCTCTTCAAGTGTAACAGAAGCAAATATTTCTGAAACATAAACTTATAATGTACACAAAGACGTTTTACAGTATACACCCACAAGGATGCAAAAGCTCAGTATTCCATGGAAACTCCAGTGTGACAAAGAAACATGAATAGGGGCATGAATATAGGAGATGGTTCAGTCCTCAATTTCTGGTATCACCAGAGGCAGTCTTAACCATCCTAATGTTATCCCTAATCACCCCCCCCCTTTGCACTCTCACATACAAGTGAATGGGTCCATATAAGTTAATACTGTACATGGTACACATTTAAGGACCCTAAATAACAACAACAGACCTTGTGGGGGCTTAGCTTTCACTGCCTGGAATCCTGCAGGACAATATAAGGTGGTCTCTGCACCTTCTGTAAGACCCTGTCTGTTGCCCCCAAGTTGTTATAATATTCACCTTCTTTATCCATATACTACCTATCATAACAAATAGACATTTGGCTAGTACTTCATGTAATTTATCATCATGTCACACTATATAGACAATCCTGCACACATCCCCCCCCCACACATTTACAGGCACCTGATTACAGTGCCAGATTTCTGTATAGGCTAAGTAGGCTGAAACCTAGGGCCTCTAAATGTTGGGGGCCTAGCCAGCCCTCCCGCTCCCCAGCGGGCAGTCTCCCCTCTCCCAAAATTTATTTAGTTTTTTACAACCATTGCATGGTGGGATTGCAATGGAGGAAGATTATCTGAAAGGATAAAGATAACAGAATTTATCCAGGTTTTCTGGATGCCTTTGAGGAAACAAGTTTCACCGCCCCTTTCCCCATGTGGCGTCTCTACTAAGGTTATCATAGAACTGGTAGGGGAGATAGTGGTGTGATTTGTGGTGTCATAGCTCTTCTGGTACCTAAGCACAAGCAACCCCAACAGGCTTAAGCCCTCTAAATAGCCTTCAGAATTCTCTTAGGCTGTTTACTATCACTTCTGCTTCAGCTACTTCTAGTCCCATGGCCTATAGGGATTCCTCAGAAATAGGTTTCAACAGCATTTGAGTAATTTAAATGTTTATATACCACTTTTCTTCTAGAAAAAAAAATGCATTGTACTAGTTATTTGTGTAGTGAAGCCCTCAGAGTACATCTCAGTTCAACAACCTCACGCAGAGGCCAATCTGTACTAAAACCTAGCAGAAAGTATTGGATGTACAAATGAGGATAGAATGGAATGAGGCAGAGAGATAAACTAAAGTGTTGCACAGAAGTGCAGTTTTTATTTTATACTGACATTGCACTTCTATGCCTGCATCATGCTGAGAATAAACTTTTTTTGAAATCAGTGGGACTTGCTTCTGGGCAAATACTTTTTGTCGCGTGTTCAGACCCAGAAACCTCCCCCGTAAATAAATTCACACTTGGCTCAAATTTTAGTTTTGGTTTTTGGTAGAGTTTAGGCCACAACTTTATTGATTACAGAAAGTGAGTGGTTGCATAGGCTCTGGTTTGACTAGCTCCCTGCTATGCAGGTAGCGCTGACCCAGAGTTCCAGCATAGGTCAGCAAAGGGTGAACACCTGGATAAGCAAAAAGTTGGGAACGGACTATGTCCGCCACCCAGATGTCCCCTTGGACTCTGGCACGGGCATAACCCCTCTCTCAGGGGTTGACCAAACCATTCGAAACGCTGGATTCCTTTAACGGAATACCCTTCACATAGGGATGGCGAGAGCGTTCTTCCATCCCTATCACCTGAACCAGAGCCTATCCACAACCTTACAAGTTGTGACAATTTGCTACGCGGCAGGCGAAACCCAAATGGCAAGAGCCAATCAGCCAAGTGGGGGAAATTCCTGCCGTGCCCCTGTCCCAACAACAGACGACAGATGACGGCATAGCAAGGTCAAACGCAAAAGCCCTAAAGGTAGGGAGAGGTGGGCAGGTGTTCCAAATGCACGCACCGAAAGAGGAAGCTCTGGGTCATGTGCATGGGCATATATAGGTCCCTCGATCTGTTAGGACTGCGTCCCATTGGCCAGATTAAACCCAGCATCAAGGGACCTACCAATCGGGTGTTGTGGCTGACCAATCTTACCCACCCACAACACAGGGGATCGGTTTCCAGGTCTCACCGCAACACGTGCCCTCTTTAAGGGAAGACACGATTTGCTGATAGTTCAATGGGAATTGTTTCTGAAATAAAAGATTGTACTGGTGCATTCTTGGCAGCCATCTGCTCCTGCATATATGATAGATGATCCCTTTTGATTCCTTTTACAAAGGTGGACACGTTAAAAACTTTCTATTTAGTAGAATTTCACTTTTGGCGGTCTTAAAAAACAACAACTATAAACATGCACATTTCTTAATATAGAAAAGTGTCCAATACACTCAAACATTCAGGACAGGGGAGGATAGAGAAGAGGAAACTTTTCATTCTTTTATTGTCTCACTCATCTTGCCCAGGCTTCCTTACCTCTATGCAAAGATCTGCATGCAGAAACAAGCTTTCCTGCTGCACGTGTCACTTGCTAGAACCACAGGTATAAATCAGGAACCACAGGTGTAAATCAATGCAATTCCAAAATTGGATCAGGAACGACAGGTAGAAATCAGATGCATACCAGCATGCACACGCTCAATCCCCAGTGAATTGTGTTTAGTTGCATTTGTATGTTAAAAGTCAGTACAATGTGGATAAAGCATCTGTACTCAGTTGCATCTCATGCATATTTATGGTTTCTGATCCAGCAGCAAGTGATGTACATACAGAAGTCTGCTTATTCGGGAGGATATCCTTAGCTGGATTGGGGTGCTTAGTTTTCAAAAAAATATGTGGATTGGAGAAGATGCCTGTGACTGGTCTCTTTAAAGAAACTGGAGTTCTTGTTGAAACTGCACTGAAAAGGATATATCAAGAACTCTGGCCAAAAGTTTCAATATAAGGAATAATTCCTACTCAAGAGTTGAAATGAAAAACGTGTGTATTCTGCTAAGAATAACAGTTTGGAACTAGTTGTAAATTTAAACACAACGTGTAAGTACGATAGTTTTAAAGTAATGGTAAGTTTGGATACAACGTTTAAGTACAGAAATAATGTAGTTTCAAATATACAGTGATATAGTACAAAGGTACATGAAATACCAGTGCACAACAATTGTTTTATACAAGTCTCAATAGCAGTCAAAAATTCTTTATTCTTTATTCCTTTATTCTTTATTTTTTATATAATGTGGGCTCTTTTTGACTGCTATTGAGACTTGTATAAAACAATTGTTGTGCACTGGTATTTCATGTGACTGGTCTCTTGGCAGCAGCTGCTGCTCCTCTGCTCAACCTGGGAGGATCTGGGAGTGGAGCAATTGTTGGAGGCTGTAGATCTTCCAGAGCAGAAGAACTGGTCTCAAAGGACGTGCAATTGAGGAGGTGCATTTCCCCCCCATAGACACCCCCCCCCATCCTTTAAACTGAGAACTTGGGCTCAGAGGAACCTTTTACTTCCCCTTCCCTGTAAGCCTATGCAAGCTTCTTGTTTCAGCCTAACTATGAGCACTTTTATCTGCACAGCAGTCTCTATTGCCAATATTCAGAGGTAGCACGAGAGCAGTGCACATGCCATACCCTCCAACATTTATCTGATGAAAATAGGGACGTCCCATTCCATAATGATCATTTCACTATTTATACCCCACACATCTTACTAGGTTGCCCCAGCCACTCTGGGCGGCTTCCAACACATATTAAAACATATTAGAACATTAAACATTAAAAAAACCCTTCCCTATGCAGGATTGATTCAGACAGCTTGTGGGTTGGATAACTCCATACCCTCCAACATTTCTCAATGAAAATAGGGACATCCTAAGGAAAAGCAGGATATTCCGGGATCAAATAAAAAACCAGGACAGCTTTTCTAAAGCAGGGATTTCCCTGAAAAATAGGGACACTTGGAGGGTCTGACATGCCCTTGGCTGTCTCTAGTTTTAGATTTTTTTATGTGTGCACATTTTTAAAAACATTATTTTCCTGAATTCCACAGCATGTAGGAACTTACTACTGCCCTGTCCTTTCCATTTTCTGTCAAGCACATCCACACATAGGAAGGCCCAATGTAAGATTCAGCATTGTTGATCAAGGCCCCAGGTAGCTAATAAGGATACACCCCTACACTGGCCCTCATATTTTTTAGGCCCTCAGTTTCTCAGCTCAGCCAAAGTTATTTGGGTGGTCTTGGGCCAGTCGTTTGTTTACACCCTTATTTTCTGCACAGGGCAGTTGTTGTTCTTGTTGTGAAAATAAAAGACTGGGGAAGGAAGTCCATGCATGAATGCCATCTTGATTCCCTTGGAGGAATATAATAAAATCATTTTAAAATGAGCAGGAGACAGTCTCAATAATGTATTTTCAATTGTAGTGTGTGAAACTGCCCTTTAGCTTTTAGGCCTTGGCTTGCAAGGCCTAAAACATGCAGCAGAGTGAGTGTCATGTGGCAATGTAGCACCCTGCTTGTGGTTAACGCTTAGCTGGAATGAAATATTCAACGCAGCAATAGAGAAATTAAAATAATTATTTATTTGTCAGACAAATAAATGAGAGGCACAGTGGTATATGGTTACCAAGCTCTGGCCTGGCCTCCTGCCATTATGGCCAGCACTTATATTCCCTTAATCCAGCCCCCTTTGCTCCTCCTGTGGCTACCTCTGTCCAATCAGCCTGGTTGAATTTCCTATTGGCTGATTGCTAGAACCAATCCTAGAAGATACACCCATATCCTCCTGTCCTTATATGGAACACAAAGAGCTATATATTGTTACATCTATAAATGACAAATAAGTAGTAATATATCTTACATGTGTCTCAACAAGGCATCTTAATTACCAGCTCACCTCTTGCCCTCCTTGCCCTATTGCCTTCTAAAACAAATGGTTAATCTTAAATTTTTATCTTAAACATATGTCAAGGATCTTGAGTTTCACATCAACATTGAAAGATCTCCTTCATTTGAAGGTTTCTAAACAAATGTCTGACAACTAATATATCAGGACTGCTCAGATGGCGTCTTTCCGTCTGGCAGGGCTAGGCTGGTGGCTGACTTAATTTAACTCTTACAACTATATGAAATCTAGCATTTCTTAAATCCTTTGCATAATTACATTTAAGACAATATATTTAATACATAACATAGGTAGCCTTTAAAAAGGAATAAGGCCTTTGTAAAGTAGAAAAGGAACTCAGTAAAAAGGAACACAGTAAAAAACCGCTTTAAAAGAAGCCTCTCCAGTTTACATTCCCCCCCCCTTCTCCAGCCAGCTGCTTTTCCCATTAGCTCTTCCCAACATTTATTGCCCTTTAACTCTCTTCAGTTTAAGAAAGAAACAGCTTTAAAAAGACTTCCCAAAAAATGCTTTCTTTCTGCCAGCCAGATGCTTCTCCATTTGGTCTTTAACCTTGGAAAGAAGATCTGGCTCATTTTACTGGGAGGCACATTGGCATTATTTTACTATTTACTCATTCCTAATTATTTATTTCTGCCTTTTTTATCTTCTGTAACATATAGGGTCAGTGTCCTCACTCAGTCTGTAATTCCAGCTTTTACGACTTTGAGAATTGTTTTCTGCTATCAATCAAAGGGGCCCTTGTCTAGGAGAATAAACATTACCAAGGTTGTAAACTGCTGGCTTGAAACTTTTGAAAATCTAAGCTCTCTCTTTAATATACAAGTCCTGATCAAACATTAATAAAATGCAGGCTTATGCCTGATGCCTCATTCCCCCCTTTCAAGCTCAAGGACCTTCATCCCAAGTGTCCTTGATAGCTTGACCTTCATCATGTTCCTGAGGTAAAGCTCTGTATAGGGCCATGATATGAGGTAGAGTTTCATTTGAAACCATCTTGCTAATTGTACTTCTAAAACATGAAATGATACATGGCATCATACATAAAACCATTACCACTACTGTCAAGAAAAACAAGCAAGACAATAGTATCCCTTTGAGTCCTGTGACATTAGGTAACCAATTGGTGAGCCATCCCATATCCCATCCTTCCCATGTTTGTACTGGGACATGTGCTATATTCTCCATCTTTGTGGCCAACACACGGATTGCCTCACCATTATCTGAAATGTTAAAGCAACAGGCATTCCCTGTCAAGTTCAAGACTCCACATAGGCCTCCCTGCTTGGCAAGTACATAATCCATTCCCATTTTCAGCTGCAAAATGGCGGCTCTACTTTCATCCAACTGTTGTGCAATAAGTCTCAAACTCTGGGCCGTTGCATTGGTTACAAGTTCCACTACTGCTTGCAATCGAATTATTCTGTTTAGATTATAAATAGGATCCCGTGCCCCTTGTATGAGCTCACCAGGATTCCAGGAGGCAGGATCATAATAGGCTATAATGCGCTCTGGTGGCCAATCATCAGTACCGCTCCAACTTTGGGTACTTCCTCCTGCTATATGAGAAATATCAGCGTTTCTTCGTGTTCGCTTGGCCAAATTAGTGGGCATAATCCACATTGGTGGTAATACCCATCCCAGGAAACAAGTCCCACTCCATTTGGAGGGGAGTTTCTTGTATGCCCATTCTCCACATATCCACCACAACCATCGGGTCTGAGGTTTTTGGTACGTGGAGTACAGAAGGCGAAATAGCAAAAGAGGTAGAGAGTTCACAGTGCAGTATGTTAGATTGCCTTTTTCTGTCACAGTTATGTTCCATACCACTTTCCATGCATGAATAAAAGGAGGTGCACAGGGCAAGGCATTCCGAGTTCGATAGGTAGTACCGTGTGCCCAGGTATTCTTAATATTATCCCAAGTATAGCGACAATGAGAAGAGCCTATCATGGTAGAATCAGCTGCATCTGATGATTTATGTACACAGAATTCCCCTTGTACAGGTATAACTCGTATTGGTTTAGTTGAGTTCCATCCGGGGAAATTCTGTATTTCTGTTTGGTGTGGTATTTCGCTTACCATACCAATGGCATCTAATGGTATCGGTAATAAGGGCATACCTCCCTCTGAATCATCTGGCCCAAGAGAGCAAACAAGGCAATTGGTCCTATTTGCAACATTGGCTACCATTTCAGCTAAACCTACCCACATATTGTGGTCATGGCGGAATCCATATTTAGTCAATTTGGTCAGATTCAAGGACCCTTCCCCTTTCCAAGGGATCAGGATTAATAATAAAATCATGTTGATGTCTAGCATATGCATTCCTTCCACAAAAGATTACCTTATTGTGATAGCAAATAAATATTAGTCCCAATATAATTCCCCCAGTGACAGAAATGGGGAACCACCAAGACCAAAACATATATCCCGAGGATCCCCAATGAGTAATATCTCTGATAATTGTTCCACAAGGGGGGGGGGCAGTCAATTGATTGTATAAGAGAATCTTTCCTTTCACAATCGCTGGTTCAGATGCTCCTCAAGCTTCAGGCGTGCGCAGGTCAGCCAGCTTCCAGGTTGTGGCTGCAGCAGGCCGGTCGTCTAATGTTGCCCGTGACCTAGCCCGTTCCCGGTAGGGCTAGATACAGGGGTTTTTGGAGAGAGTCAGTTTAAGAGGATTAGAGGGGTCACCTTTGCACGTCCAACTGCCTTCGGACTTCTTCAAACGGGAGTGATGAATCCAGGGGGTCACCTCAGCTACCTTCACCGCTGTTGGAGTAGAGAGCAAGACGGTGTAAGGTCCACGCCACTTAGGTGCAAGTGGATCACGTTTCCACTCTTTCACCCATACGCTATCGCCAGCCTGGAACTGATGAATCGGCTCGGCAATGCTGCACGGCGTGCGCTCGAGGGCCCACCTGTTAAGAGAAACAAAAACACGGGAGAGAGATTGCACTTGTCCCTGTGTCACATGGTCTCCTATTTGTTTAAGGTCAACTGAAATATCCTGAACAAAGGAGGGCGGTCTCCCATACAGGAGCTCAAAAGGTGACAACTTAAGTCTTTTTGTGGGTGCACACCGAACACGAAACAGTGTTATGGGTAACACATCTACCCATCCCAATCCCGTTTCCTGGGTTAATTTTGCCAATTGGTTTTCAGAGTCCGATTCATTCTTTCAGTTTTCCCTGAACTCTGAGGCCTATAGGCTGCATGCAGTCTCCATTTCACTTGTAGGACTCGACATACTTCTTGTACTACTTGATCAATGAATGCTGGCCCATTGTCACTTCCAATGCATCTAGGTAACCCAAATCTCGGGATCAATTCAGTGAGGAGTCTCTTAGTTACCTCTCGTGCCTTTTCAGTTCGGGTGGGAAAAGCTTCAACCCATCCGGTAAGAGTATCCACAAACACAAGGAGATACTTGAATCCCTTAGAAGGGACCAGCTCTGTGAAGTCCACAATTAGGCTTTCCATGGGGACATATCCCACATGTTGGATTCCAGGAGGTTGTACCGGTCCCTGCCTGGGATTGTTTTTAGCACAAAGAACACATTTCTGTGAAATGCAAGTTGCTAATTGTGATAGATTAATAATATACAACTTCCGACTGAGACTCTCTCTGGTTGCAGTACCGCCAAGGTGAGTAGATTCATGATAATTTCTTACAATTGTGCCTGCTAGATGATGAGGTACATAAATCCTATTGTCCGGCAGGATCATCCAACCGTCCTTCACAACCGCTCCTTCCTGTTCAGCCCACTTCCTCTCTTCTGGGGTATAGTGAGGTTTAACTTCTTCTGGAACTACCTCTGGTATGAGGGCTGCTATAAATCCTCCCACAGGCTTTTGGGCTGCCTCTCGAGCTGCTTTGTCAGCAGCATGATTTCCTCTGGTTATTGGATCCCTTCCTCGTCCATGACCTTTGCAGTGCATTACAGCAATCTGTTCTGGAGCCCATACTGCTTCTAACAGGATTTCTACTTCAGGTCCATATTTCAAGGCCTTCCCGTGGGCTCCTATTAGACCTCTTTCTTTCCATAGAGCTCCATGTGCATGCAGGGTTAAGAAGGCATATTTAGAATCAGTATAGATGTTTGCCTTACATCCGGCTGCCAATTGCAGAGCTCTAGTTAAACCTATAAGTTCAGCTTTTTGTGCTGAGGTGCCAGCAGGCAAAGCTTCAGCTTCCACAACTTCCTCATTGGTGACCACAGCATATCCTGCTCGTCTGGCACCTTCATGCAGGTAACTGCTACCATCAGTATAATATACAACATCTGGATTTTTCAATGGTTCATCTTTCAGATCAGGTCTACTGGAATAAACTTCATCCATTATTTGGAGACAATCATGTGATTCTTCATCATCTACCTCTGGTAGGGGCAGCAAAGTCGCTGGATTGAGCATATTCACTACTCGTAGATGAATCCTGGGATTTTCACACAATAGGCCTTGGTACCTAGCCATCCTTGGGTTCGTTAGCCAATAACTACCCTTATATTCCATGAGTGTCAGAACAGCATGAGGTACATTCACGTACATCATCTGGCCGAAGGTAAATTTATCAGCTTCTTTGACAAGGCTTGCAGTGGCCGCTACTGCCCTTAGGCATGGAGGCCATCCTTTTGCTACTGAGTCCAATTGTTTTGACAAATAAGCTACTGGACGGTTCCAACTTCCTAATCTCTGGGTCAGGACTGCCGCTGCAATCCCATTCTGTTCATGTACATACAGCTGAAAGGGTTTTTCTGAATTAGGCAGTCCAAGGGCTGGGGCCTCCATAAGTCGTTGTTTGATAACTAAAAAGGCTTGTTGCTGCTCAGGTCCCCATACGAATGGGTCCTTTTCTGCACCTCGAGTGCTTTCATGTAAGGGCTTGGCCAGACTGCTGAAATCAGGTATCCATAGTCTACAAAACCCTGCTGTTCCCAAGAATCCTCTGAGTTGTTTCCTTGTGGTGGGTTCCTTGATAAGGCAAATAGCTTCTTTCCTCTCTGGTCTCAATGCTCGTTGTTGGTGTGAGATGTCAAAGCCCAAATATTTGACCTTTTCTAAACATAACTGTGCCTTTTTCTGGGAAACTCGATAGCCAGCTTGCCAGAGCAAGTGGAGCAGTTCCTCTGTACCTTCTTTACAGGTATCAAAATCCTTTGCTGCTAGTATAAGGTCATCTACATATTGCAGAACCACCTTTTCTCCAGGTATTGAGGGGTAACTTGTTAGATCCTTCGCCAAGGCAGTGCCAAATAAAGTTGGGGAATTTTTGAATCCCTGGGGCAATCTTGTCCAGGTTAGCTGGCCTTTTGTTCCTGTCAAAGGGTCTTCCCACTGGAAGGCAAATATAGGTTGGCTCTGTGGTGCCAGCCGGCAACAGAAGAATGCATCTTTCAAGTCCAATACAGTAAAAAATGTTGCTTCTGGTGGGATCAAACTCAGCAAGGTGTATGGGTTTGGTACATTTGGGTGCAAGGTCTCGATAGCCTGGTTTACGAGCCTCAAGTCCTGCACTGGCCTGTATTCATCTGTCCCAGGTTTTCGAACAGGCAAAAGGGGTGTGTTCCATTCTGATTGGCAGGGCTTAAGCAGACCATATTTTAATAGGCGGTCCAAATGTTTCTGGATGCCCTCTGCTGCTCGCCGGGGTAAAGGATATTGCTTTACAGATACAGGGGTAGCCATAGGTTTTAAGGTTACTACAATTGGAGCTATATTCTTAGCCATTCCTGGTGGGCTATTTTCGGCCCATACTCCTGGTGGCACCTGTAGGGTTCGGAGGAGCTTGTTTAACTCTGTATCCAATGTGGGTTGGACTTGCAGGGCTGACATTAGGCGCCATGATTGTTCCTTAGGTACTGAGAGGGAAATTATTCCTGCTGCCTTTGATGGCAGTTTCATTTCTGGACCTCGAGGAGTGAAGGTGATTTGGGCCTGCAATTTGGACAGCATATCTCTACCTAAGAGAGGTATTGGACACTCAGGTATATACAAAAACTGATGGGTTAAACGATGTCCCCCAATCTGGCATTCCAAAGGTTGGAGGAAAGACCTCTTAGCTGACTGACCAGTGGCACTTTTAATGACTACACTTTTGGATGCCTTTTTCTGCAATAGTTCTGGGAGTACTGAGTATTCAGCCCCAGTATCAATCATAAAGTCTATTAAATGGCTTCCTAATTGAATCGTGACCGTGGGCTCCTGGAAGCCTAACTTTATGGAGTCCGGTCTTTCCTAGTCTTGGGTAAAATCCTCCTCTGCCAGTCCAATGAAATTGTCTCTACTCTGTCCTTGTCCAGGTCTCTGATATCTTCCATTTCGGATCATTCCCCGTCCCTGTCCCTGGTTTCTTGGGCCGGAGCCTGGGCCTAGGCCTGGGCGTACTTCTTCCAACCTCAGAGGTTCAGGACATTCCCGCTTCCAATGACCCTCCTTCTTGCAATTCGCACATTGATTCCTTCCCAGTGGTGGATTCCTTCCCCGCCCTCTTCCTCCATTTAAGGGGCGGTAGTCTTGCTTCACTGCTGTGGCCAGCATTACCATCTTTTCCTTCTGCCACTTCTTCTTCTCTTGTTTCTCAGCCTCATCCCTATTCCGATAAACTCGGCGTGCAATGGCCATAATTTGGCTCATCAGCATCCCTTCCCATCCTTCTGATTTCTGAATTTTCTTACGAATGTCAGAAGCGCACTGGGCCACAAATGTAGCAGTAATCATTCTACTGTTTTCAGGGGCTTCAGGGTCAAAAGGAGTCCATATACGATAGGCTTCTTGCAGCCTCTCTAAAAAGTCTCCTGGACTCTCATTTGGTTTCTGTTCTACTTCTGAGACTTTAGACATATTAGTGGGCTTCTGGCATGCCCTGCGGATACCTTGCACAAGCGTCTGGCGATAGGTGGTAAGTCTGGCCAGGTGAATTACATTGTTTGGATCCCAATTAGGATCTTCCAAGGGAAAGTGGTCTTGGAGATGACGGTCAATATTATAAATATTTCCCACTCTGGCCTGCTCACGCAAATATATCTGTGCCTTTTCAATTATGTCTCTCCTTTCCTCAGTGGTGAACAGAGTATTCAGGAGCTGGCGGCAATCTGTCCAAGTAGGACTATGAGTGTTTATTATTGAAGTCACCAAGTCCATCATAGCCTGAGGTTTTTCTGCAAAAGATGGGGTGTGTGTTTTCCAATTCATCAGATCCGTAGTTGTGAATGGAATGTACTGGAGGGTCGAAGTTCGAGGTGGCCGTGGTCCGGGTTGCCCGTTAACCAGCACAGGCTCCTCAAGTGCATCAAATACTCTTCTGAGAGGGGCTAGTACGTGATCTTTCTCTTCGCTTTGCTCTAGGGGCCTCAAATCATAGGGGATGGTATTTGTCCCAAGGCGTTCTTTTAGCAGCCTTATACGCCTGGCTGTATTGCTTGCTGACCGATTAAGGTCTCCCTGTAACTTCTGTAATAATTCTCTAGGACTTGGATGTACAGGAGTTTGGGGTAGGCAATCAGTTATTCCACTAAAAGAGACTGTAGATGGAGTTCTACTGGGACTCACAGGTGGAATAACCACTTCTGCTTGGGCTTTATTATAGGCCTCCAATGCCTCCTGAAGATATTTATCATAATCTATCAAGGAATCAAGTTCTGTGACTCCAGCCCCATTATTCATTCCACTTTCTTGCCTTGGGGTTACAACTGGTGGAGTGTTTGGATTAGGCTCCCTTCGATGTGGAGCATAGGGTGGAGGTGGAAGCAGCTCTTCCTCTGGTCCCTCAAAAATGGGTTTGAGTTTATTTGGCAAGATTCCTTTCCTAGCTTCGGCTTTTACAGCCAATAATTTGCATCGTTGGACTTTGCATTCCCTTATCCATGGAGGATTTTTATTTAATGTGCTCAGCCAAGAATCTATATATGAAAATTGTTCTGGGCACCCTCCAGTTTCTTTGGCGATGTTAGACCAAAGTTTGCTTACTAAATTTATATCAAAGGTTCCTTGAGATGGCCATTCAGTATTTTGCTTCGGCCACTCTAATTCACATAACGTTCTCAGGCGCTCTGGCGTCATTTTGACTCCATACGCCCCTGAGAAGGCTTTCTTAAAATTATTTAACATACATTCAAGAGGTGTATTTCCCCCCTTTGAACCCCCAACTCCCATTGTATGGCCCTGTGAAGTATCCACTCAGTCACTCACACACACACTTCGTGGGTTTCCTTGCCTGGTGAAGTCGCCTTACCAGGAACCGAAGTACTGCCCACTCCACACTCAGGTCAGCTACAGATTGCTCTGTACTTTCTCACACATACAATGCGCTAGATACTTCACCACACACTCTACCTCCCATTCTTCCCTTTTCCCCCACCAGACCACCATCTGATATACCCAACCACCTAGCGTACTCAGTTCCCACTTGCTGAGACGCAGAAGTTTGATCAAGACTTCTCTTCCTCCCAGTTAATTGGAGGGCCAAAAAATCCCTTTGTGCACTTACCCTTGGTTGGTTCCGTTTCCCCCCCGGTCCGTCGCCGCCAGTGAGCAGGGTATCAGACAGATGAGACTTCTGCGTTCCCCTGGAAAAAAACTTTCCAGTGCGCGCTGGGTAGGCAGTGAGTGGTCCTCTCTCTTGTACCCTGCCCAGTAGGGCGAAGGGGCTGCGTTCCAGCAGACCACTTATCCGAGTCACGGCACCATAAAATGTAGCACCCTGCTTGTGGTTAACGCTTAGCTGGAATGAAATATTCAACGCAGCAATAGAGAAATTAAAATAATTATTTATTTGTCAGACAAATAAATGAGAGGCACAGTGGTATATGGTTACCAAGCTCTGGCCTGGCCTCCTGCCATTATGACCAGCACTTATATTCCCTTAATCCAGCCCCCTTTGCTCCTCCTGTGGCTACCTCTGTCCAATCAGCCTGGTTGAATTTCCTATTGGCTGATTGCTAGAACCAATCCTAGAAGATACACCCATATCCTCCTGTCCTTATATGGAACACAAAGAGCTATATATTGTTACATCTATAAATGACAAATAAGTAGTAATATATCTTACATGTGTCTCAACAAGGCATCTTAATTACCAGCTCACCTCTTGCCCTCCTTGCCCTATTGCCTTCTAAAACAAATGGTTAATCTTAAATTTTTATCTTAAACATATGTCAAGGATCTTGAGTTTCACATCAACATTGAAAGATCTCCTTCATTTGAAGGTTTCTAAACAAATGTCTGACAACTAATATATCAGGACTGCTCAGATGGCGTCTTTCCGTCTGGCAGGGCTAGGCTGGTGGCTGACTTAATTTAACTCTTACAACTATATGAAATCTAGCATTTCTTAAATCCTTTGCATAATTACATTTAAGACAATATATTTAATACATAACATAGGTAGCCTTTAAAAAGGAATAAGGCCTTTGTAAAGTAGAAAAGGAACTCAGTAAAAAGGAACACAGTAAAAAACCGCTTTAAAAGAAGCCTCTCCAGTTTACATTCCCCCCCCCCTTCTCCAGCCAGCTGCTTTTCCCATTAGCTCTTCCCAACATTTATTGCCCTTTAACTCTCTTCAGTTTAAGAAAGAAACAGCTTTAAAAAGACTTCCCAAAAAATGCTTTCTTTCTGCCAGCCAGATGCTTCTCCATTTGGTCTTTAACCTTGGAAAGAAGATCTGGCTCATTTTACTGGGAGGCACATTGGCATTATTTTACTATTTACTCATTCCTAATTATTTATTTCTGCCTTTTTTATCTTCTGTAACATATAGGGTCAGTGTCCTCACTCAGTCTGTAATTCCAGCTTTTACGACTTTGAGAATTGTTTTCTGCTATCAATCAAAGGGGCCCTTGTCTAGGAGAATAAACATTACCAAGGTTGTAAACTGCTGGCTTGAAACTTTTGAAAATCTAAGCTCTCTCTTTAATATACAAGTCCTGATCAAACATTAATAAAATGCAGGCTTATGCCTGATGCCTCAGCATGGAGGGCACACCATCAAAGATGGCTCTGAGATAGGATACTTTAGGCCAGCCTTCCCGGTCTTTGTGCCCTTCAGATGTTTTGGATGACAACTCCCATCCTCTCTGACTGCTAGTTTCTTCAGCTAGGGCTGAAGAGCATCGTAGTTCAAATTATCTGCCGGGCATCTGACATTGGAAGGCTGCTGTTGGCTGTGATAATTTATTTAGGATGCAATACAAAATGCCTGCCTCTTCACAGTCTCCCCTTAGAACTAAAAGAGTCCTCCCTTAGGCAGAGGAATTTGGAAGTCATTCTCTAGTCTGGCTCTGCATGTCTGGTCTTAAAAAGATAGCATTATAATATACTACACAATGAATTTTTGTTAACAGTGGACTGTTATTCTAGACAACAGGGGAATCTTCATTTTCGAATGCTCCCTCATGTTGTTTGTAAAACATCAGGACCAAGAATGGCACACCTCTCTCCCTGAAGTGCTAGTTCCCCACCTCATTCATAGAGGATACCTGTGCCATGGGACAGTCCATGCTAACAGAAGGCCTTTGCTACCTTGTTCTGCTGGTTGTGTGTTTATAAACACTTAAGAGCTCTTGTTTTAATAGTATCTGTCCTAACAGACAGGGGATTGTCAATCAACATGTTGAAGAAAGGAGGATGGCGAAAACTGGAGGCGGCTGAAAGATGTCCATCTAGCCTTTGTAATGACAACAGTGAGAGAAAAGTGATAATGATCTGTAATTGCCCTACACCTTGTCCACCCTTTCAGCTGCACCATACATTTAAAGCACAATTATACCACTTTAACAGTCATGATTTCCCTCAAAAAATGCTGGGAATTGTAGTTTGCTAGGGGTGCTGTGAGAGTTCCCCTCACAGAGTGGCAATTTTCAGAGTTCACTGGGAAGAGGGATTGATTGTTAAACCACTTGTGGAAATTGTAGCTCTGTGAGGAGGAAGCCATTTAAAGTGCTATCATTATGTTTTACATGTGTTGTTCTGATATGGCTTCTTGGGCACAGGGAAAGCAGGGCAAGCAAGTGGATATCGGCAACAGTGGTAAGGAGGGGGAAATGGGTGCACTCAGGAAGCTGGCTGCTGAGGGGATCTTGCACAAAGGCCTCCGAAACATGAAACAGGCATTGCACATAAGATGCTCCTTTACAAAAGGGGCAGGAGTGACTGAGTCCATCTCTAGTAACTCACACACCATGCACTGTCAGAGCCCTGGAAATACCCAAATCTACATTATGATAATGATGCACATCACACTATACAAGGCAGGCAGGCAGGCTACCTTCCTGTAATAGCCATTTTTCAGATTATATTTGCAAAGTATCTTTGTGAAAAGAAGATCTTGTGCAGCACTACAGGTGAAGGACAGAACAATTTGTTTCACTTCAGTTTCACAGGTTCAGAGGCTCTTACCTGTATATTCATAGCAAAAAGAAACATTTGCATGACATTTCACAGAGTAACAGTATACTTCCCTGCACAAGATTATATTTGGATGTGAAAGTCATGTGCGGACTAGTTCTGCGTATAGAGCTATGCCATATTTTGGCCATTCTGAATACAGAAGCTTCTATCTCCTTGATTGTCCGTTTAATTAGAGACAGCTATCACAAGGGGTGATGGATCAAGTTTAAGCCAGACAGGAAAGTATACTCTGAAGTGGGAAACACATTGGGAGATGCCACCTTGATACCCCACTACATAAATAATGGGATACCAAGGCTTCTGATCAGTAAGTGCAACACAGCAAGGGAACTGCAATTAGAACATCGGTGACCCAGTTGATATTCTTGTGTCATCCCATGCTGGTTAGAGATATGAAAAAAAAAAGCCTGATGAATATTTGCCTTCATTATCATTATATTGTCTAGTACTGTAGCCCTTACGACAACCCTGCCAGGTAAGCCAGTATTATTTATATTGCAGAAGGGGATGGGGGATGGGACTGGAGTTGCTTACCTAAAGCAAAGGTAGATCTAGGGGAGTGCATGAAGCTTCTGGGGTGCTGCAGGGGGTGCCACAACTATGACATCCAATGGAAGGTGAGAGGCAGGGGGCGCACACTGGATTTTAGCAATTGCATAGGGGACTGTTATGTACTGAAGTTCTCACCCTGGGCCAGCAGGGGGATATTGTAGATAGTTATGCAAATGAAGGATTGAAAGTGATGTTCAGTGATTGGATAGTTTGTATGCAAATGAAGGATCGAAAGTGACGTTCAGTGATTGGCTAGTTACAGAAAATGGTTACTGTTGCATTCTAGTGGAGCTCTATATAAGCAGTCTGACTGAGCTCCTCAGTTCAGTTCTGTTCCAGCTTACAAATAAAGAGCTGCTTTGGAAGAATCGCTGTGTCGTCTGATATGTTCGCCCACAACTTAACAGGCACCACTGAAATATTAGACGCCAAGGACTGCCACTGACCTAAAGCCATGAACTACCTTAAGTTCTGTACGTAACCCTGCTGAAGTCAATACAAAATAATGATTGCATATTCCTTCTCCTTCACATGTAGAAATTTAACACCTGCAGTGTATTAGTAAGGGGGTTGAGAATTAATATACCAATGTTATATATAGCTAGTTCAGCCAGCACTTGAAAACTACTCATGCGTAGGCAACCTAGTCAACTGAAGAGGGGAGACATCTTACCCAGCTGTTTCTGACTTTTAGTAATTAATAGGATCCTCTGGGCAAGAATATATTGTTTGTTTGTTTAAAAAATCAAACAAAATAATAATAAATAAAACCATAAAAAATTAAAAACAAATTTACATGTGTGTGTCTCCAATGTAGCCTCATTCTTGAGCATTGTGGAAATTTAAATGATGCTCTCCCATGACTCTGAGACTACCACAAAGTTCATATTCATCTTCCACAGTGATGCCACATTGGGGTCATTCTAGGAAACTAAAATAGTGGCACAGCACTGCTGCCTAAAAAGTCTACTAGGGAGGCCCACAGATGTACAAGGAAGCCCACCCAAGAGTGCTTTCTCCATCAAGCATGAAACCAGCCCTGCACATTGTATTATTAGCAACCTCATACTGAATTTGTTTAACCGAACTACATGTTTTCAGAGTTCATTCTGCCACTAGGTGCAAATATTGTCACCTTCCCTCCAACAAGGGCAACCTAAGAGTAATTGGATTCACTCAGGGATATGAAGTTGTCACCAGTATATTACTTCTAGATCCTGAGGAAGACTCTGCCGGGGGGATGGGGGACGGGACCCAACTCTGTGTGGTTCAGGAAAGTTTTTTACCAGGAGGACTTCTGCTTTCTGTAACATTATTCTCCCTTCACCTCCCCACAGATTTCTGTAATAAATTAATGCTGACACTGCTGGTACTTGTTTACAGCACACTGGTTTCCTTTCCACCATTTGAAACCTCCTTTAGGACTTTTGGTGGTAGAAACTGTCAAAGACACCATAGGATAATGTCATAGCTTCCTTGAAAAACTGTAGACCCATGGAAGAGTAAGATGGGAATTTGTGGTGTGCAGTACACAGCATATCCGAGTGAAGTGTTCTGCCACAGTAAATAGAGATTTGTTTTTTAAAAAATTAAAACAAGCCTAGAAAGTATAAAACCACCATTTTGTACAACCTTTCTGAACTTCCATGAAAGGTAATTATTAATCACTGACTGTATTTAAAACTAGGTTTCCATAACTCTTTTTGGGCTGTAAGAATTTGAAAGCTCTGTCCAAAACGTGACCTTAGCTCCTAGGGTAAGGAACTAGAAATTAACCGATTTCTACAGGGACCATTCTATTAACTGTTCTGTATGTGTAGTAGTAGTAGTAGTAGTAGTAGTAGTAGTAGTAGTATTGCCATTATTTGTTACTATCCCAATAACTCCTGGACTCAGTTGGTCAATGGACTCAGAACTCATTTATTTTAGTGTACACACATGTGTATCTGTCTCTTACACACAGTTTTATACCAAAGCAACTCTTGGCAAATTCTGCCCAAAGAAAAGCCAGATACAGTATCTATTTATTAAAATGTTTGTATACTGCTATATCAAAAATAATATCAAAGCAATTTACAGTGATATCTATAACTAATAAAAACACATACAAAGTTTAAACTGAAGACAATCATTTAACAATTATGGAAATATATTTTCTTAATTGTCTGCATAAGCTGGGTGTTTAAAGCCTGCAGAACTGCTCTGAAAATCTCCGAATTAGCATTTCATTCCACAGGACTCACAGGTCACATTAAAGGCTCTGTTTCATGTTGATGTCAATGAGCCTCACCAATTCAGGGGGTGACCAGCAACATTCCTTCAGATGATCTCAGTGATTGCGCTGGGATTTAGACAGTCCCTAAGGTATCCTGGACCTAAGTTGTTCAGGGCTTTGAGAATTAATTCAAGGCCCTTGAACCTGCAAAACTGTTGTAATGCAAAATAAGCCAGTATTAAAAATTTGCTCATACTGTACATAGGATGCAAGACTGCAATGTTTAATCAATTAATTGGTTAGATTAATAAATTAAAGGCTTTCTTAATTTACTAAAGAGGCAACAAGACAGCAGATTTTCACAAAGGGTCAGATCCAACACTGCTGTTCCGCTAGTGTGGCAGACTTCTGCTTGTGGAATGGAAAGTCCCCTCTTCTTTCCTGCAGCTCCCTATGCATCCTCAAAATCTGCTGCAAGGGGTTGGACAACCCTACTGAGCAGATCTGAGGGCACACGCAGAGAAGAGAAGAGAAGAAGGAGAAGACCTGCTGCACAATAGTAACTCCTTGCATGTAGTGTTGGATTCAGCCTATAATTATTATTATTATTAATAATAATATAAGTATTATAAAATGTGCAGGTGACAAGAAAACCTTAAGTATGGTGAGCAGGTGAAGAAGAAGAAGATAGGATTCCTGCATCTGTAGTAATCATGAGGAAGAAGAAATTTCTGCACCTACAGCTGCTAAGATTCCCTTAATACACAACTATCAAAGGTGCAGAAACACTGTTCTCTTTTTTTTACCTGCCCACTCTAACCTTAAATGCCACATTCCCCATTTTGTCTCATGCTGTTTCAGATGAAGCCTGCTACATGTATTTTCTTAAAAAGACAAATATAAGCAGATGAGTGGCCATTTTGCTAGGTTGACCAGGTTTTACCCAGATTTTAGCCATGCCTTTATTTATTTATTTATTTATTTATTTATTTGAAAACCATTTCTCTGCCCCTTATAGAAGCGGAGAGGTAAAATGAGGTAAATATGAGGTAAAATATTATTATAGCTGGGGTACCAAAGTCTGTTAGCAAATATTAGAAAAGAAATAAACTGTAGTATTTAGATAATATTTGGGATATGAAGGGGAACTACAAGCTGCCTTTACAGAGGGCTCTCCTCTCTTTGAAGAAATTGTGAAGATGTTTTATTCAAATGAATCTTCTTTCAGAAAAGGCTGTCTGGTCCACATCCAGTTTAAAGTTAAAGAACCAGAGGAAGGGGGAGAGAGCAGGTTCCATGAAGTTGCTCAACAGTACACCCACATGGATCACCTGGTCACTGTCTTATCCATGATGGTGAGATGTATTTCTATTAAAATTAGAGTAATTCTGTCTAAATTTGCACCTCTACACCATAAATTAACACATGTAAATTTTATGCAAATCTGCACCCTCTTTTGTTCTCTTTTTCAACGATGCACTTCATCTTTCCTTGGCAATGCATAAATGACCACCACAGGCTGTTACTCGCACAAGGTCATTCAGTGAACTGAACAGTTAAGTGGGCATTTGAACTTGGGTCTCCTCGGCCCTATGCTGACATTCAGACCACGACACTGCACAGGCTCCTCTGACTATACAGATACATTCACTGGTTCAGAGTCTAATATGGGTGGATGGTACTGTGTTACGAAGGCCAAAGCAGTTGTCACAGCCTGTGATTTTACTGACAACCCTATGACGGGTTCAACTACCCAAAGGCTAACTTACAGGAACTATGACACACATGGTCTTTTGCAGAAACCTGAGGATAAATGAACGGAAATTAGAAGCATTTTCCTCTAGAAACAGAGTGCTCATCTACCTTATCTTAATAGTTATAATATAGTTATAGCATCTCGGGCTTATATTGCTTTTAGTCTCATTTATCACTAGGGATGGGGAAATCTGTCAATTTTGGTTTCTCTCAATTTCTCATCTTCAAGTTCAGTTCTCCATATTTTCATACCAGTTTGCAACTTTTTAGAAATAACAAAGCCCTCATGAAAATTCATCCATGAATTTCTCCACACACACACACACACACACACACACACACACACTTACTTTTTTAATGCAATTTGTCAGACATTCACATTTTTGCAAAGCAGTTTCCCTGAATATATTTCCCCAAATACATCATTAACTTCTGATCACTAAAATATGCAGTGATACGCACACTTTACCCTAGTATAAGCATTTTTGTAACACATTGCAGGGCTTACTTGATGAGAGAACTACATTACAAAATTCAGAGAAGAGTAAATTTAGAAGAATGGCTGTGTTTTGGTTGGTGCATTGTTTCAGAAAGTGCATGTTAACCTGGTTTCCCATTAAATGTGAACTGGTATTTCTCCCCCATCCTTATTGATCACACAAGACTGTACAATGACGAAAAATGTCCCAAAGTCCCATTGTACAAGATTGTACAAAAAGGAAAAATCCCCAAATACTGAGTTACATGTTGGTGTGAGGGGAAAAAGCATGGCCACCTGCATTTCCTGGCCCTGCCCCTTCTGTCAATTCTTGCTCACTTCCCTGCCACCATCTATACATTGGAAGGACTGAAGCAGCAAGCCTGCTGCATGCCTATAGGCTCATGCCTATAGTTTAGAATCCTGCTCACGCAGCACTATAAATTGCATGGGGATCTTCTGTCTGAGGGCATCAGGATGCAACAGTGGGGGGTAAGGCTGCAAGTGTGAACCTGCTCTCTCCATGACTGTAATTGCTTAAGTGGAGAAAGCCTAACAAAGATTTGAGTCTACTTTAAATTTAACCAGTTGGTACCAGAGATGCTAAAAATCCAGCTCGCTTATTCTTGCCCCTCACTCCACCCCCAGCCACCCTGACCACTTTTCACATAAGCCCTAGAGCAGGAACTAGTTATTCCTAGTCAAAAACGACACCTTTGTGTATGGCATTTTATGTCACACAGTAGATAGTTGAGGGGAGGGTGGAAAATAAGGTTTGGGTATGTCTAGGAAGAGATGGCAGAAAACTGGGAAAGGTTCTGTAAAGGGAAATTCATTCTTCTGTTACAAATGGAAAATATGACCAAAGTGGTCAACAAAAGGGGAACTGAACAACATAATTTATATGGCCTTTCAAAAAGCCTACGACAAGTTCCTCACAGGAGGCTAGTTTAAAAAAACACTCTAATGGGCCAGAAACAGGTTGGAAGGCTGCAAATTTTTTTTAAGGGAAAAGCAGCAAGGTTTTTTTAGCTGACAGAAACAAAACAGAAATCACCAGAACCATCTAGACAATGCTCTCCTGCGTGTCTGCAGTTGGGTACCAAGTGATTTTATTTGCAATTTACTTCCCCTGTTCAGATTTTTTCCAGATAGGGAAAATCCAAGTGTATTGTTGAAATACTAAAGCGTACCAGTTGAATAGGGAAAACATCATGTGGGCAACATCCAAAAATCAAATGCAGTTTCAAATCTACATTAAACTTCTGTGCGGTTAAGGCCTTTGTCCATTTCAAAACATTAGAGGTAAAATCGACAAGGCTTTCTTATTTCATTTTTATGTAACATGATTTTTGAGTGATATTTGGATAACACAAAATATGGTATTGTCTTGCCATGTGTTTATTGTAATTCTCTTTTTAAAAAGACAAGTCCCTCCTTAACCCTGTGCACTGAAGAACTGGAGAGAGGGGAACAGTTGATTAACAGCAATAGGAACTGAAGCAACTAATCAGTGATAATGTTTATTTCCAAAATTTAAAAAGCATTGCTTGTTGGTTTATGCATATCATAGCTCTACTAAAAAGCTCCACGCCCCTTTTTCAACTTCTTATCAGCTGGCAATCCCAGCTTAAAAAACTCAAAGGCTAAACAACTTTAAGAACTATTTTTGCCAGTTTGCTGCTGGACTCAGCTCAAAGTTCTTGAATTAATTCACAAAGCCTCAAACAGCTTGGTCTCAAAGCACCTTGAAAATTGCCTGATCCTTTATGCTTCACCTTGGTCACTGAGATTCTCTGATGGGGCACTTTTGCGGTTCCCCACACCCCTGAGGTTTGGTCAGCCTTTATTAGGGACTGAGCCTTTAGTGTGGCAGGGCTTGCTGTTTGAGTTGTTGCAAGCGGAATGCCTGAGCTGGACCTTATGCAGAGAAGAAATGAATGAGCTCCACCACAAGAATGCATTCCAAAAGGTTTTACTGCAAAACGGCCTTAAACTACAGTACTTACAAAATAAAACATTGCAAAAATACAAAGTAACAGATTGCTTGTCTTTCTAGTCCTTAATACAGTGGTACCTTGGGTTACAGATGCTTCAGGTTACAGACGCTTCAGGTTACAGACTCCGCTAACCCAGAAATAGTTAAGAACTTTGCTTCAGGATGAGAACAGAAATCGTGCTCCGGTGGTGCGGCAGCAGTGGGAGGCCCCATTAGCTAAAGTGGTGCTTCAGGTTAAGAACAGTTTCAGGTTAAGAACGGACCTCCGGAACGAATTAAGTACTTAACCCGAGGTACCACTGTACAGTTTAAGAAACTTTCCTCTCTCTCTGGCCCCAAAGAGCAATCCTATGCAATCATCTTGTTTGTTCATCATCGCTTAGCTGAGCTTCTACTGCTGTTGACTCCAAGGACTGACTAAGACCCTGAGTTCTCTACATAACCTTTTTTTTTTTACTTCAGTGCATACAAACATTACAATTTATGTGCATTAAACTTATATATTTAACACTTGCCCTGTGGAAGTCCTTGCCAGCAGAAGTTCAGCAGGAATCATCCCTGCCTTCTTTATGTCACCTAAAAATAGGGTTATTCAGATGAGACTTCGAAATGCAAATTACTTTTTAACCAACAAATATTTATAGATGTCCATCCCTGCTCTGATATTTTATTGTTGTTGTAACTTTTGTATGTTGTGCATTGCCTTGCTGTAGTTTTACAAAAGTGCAGTTTGCAAATATTTAAATAAAGAAATAAGTTTTTATGATTGCCAACTGATTAGAAAAAGCAACACCGTCTGTTCCCTACTCCTCCCGTATAACTGTAGCTTTATTTCACCATGTGAACCTAAAGGTTGCCAACGGCGGAAGTATGCACAACAAACTGCTACACTGGTCTGTCAAAAAGTTGACAACCCTGTCACTATGTGCCTACTGAGCTATAGCTCATTCTGTTCGTCGGCAAGAAAGTAATACTCGTGGCATTGCTGTTCCAACCCTATTCTTCTCCTAGGAAAAACTGGGCAGAGACATCCATTTCCTTTTACTACACAACCGCAGCCCGTTTTTATTTGTGGCACATTCTTGCCCAGCTGCTGCTGAAACCTCCTGGTTTGGTTTGGTTTGGCTCATTGGACACCTGGAGCCAATTAAGCGGCCTGGCTGAAGCTTAACCCCCCGCCCCGCCCCCGCCCAATGTACTGCCACTTTCTCCATATATCCTTTCTGACGGAGAGGGCAGGGCTATGGAAGAAAGAGTGAAAGGATTACAAATGTCTCCAGCATATTACTTTTTACTATTTTCAGGGTGGTGCTTGTGTGTGAGGAGCAACTCACAGTTCTAAGTCTCCTGTGCAGATTTACTCAGAGGTAAGTCCCACTTTATTCAGTGGGACTGACTTCCAAGTAAGTAGGCATTCCGAGTAAGCATTGTAAGGCAATAAAAGAAAAGGCACTACTGTTCTTATGTCACCAAAACTCAAATATTAATTTGGGAAATGTGCTACTATTAGTTGTAGGGCACCATCTTTTCTTACACTAAATTTAGAGGTATCTGTATTCTAACAAAAACATATAGTTACTGTATTTTGCCTCACCCTGCTATAATAGGACTTTCCAGAAACTGAATTTATTTGAATTCACAGAGTGGTTTGAAGGTTGTAAATTCAGTTCCGAAAGCTGTTTGCAGAGAAAAGAAAATTTTCTTCTCTTGTAAATACTGTATGCCTTTTAGCTTGTTGGTTAGGTAAGATTTCTTTAACTTTGCTCCGATCAGGAGGAGCCAAAGCCCATAAATGACTGTTAGCAGAGTGCTGGCAGGCATACGGAAGACGCATGTGTTTTCCCTTTAAGAGTGGTCAGCTGAGGGGCTGTTGGCAGCATTCCTCTGACAATCCCAGCCGTGTGTCTGTGTCACCATTTCTCTCCTTGGCATGCTTCTTCAAGTCAGTGTATTAAGTTTAGAATGGTCTGTGGTTGGTTTCGAGGGGGCAGAGGGTGCCTCCTTGCATCGGTTTATGTCTTTAGTCCAGAGAGGCATCTTGCTAAACTGCTGAGTCTGAGTCTCAACTGTGTGGAAAAATGCATGGCTCCCAAATCGGTCCTTGGCAACACAGCCAAGATGAAGCAGCTCATACATTTTCCTGCACTGTGTGCACAACGGAATTCTCAAGAGGAGAATTCTCTCCTAAAACTTGAATTTCTCAGTCACCCTCCAGAAAGGATTTGACTCTTTTTCTAGTTCCTGTGTAGAGAATGCTATTAATTAAAGGGCAGGCGGGGGATGGAAACACAGAGTCAGTGTTTTAATTTTTGAAGTGGACAGATGCCGGGAGATGAGACCGCCTGGAAATATCTAATTCTAGGTATGTAGGCTATTGTGGTTACTCTCCCGCAGTGATGAGGAAAAGCATTCTACACATCCGTGGTTTGTTTTTGCTTCAGATGTTCAAGGGCCAAGTGTTGGCATTAAAAAGAGGTTCCATTGCTGAGCCTTGGCTCAGATTAATCCCTGAATAGAATAAAAATAAGTTTTCTTTGGTTAGGAGAACGAAACAGTTTTGGCATATGGTGATATTAATTGCTGTTTCCTGGCTGGATTTTTTATTTGTTAACTGAGTCTAAATACATAACAAAGAGTACTCCATTTTATTCAATGCAAAAGGAAGCATTTTGCTTCAAAAACAGAGAACGCCTAAAGGGCTAAATCAAACAAATAGGGCCCCCTTGGTCTTCTGGAGTAAAAATATAGTACGTTGCCAAGGGAAATGAGCCAGTACTTTACTTGCTTAATCAGAGTTGACTGTCACAGGCGTTGGCTTCATTTAAGTTAGATAGGCCTCAGCTTATTTGGTGATCTGGGCCAGAGGTTTCTGAAGGAACACTTTCTCCATCATGACCCCCCATTAGAAATAGGAAAGCCATTGTGGCAAGCAGCCATTGATAGACAATGTGCTGCCTCCACTGTAGGCACCAGTTGCTGGGACTCACAAGTGGGGAGCATGCTGTTGTGCTCAGGCTTGTGCTTTCAGGCTTCCCATAGGCCACCTTGAGAACAGGATGCTGGCCTAGATGGACCACATCCAGCAGGGCACTTCTTCCATTCTTATTGTCCTCTGTAAGAACCATTGTCTTCTCTAGCCCTATTCAAGCATGTGTAGGAGGCACAGTTGTTGTCCATATTGGCTCTGCCCACCCAGTCTCTGTCCTTCCCATGTTGAGCAGGGAAGGTCTGAAGAGGGGCTTTTGCTTGCAAGCGGTGGCCCTTCAGATGCTGTTGGATGATAACTCCCATCATCCCTGCCAATTGCTAATGCTGGGTAGGGTTGTTGGGAGTGGGAGTCTCACAACTTCTGGAAGGCCACAGTTTCTCCCTGGCTGAGCTACAATGACTGGTAGTGGTTTTCCAGGGCTTCAGGCAGGAGTCTCTCCCAGCCCTACCTGGAGACATCAGGGATTGATCTTGGGACCTTCTGCATGCTCTACCAGGGCCTCTGAGAGGAATTTTATCAAGAAATGTCTCTTTTGGTCCCCTTTCCTTCTCCATTGGTTATACTGTAAGGTCAAAAAGGGTACGGAAGACAAGAGATGGGCTGAGTGGAGCACTCTGTTATTATTCTGCATGTAAGGCCTTATGCTCTTATACTCCCTCCATGATAAATATAAATAAAATAAAAGAGGATCAGAGATGAGAAAGCACATTTGATTGGAACATCTTTGATTATGCTACAATACAGATAAGGCAAAATAATGCACATTGAAACATCCCCTTATATTGCAATGCAGATCAGATCACCAGAAGACATTAGTGTTAGTAAAGGAAGGAAGATAAGCTTACTATATGCTTTTTAAAAATAGCTTTTCTGGACTTTTATGAAAAATTTCAAATCACAGCATGAAAATTAATTGTTATGGCAATGTTTGATTCAAAACTTAGCCTGGCCAAATTCACAAGACGTTTCTGAGACATTGTAGACCTTAAATAATTATTAATCAGCTGAGGTTTGCTGAGTGACCTCTCTCCAGAAGCTACTGTTGCTGGAATTGTTAATAGTACTCTTAAGCTAGCACACACATTTGGAAACAGGTCACCAAGTCTGTACTTTCTTAACAAGTTCAACAGACCTAATGGCTTAAACTGTACATTTACAAAATCTGCTCCGTGTACTGAGGCTAAATGTTGCATTTCTTTTCCAAAATCATCACCAATTAAAATCAGCAGGATATTGCTGTGATAAAGATAAAGGTTTTCTCTCCACTTCACTTTCAGACATGGTGAGATATTTCCACAAGAAAGCATTTTTTGTGCAAATTGCTTAACAACATTGAAGTGGACAGTTAACCCTGTTATAACATTGTCTACCAAAACCTAAAACACACACTTTCTGAAGTGGGTCTCTTCTGGAGTATCATCTGTGTCATTCATTTCTTCCAAGTTAGCATCAGGTGTGCTGTTGTCATGTGACCTTGTCCTCTTGCACCTAACTTAATTACATACAGAGTTTTATTTCTATATTTAGGTCTGATGCAACCAATCTGGCTTCATTCCACATGCATTTCCGCTTCTTTTGAAGTTTTGTCAGCTCTGTTACATCAACATCCAGTGTGGCATCTCTAGCTTGAAAGACCTTGTTTCAAATATCTATGCCAGCTGACACTAACACACAGGCAAAAGATGTCACATATAATAAAACTCCATGGACTTCATTTCTTGTTTTGGCCATCAAATTTAGTTCTAGGAGGTCTTCCAGTGCTAATGTAATAACAGGCAAGTGATCTGCAAAATTCAACATTCAACAGGATTTGAGCATCTTGTTTCAGACATACTATGAAGAGAACAACCAATATAGTTTTTGTAGTATTTCCTACCACTTAGGACTGGAACTGAACAGGTGGGACACAGTTTTAATTGTTCCAAAAAAAGGGTTATTGCTTCAGGGGTGCAGTCAGCAGCAGCATTTCTACATAAGTTGAGTGTGTGACAACCACAAGGTGAAAAAAATTGCTTTTGAGTATTTTTATTGTATTTCTGCTTGTGCCAGTGGCGTAGGAAGGGGGTGGCGGAGGGAGCGTACCACCCCCAGCACCATCTCTGGCAGGGTGACAAGAGGGCACCCCACGGGGGTGCCATTACGCTGCCACAGCAACATGCAAAGGATCCTCCGCTCACGGCTACACCCTCCGCTGCAGCCTCTTCACCCCCACAGCAAGGACGGAGGAGCGGCAGGAGGAGCAGTAACAGCAGCCGGCATGGCAGCAGTGGCAGCAGCAGTGGCAAAGGCCACCGCCTACCTGAGGCACACCATCCCCGGTCGCGTCTGCTCTTGCTCTAACCGCCACCGCCTCAGTGTCACCTCCGCTGTCTCTGGCGGAGTGGGGTGGGTGGGGGAGGCGCATGTGGGCAGAGAGAGGGAAAGAAAGAGTGACCTGCCCGGCTCTCCCTCTCTCGCACACCTGACGCCTGACTCTGGAGAGCCAGTGTGGTGTAGTGGTTAAGAGCAGTAGACTCGTAATCTGGTGAACCGGGTTCGCATCTCCGCTCCTCCACATGCAGCTGCTGGGTGACCTTGGGCTGAAGTCTCCCAGCCCCACTCACCTCACAGAGTGTTTGTTGTGGGGGAGGAAGGGAAAGGAGAATGTTAGCCGCTTTGAGACTCATTCGGGTAGTGATAAAGCGGGATATCAAATCCAAACTCTTCTTCTTCTGATGGAGTGGGGCAAAAGGCTGGGTGCATGAGGCAGAGGGAGCGAGCAGAGCATGCGCCATACGTAGCAGCACTGTGCATGCACCGTACGGTCGGTTTGCCCTGCCCCCCTGCCCCGGGTACCGTTCATGCTTTGTTCACCCCTGGTTTGTGCGCCATTGTATTTTCATGCCACATTTGTCCCATTATCGTAGGCTTGTGCTGTACATTCACTGAGAGGAATAGCATGTTCTTCCAATGCATTCGTTATCATCTGAGCCATTTCTTTCCCTCTTTTGTTGCTACAATCTGCAAACTTCAGAAATCTTTCTTGAATCTCATACTGCATTTCTTTTAAAAGTACATCTCCAAAGAAATGTTGTTTGTTCAACATGGGAAGAATCTGGTGTAGAGTCTACTATTACTGCAAAGCCTTTGCAGATTGCCTCTCAAGCAAAAAGTGTCGCTTCACAAGATTCAAGCATTTTGTAATAAATTCATTTTGTGAGGCAGGGGACAAATAACGAACTTGAGGCTGCTCACGCCTTTTCTGTGACTCCTCTGCACTTAGCACATGTTCCTGAAGGATGGGGATCCTACTTGGAGAGCAGTTCAATGAGTCCTAAAAAGTTTCCATTGTTTGAATCACCAATTCGATGGGATGAATCATTAACTGCTAAACCATTTTCTCCCAAGAAGAGTGCAACATTGGTGATGCACTTTAACAAGTACCATTTCACAGCTTCAGTTTTGATGGATGCTTGTAAGATGATGTGAACTCCTGTCCCAGACTGCAGGAACATTTCTAGTTCGCCAAGCTAGGTAATGTTCTCTGTGACTATGACCTTTCTCATGTTATTAACTATCTCCTGATTCTTAGGACACTTGTCTGGAAAAGATCATTTTTCCAGATGTAGTGAGTTCTTCATCTGTTCATGATGGTAATGGTGGCAATGAGCTGCTTTGCCTTCTTCTGCTTTGCCTTCCTCTTACCACACTTTTGAGTGATAGCTGATCCACAGCCATTTGATGTACCTTTGGGGACGATTAATTTGTTCATTATCCTGGAAGAACTGTTCTGTCTGCTGCTGTGCTCAAAGCACCCTATTGCGACCTTTGGAGCACCCATCATCTCATGTTTGTAGTGTTGTGCCCATAGAACCACCGTGCTCCAACTTACTTCCAACTATATTTTGGATAGGATATTGACTGTGGAAAGGCATTCTGCCTCTATTTCAGTGATCCTTGACAGTGACTTACCAATCCTACCATTCCTGGTTATGGAACGTTTATCTGATTCTTATTAGTTTGTGACTCCATGCACATATTACATGTCTTCTGTTTATGAATTTTGATACAGTATAGTGTTATAATCAGTATATTATTCGCCAACGTGTTGCTTGTTGTTGTTCAGATTCCTCTGCTTGAAGGCGGGCCACTGTCAGCACCGACACCCTTCACCGGCAGACAGCAGTCCCCTCAGAAGGTGAAGTACATCACCTGCAGGAGAGGCAAAGCGAGCTTGCTTTCTCGCCTTGCCCACTTACATTAAATTTTGCTGCCTCTCTGGATGGCATGGGAGAAGTAGATGGGGGCACACTGGCAGAAGAGGAAGCGGGCAGAGGAAGAAGTGTCATGGCATTTTGTGTAAATGCAAGTATTCACACAATATATGCATATGTTTTCTGAGGTCCCAGGAAATTTCTGTCCCCTGTGCCCCCCTTTTGACCCCAGGCAGGGGTACAATGTACCCACTGCACCCCCTCTCCTGGGTCCTGTGCTCTGCCACCGAGCTATGGCTTTTCCCGCTTGTCTTGCAGTAGCTTATCCAAATTGACCCAATTTCCCTTGAAACTTCTCCCGTTGAAGCAAGACCCTAAAAATGTGTGAAATTTGGTTCCAAATTTACTTCGGACAGGAGAGATATCAGCTTGAACCCTGATAAAGAAAGCCTATTTAATCTGCAGTGTTTGCATGAAATGTATGGAAGAAAAGCTCATGGCATATTCCTATGCCATGAAGATGCTTTGAAGGTGTTAGAAATATTTAATTTGCATCATTCACAGGGGGGAAATGTAAACTAGACCGACTCTGTTCTGAGCTGTAAGAAATAAATGCTTCGAAATGGGGAATAAGGAGGTTAGGGTAAAGTGACCCGCAGATAACGACAGGCTAAAGTTTTGCTGTCATGCAGCACAAAATGTTTTAGAATGGAAAATAATTAATGTTGAGTAAAGAATGGAGCTGAGATTATTATAATGAGATACAGTGTGCTCTTCCGACCATCTAGGGGTCAATGTTACTTGGTTCCAAATGGTTACGAGTAAGTAAGAATTGTCCTGCTATAAAGTAGAAATAATGCAATGGTATGCAGTCAGTTTTACAGTGACCTTAAGGTTAATGGTAGTTGCTCTTAGTATGTTTATAAAGGTTTAAAAGAGACATATGAACTGAAGATTTTAAAGTCTAGAGCTACAGTACTAAGCAGACTATAATATTGAGATTTTGGAATAAAGTGGCTTCAAGTATGCTATGCTTGGCTGTTGCTCAATAGTTGAATACTTTCATGGTGACTTTCCTTTCAGAATAGTACCACCTCTCGAGTAATATATCACTTGTATGTCTCAATCTGATAACAGATTGCACCAGTATATTATTGCAACAACAGATGTATTGCCAGTGTAGTCCTCTGCATTACTGGAACAGAGCACTTGGAAGATGATGTATTTCTCAAAATATGGCACCAACCAAAAGAAGGCAGGACCAGGAGCAGATTTAGTTCAATATCCTAAAAAGAATTCTGATGCCACATAAGCTCCCTGGTACAAAGATATAATGGCTTGGCACTGCTCTAAACTGAATTCCCGTTTGGTTTTGGACTCTGGAGTTCACACAATCGGGTCATGGCTTAAATTTATTTATTTTTAATTTAGAAGGAACAACAGCTGAGAGCTGTAGCCTAATATAACTGCATGACTGAAGTATTTCCACAGCTAATTGCTCACATGTGTATGAGTAGCTGTATGTGTAGGACTATGTTCAATTATGAATGAGCATAATCCATAAGCTAAAACTCCAGACACTTACGATCCAGTTATTCTTTGGTCTTGGAAATTAAGATATTTCCAGACGTTGCCTCAGGCTTCCATCTCCCTTTCAGCTTTTTGCACGCTGCACAAACCTATTGGAAAATGTGTTGGTACATCCATACGGGGAGCTGGCTTCAGGCACTAGGCCCATTGGCAAACCAACTCTGCATTACAAGGATGTCTGCAAACAAGACATGAAGGCTGGCAACATCAAACCAACCATGTGGGAATCCCTTGCAGATGACAGCAGTGCCTGGAGACAATCAGTTAGCTTGCGTATTCACAGCAGTGACCAGAGGAGGAAGGACCGCTGGGAGGTGCGTAGAGAAAATAAAATGCCATAGTGCATCGTGGCAAAACTGGCCTCCTTCATCTGCTCCACCTACAAAAAAACAACCTTCCCATATCGGTCTCTACAGCCACAGCAGGTGCTGTAATTCTCCAATGGTTTGATTTTACCCCCAATGGTGCACTCTTCCATTGTCTCCTGAGAGAGACGGATGCCATCAACAACATCCATACATATGCTTAATTGGGGATATTTATTAATTCATTTTTTAAAAAAGACCAAGATCACACAATTCTGGGTGGGGGAAATGTCCGTCTGGCCACCACACAAAGAGTATTTCAGGACAAGGCGTATCTATGCAGTAGGAACTAAACACTATGTGGCAAAATATAATAAAATAAAATAAAATAAATAGGGCAGTCATATGAGACTATCTTGGAGGCTTCAAGCATTGTCCCCCCACCCAGTTCAACCTGGAATTTACATGTTCTAAATGAGGTAGTTGGTTTTTATGTCTGGAGAGAGGGATAAACTTGAAACAGTCCTGTTGGTTGCTGAATAAAGCCGACTCAGCCTAGCCCAGAAAAGTCTCTTGGTTGCCACCTCTCTATTAACAGCTTTATATGGGTCTATATGCCTGAGAACATGTATTCCTTTCAGTCTTTGGTTTACCTTCTGCTAAAGTTTCTCACTGAAATAGGTTTTCTCTTGACCAAAGTTTCTGGAAGAGGGCAAAGCACCTGCAACGGTGTACTTGAAGTATTTTAAAATGCAAGTGTCCGGTGCCCTCTGTCACAGTGGCTTGATTAACTTAGAGGTCACCAACAACTCTACAACTTCTAAAACTTAATCAGAGCAGGACTTCAGAAGGGCATGTGTGTGTTGTCTCCACTGCCCCGTGATGTATAGATTCAATATCAAATATCTGAGAGCCATCACTGAAGTTGAGATATTGGCGCTTAATCCCAAGATTAAGTACCTCCTTTGTTAGATTGTTGTCCTATAGCAGGGGGCTGCAGGCCCTGGCGGGTAGGTGGGGGGGGTGGACACTGAGTTTTTCCAAGGGGTCCATCAAACTTCACAACTAATGCCCAGACACTCAGCTTTCATTTCAAAAACAATAATGCAAGTTTCTACCTGCTATGAAAGGGAAGCAAAACGTGATTCCTGTGAGATGAGCCAGTCTGGCTGTCTGCTCCCACCTTTTTAACCAATGAGGTTTTAACCAGTGAATGAAGTGAGGGCTGCAATTGATGAGTGAGTTGTTTGGACACCAGCCAATAGATATGAATCCTAAAGTGTTGCCATTTCTCCCTCCAATTTAATGGACTTTTATTTCCTGCATGTGTTTAGTCCTTGGAATAGCCAAAGTGTACTTTACTCCATTCTAGCAACCAGAACCAATACTTCCCAATCTGTTACCAGTTATTTTCTGCAATTACTTCTACATAGTAAATGTTCAAGGATTCCTTTTCCTCACATGGGAAATGCAAACTGTGAAACTTTGCAGAGAGGCTCTTCAAATCACGTCCAAATTTTCGTGCACCTTGAGAACATAGCATGCTTAGTGTGATGTTCTTTTTCTATTTCTGTGCATCACAGTCTTATACTTCATGACACAGCCTTTTCTGATTGGCCAATATACAAAGTAATAGGGTGGACAGAATACAAAAACGCACTATTTAGGAGGAAGGTCTTGCAAAAGTGTGTAGCCAAAACTGCATGCCAAAATTCGGAGAAATTCTCACTAACATACTGATGAAGTTTCATGAAGATTTTTTTTTAAGCAACAACACCCACAACCCCCAAATTGCTGCAGAAATGTGGAGAACTGAATTTAAGATTGGAGAAAATGAGGAACTGAGAGAACCGATCCCTAGTAGTCACACAGCTGCTCACCTGGGATGTAGGTGCTTTAGACTGAGGGTCTCTTATTGTGAGAGAATTCAACCCCCAGTGTGTCAGTCCCTTTACTAGGAATACATATGTATACCAGAGATTCTACATGTTATTTTGGTGTTAACTAGGGTTCAAAACGGGGACGCGGGTGGCGCTGGGGACGCGGGTGGCGCTGTGCGTTAAACCACAGAGCCTAGGATTTGCCGATCAGAAGGTCGGCGGTTTGAATCCCCGCGACGGGGTGAGCTCCCATTGCTCAGTCCCTGCTCCTGCCAACCTAGCAGTTCGAAAGCACGTCAAAGTGTAAGTAGATAAATAGGTACCGCTCCGGTGGGAAGTTAAACGGCGTTTCCGTGTGCTGCTCTGGTTCGCCAGAAGCGGCTTAGTCATGCTGGCCACATGACCCAGAAGCTGTACACCGGCTCCCTTGGCCAGTAAAGCGAAATGAGTGCCACAACCCCAGAGTCGGCCACGACTGGACCTAATGGTCAGGGGTCCCTTTACCTTTACTAGGGTTCAAAACAGATAAGCTATAGGATATATGTTATCAGATCTCCTACTGTTGGGTTTAATTATTCTTTTTTAACTTGAAAGTTTTTCTGGGGAAGCAGCAGTTCTGGAACACGGAAAATGTAACCCTTTCCCTCTGTGCCATTTTCCCAGTCTCAATCACCCCCAAACTGCTATTAGCCTTTCTGTGAAGGAAATACAGGTACCTTTTGTATTTGCACATTTCTTTCTCAAGTGGGGCTAATAGCAGCTTTGAGTGGGTGGGTTTGCTCTAAACTGGAATAATGGTAGGTGGGGGGAAATATTAAACACTTCCTCCCCGGTACTGCCGCTCCAATCCAAATCAATCCTCCCACACGGTTGCTTTGACAATACAATAAGTAAGTAAAAATAAGGCTGCCATGGGATTAAAAGGCGGTGCCTTCATATCTGACTAATTGTGATGCACCACATACTAAGTTGAAACAACTTATTTGTCACACTTGGGGAAGATCAAGACCTTTTCAGCAAGAAGTTTGCATCCCACAGGCCTGGAGGGTTGCCCTCTGCACTCTGTACATAATGCATCCTGCTATAGGCATCAGCAGACAGGCCAAATGACACATGTAGCCTTGGACCACCTTCTATTGCTTTTTCATGGTGTGTAGTAAGTAAAGGTTAATTGTTATACTTTTCGTAAAAAAAACAAACGAAACCCTTTTTACTTGACATTAAGCCATCAGATAGAGTTCCGAACACTGGAGTGTTTATACGGTGGTTGGTCCCCCCCCCCATTATTGCCCTCCTTGTACTGTCCTTTTGACAACAGCCCCTAAAGTATTCAAAAATTACTTTGCAGGCTCATGATGTAGTGTCGCCAAAGGCTAATTGACTCGTCCTTCTGTAATGATCCGGGGCTGTGTATACAGATGCCATTGTTCCCAGTCAGCTGTATACATGGACCTTCAGCTGAATGCTGGGGTTTCATAACTATTGGCTCTCTCTTTGTCCACCTGGATCACCAAAGGAGACTAAGGCCACATTCGGACCATACATTTAAAGCACTTTAAACAGTTGTGGCTTCTCTCAAAGAATTATGCAAGCTGTAGTTTGATAAAGGTGCTGAGAGCAGTAGGAAGACCCCTATTCCCCTCCCCAAGCTACAATTCCCAGCATTTGATTTGATTTAATATTAATATTTTGTTTTTCCAACAAGAAATGTTATGCTGGATGATATCTTCTCTCTGGGAAGGGACTTCTTCTGTGCTCAGTACAGCAGGCAACACACTCTCAGGCAAAATGATAGTTCATAGTTCTCAGTGAAGAGGAATTGACTGTTAAACCACTCTGGGACTTGTAGTTCTGTGAGGGAAATAGGGGCCTCCTAACCACTCTCAACACTGGTAACAAACTTCAGCTCCCAAAATTATATGGGTGAAGCCATGACTATTTAATGTGGCATCATAGTGGCTTGAATGCATGGTCTAAAACAACATAATTGCTTGTAATCTTTCTTAAAATTCTTAAAATTCCAATATGTGGACATTAGATATGTTTAATTAAGAAGCAAATATACTTTTCTGTGCCCAATGCATGCAGCTGTGTTGATAGCTGTGTCTGTAGCTCATAGGAAGGTGTCCCACGTCTTGTAGAAATCACACTCATTTCTCCCTGTATCGCCGCCTAGCAGGCAGAGAGCCCTTATAGCTTTGTTGATAACGCCCTATCCTAACTTTTCTAAGGCTTGCTCACACGCTGCGCTGAACACAGGTACAAGCTGCTTCTACCCATGTACAAGCATTTGTGTGAGTGGATTTGTACTGCTCAACTATTGTGTACACAGATTGTACATATTGAATGGGACATGCAAAGGTGTGAACACCCTTGTAGAAAATAATCTAGGGACTGTAGTGCCCTCTTCTATCCTCTGTTATATGGCTAATCTAATTCCAGAATGTCAACAGATGCAGAAACATGCAGCGTTAAAAGCATTCTTCCCACTACTGGAAAAAATCCAAAGGTCCCTAGATGGGCTTCTCTGAGAAGACAACCTTCTTTCACCTCTGAAGTCCAAAAGTCATTTCAGGCCTGCCTGAATAAGATTCTTTCCCAGCCCCATTAATCAATGACTAGCAGGTGTCCACAGCAATCATGATTACATGTGCCAGGCTGCAGAAAGATAACTCAGAAACAATTTAAGGTCAAGGGTGGGGCAGACATCTGAAAAATAACAGACACCAGACCCGGCAAAAGTACTTTACACCTGTTTTTTTGATTGGCTGAGTTCTCTGAAAAGGGGAGTAACTCAGTATCAACTTGCAATTTTCCTTTGCTGATCATAATACCAAGCATGCATAGAGCACATTTCTAATTCTTAATGCACTTCACACACATTATGTTTGGTTCTCACTAGGATTGTAACAATGTGAGGATTAATTAGTCAGATTATCCCATTTTAAAACTTCTAATTGATCAAAAACTCTAATTAATCAAGCAGCAGATTATCTGTATTTGTAACACGTTAGAAAGTTAAGGATGACAGGTATTGGGTTTTACCGAACTCTGCAGCTTAATTCTCCCCTCTTCTCCTCTGCGGCCCCCCCACCTCAATATCTGCTCCAGAGGTACACAAGGAGAGGAAGGAAAAGACCAGCTTTGTGAATGGAAGTGTACGCATGTAGCATTGGACACAACCCCTGATCTCAGAAGAAGTGTTCCTCTTATCGCACACAAGAAATTATGCTGCTTCTAAGATGGTGTGTGCTGTGACTCATAAGGCAGACATCTGAGGACATGCATTTCCTCTTCACAATGATTGTTTTATTAATATACAAATTTCAGTCATTAACTTATCCATTAAAACTCATACAATTAATTGAGTAATACTTCTTTTTTTTAATAAATATTTTTATTGTTTTTTCCAGATAAAGATTATTCAACAATTTATACAGAAACTTATCCATTTACAAAAAAAAGAAAAAAGAAAAAGAAAAGAAGTTGGGTATTTCCAAGCTTGTTCCAGTCTATTTATCGGACTTCCCCACGTCTCCCCCGCATTGCATTCTTAACAAATAAAAATTTCAACAAATTATATCCTTGTTTCATACGTTTCTTTTGTACCTTCAAGCTTACATTTTAGTTTAAATTACTTATTGTCATGTTACTTTAATCAGCCAATATAATAACCTTTCCAACCTTTAAACATTTATTCCTTTCATTAATTCATTATTTAATTTCAATGTCCTTCACTCTCATTGCTGGAGCTGTTTTCTCCAAATCGTGCGAATTCTTATAATTCATATAATTTATAAAACTTTTGCATATAGTCCTTAATTTTTTTCCAATCCTCCTCCATTGCTTCTTCTCCCAAGTCTCGGATCCTGGCAGTCATCTCAGCCAATTCCATGTAGTCCATCAGCTGCGTTTGCCACTCTTCCAGTGTGGGCAAATCTTGAGTCTTCCAGTATTTTGCGATAAGAATCCTTGCTGCAGTAGTTGCGTACATAAAAAATGTTCTATCCTTCTTTAACACCTTTTGGCCGACAATGCCCAAGAGGAAGGCCTCTGGTTTCTTAGGGAAAGTGTACTTAAACACCTTTTTAAATTCATTATATATCATTTCCCAGAAGGCCTTCACTTTAGGGCACGTCCACCATAGGTGAAAGAATGTCCCTTCGGCCTCTTTACACTTCCAACATCTGTTATCAGTCAGATGATATATCTTTGCTAATTTGACTGGGGTCATGTACCACCTGTATATCATTTTCATAATGTTTTCTTTCAAGGCATTACATGCCGTAAATTTCATACCGGTGGTCCATAACCTTTCCCAGTCTTCAAACATGATGTTGTACCCAATGTCTTGAGCCCACTTTATCATGGCCGATTTAACTGTCTCATCCCGAGTATTCCATTTAAGCAGCAAGTTATACATTCTTGATAATAACTTAGTCTTTGGTTCTAACAATTCTGTCTCTAGTTTCGATTTTTCCACCTGGAAGCCTGTTTTTTTTTAATCCGTCTTAAATACCTCTTGAATTTGGGCATAATGGAACCAGTCTTGCACCTTATCTTTTAGTTTTTCAAAACTCTGTAACCTCCAGTTATCTCCAATTTTTTCTATTATTTCCCCATATGTCGGCCAACCGACCTCCATATTGGGTCCTTTCCGCGCCTTGGCCTCCACTGGTGATAGCCACCTCGGGGTCTTACTTTCTAGCAAGTCCTTATATTTTGTCCAGACTACAAAGATTGCTTTTCTGACAATATGGTTTTTGAACATTTTGTGTGTTTTTACCTTGTCGTACCACAAATACGCATGCCATCCTAAGGAGTTGTTAAACCCTTCCAGATCTAGGACATCAGTGTTCTTAAGCAAGAACCAATCTTTCATCCAGCAGAAGGCTGCAGCTTCATAATACAACCTTAAGTCTGGCAGGGCAAACCCCCCTCTTTCTTTTGCATCAGTTAGTATTTTAAACTTTATTCGGGGCTTTTTGCCCTGCCAAACAAACTTTGAGATATCCTTCTGCCACTTTCCAAAACATTCCACTCTGTCCACGATCTGTAAGGTTTGAAACAAAAATAACATCTTTGGCAAAACATTCATTTTTATAGCTGCTATTCGGCCCAACAAGGAAAGTTTCAATCTTGACCAAATTTCTAGATCTTTTTTCACCTCTGTCCAACATTTTTCGTAATTATCTTTGAATAAATTCAAATTTTTTGAAGACAAGTTAACCCCCAGGTATTTCACTTTTTTCACCACATTTAATTCTGTTTCCCTCTGAAACCCATCTATTTCTAAAGGTGTCAAGTTTTTACCCAATACCTTAGTTTTTTGTTTGTTCAACTTGAATCCCGCCACCCGACCAAACTCCTGGATCAGTTCTAAAACTCTTTTTGTACTAGATTCTGGCTCCTGTAATGTCAAAACCAAATCATCTGCAAAGGCTTTCAGTTTAAATTGTTTCTCTCCGACCTGTACTCCTTGTACCTGCCGGTCCTTCCTAATCATATTCAAGAGCACCTCCAGGACCGAAATAAATAATAAGGGGGAGAGAGGGCACCCTTGACGTGTTCCTTTTTCAATTTGGAACTCTTCTGTCACCACATTGTTCACTATCAACTTAGCTTTCTGATCTGAATAGATTGCCTCTAAACCATTTACAAACCCCCGTCCCACTCCCATCCCTTCCAAGTTCTTCTTCATAAACCTCCAGGAAATGTTATCAAATGCCTTCTCCGCATCAATAAAAATTAACACTGCTTTAGTGTTAATATTAGTTTGCAAAAGTTCCAAGACATCAATAATGTTCCTGGTATTATCATACAAATGTCTACCCGGGAGAAAGCCTGCCTGGTCCTTATGAATTACTTCATTCAGTACCTTTTTAAATCTATTTGCCAAAATGTCTGCAAATATTTTGTAATCCACATTAAGGAGTGAGATGGGACGGTAGTTCTTTAGTTGAGTCTTTTCAGTTTCCACTTTGGGAATCAATGTAATGAAAGCTTCTTTCCACGTTTCTGGTGCTCTCCCTCCGTCCATAATCTGATTACAGACCTCCATTAATGGTTGTGTCAAATAATCTTTTAATATCTTATAGTACTTGGAGGTAAGTCCGTCCGGGCCTGGAGATTTGCCCAATTGCATATTCTGAATGGCAACCTCGATTTCCTGTTGTGTTATTCTGTAATTCAAGATTGATCTCTTATCCTGAGAAATTTCTGGAAGGCCGTTGACTTTCAAAAATTGGTCCATCTCAAACACTTCCTCGGGTCCTTGCGTGTACAGTTTTTTAAAATATTTCTGGAAGCACTTTCTAATTTCACCTGGTTTCTGGATGTTTTTCCCTTCAACCTCTAGTATTGAGTAATACTTCTTGAATGGGTAGACTACGCTGATTCCTGGTCATTGTAAGCTTGCCCAAACTAAAGTCACACGGTGAGATGTGAACTGAGGTCTCCAGACTCATACTCTCAGCCCAATTTTAAAGCACAATTTTAATCCTGCTTTTCCTAATACTGATTAGGGGGGTGTACCCTGGAGTCTTTCAGAGACTCCTTACCTCTTTCCTCAACATCCCAGGGGCATCCCTTGGAAAGCTGATTTTTTTTTAAAAAAAGATATTTATTGAGAACATTTTTTGAATATAAGAAAAAATAAAAAATAAACATACGAAATAATAAACAGTTAAAAACACACATTAATTTTCAATAACATAACTTCCATACCCTTATTTCTTTCGACCTCCTCATACTTCCCTTCTTTGTATTCCATTTCAGTTTGTTAGTTCAGCAAATTCTTACCATTAAACTTTTACCTGTTTATAATTCTTTTTTCATATCTCCTAACCTTGGAAAGCTGATTTAAAAGCCACGTCTAGATGCCCTGCTTCACCACTGGAACTGGTCTTACACCAGAATGGGGGGGGACGGACGGACAGGAAAAGTCTTTATGTTTACTGCTTCAGCTCCAGGGCTGGCTCAGAAAACAAGCCTCAGCATAACTTGCCCATAGCTGGACTGGCTTAGAATCCAGGGGATCCGAGGCTGGCTTGGCCTTGCTCCATCCCTACCCCTCAAAACCCCATTTCATAGGTTTATGCTGACTACCCACAGTAAGGATACATCTAGTGATAGCTTCCCTTCTGAAGGGTTGGGTGGAGATCTTAGTGATAGTTAAGGTTCTCCACTGGCAGAGCCAGGCAGAGCTGGGTGAAGAGACACTTCTGCCTCATCCAACCCTCTTCCAGCATGACAATTTGAGTTATAGATTGGTCTGCCCAAAGCCTTATTGTCTGCATCATGTTCCCCTGCGCACCCACCCCAAAATGGTAGACCAGGGATAGAAAACCTACAGATGTTGGTAGATTTCAACTCCTATCCACACTAGCCAGCATAGTCAATGAGAATTGTGCAACACCTAGAGGGCCACTGGTTCCCCACCCTTGTTGTAGACTTTCCTCAACTGGAAGCTGAGCTGGTCCTCTGATGATTTGGGTTGCTCTTTTCTACACCTTGTCTAGCTCTTTCGTGTGGTTGCCACTCAGCTGTGGGATAGATACAGTTGTACCTTGGTTTTTTGAACAGAATGCGTTCCAGAAGTCCATTCGACTTCCGAAACGTTCAGAAACAAGGCATAGCTTCCGATTGGCTTCCGATTGCGCAGGCATGCCGGAAACAATAGCGGAAGCTGCATCAGACATTCAGCTTCCAAAAAAACATTCAAAAACCAGAACACTCACTTCTGGGTTTTGATCATTCAGGAGCCGAAACGTACAAGTACCAAGGTGTTTGACGACTGTATTCAGAACTGAGCACTTTCTGAAGAGCTGCCCAAGAGGTTATTTGAAACCACTTTTAGTAGCTAAGGATTTGGGAGGGATGGAGGAATGAAAGCAGTTTTAATCATCCTAATAGGGTTTATGACTCTGACATTGTTGCATGCACCATGCATTTAGGAGGAGGAAAGCTACAAAAATAAATAAATAAATAAAGGGAGCCACACAGTACAAGGTGGTCTGTATTTCCAGAACACATGAGATATTGCTAGGCATGTTGAAGCCGTTTCTGAGTAGTGTGCAAACACCAAAAGGATTGTTTAAGCCTTATTTGAAAAACATTGATAGTACAAATATTTATTCTGAGTTTGATATGATTATGGAATTATTTACATTAGAAAGTGGGTGAATAGGGAGGACAGAATAAAAATACTGGTTTAAGAAATAGTGCCTCTTCTGTTGTCTTTGACAGGGAAAGAATAGGCTATGCTGTTCCGCAGCATTAAATCAAGCAAAAGAATGAAAAAGGCAACAAATTGTAAGCTATTCCAATTGTTTGTTTCATTAAAAAATATTACAGTTAACAAATTGCAGCTCAGAAAACAAGCTGTATGAATCTGGATCATCTCCATATTTGTCATTCCAAAGATGTAATAAATTAAATGAGCTTCAAAGAATCTCTCTCATTGTGTTCCCCTCTTAACCAGGTTACTTCCCGTGAGCTTACAGAAGACCATCACTGCAACAAGAACAGCAGCAGCTTTGAATAACACCAGTTCTCACCTATTATCAGCAGCTGGGAAGCTTTTCTATACAAAGGTATTTTCACGCACCAGCAGACATTGCATAGAGTTTTTTGTTGTGGGTCTCTATGGGGGGTGGAGGATTTTTCCAGTGTGAAATGCCATGATGAAGGAACTCTTGTCTCCTGCCTTTCCGTGACACCATCATGGCATGCATTTCCAAGTGTTTGGCCATTTCTCCCTGCCTGGCTTTCATTGTTCCTTGCAGAGAGTCCAAAGGATAAATGAAGCCAAGATGCCTATGCCACAAGGTGGTATTCAACTCTTAAGAGCTGTATCCAACTAAGGCTGAATACGCACTATACATTTAAAGCCCATAATTTCCCCCAGAAAATCATGGAAACTGTAGTTCAACCACTCACAGGGCTACAATTCCCTGCAGCCCTAACAAATGACTGTTAACAATATTTTGGGGGTGAAGTCATGTGCTTTAAAAGTATGGTGTGTATGCAGCCTATGTTATACCCAGAGTAAACCTATGGAAATTAATAGACCTGACTAACTTAAGCCCATTAACTTGAATGGCTTCAATCCAAGTATAACTTAGTTGGATGTAATCTTTAGCCTGCATTTCGTCCTGATACTGGGCATTGCTGTTGGGATGGACTCTTAGCATGTATCTAAGCCTAAGCATGTACAAATGAATCAAGCACCCTCCCCCCACTACCCTGCCTTTTCTCTGTTGTTTCCCTTGTGTTAAATATTACACGGTAAGCTTCTGGGCTCTGAGTGCCTGTATGAGGCACTTGCTCACAAGCAGAAGATTAGGATGTGTAGTGAATTTAACAGCCCCACCCCAACAACCCATAGAGCTTCCTGCTGCTGTCATACTGCGACCACACCACCCACCCACCCCTGCTGCTAAGACTTGTGGGTAAATTTGTTGCTGCAGTAGCTACCTCCTGCCCAGTCACAAGGAATGCAGCACCTCTACCATGACAGAAGCCATCACTCCAACCAAGTTCTCCAGGCCCACCACAACTCACTCCGAGGAAAGGATCGTTCCTGAGAGTGAGGCATTTTGACTGATGTGGGCTGTTAAATTTTAAGCAGGCTTTGTGAATGTTGCAGCAAAGCAGCAATGGAATGGACAATCTATGCAGCCACTTCATCCACAATGTTTCCCTCTGATGAAGGGACACTTTCTCAGAGCACAGTATGAGAGCAACAGACCAGGAAGGATGGGGAGGAGACGGTGACAGGAGGAAAGAGGAGGTGGCAGAAGGCAGGAGTAAGGGGTGGTGGCCCATCAGGGCTGTCTTAAGCATATGTGGCGCCTGGGTGCAAAGATCCGCCTGGCACCCCCCCTAGTTGCCCAGTCCCAGGCACGCAGGAGGGCGGAGCCAGCCAGCCGTCTTAGCGTCTCGCTGGCTTGGTCGCCCCCAAACCTGCAGAAGAGCCCACTGTGGTGCTCTGACTGGTGGGCAGGCTCTTCCCCGGACTCAACTCTCAGGCCCTGGACTCTTGGCCTGGCGCCCCTGAGAGCCCGGCGCCTGGGTGCCTTGCACCCCTAGCGCCTATGGGTAAGACGGCCCTGTGGCCCATCTAAGATGGAACCATGTCCCTAGTAAGCTCCTCAGAACAGGGACAAATCCTTTTATATCCTGCAACTGCTGTGCACACTGCTGGTGCTAAATAAATAAATAAACTTATCTGCTGGATTGGTCCCTGTTCTTCCCTGTCTCTTTCTGTATTTTGCAGCGAAAATAGGTAGTATGGCTGAAAACTACATAGGAAGAGAGAGCAAAAACTGTGCAAGGGAAAAGGAAAAGAAAAGAAAAGAATTTAAATACAGCTTGACAATTGCAATTAAATAACCCAAATCTCAAGTTTGGCATTTTTCTTAACACCCAATATGATTTATATTTGTACTTCAGAGCCTTTAAAATATTTAAGCAGAAAAGAAATGAAATGAACTGCAACCAGTTAAGGTCATCGACTTAGGACAAAAAATGATAAAATATTAAAACGACAGAAACAAATTTTCCAACAGTTAATATACCAAGACTTCATAGAGATGTATTATTCAAAGCAGAGAAACATGTGTGACCCCTCGCCTATTGCATAATACAGAAAGGATATGAAAGTTCAAATCTACACAAGTGTAGGTATCAAGCAGGAGAAGAAAAGGACACAATATGCATACCAAAGGCTGATTTAATAATTACCATTAGCGGTTATTGCAGATGTGAAAATGACTTGTCCGATTGGGGGGGGGGTAGGGGTGGAATTGCACTCATGAATAACTGATATACAGTTCAAACCTAATGTCAAAATACGTGGCCTAAAATGAACTCTGACCCTCAAGGTGAAATCTATGTGTTAGTGATTTGCATAGTACAGTTTAAAGTGATAACCATCACTTTGAAAGTAATGACCAAATGGGCATTCCTTTCACTTCAGAATCATTGTACAGTAATTTCACCAGCGAAATCTAACACTAAGGAAGTGTCATTGTATTGTTTTGATTTCCCCCCCCTTAAGTTTTAAGAAAGGGAATGTCAGTAAACAAATCAATGAACCAATGTGAGTTGTCTCAGGCTTAAAGCTAATTTATTTCACCTTCTTAATGCTAAAATAGCAGTAGTGATTGGCATGTCTATTCAGAAGTAAGTTCCAATGGGACTTACTGCCAGGTAAGTGTGTAGGGTTGCAGTCTCAAAGAAGAAATGGTTTTCAGCTGCATAACTCATTGCCTCAGCTTCTGACACACTGCCAGGAAATGAATATTTGCTTCCATCATGGGCTGAGCAAATTCAACTGAGCAAATCTGCCTCACTGATTCACCTGAGAGGTCCTCAGCAGGGCCTGTTGCCTACCCAGATGTTCAACTTGGTGGTGACATCTACATGTTTTGGGCTAGAAGTCTTTGCTGCGGCTGTGCTGGCTATGGCTGATGGGAGTTGTACTCCAAAATATCTGGAAGACACAGGCTGGTGAAGGCTGACGTAGCCAAAGAGTGACACCAGGGAAGACTAATGATGAGGACAGGAATTGCCTGTATAATCCTGGCACCATACGGACACCCATGACCCTGATACTGGTCTTGAATATGATTGTATTGTGCAATTTTTTTGTACAGCTGCTTTGAGAACCTCTTGAGGTTGTAAAGTGGGATACAGTGGTACCTCGTGTTACATATGCTTCAGGTTACATACGCTTCAGGTTACAGACTCCGCTAACCCAGAAACAGTACCACAGGTTAAGAACTTTGCTTCAGGATGAGAACAGAAATCGTACTCCAGGGGTGCGGCAGCAACAGGAGGCCCCATTAGCTAAATTGGTGCTTCAGGTTAAGAACAGTTTCAGGTTAAGAACGGACCTCCAGAACGAATTAAGTACTTAACCCAAGGTACCACTGTTTAAGTTTTTGAAATAAATAATAAATACAGCTGAAAGAAGGGTCCCAATTTGGAGCCCTTGTTATCAGTACTTTAACACAATGCCACGTTCTTCTCTGTCCATAGCCGATCAGTTATACAAGTTGCATTTTGCATGCAATTATTATGTTTTGCTCACTAGGGCGGCCACCCCCGACCTGGGGCTTTACAGGCTGCCCAGGATGGCTGGAAATCTCCCTGTTTGCCTGTCCTATTAAGCCACTTGTTAGCCATTGGGACAGTGTGACTGCTGCAACCCACTTGGGTCAGTGTACAGTTCTCCAGGACTGTGTCAGGAGTGAGCCAGCAGTAAATAACACTGCAAGTTGGGAGTTACCTCTTTATTAAGGAAACCACGATCTGCACAGGAGTGCTAATGAACATAGCAACTCATCTCTGGTAGGTCTTGCCCTCATGAAGCAGTTGCTGAGACTGAAGGTCCCCTGCCTCCCACAGCTGCCTAAGTCCTCTCCTATCCAGGTTCCCCCCCCCAAGCAATAAGAGACTGTGTCTGCATGTCACCAATCTCTCCTTTGCCCTTTTCATACCTCTTCTGGTTCTGGGAGAGATAAAAGTAGGGGAGTTTGTCGCAGCAGGAGGGGGAGACATCTGTGACTCTGCACCAGCCTCACTCTTCTGTGCCTCACTCATCTCCTCCCACCTTCCTTCTTCAGCTTCTTTCTCTGATTCTGGACTTCTCTTAGCCACAGACTTTCCTAGATCACTAAGCCCTATTACCTCCTCAGCTTCTGACACCCCCTCCCAAGGGCGAAACTAGGCTTTATTTCACCCAGATCAAAGACCCAGTTTGGCATACACACACACACACTTGTGCACACACAGAGAGACTGGGAGTCTCAATGGCACCCCTCTGGAGGCTTCACTCAGGGCAAAAACCCCAGCTAGGCCCCCGCTCCGTAACAATGGCTCTGCCTCCTTCTCCCAGTCTTCTCCCTATGACCAGTCATCATTGTCCCACCACTTTCCTGGGCGGGCTCTGAGCCTTCTTCCCTTGGGGTTCCCCAACTGGTTTCTCCCACCATTCCTTTGTGTCCAACCAGGCCATGACAGACTGTAGCCTCTTCAGCACTCGCTCATCTGCTCCCTCCACCCGTTTGAATCCTGGTTGCTGAGGCTTGCTGCTGATTTATATTATCATTACAATAGGAAAATGAAAATAAATAAAACCTGTCACACTGATGGGCTAGTTAAATAAATCTATTACATCTGCAGCCAAAGCAGCTCTCTAATGCTCCTATATATTTATATAGACAAGGCAGAAATAAAACTGCAATATATGATCCTGGCTACTACAAGCATACTGAAGACTACTGTTTCTGAAATAATTGCTTTAATGATGATATAGGTGATGAAATCCTGCTATGAACTAGTGCTGTAACATATGTAGCTCTAAGCGCACGGCAAAGGCTTTTAAGAAATGGGCATTCCATACAAATCTCACTGAAATGGAGAAATGGTGTAACAGTGGCGCTTCATGAAGTCTACTCCCACCATCCACTAGGAGTTCCCTTGAGGGTCTCTTCCCCTTCAGGGGCATACAAAGAGGGGTGGGGGGTGCAGGCCGCCCCAGGTGTGACACAATGGTGCATGGCACTCACCGCAGGGCCTGCAGTGTGCCCAAGCCATGCTGTTCAGGCGCTTGCAGGCTCTGCGCTGTCTGCCCGCTGCCTCCCCCAGCTGTAGGGTGGTCGAGGGCGCGCATGCGCTGTTGGTACGGGCATTGCTCGCACGCCATTGGAATGGATGCCACATGCGCGCTGTCAGTATGGGCGCCACGTGCGCCATCTGTACGGGCGCCGTTTGAGCGCTGTCCGTAGGGGTGCCGCGTGTGCGCAGCCGGGTGGTTTGCCCCACCCCTCAGCACCCCACACCAAGTGCCAGAGAGACTTCCTCCAACACTGTTCCCCTTAAAGACATCCTTGCTTGGCCCACCATCATAACACCCATAGTCCCTCCCTGGTCCAAGCATAATCTGGACTCCACCATAGCTCCTTCTTATTCTAAAGAGAAAACATCAGATTTGCAAAGGGAAGAGTTATAGCTCAGTAGTAGAGCACCTGATTTGCATGCCAAAGGTTCCAGATTCAATCCCTGGTGTCTTCAGGTAGACACCTGCCTAGAGAGCTGCTGTCAGTGAGTGCAGAAAATAGAGAACTAGATGGACTAATGTTCTGGCCCAATGTAAGATAGCTTCCTATGAAAAAAGGCAATATTTATTTTAAAGAAGAAATCAGCAAAAATCAAAGAAACAACAACATCTACTTCAAACAGTTTTTCTATGGAAAACAATTTCAACTTCAGCACCATTTGCTACAAGAAGATCTAATGAAATTGGCAGCCATGTTTTTAGTTCTCCACCAACCCCATTAGGCTTTAGGTTAGTGTAAGTAACAGGGAGAAATAGGAACACAGAAGTTTCTGAACTCAGTAAATATGTCCTATTCAGCCATACCTTTTAGCTGCTACAGAATTGTATGAAAGTCTTGAACAATTGATGAGAAATTATGCCTGGGCTGGGTATTATTGTATATAACACTTTCAAATGAGTTATTAGTATCATTTTTTTTTGCAGTGGAACAGCAATTTTTAGCTCCATATCCAAAACATACTACCACGTGGGGCCTAAATGATTACAGATACATTCTGGAGCCTGGAGCCTTCCTTTTTTCATTATGAAATTCACATTTCTGCTCCTGCTCCTTGCTTTCTGAAAACCACTTAACGTGAATCTGAAGACTTGTGCATGTCCTACTTCATCCACTTAGGTAGCTTAAAAAAAAAAGGCTAAAAGAGCAAAAAGTTACTGGCAAAATGCCAAAGGGGAGAATAAAGCCAAAAAGATGGACATTTTAAAGGTGAGCTCACTAGATTAATGATAGCAGGAAAAATTGTCATAGTTTAGCTAGCAGTAATGCCAGTATTGCAGGAAAGACTTCAGAAACATTTCTGTAATGGATACAGCTATTAATAAACTGAGGAGGCTATTTAATGTATTGATAATAAATTGTCTCCCTCCACCCAACCCCTTCTTAAATGGGATGCTACCTAATCTAGACAGGCAGGTCAAGACCACAAAACAAACATCATTTAGATGTGAAAGCTAAAATATATGTTGCCCAGAATGCTGCCATAGAAAACATTAAGGCATTATGGTTGTTTTCTTCTGAAAATCAAGACCAAGTCCATTATCCTAATTACTGATGAAACCCCAAAAGCATGTACAAGTCTAGTGCAAGGATCAACTGAACGAGTTCCCTTTCCATCATAGCATACATAACCCAATTGTTGCAATTGATAATGTTATACAGCAAAAAAATATATTAGGCCACTAAGCCTGATGGAGGAGGAAGCAGGATTTAGAACACATCCGGCATTTCTGAGTTCTTGGACTGTCCCAAGGTATTTCGGGGACTTCAAAGCAAACCTGTTGGAAACAGGTTAATTAGAAACATCCTCACCCTGAAATTAAAGGAGATTGCACCAGACAAGAGCCGTTAAATCTCTGAATTACCCTAGCTGCATAGGTGTTGTTGTCTACTCGACAACAGCAGTGATAACAAATGCATGCCAGGAAAATGTAACACTTGACCTACATTCAGAAAACAATTTTAAATAGCTGACTGTCTGATAATCATCTTGCTCCTGATTTGAAAAATCAGTAATATTAACTGGGTTTGAAACATCAATTAGAATGGAATATATTAGTTAATCATCAGCTATTAGCCAGGCTGCCTGCATGATGCAACCACATACTAAGGTATTCTTGATCTAAAATTCTGATTGGCAGAAACTCGCAGCTTATTTTCAGTCATCCAGGACAGAGGCAAAATACTTAGGGGGAAAGACCTTAGCTCAATGAGCGGAGCACATGCTTTGCATGTAAAAGGCCCCAGCTTCTCCAGTCAGAGCTGGGAAAGTCTTTGACTCCACCCTGCATTTAAAGCACCTCCCCAAAGAAGCTTGGGAACTGTAGTCTGTTAAGTGTGCTAGGTATTGTAGCGCAATGAAGGGTAAATTACCATTCCCTGTATCCTTTGAGGGGAGGAACGAAATGTGCTTTAAATAGGCTTTACTATTGTAGTGCGCATTTTACCTAATAAAACATATTTTTGTCTCCAATTTTGCCCAATGTATAGTGGTACCTCGGGTTAAGTACTTAATCCGTTCCAGAGGTCCATTCTTAACTTGAAACTGTTCTTAACCTGAAGCACCACTTTAGCTAATGGGGCCTCCTGTTGCTGCCGCACCCCTGGAGTACGATTTCTGTTCTCATCCTGAAGCAAAGTTCTTAACCTGAGGTAATATTTCTGGGTTAGCAGAGTCTGTAACCTGAAGCATATGTAAACTGAAGCGTATGTAACCTGAGGTACCACTGTACACATTTTTACACAATATTTAGTTGCATGACTGCATTGCAAAATTCAGATAACTGTGAATTTTGTAGGATAGCTTCCTTTTGGTTTATGTAATGTTTCCAGAAGTGCAAATTACATGGGTTCTGAATCGTCTCTCTCCTTCATTCCCAGGCAGTTCTCACTCTTGCAAACTTTCTGCCTCCACTCCTAGCTACCTAGTCTATCTATCCTGCAACAGATAGTGGGTTACCTCAGTTGCCTCCATATTGTTAGCATTTTGTGGGAATCATTCAAGCGCACAGCTAACTTTGTACGGAGCGTTTACAGTAGACTTTGGTTTTCATGAGTGAACTCTGGAAAAGTTTTCACGGCAAAGTTATTACTAGCTAAGCGGAGGTGAGGGGAGAGTTTATGAATGGCTTTGATTCAGGTGGGGTGAAAGGATAAAGGGGCAGATGGACAGAAATATAAACATATCAAAACTGACTAGCCAATCATAGGTGTAGGAGAAGATAATCTCATATAACTTTGTACAGTGGTACCTCAGGTTAAGTAGTTAATTCATTCCAGAGGTCCATACTTAACCTGAAACTGTTCTTAACCTGAAGCACCACTTTAGCTAATGGGGCCTCCTGCTGCCGCCGCGCCACCAGAGCACAATTTCTGTTCTCATCCTGAAGCAATATTTCTGGGTTAACGAAGTATGTAACCTGAAGCGTATGTAACCTGAAGCGTATGTAACCCGAGGTACCACTGTATGTGTCCCCCCCCCATTCTGAAGTTCTAAGTTGGTATGATCTGGGGCAAAGCTACCTCACAGTATTTACAAACAACACAGCAGAGTGAAAAAGTTCACATCTATAATTGATGGAAAGTTCATGAGCACGTAACATATCAAAGGCAACCCCGGAGCTGACTCAAAAGCACAAACTGAAAATTGAACCAGGGCTGTTCGTTTGCTTCTGTGTTTCAGGGCTGAGTCCAGTGATGATGACGATTTTTTTCCCAGAGCTCTAATTAGTAAAAAACCAAGGCTTTCAAACCCCCATCTTTTGCTGCTCTTTGTCACCCTCTTCTTCATTATTCAGATTTGAATAAGGAAGGTTGCTGCTACATTGTCACGTGGCTTAATTTATTTTCTGAAATTATTGATTATATATTCCTGTCAACGTTCAGCTGATTTCAGTAAATATTAGGCACCATTAGTTGCAAACAAGCCCAGGTTCTTAGAAGTGAAGCCCTAGCAGCAGGAAAGGCATTGGTGCAACACCAATGTACGTGTGCCACAGAATGTGCACGCAAAACTCCTTGGGTGCACAAGTCAAACTTGATGCCGAAGAAAATGGCTCTACATGCACACACAGCCCCAGAAGATTCTAGGTCATGGGAACCCATTGGGTCAACTCCAGTTTGCATATATACATGTTTGTTTAAATTATTTATAACCTGCTCTTCATAATTCACACAATCCCAGAGTGAGGAATACCACTAATATACAATAAAACAATATTTCATTTAAATACTATTTAATCTCAAATCAGACAATATGCCAACAGCAGAACTACATTAGCCAAGGCAAATGCTTGGAAGAATGGACAAATGTGTCAAAATTCAATTAGTGTTGATATTGATTGCACCTGAGAATGGAGGACATGCCAGAGTCGGGGTGCCACTCTTGAGAATACCCTATCATGAGTCATCACATTTCCCATCTCAGAGAATTGTGACAGTGTGAAAAGGGCTGGATGGAGTCTTGTATGCTTCCTTCCAGCAACTGGTGCCAAACATATTGCTCTGCTTTCCTTTGGCCCACATCAATGAGCTCTTGTCATCTGGGCAGGCCAGGACCTCCATACACAGTTCCTGGGCTTGTGCCCTGAGGATGTCACTTCAGTGCTGCTAATGCAGAAATAACAATGCAGAAGGCAGCAGTTTTGAGTTACCGGTCTCTGCAGCCACAGCAGGCACTGTGGTTTGACTTCACCCCTGGAGGTGCACTCCATTGTCTTGAGAAAGACAGTTGCCAACATCTCTGGAACTTTCTTGATCTTCATTCTTTTCCCAGTTTAACAAGCCATGCTCTCCCTTAAATAAGTATTACATTATTAAGGTCATTTATTGCCTTGTATAAAAGAAGCAATGTATTACTGTCATCTTGCGTGCAGCTGGAAAATGGGTATTGATACGGAACAAAACAAAGATCATCTCTCAGAGGGTCTCTGGTAGGAAGATCTAAGGCAAAAAGGCCCATTTAGATGCATAGTAATCTGCATTACAGAACAGAGCTTTGCAAGCAAAAACTTCAGTCAATATTTTAAATTAACCAAATATACAGTAAACAGGGTTAAAGGCAGCAAGCAATTACATTAAAAGCAGGCATAAAAAAGCAGTTGTCACTTTTATTCATCAGCCTGTTTGCCCAGAATCCAAAAGCTAACTGTGTGAACAAGACCTACTTTGTGATATAAAACATTAGTTCTTGTCATACATTCTTCTGATTATTGATAGTTGTGTTTGGATGGCATTGATCCGAGTGGATTTCTTGCTGAACACAACATCAGAGCTTTAACACCAGACAGACTTACACTCTATTTTCAGCCAATCTCATTCTTCCTTACAAGCAACTCAAAGGTATTACTTCCTCCCCCTCCAATACAACTGATTAAGAAGGGCATCTGAAATAAGGCCATCACTGCCTGGACAGCATGGAGAGCTTCTATGTAGTGCTTTGTAATACAACAGCTCCCTTATGTAGCTGCAAACACCCCACACTGCCCCATTTCAGTGCCGTCTTTAGGACGATTCCGGGTCACTTTCAGGTTTGGCACGATGTGCTTATACACGGTCGTGCACATATTGAACGTGCATAAATGGGATGGGGTGGGCTGCCTGTATACTGAATTAAGTGATCTGCTATAGAATATTAGCAGATATACTATTGGGATTCCTTGTTACTGCAGAGATATGGCTGCCATGTTTTTACTGGAATCTGTGGGACTGAAAGAGATGGACCCAGCCACTATTTAGGCATTAATGAGCTTCTGCTTCTGCTAAGATCACAAGGGAGTTTTGCAGGTTTTGCTCCTGTGCTGCCATCTCACTTCATTGTCAAAATGCAATATGTATGTATAATAATAATAATAATAATAATAATAAATTTTATTTATATCCCGCCCTCCCCAGCCGAAGCTGGGCTCAGGGCGGCTTTAAAGCACAAAGCAAGTATACTATTACAATAAGCTAATAGTGTGGACTTACCCCACTTCCATCACAAGAATGCTGCTGTAGCTCATTCAAATAGGTCGTTCCGCACGTGGTCAACAAAAAGCATACCTGTAGGACAGTCTTTCCACCTATGACTTCAGGTAGACTTACTATAAGCTCAGGGACATCGCTAAAAATGCACATACATTAAAAAATGCATTGGAAGATTTACAAGGAAGATTACAATGCCTGTCCAATCACTTCTTTGTCAAAGAATACTCATAATAAGCACATCTTAAACCCTGGCATATTTAATTGCTCAAAGATATTGGTTGGCCAACTCACTACAAACAAAAATAATATCACATGCATATTACTTAAATAATATTTTTATAATGGCATTTAGAATTTAAAACCATTAATAACTTGATATTTGTGGTTGTTATTTTAAAAGTTTTATGGATGTATGGAGTGGATGTGGCTTCAAGTAAATATTTAGGTACATTGGTCAAACTGAATATTTAACATTTATGTATACTATCTGTGCAGTTTAGGATTAGATGATTCATGCTTGTTTACTACTTTGGTTATTGGATATGTAGATGTGATAATTAAAAAAAATAAAAATAAAAACTCAAATGTTGTGATGCTGTGCGAATTCTTTGCTTGCCTACCAGTGTTGGGTGTGATTTTTCAGCCTTCCTTATAACTATTTCTTTTTCCTCAAGTATCCAGTGTATGTCTGTGCTTGTGTGTTCACCTACACTTACAATGGCTGCATTACAGACAACCACAATTGTGTACATCAGCCGGTGTGGTTTTGTGGTTAGAGTTAGAGTATTAGAGTATCAGACCAGGATTCAAATCCCCACTCAACTATGAAGCTCACTGGGTGACTTTGTACCAGCCACTGCCTCTCAGCTTAATCTACTTTTCAGGGTTGTTGTGCAGATGAAATGAGGAGGGGGAAAACCATGTACACCACCTTGAGCTCCTTGGAGAAAAAAGTATGAAGTAAATGCCGTCAATCAATCAATCAGATAAGTAAGCTCTTGAATACCAAAGATGCTGCAACAAATCAGCCTTTAAGATGCCAAAGCATTCTTGTATTCTTTCACCCACATTCAATTCTCTTGAGCGTGTACTCTGAGACTCTTGGGCTGTAATCATGTGCATACCTATCCTAGATTTAAGCTGCCATCTTATGCACACACCTGGTACTCAGGGAACGAGTCCCATTGTGTATAGTGGAAATTACTTCTGAGTAAACCCGCCGAGGACTGCAAGTCTCGTAGAACTTGATGGGATTTAACTGCTAGATTCATGTGTATACGACTGGACTGTTGGACTCCCCTTTGCTGGCAGGAAATTAAAAGGCCAGGGAAGGGAATAGGATGGAAATCAAATTATTCTTTATAATACAGGGCTAGGCTTGTCTAGCCTTCTGCAGTTCATATATGCCTCTTGGCATAATCAAATAGTAAAGGTTATGTTACTCTTCTGCTTGGAATCAGCCTGTCAGAGAAGCCCTAACATCAGTCATTAGAAGGGACAGTGCATGACCTAGTGCTAAGGTTAATGCTAATAATATGTTCTACTGGAGCCATGACTATAGTCTTTCATTACTATCTTTGGCTGATTTTTTTTTTATTTTTTTGTCTTCGTCAACATAGGCATTCTAATTGCTAAACAGATTCAGCACACTGAGCTACAGTTCCTGAAACACATTCCATCTGCAGCAGCATGCCACGGGTGTGATCCATCTGGAAATGTGGTCCCGTCGAACGTTTTCATTCATTATGCCCAGAGATGTGCCTTTAAGCATCTCTCAAGATAGCTGTTAGTGTGAGAGAGAAAATGGAAAGAAGACGCTTTTCACTGAATGGATGTACATTTAGGTCAATGTAATAAACAGTAATGATAAGCAAACAGTGCAATCCTATGCATGTTTACCCAGAAAAATAATTGCCAAATACATTGGCAGCCATAGCCGAAGCCAAGGGTAAAGGTACAGATAAAGGGACCCCTGACCATTAGGTCCAGTCATGACTGACTCTGGGGTTGTGGCACTCATCTCGCTTTATTGGCTGAGGGAGCCGGCGTTCAGCTTCCGGGTCATGTGGCCAGCATGACTAAGCCGCTTCTGGTGTACCAGAGCAGCGCACGGAAATGCTGTTTACCTTCCCGCCGGAGTGGTACCTATTTATCTACTTGCACTTTGAGGTGCTTTCAAACTGCTAGGTTGGCAGCTCACCCGGTTGCGGGGATTCGAACCGCCGACCTTCTGATCGGCAAGTCCTAGGCTCTGTGGTTTAAACCACAGTGCCACCTGCGTCCCAAGCCAAGGGTAGCCAAGTCATATCTTGTTGGACTCCATCTCCTATTATTCCTACCCAACATAGTTATGGTCAGGTATGGGGGTGTTGGAGTTTGGTGGTATCTAGAGGGCCCCTAAACTCTGAGAAATATATGAAAACACCCGATAACTTCTTTCTTTCTTTTGCCTCTTTGATTCCATTCCAAAATCTGGGGCAGTACTGCAGAAGTAGCCATCAGAATAACTTGGTAGAAATAAATCACTATGGAAAGGAGGCTATATAAAACCAAAGTAGTGCTATAGGCAGGGGGGGGGGTTAGGTTGTATGCTGAGACCCTTCCGATCCCTGGATCTAGCAAGTGTTAAAATCTAATCAAGGCTTCTAATTCTCCACATGAAACACAAGCCTTGGGTATGCGCCTGGAACCCTGGAATCTCACACTGCTTGGAGATAGGTGTGGTGTGCAGCAGCATAAATGTTCTATGCAACTATAAAGCTTATTGAACAGCACAGCAATACCTAATTTAGTAGCATTATTAACAGTAAAAATATAACCAGCCACTTAAAATTAAACCAGGGCTCTTCTTTCTAAACAAAGCAAGATCTTGTCCCTGCGAAGCAAGTGATTAGCAGCAGAGTCTTATGCATGTTTACTCAGAAGTAAGTCATACCATATTCACTGGGTTATGCTTTCTAGTGTTTAGGATTGCATCCTAACAGTGCATTCCTAAGCAAGATTATTCTGAATGTAAGACCCACTGAGCTCAATGGAACTCACTGTGTAGAAACCAGGTTTAGGATCACACTGCTTATATGGAACATATATTTGACAACCAAGGGTTACAGACAGTGCTGGATTTACGTATAAGCTAAACAGGCTATAGCTTAGGGTCCCACTCTCTTGGGGCCCCCAAAAAAGTTTAAAGGATTTACATTTACAAAATATGAGATAAAAAACAAATAAAACAAAACCTACATGCAGCAACAGTGGCAAATGGCTTTAGATACCTATTAGGTCCATAAATTGCCATATAGCATATATTCAACACAAAAAACAGCAGCAATTTGTTTTTGACAAAGGACAGCTGGACATATAAAGGACCCCATTACCTTCAGTAGCTTAGGGCCTCATCAAACCTAAATATGGCCCTAGTTAGAGAGAGTAAAAACTAACAATGAGACACCTATGAATCTTTCCATAAGGGAGGTTCCAGAGGAACATTGCACAATTACTCATTGTTACCTTTTGGGAACGTTCTTTGGAGAACAAATTGAGTTTCTGGCATGCAATTGCCTCTCAGGTCCCACCACTGTGTCCCTAACACCTCTTGATGTCATATGTACCCAAGGCCAGAGAAAGATCTAATAGGGTCAATGTAGTATAAGTTTGCCTGTCAGTTTCTAGAGAAAGATTGTCAAGCAAGGCCACAAGCACAGTTTTGGGATCATACAATGAATGAAATCCATACTGACATGGAAGTCCAGAAAGCTGGCAGCAATGCACCCAAGTGGCCCACAGGCTGTCAACTGACCCATTCATTCATTAACTTTTCCCAAGGAGAGAAGGTTGGGGAGGGGCTGAAAGATCACAGAATCTAAACAGTTTTGCATATTGGGGAAACCTGTAAGAGCACTTGGGTAAATGTTAATTGGTGCATCACAGCCCACAGAAAATTGCAGAGCAGGCATTTTCTCCCATTGACTCAGCCAAGAAATATTTTCAAAAGTGCATATCCAGTGTGCATACAAATGCATATACAGTGGTACCTCGGGTTAAGAACTTAATTCCTTCTGGAGGTCCATTCTGAACCTGAAACTGTTCTTAACCTGAGGTACCACTTTAGCTAATAGGGCATCCCGCTGCCGCCGCGCCGCCGCACAATTTCTGTTGTCATCCTGAAGCAAAGTTCTTAACCCGAGGTGCTATTTCTGGGTTAGTGGAGTCTGTAACCTGAAGTGTCTGTAACCTGAGGTACCACTGTATTGGAGATAATAACATACAAAAATGCATTATGTTACGGAAGGAATGCTTTGCAAAAGTATTAGAAGAACTGTGCACTGAGATGCCGGTGGATTTCCATGAGGACTTCTTCAAAAGTTGCAGATTGATGTGGAACTTGGGAAGGACTGGACTTAAGACCAGAAGAAAATGAGAAACGAGAAGAAACAGAACTTGATGGATTTGCCTATTCCAAGTCAGGAGGATGGCTCTGCAACACAGCCCTATTGCACCAGCCACTCCTGTTCTCTGACCAATAGATGGATTATCAGACTACATAGAAGTTCCGAGGCCATATCCAGGATGTTCAAAAGAATAATAAAAAGAGGGTCAACATTCAACAAGCGGTTCATTTTAACATTCCCTTGAGGACATTCATTACCACGTCTTGCCCTTATATGCTCCCAAAGTAAGTTCTGTCTAGAGACTATGCTTGGCTTTACCTTACTGTGGTTAATGCATTCCCAAGGTAGGTTTGTTTCCTTCCCTTAACCTGAGCATGTGCCTTCCACCTGAATAAGCAGAATCTCATCCCTTATTTTATCAATTATTTGCGACCTTTTCCCAGTTGAAAAAAGGTCATTGACGTAGTGGGCTGGTTTCACTTGCTTTGGTGACTGGAGTGAGAAGGAGAAACAAACAAACAGATGAAAAGTCCCATCCGATCCCCGCCCCCACTTTCTACCTTGTTAGAAGTGACATCACTGTACATTAAAGTCCTCATATCTCCGTTCATATTAAAATGCCTGTCACTTCTCTTGCTCCAGGGCTGTAAATCTGCCACAGTGGCCTGTGCTTGGGGAGCTTTCATTATGGAAATAGGAAGATAAGGACTCCACTCCCATGTTACAAGGGGAAAGATGCACAGCTGCAAAGAGGTTACCGGTACTTTAAAATTGTATGTTTGCATTTTCTTAACTCTTCTATTATCTGTTAGGGCAATTTTTCAGGAGATATCTCTAAATGTAGAAAACTCTCTCTCTCTCAGTGTGTGGTTTTTGTTTTTTTTAAAAAAAACTTTAAGAGCCAGAGGAATAAAGCATGAATATACAGGGCAGTAAAATGTATTAGTGCATACATTTTTAACTTGCTCATGCAGTAAATCATTAGCCTTTCCCATTGACTTTAGGCCGCCAGCCTCAAAAAGAAATGACATACAATAATTTAACCTGTTTCCCCCACTCTCTTTTCATATTTAAATCACACGTAAAACCAAACCAAACCAAAAAACCTGCGTGGCCTCTAGGAAATGGCTATAACAATATTCAACCATTATACATGCTATAAAGGAATCTGATAGCAAAATTCCTTCTGAGCAGTAATAAAAATATAAATAATGTATCAGTTTCTGTCTCATGGCATTGTCAGGCTTCTAGTAAAGCTCACCTGCTTTTGTGCTTTCAATAAACTGATTGGGAATGACTTTACAAAAGCAAAATGAAACATAAAAGATTCAAAGCCCTGCCTGAGCTGTTGACTCACCTTTTAGCAATTCAGTTACGTCAGCCTCAGTTTCCGAACTCTAAAATGGGAATAAAAGTGACTGGCTTTAATAATAATAATAATAATAATAATAATAATAATAATAATAATAATAATAATACCCTGCCCCCTTCTGGCTGAGTTTCCCCAGCCACTCTGGGCGGCTTCCAGTGATATATATATATAAAAGAAGATGTCACCTAAAAACTTCTCTGAACAGGGCTGCCTTCAAATGTTTTCTAAAAGTTCTGTAATTCTTTTTCTCCCTGACATCTGAAGGGAGGGCATGACTTTCTAAGGTTGGTATGGAAAAAATACTGAAACCCATCTGTACTTAGATTTTTTTGTTTTGTTTTAAGGACAATACATAATCCTAGGTAATAATTAAGAATATGATTCAATCCAATTACTGTAATCACTTTTTGTTACACTGACTTTAATGCAGTAAGTTCAAGCCAATTGAATTTAATGTAATTTTAAAGTGTCTAATTGTGCAGTCCTTACTCTCCAGCGTTGTAATGTGTGTTAAGGGCACACACTTACATATCTTTTCAGTAATTAACCTGCAACAACAAAAAGTATGGGTGGAGGGTTCCACATCTGCATCATTCTCCCACAGCCTCCAGTCCTCAGATGCTATTGAACTACAACTCCCATAATCCCCAGCTAAGGATGGAAGAGAAATTTATTCAGTCTTCATTTTAAAGTCAATTGACCTCATTTGCTGATCCTGGACCTATATGCAGATCGGAATAAAGCTGTCAATCAGATTATGCTCTTTGACTTTCATGATGCACTTTCAGCTCAAGAAATGCACACAAAAATGCATATTTTATGAGGAATGTTTTATAGATATTTATTTGCAAGTGTACTTCTAAACTGCCTATTCATTGTAAAAAAAGAGAAAGCATGGTGGTGTGCAATAAAATCATTAAAACACCATAAAATTATCGAACTGTAATGTGCAGAACAAATGACCAGCTCTGAATCAAATTAATTCTTTAGAAATGCTTGGCGAAACAGAAACATTTTCAGCAGGCAGAAAAACATCAGAATCTGGGGAAGGGCATAGCTCAGTGGTAGAGCATTTCCCTGTATGCAGGAAGTCCCAAGTTTCATCTTCAACATCTAGGACTGAGAGAGACTCCTGCTTAAAACCCTGGAAAGTCACTGCCAATCAGTGTAGACAATACTGAGCTAGATGGACCAATGGCATAACTCAGTATAAGACAGTTTAATATGTTCCTAGTATTCTGGGTGCCTGCCTAATTTCAGTGGCAACAGTGTTCCAAAGTACGGGTGCCACACTGCTCTAAAAGCCATAGTTTGTGTAGAAACTAATTGAATATGTGGCAACCATGGAACAGTACAAATATTGGGGGGGGGGGGATGCATTGACCAAACTCTGTATTTTGGGGAAGAATATGTATAAAGTGTTGACCACCTTGAGCTGCTTTGGAAGGAAGGGCGGGATAAATAAATACACGTACATTTTTAAATGTGAATTTTTCGTGCATCTTTTCATTTGTTTAGTCTGCCAAATAATAAAAAAAATAAAAAAATGGAGGGATGAAACAGACCTATAACTTAAACGAACACAGGAAAGAGATAGGAAGAGTCCTCTATCCTTATCCTCAGCCAGTATTGGCTGATGGTGAGGGGTGCTGGGGGTCAGTTTACTTGTGTTAAGTGGTTTAGAGTCACTTCTACGAATAAAGTGACTTACTTGCTTGACTGATTGTAATATTGATAACCCACCCTTCACCAGCAAGCTATCCTAAGGGACAACAATAACTATACATGGTAAATACACCATAAAACCAGACCATCAAAAGCTTTAGCATCCAAGCAATATCTAAGGACTTTTTCTCACCTGGAACTCACTGGAATTCAGTGATGCCACCTCTCTGGTGGGTGCCATTGCCATTATAAGAGAACAAGGGAGGTGTCCATGGCGAGTTCCGGCACCTCTTTTTCTAGAAAAATAACACTGCCCCTTCAGATATTACTGGGGATTGGACTCCCAAGTCCTATTTCAACAATCTAACCCCTATATCACAATGGCTTGCTTGTTGCACACAAGTTTGAGCATTACATGCATACCAGCCTTTTGTTCAAAGAGCTCTTGGTAGCATATTACACTCCCAGACTCCCCAATATTATCTTCACAACTTCCCTGTAAATAACGTTAGGCTGAGAGAAAGCGACTGACCCAAGATTGCCCAGTTGACATCACAGTTGAGCAGCAGTGTGTAAGGTTCTGGGGGTCTTGAGCTGGAGATTCTTGCAACAGGACCAAGTCATTATACTCCCTGCACTACAGGGGAGATTCCTGTCAACCTGACCTCTGCTGCTCTGCAGCCCTAGCAAGTCAAAATGTCGCCAGCCCGCCACTGTCTCTTTCTGACGACCCCCGGCTCCACTCTTCCTCTGGCATAGGTGTTTGAACTTTGGTTTGCTGGGTTCAAGGTCAACAGTCAAAAATCACTATCCTACACAGGCTCAGGTTGTAAAACAGGCCTCCCTTGTATTGTTGAAGAACTTAAAAGAACAATAACAACCTTCATGGGTGTAGCCGAGATTTTTGTTGCGGGAAGCAGGACTTGATTAGGGGGACAGGACTTGTGTTGGTGGGGGCAAAACTGACGATGTTGGTTGGTTAGTTAAGTATTTATATTGTTTTACTTGGTCTAGGGGATCACCTGCTTGCCCCTTGGCTACACCCATGACAGCCCTAGTCTTTCAAAAGCAGTTAGCAAACTTTTAGCTGTCCTGATCCAGAGTCCAGTGAGTCCTGCATAGAGAATCTGAATAGCAAGATTTAAGTACGCATTTTAGAACATGGAGCAACCAAGCCCTGATACGGGAACCCATGGAAAGATCCATGCATTCATTGGATTTCTTGTCACCAGAAAATAGCTGTGTTTAGCCATTTTTAATTTTTATTTTAGAGTATATTTCTTGCCCTCATCCCAAGAGCACATTTGCCTCATTTTACCCTACAGACCAACTTCTGAAGTGAATTAGACTAAGAATCTGTGATTTTCACTAGGACACACCATAAGATTCATGTTTGGATAGTAATTTTGTCCAAGAGATTTTGAGCATGACATTACCACATTTGCTTTGAATATTGTAGTAATTGTAGACAAAACTAGCTACATTAAAGAGCAATATAAGCAACAGTAAACATTGCATTTTTCATAAGCCAAGTCTAAACTAAAGCAAAGAATGAAAATAAACATTTTCAACAAAAGGGGGGGGGAATGGTATCTACAATGAACTTTTGTTTCAAAAACCTGATTTGTTGCTGGGGTTAGCTCTTCTACATGACAAAATCAATTCTACTTTGATGAAATTAAAAGCAGAAGGGAAAACAATGTGCAGTTTACAAGACAGTCTAAGCTGATGTTTGTGCAGAGAATCAATGCTTTTTGGGTAAAGGCTAATTTAATAATATATTAGATTCAGTAATTGGAAACATGGATGGAGAATAACCATTTCTGGTTATAGGCTGCTTGTTTGACAACGATACAGCTTTAATTCAAGACCTTGAAATTGACACACCCTGAAATTGATCCATATAGTTAAAAATTTATAATAAAACTGGAAAATTGTCCAGTGATTTAATCACTTTCCCCCAAAAAAGGCTAACATGAAATACAGCTTCTCTATATTAGATATGGGCTTGAAACCACACAATTGCCACGATTTGGCAAAAGTGATGCAAAAGCAGAAACCAATTTTCATTCCTGACTAGACTATCACCTGCTAGAAATATCAAAGAAGATGAGTAAGAACTGTGTATCCAGCATTTTCACATGGCACATCTGTATTGAAGAGACACTGCCAAACAAATAATAAGGATGGACATCTCTGGCAGCACTAATAATCTGTGGTGGGGTCAGAGAAACAAGACTGGAGACTGGACTGAGTCCTTTTCTTGCTTCCTCATTCCCCATATATGTGCTTACAGCTTCAAACAACCTTGTCCCATCCTTCCTCATTGGTGATCCTTGGGTGCGATCCTTTGCCAACATCTTAGGACCGGGACCAGTGTCTTCAACTCCAGCGCACACTATAAAAGAGCCAATATGAGTTGGGTGTGTGAATACTCACACACTATTAGGCAACCCAAATGGTGTGGCAAACAGCAGCATGTCATGCTAGCTGTGGAGTCTTTGGAGTGCTGGAAGAGGGGTAGCCAACGTAATGTCTTCTAAATGTTGTTGGACTACAACTCTCACTGTTCCTGAACATTGGACATGTTGGCTGGGGTTGATGGGATTTGTAGTCCAACAGCACCTGGAAGGCATCACACTGCCCCCCCCCCCGTTTTACATACATCCCCGTTTTACATACATCCTGATATCACATTGTGGCCAGAGTTGGTCTGTTTCAGAACTTGCCAAAGCCCATGCCTGGCTCTATAAAGTTCATGCCTGCCACCCACTTGTTCAGTTTCTTAAGACCTTGCTTGTTTTCAGCAATACTTTTCTAGTCATGACCAATAATTATGATTCGTAAGATCAGCTAGTCCTGCTGAAAATTGTAGGAATTGCTGACAACATACCAGGACACTAGCCTAAAAGCTCCTCAGTAGATTGATAGGTTAGGAAACTGCAGCAAAAACATGTTTGTCAATTATCACCATATATTAAGTTTACTGAACCAGTCAAATCTCCAGCACATGAGGTTTCTAGCTTAGTTCTCTCTCCCTTCTGCACTGGCAGAACGAGTCCACTTGAGAACCCAGTCTGAGCATACGGACCCTTTCCTATCACTACAGTGATTTTGGCTTGCAGTTGAGGATGCTTTTGTTGTTTGCCTTTGGGTTGTGAATACTGAAGTGCAATCTTTCTCCTAATTCTGAAAATTTGTCATGAACCAGGGCCCTATGTTTGTCCGTGGAAGCACTGTGAAATGGTACACAGTGAGGAATACATGTATCCACTTATGGAGGGAGATATGTCTGTCTTGGGTTGGTGTCATCACTGGCTCGGGGCTGGGGTGATAATTGCTGTCAGATGAAGAAGAGAAGGGGGAGCCCACTGTGGGGAACAGGCTGAGAGGGAGGAAGCATAAAGATGTTCTTAGTTGCTGCCCTTCAGTAATGTTATACTTCCCCCCAGAGACATGGCGTCCCCAATGAATCCTGGGGAAAGTAGTTTGTTGCGGCTGCTGGGAATTGCAAACTGCATTTCTCAGGATTCTTTGAGAGAGGCAATGTGCCTTACATATGCATTTAATGTATGGTGTGGAGGTGACCAAATTCTGAAGTCTTTTACAGTCTACTGTCTTCACAACAGCCCTGTGAAGTAGATCACAGCACAATTTTAGCAGAACGACAAAAAGATCAGTACTAACACCTTCAAGACTAATAAATTTATTATGACACAAGCTTATTTGGGCATTAAAGCTCGCTTCATCAGATTGCATCATTTTTTGGTAATCCATGAAAATTTATGTAATGATACATTTACTTTTAACGTGCTTTAAAGCTGTGGTGCTTTAAATCCCAAATGTCATTCAATAGACATTTCTATTCATGTCTATTCAACAGCAAGTCCTATTGAGTTCAATGGGGCTTGCTCCCAGGTAAAGGAATGAAGGAACTGCAGCCCTAATTAAATTGATAACTATGGCTAGGGCTTAATAACTGTAAAAACATTATATTTTTTGTTCTGTTATGCCATCCCAGCCTTTGTAATAGCATGAGCTACAGATAAAACAAATACAACCCTGAAACACATTTTTAATCCTCTGTACAGCTCCCATTGATCTATGAAAAAGGCTTCATTATAAGTAGTTGGGGGTGAGAGGACTTCTTATGTTTCATTGTTTTGTACTTCGGTAAAAGGAGAACAAGAGAAAGACTGTCAAATATCACTTTATGTTTTACAGTTGGCCATAAATTTTTAATTGGGTCTTCTGCACAAGGATTCTGAAATTGTTCCTCTTTTAACGCTCCACAGTAGGTAAATGTTCCATTGTCTGGATTTCCATCATTAAGCTCAATTGACAAAGGCCAATGCAGCTGTCCTCATTGTAACTTTGTAACCATTTATGTTTGAGGTGAAGATGTTAATATGGAAATTTTGTGAGCTAGGAATGGCTATGAACTCTATCATTCTGATTTATCCCCTTTCAACTAATGCCCACTCTAAAGGAAACTTCCAATTGTTTTATATCTCAAGGCCAGCACCAGAGCAGATGTATGAAATTTGGAATGTTGGACATAAACTTTTATTACCAAAATTATAAATAATTTCTGCCACTTACCATGTTCACCTTTCAAGTTCATCTTGATTAAAAGACAAGGGCGGCTTCTGTCTGATTCCAATGAATAATAACACTAGGAAAGCTTTGCCATGGTACACTGTAAAGAAATTTACAGAAGCAATGGTACATAGAATCTACCTGATCTGATCTGAATCTGCCTTCCATCTATATAGGTTAAACACTGAAAAAAGATACCAGGCTGCAATGTTCAAGCCACTTGCTCAAAAATGCATGTAAGGCTATTTGTGACTTAATCATTTCATTGCTGTGGTCATACTTGTGTAGTGAACATAGATCGGCTTTATTTTCACCTCCAGAGTTTTGAACTGTTTAAACACATCCATTAATTATGGATTACGTAAACTCTTTGAAGACTGTATCTTTGAGGTCATTTAGATTTTGTCACTCAGGAAATGTAGCATTCTTAGGTTGCCCATTAACAGATGTGATTACATGATCTTCGAGGATATATTAAGATGGAATTCAACCATCTTAGGAGTTTTAATTTTCATCTGCTGTTTCCATCCTACATTTGTTAATAATTAATATCCACTCCTCTTGACTGGTAAGAGAGATAAGGCATACTTGCCTGTTGATCCAATGTTTTCTGAGATACTTCAGATTAATCATTTTAATTCACCTTTGCTGTAGTCTTCCAAAGAACTGCAAATGGTCTAGGTCATCCAGTGCTTGCATATACTTCAGTTAAAATTACAGCTATCTACCTTTACTTTGCATGTCTCAGACACAGCATCATTTGTGCATTATCTGAATGTTTTGAATGTCTCCTAACCATTGAGATAAATGTATATATGTGTAAATAAACCATATAGCATAAAGACACCACAGTCTCCACTGTGCCTCATTTCCAAAGGAAACATGAACCCTGGGTAAGTGCCTGTAACCCTGGAATCCTGCACGGCTGTGGAGATTGGGGTGGTGTATAACAACCAGCACAGAATGTACTTTGAATTAAACACGCATAGGATTGTGCTGTTAAGTGAACTTCGGTGATTCTCCTTTTCTTTCATCAAAGGACTATTAAACAGGCTCACTTCACATGCTTCTTACCCTACTGCTAAACCCTTGGCAATATAGTTGCACCAATGTGTTTGGTGTTGGACTTGTAGTGTTTTTAATTTCAGGGAAGCTGACTTCCGTTAGTGCAGGGGTAGGGAACACATGGCCCTCTAGGTCTTTCTGAACTTCAGCTCCTATCAGTCTTGACCACTGGTCATGCTGAGTGGGGTGATGGGTCTTGGGCGTCTAGAAACTCTGAGCTAGTAGATTATGTGAAAGACCTTAGAGAGCTGCTACAAGCTAAATAATACTGAGCTAGCTGGTATGACTCAATTCAAGGCAGCTTCCTATGTTCTTATGATGATGCTTACCATACCTTCCCAAGTTTCAGCATCATAATTTGCCCTCTGAATGATACTGGAGGGATTTGTTCCCTTTGCTGCACACATCATGCAGAAATTCACAGGAAATACACCTCTCAAGTAGCAGTAACTGTAGCAGGAAGACGAAGAGCAAATGAGTTGAGCTTCATTATACAGGTGCTAATGGAAGCTTTCCCATTGTTTTTAGTTGTTCAGGCTTTAGATGGAATTGTTGAGAGGAAGCATGTATTCACAATGTGATATTCCCTTGCCCTTTCCAGTGCTAAACATTCAACCACAGCAGAAAGGATATCTGTTATTTACAAATGTCAACACTAAAAGCACCATCGCAAATATTGCAAAATAGTGTTTTTGAAAAAAACAAAAACAGAGCCTTGCTTTCCAAAGGAAAGGCTGAATGAATTTGGATTACAATACCTCCAATGGAAGTTCGAGGATGCTATGGGGATGAATGTATTGTTACCCTGCCTTTTCTGTGAATGACTCCTGTGGTCAAGGGCAAGCTTTTTATATACCGTATACATCAAAGCACTTATCAAATATAAGCCTGGTGATATCTAACATTCAATTTAAGTACTACCCACTAGCAAGAAAGTGTATTCTACGTAAGAGAGAACGTGCTGGAGACATATTCATACTGGCCTGGCACTGGCAGGCGAGCTTTGTTAGGACTATGACAGGAAGGCATTAACATCTCCTGCTATCTATTCCACTGTCTTCATGAGAAGTGCAAGTCAAAGGAATTTGTGTAGCTGAAAATATGTTTCATCCACCTTTTCCGAAATAGGCTTTGGAAAAGATTATGGAACCCAAGGAATATTTCTCATGCATTTTTTTCATGATTTTTTTTTTATTAATGAAACATACAGTACAGAATGTACAATACAAAAAATGAGCTGAGCCAAACTGAAACTGTGCAGGAATAATTAAATTACCCCAAGTAAATTACCTGGGTTACCTGTTAAACCTATGGGAAACAAAGAACGTATTTTGCATGCCCTTCTACTTGTACTATCTAGAGCAGGGCTCATAGACATGGCACCTTCTAGTACACAAAAACCAAATATGTCTTCTCTGGCACCCAGAGGGTCCTCTTCTCAGGTGAAATGAGGCTTGAAAGATACATTCTACTATAGTGAGTAGAAAAGGTGTGCTTGGCTGCGATGGTGGTGGTGTATATGTCTGTCTGTGTGTGTGTGTGTGTGTGTGCGCGCGTGGTGCCCACAATTTCTCTGGATGGCTAATTGACCCATAGGTCCAAAAAGGCCAATCCAGAGGATTGGTGCTGGTTTGCATGGATACCCTTTGGCTAGCAAAGAGTGGATGAGCTGACCCAGCTTATCAGAACACCCCTATCTCCCAACATGCCTTAAGCAGACATGCCGTCCGGCATTTTGTACTACATAATTCAATTTATGAAGAAACTTTGCTGAAATTTCCGGGAAATTTGGGGAAGGGTCATAGCTCAATAGGAGAGTACCTGCCTTGCAAGCAGATTCAATCTCTTAACATCTCTAGGTAGGCCGGGAATAAAAGGTTAAAGGACCCTTGGATAGTTAAGTTCAGTCAAAGGTGACTATGGGGTTGCAGCGCTCAGTTCGCTTCAAGCCGAGGGAGCCAGCGTTTGTCCACAGACAGCTTTCCGGGTCATGTGGCCAGCATGACTAAACTGCTTCTGGCACAACGGAACACCATGACAGAAACCAAAGCACACGGAAATGCCGTTTACCTTCCTGCCACAGCGGTACCTATTTATCTACTCACACTAGTATGCTTTCGTACTGCTAGGTTGGCAGAAGCTGGGACAGAGCAATGGGAGCTCACCCTGTCGTGCAGATTTGAACCGCTGACCTTCCTATCGGCAAGCCCAAGGGGCTCAGTGGTTTAGGCCACAGTGCCACCCGGTCCCCTAGGGCTGGGAATACCGCCAGCCTGGTCAGCTGCTTCCAGTCAGTGTAGGGAATACTGAGCTTGATGGAGTTGGGATCTAACTTAGTATAAAGTAGCATTCTATGTTCCTAAATAAACTGAAGTTGTGCAGAAGTTGTGGTTTTATGCAAGATACCTTCCCAGCTGCTAATGTCTTGTTTTTGAAGACCAATTTTCTTTGAAAACCATTTAAACAATACAAAAACCATTGTCTCTGCTTCCTCTTCTGGCCAGACATAAAACTGTTCACCTCTTTTGAGTGTTTACTCTTGTCTCCCCTTGACATCTGTCCTCTGGAGAGCATAGCTACAGCCATCCCAGCACTCAAAGTGTACTTCCTGCTTTGCTTGGCAGAGGAACTAAACAAAATTAATGGAAATCGCGTACTAAACAAGAAATATTTTCAGTTCATGCATCAAGAGGCAGCAGTTATGTAATGGAGAACAAAGGGTATGCAGATAAGGAGCATTAAGAACTAGTTCCCTGCCCTAACTTCCCTCTGTGGGTAATGTGTTGCTGAGCTGGCTACCTCTCGTTTCCCTCACCTGCTCCCTTCCACATAACATTTGCCAAGAACTCATGCTGCCATTTAAATCAAGATTGGCCAAGGAAGTCATATGAGAAAAACACATTTGTGTATTCCTGTAAAATATGCAATATGATGGGTTAGCGGGTATTCAAGACTGGTTTTGACACTACAGGTATTTTATTTTTCATCCAAGAGCCAAAACCTTAAAATTGGAATGTAAAATATGTCACATGAAACCTTACAGCTTATAGAGTCTAGGCAGCTGTTTGACCACTTCATATCTTCTGGCTTGAAAATCATCAAAATATATTTTTGGCTCCTTCCCTTAATATATAGGAGTCCTCAATCTATGTTTTTAAAACTTCAACCACGTTGTAATAAAAAGAAAAGCAGACTAGATATTTTTTCCAGGAGAGTTGTGTGAATTAGGAACATAGGACACTGTCTTATACTGAGCCAGACCATTGTTCAATTTAGCTCAGTATTGTCTACACTGACTGGCAGAGGCTCTCCAGGATTTCAGGCACGGCTCTCTCTCTCTCAGCCTTACCTGGAGATGCTAGGGATTGAACCCGGGACTTTCAATGCTCTACCCACCCTTATCTCCATGTGCCTTATGTGCATGTTCTCATTTCTCTAGCTCCAGCACATAATGGGAGCTGACAGTCCCATCAAACAAGTGACACACCTGTTGAGAGTTCAAACTAAGCAGTGAGGGGAGGTACTGACAATTGTTTGAAAAGCAATAGGCAAAGTCACTCCTGAGCATCTTCTGCAACATTTGTTAAACTTTGCTGTTTTCTACTCCTGGGTCTGCCAAGAGCCACTAGATTCTGCAGCTGAATTGGCCCTCTCTGGACTCCACCTCCAGACCCTAGCCAGTACCAGAATCCATTAATTTCAGGAGTCTGCAACTCTAGTTGCAATTCACAAGCTGTACACTCTCCTTCCTGAGCAATAGGCTGCAGTCTCAAGTGCACTTAGTATGGAAGATGCTCCACTGAATACAGCAGGGCTTACTTCTGAGGCTGCTTAACACCATATATTTAAAGAAGATTCAAACCACATTTAACCCCTCAAATAATTCTGAGCACTGTAGTTTAGGGGGGCCGGGAACTGCAACTCTTCTTACAATTCTACAGTTCCCAGGGTTCGTGCAGGGTGCACTTTGAATGTGCTTTAAAGTTATGTATATGCAGCCTGAGTAAACATGTGCAAACCTCTATGCACATGTCAAACCCAGTGGGGCATTTTTGAGTGACGTGTTTAGGCACAAGCCAATAACAGGGATTTCTGAACAGCTGACCCTAGCGGCAGGGCTGGCTCAAGGCATTTTGTTGCCTGAGGCAAAGAACAAGGCAGCACCTCTATTAGACAGAGGGCCAATTGGAATGGCAGTTGAATCTTATTGATGGTGGATGAGGCCAAAAGCTTACCTAGTCCCTGTATAGTGTAGGGGTGGGGGTGGCGAGCCGACCCAGGCGCAGGGGGGGGGGCTGTAGGTCGGCATGGTGGCTGCTGGGCATTGGGGGCTGGACTGCTGGGCAGCAGAGGAGATGCAGAGTGGCATGGCAGTTGCTGGGTGTCTCGGCCACTACAGGTGGGTGGAGCCACTGCCCGTCCCTCAAAACACCAGCTACATAAGTTTTGGCTGTTTATCCTAATAAAGCTCAACAATTGTGGCAGCTCCCCTAAAAAAACAACCTCATGATGTACTCACAGTGGCCAATCATATGCTTATAGGAAGCCCACAAACATGTTTCCCAATACAGTACTTACAATGGGCTAGTGTTGTCCACCAATGAGGTCAGCAGAGGGCACTGGAGAGGCCACCCCCCCATGCCTTGCCAGCACCTGCTCTTGAGGCAGTTGCTCCACTCTGCCTAATGATAGGGGGGGGGGGCAAATTCTATGCAGAGGGGCCAAATTCTGCCTGGAGAAAGCACTTGCGCATCCCACGCAGTTGCAACATGTTTTCTGGCGACTCCGAAGAAGGCGTTTTCTTACAGGGGGCTCTTCCAAGGATTGCTATTTCAATTATTTCTTTATTAAGGCAGTCGCGTTGGGCAAAAGTTTCCTGCATTTGCAGGGGGTTGGACTAGATGACCCTCGTGACCCTTTCCAAATTTACAGTTTTATGATTATAATACTTGGGACCGGCAGCAACAACGTCCTGATTTGAAAACAAAGGCACAGCTCGCTTTTTATCGTTGCACGCGCGTATTTATTTAACTAAAACAAAAGCGGGCGGCTTATGAACTCCTCCCTCGCGGCTTCTCCTACCTATACCGTTAGCAGGGCGGGACTCTCTCAAAGGGAGCCCTACAGCCCGATCCCCCTGCGTGCGTCGCCTTTCCTCGGAAATAAACCCGATTTAAGTCCAACGGGACTCCTTCTCTCTAGCTTTAAGGAAAGAACTCCGCCCTGATTTTGAAAAGGCGGAGGAAGCGAAGACTTTTGGCCGGGTCGGGGCACCGTAGCTGCGACGGGAAGCTGCAGCGCGCTGATTGGCGGAGCCAGCAGCCCATCATCTTTCTTTTACGTTCGGGAAAAACCGCCCGAGCTAGTTAAGTAACGCGAAGAAGCGCGGGTGAGTGACTGAGGGCGGGCAAGCGTGGAACTCCAGGGCAGCGGCGGCGCGAGGGGTGGCGGTTGGGGGGGGGGGGGAGAGGCCGCGCGCGCGCTGCTGTGGCGGAACATTCTAGGCCGCGGCCTCCCTCAGGGCCTGCGCGGCGGGGCCCGCTCCCTTCGCAAGCCGCGGCCGTCGAGGGTGTCGCTTTCTCCCTCAGCGCCTCGCAGCTGCCCTGTTAACGAGGGGGCCCTGGACGCTGGTTTCCTAGACCCCACCGGCTTGGGAGTCAAGTGACACCCCCCCCAAAAAAAGCGGGAGACTGCGGCTCTGGCCGTCGCATTGTGTGGGCTTCGGCTCCTCAGCCCTTCCCCTTGCTGGGTGCCTGCGATACACTGCCGAGCAGCCTCCCTGGCTTCGGCGTGCGCTCCTTAACGGCATACGACCCCACAGAAGGACTGGCAGCGGAGAGGGTTCGAATTCGCGCAAATTGTGAATTATCAATTCATCTGCTGCAGTTCTGCATTCCACCTTCTCCCTCCCCAGGTTCACGTTACCCTCACAACAAACCTGCGAGGCAGGTGGGGCTGGCCCGGTGTTACGCGGCGGTTCTTTAATAGTTGGGCCGTAATTTGAACCTGACACACACCCACCCACTTCCTATACGTCCCTTTGATCACTACTGTACAGCACACGGGAACACATGGGATGCGGGTGGCGCTGTGGGTTAAAGCCTCAGCGCCTAGGGCTTGCCGATCGAAAGGTCGGCGGTTCGAATCCCCGCGGCGGGGTGCGCTCCCGCTGCTCGGTCCCAGCGCCTGCCAACCTAGCAGTTCGAAAGCACCCCCGGGTGCAAGTAGATAAATAGGTACCGCTTACCAGCGGGAAGGTAAACGGCGTTCCGTGTGCTGCGCTGGCTCGCCAGATGCAGCTTTGTCACGCTGGCCACGTGACCCGGAAGTGTCTCCGGACAGCGCTGGCCCCCGGCCTCTAGAGTGAGATGAGCGCACAAACCCCAGAGTCTGTCAAGACTGGCCCGTTCGGGCAGGGGTACCTTTACCTTTACCCTTTAATTTGAACCTGACACACACACACCCACTTCCTATACGTCCCTTTGATCACTACTGTACAGCACACGGGAACACAGCTACTGCCACAGTGGCCTTAGCAGGAGCACACGCAGGCAATAACAAAATAACTGCCAAGTGCAAACTTCTTACATCAGGGTAGAATAGGAATACACTTGAAAGCAACATTAATTTTTTTAATCCTGCCCTTCACAAGGATTGCATATGCCAAATGGCGATAGGTCAAGGAGCCTAGGTCTCTGTTAGGTTCTTCAGGAAATTTTAATGGAAAGCTTCCTCTGGTGCTGTTCTATGTATGCACCCACAAGATACCTTGATTTTATTAAATTTATTACCCACCCTTCACCAGCAGGACTCCAGGAGGAGTCCCAGAAAATAGTTATGGGAGTGCTAAATGTTAAGTTGCAAGGCTTCTTGACTCATTTTCCTTAAGCAGCTCTTCCAGTTTCTGTGAATTTTATAATCCAAATGTCTGATTGGTCTATGCCCAACATTTTGATGGAAAATTGTGGACACTTAAGAATGCCCTATTTTTTCCTGGGGTACATATACACTGTACATCATGTGTGCAAGGTTGCCAGGGCTGCTGCAGAGAAGCATAGTATAACGATACTACCTCTAGCTGTCTTGGAAATAATTGGGTCATCTGGAGCTTTTATGAATGAATGGGCCTGACCTGTGTGTGTTTGCATGCAGAAACCTTGTGCATCCACTTGTAGGTTTTCATTTCTAGGTTATCTGTGACTGTCATCATCTTGTTGCTGGTGAATGATGGTGAAAATAGAAAAGGAAAATAAGAATAGTTAAAACACTTCTTAAAAATCCAGAACACCATATTAGAGGCAATAAATGAAGAAAATATTTTGATGAATCCTTTGCTGATGTTCTTGGGCAGGAGCCCTAATCTGTTACAGCATAAATCCCAGTTAGGTCAGTTGTGTTGTGTAGGCATCTAGTATGTTACATCTGGGCTGCTATGGATATTGTGAAATGGGCATAAGTTGATTTGATTTAGCAAAAAGTGCAGAGTTCAGGATATTCAAAAGAAAAGCAGATTTAGAGACTTTAAATAGATCATATTTATTGTGATATTTGAGGAAATGCTGCCAACACCAACTTGTTCTTCTAGGAAACATGTATCCAGTTGCAAAAACAATCATTTACTAAATGGATCTGAAGTTTTAGATGGTTATTTACACGTTTAACAAATTAGGCTTGTTATACGATTATATCAATGTACCTTTGGAGTGCTTTCACTCATCAGTATGTTACTGCCTTCAAATAATGAAAGTTCTGAATTAGCTGTACATGAGATGAGAGTGCCTGTGCTTATGCTTCCTCAGTTAGCTATTTATTTATAAATCCATAGTCACCATGTTAAAAAAAGAATCTGAATTCCACAATACTGTGAAGTTCTTTTGTAGAAAAACTACAGAGACAGAATAAAGGCATGCCAGAGTACTTTGAATGTTTTCAAATGGCGGTGTGTTGTGAACAGATGTGTTAGATAAGCTTCTTATTAAGAATATCAAACTGTATGTAGTTGAGAGTAGTTTCATGCAATGGCTGTAGAACTGCAGTTTCAAAAGCCTCGCTTCAGAATTTTTTTAGCTTTATCCTCTTGTTTGATATTTATTTCCCAAATGATCACTTTACAGAGCCAGCATCCTACCTCTGTTTGTTGAGCATTTGTTTGTGCTGTTTTGAGTTCTGCATTTCAACCGTTTTCCTATTTCTGTTTCCTTTAGCCTCCCAGATCTGTCAAAATGAGTTTACGGAAACAAACTCCAAGTGATTTCTTGAAACAAATCATTGGAAGACCAGTTGTTGTAAAGTTGAATTCTGGAGTTGATTATCGAGGTAAGTTCTGTCAGTCTTGTGCGCCAGTCATCATGATATATTTATGTGATCTTTGAGTTGGGAAGAAAGGAACCAATATAATTTGGATTATGATCCTGGCCTGTTCTCGGAGAGTTCTTCACAGTCAGGCTCAGGCATTATGGGTTATATATACAAAGGTAGGAGTAGTGAGATTAATTTAGTCCCCACATCTGGAATATTTTTATCATCCTAGCCAAACTTTTTGGATTGAGAATTTGCTGTTTTGAACAGTAAGCCTGGCAACCCTAGCTGATTTACTTAAATTCTAAGCCTACTTGGTGTTCCAAATGAGGATGAGGCTGTGATGACATTTCTAAGCAATACTAGACCATCTTTCTAAGATGTTGAGTGTAAATTAAATGTTTAAATTTCCGAAGAACTCACTTCATTTAAAAGGATTCTATAGCTAAGAAGAAAGCTGATGGGGAACTTTGAGACTGTACATCTTTTCAGGAGTGAGGTTTTCATTGTACCACTACCATACAAGAGGTGATTCTAGGAAAGAGACCATTTAATGCTTGACAAACACAAGATGAAAGCTACAAGTTTGTAGGATTTCCTCCTTTTTTACATTGAGAGAGAAAATACAGTTCTACTTATAGAGTTTACTTTAAAGTAATCACAAATATTTTTGCCACATTTCCAATAACATCCTTTTAGAATAAAAAATAATAATTTATTATTTGTACCCTCCCATCTGGCTGGGTTCCCCCAGCCACTCTGGGCGGCCTCCAACAAAGATTAAAAACACATTAAAATGTCACACATTAAAAACTTCCCTTGATAAATATGATCCGAGACCTTTGTCTGCTTTTCTGATTTCCTTGAGATATGTCTAGCTTTCTAATACCTAGCCAAGGTTACCTTTCTAATACCTAGCCAAGGTTAACTTTTGCAGCTGGGACTTTTGTTTTAAGAGTATGTAGACAGTGGAACAGATTCTCCTGAGAGGTAGTGGGCTCTCCTTCCTTGGATGTTTTTAATCAGAGCTTGGATGGCCATTTGTCAAGTATGATCTAGTTGAGATTCCTGCATTGCAGTGGGTTGGACTAAATGACCCTTGGGGTTCCTTCCAACACTATAATTCTATATTTCTATGATCTCAACTTCAGTATCTGAATTTTCATCATATTAACTTGAAAGTAAAACCCTTTAAAATCATTAGGACTTACTTGAAACTGGTTGAAACCTTGGTTTAAGAATACAGTCGTACCTTGGCTGTTGAACGCCTTGGTACTCTGGACTTTTTGGCTCCCGAACGCCGCAAACTTGGAAGCGAGTGTTCCGATTTGCGAATGTTTCTCGGAAGCCAAACTTCCAACGCGGCTTCCGATTGAGTGCAGGAAGCTCCTGCCACCAATCAGAAGCTGTGTCTTGGTTTTCGAACCGTTTCGGGAGTTGAATGGACTCCCAGAACGGATTAAGTTCGACAACCAAGGTACGACTGTAACTGAAGTATGTTGGCAGGACATTATTTTTAAAATATTTCATACAACATTATTTTTTTAAACCCCACAAAATCATTACATATTTTAGAATAAACTCGTAGCATTTCCCCCCTCAAGCCTTCCTCTGAATCTGAATCTTGTTTGCACTCTCAGGTAATATTAAATAGCTCTCTTTAATACTAAAGGTAAAGGTACCCCTGATAGTTAAGTCCAATCGCGAACGATTCTGGGGTTGTGGTGCTCATCTTGCTTTACTAGCTGAGGGAGCCGACGTTTGTCCGCAGACAGTTTTTCCAGGTCATGTGGCCAGCATGACTAAGCCACTTCTGGAGAAGCCAGAGCAACACACAGAAATGCCATTTACCTACCTGCTATTTATCTATTTGCACTGTGTGCTTTCAAACTGCTAGGTTGGCAGGAGCTGGGACTGAACAATGAGCTTACCCCATCGTGGGGCCTCGAACCACCAACCTTCTGATTGACAAATCCAAGCAGCGTAGTGGTTTAAACCACAGCACCACCCGCATCCCATTTTTAATACTACACACTTTTAAAACAAAAGTTGCCTCTTAGATTATTATCTTTTTAGATAACTTGATAATTTAGATTAACTTTTCCCACATTGTATACCTAAAATGTTGTTATAGCTGTAGTATTCCAGTTTTCAGTGAATAACATACATTTGGACTTGTGTACATGGCTGCTTCTTTCTATTATTCGGATTTATTTGGTTTCTATACCACCCTTCATCCAAAGATCACAGGGTGGTTTGCAATATGAAAACATAAAATACATGCCATACCATACGAGTTAAACTTGATGTTCCTATGTCCATTCAAATTCATGACAACTTACTGCAGAATGTTAAGATACAGTAGTCTTAAGGTAATCCATAAATGGAAGGATAACCTTTCCAGGCTCCAGAGAAGAAACTGTTGATCTTGTCGCAAAGGGTTCTGCTACAGTGATACTACATTTCATATGCTAAATTACAGATAGTGACTTACAGTGCAATCCTAACAATATCTACTTGGAATCAAGTCTTATTGAAGTCAATGGGACTTACTCCTAGGAAATAGGGTAAGGATTGCAGTCTTAATCAGTTTCTAGGAAGACGTGGCAATTCTTTTTACCATAACAACCTATAGCTCTACACTTCTGCTTGCCTAGTCATTTTTTTTGCAATAATGTACTGTACTTGTACTGAATTTTTAATACAGCATTTGATTTAAAAATGTAGCTCTGAAGTCTAAGCAGTTCTGTGGGTCTCATTGATTTTAGGTGTTCTGGCTTGCTTGGATGGGTACATGAATATAGCTCTGGAGCAGACAGAGGAGTATGTAAATGGACAACTAAAAAATAAATATGGGGATGCTTTCATCAGAGGAAACAATGGTAAGTATGCTTAACTAGAAGATACTGGGTATTAGTGTATTTATCCAAATTGTTTTGAGGGAGGATTTTTTTTGAAAAATTAGGTAATGGCTGTTTGTGCACATACTTTTGATGGTGAATTAGATGTAGTAAGCAGGCATCCATAAATCTTTGGCTTCTGTGAAGCCTCCTGCAGAATGACATGTTACAACACCTTCCTCTTGCCTCATGTTCTGGTACAAATGAGAGAATTTGAGGTATGATTAAATATTTCAACTCAAATGAGGCTTTGCAAAAAGGTAATAAGCGATCTGTGTTGCCCTCAAAGTCAAGAGTATGGAGCTCAGTGGCGGTTTGTTTTATTTTTACTTTACATTTTAGGAATTGTTCCTGGGATTGGAAAATAGATTTTTAGGCAGTGCTTCCCTGCAAACATTTTCCATTAGCTTTCTTGGTGGTTGCACCAGGTTTTACAGAGTTGGAAAAATAGGCTTTCTTAATCTTTGCAGTGATATAACTTCATTTATTTTAGAAGTGATGCTAGGATCAGGTAAATTAAGCCGGGGTTGGTGGGAATGCATGTATATAAATATTTAAAACAAAGAAACAAAAGACCCTGCAGTGTATGGACACTTGAAACTTTTGGAGCAGTCTAGCAGGTAGGAGCTTCTCTAGTATGATGGCTCAACTTAAGTTTAATGGGTGTGTCATACGCTGAACAAATCTAGTTATTTACCCTTCTAATTTCAATGGGAGCATTAAGGATTTGCCCTTTTAGTTTCAATGGGAGAGTTGAGCACATACATAAATAGCTTGCATTGTAATCAGTGGGCTTTAACAATTTTTAGTCCTGGCAGGATCATGCATCTTTTAGGATTGAGTTAGTCTTACTACAAAGAAAAATATATTTAGAGCTATACTACAGGATTGGCTCCAAGGAATAATGAACAGAAGGAAGCTGCTATACTAGCACTGTTGGTGCAAATATTCAAAAAGTCAAATGATGCTAAAAGAAATCAGTTCTGTAGCAGGTTTCATACAAAAGGTTGCAGTAGCAAAACCTCTTTGGATTTATTTTACTTTTCTCGCAGTGTTATAGTACGAGATGTAAAACAGGCTTTCCATCAATGATCAGTATTTTTGGATCAAATCAGTATTTCTGGCAATAATATTAAGTTTATGGACTGTAGCTGTTATAATTATACCTATTATATATACACTATTATATATACAAGTACATTTATGCAAAACATCCTAATTGTCTTTTCCTCCTTTTAAACAGTTTTGTATATAAGTACACAGAAGAGGAGAATGTGAGCATACCTGAAGATGGAACATTTTTGTATTGCAACTTTAGTTTCTTAACATTATTTTGTTTGTTACTGGCAATTCTTCAGTGAACAAGGTTATTTCATTCTGCTGTAAAAGTTACATGGCCTGTAAGTAAGGATGGTTGTTGTTTTTTATATGTAAAAACAAAATGGAATATTGCTGACAGAGTTTGGAATACATCTTGTGTTATAATTTGGAATGAAATAAACTTGGAAAAGAATATGATCTGTTTATGCTCTAAGCTAATTTTATACAACATCTGGTACTCACATGAACAGTGGTAAGTTAGAGAATAACACCATAGTGGAACCTAACACCACACTGGAACCTTTCTCGGACTGCTAAAGTGTGAAAGCCTGTTTTCAAAAGTTTGGATGGCTGGAAAGGTATGGCAAACTGCATGCCCTGTTTTTAAAAAGCACAGCCTTTTTCTTTAACTCTAGTCACACGGTAAAATCTTCAGTTGCAGTCTGAAGTGAACCAACAAAAATCTTAAATAGTGGGTGTAACAGTGACAATTCAACAATAGGAACAGGATGGAAGAAAAATCCAGGGGTAGCATTGTGCCAGCTACAAGTAAACACTGCAAGTGAGAAGCTTCTGTTTATGTGCCAGCCCTCCAAATCCTGGCAACCCTTTGCTCTCCTGATTGCTGTTAACTTTTTCTTCTTTCTCCCCCCTCAGCACACTGGGAGGCTCATAAATCTGTGTGGCTGCACAGAGTGCAGGATCTGACATGTAATATAAAATCCAGCAGCTTGAGCAGAATCCAAAGACTATTTTTTTTTATTTTTAAAGCAGAGTCAGCCTTGAAACATGAAAGCTAAGAAACTAATAAAAATTAAATAAACTAGTAGGATGGGCTATAACAGAAATGGGGGGGGGGAGGTCTCTATAGAGCTGCTGTGGTCAAAGTTCCACTGCATATTCCTCAACCATTCTTTAGGCCACACACACTTTCATACATTTGTGCCCCAAAATGTTCAACTAGATGCCTGACTTTTTAACCCGAGGAATGGGAGAATAGGGGGAAAGGAATTATAAACCTTGTGTTTTGCAATCTAACTTAAAACTCAGTTGCTGCAAACAAAATGTTTCCTTAGTCTGAAATAGCCATTGATGTGCGTACAAAGGAATCTTACTCCCGTTCAAAATATGTTTAGGATGTAATTCTATGTTCAGCTTATTGAACTCAGCTGGGACCTACCTTAAAGGGGGATCTCTGAATAGGCATGTACAGGATTGTACTGCATGCAAAGCTAAACAAAAACAAGTCCCATAGTATAGAGTTGAGAATGTTTTGATAAAAAGTTATAAAACAACCCAGCATGGGGCGCCTTGTACATTATGCTGTTCTCTGAACAACTTAAAGCTGCCTTTTAAAATCAGCACATACCTTTGAGTTGTGCATGAATAAGCATTAACAATTGTGTGAATACAACATTGTTCCATCTCCTCAAATAACAGAAGACCTTTGGTACAACGAGGGAATAGCAACACTTGAAGGGAAGGAATTAATAATTGTTAACTTATTCACATTTCACATGGCTCTGTGCAGCATACAAAGAGAACACAATTTTATAGCATGTTTCAATAATTTATAACTCCTTGACAAGGGCTTGAGAAAGGACTGCCATGTAAATACAAATCACAGGCATGGTTTTCTATTAATGGCTTCTTTTTAAAATGGATGTTCCTTCAGTTTTACTATGTAATTTTTAACTTGTTTTGGAAAAAGGTTACAGGTGGCAAGGTCACTGGATCCCTTCATCTTCCAAAATGGTTGCTGGAAGTAGCTAAAGTATTTTGTTTCCAAACATCTAAAACAGTGTATTTATGGAATGTTTATTGTAAGTATATCCACTATTATATAATATCTTACCCACAGTTATTTAATCCTGTCACAACTCTAAAGAGCAGCTTTATTTAAGAGCCCTAATTCAAATATATGCATAGACATGTGCTGCATTGCATGCATAGCCCAAGATAATAACTGGCCATCCCCTTGTGTCATTGCAATGTAAACAGAGCAGCATGACTGGGAGTCATTGCAATTGTGCTATGTCTGTATGTTCTTTATTATGTAGCTGAACATTAAATCATGGCTATCCAGGAAGGCAAAACGGCTTAGTGACAGGGATGAAGACTTAACTTAATTGCTTTTAAGGAGAAAAGTGATTGAAATAGACATTTGGCTGGGAGTAGGCACCATTGAACTCCTTAGGGCTTAACATCTGAGTGTATAGGATCACACAGTTAATCCTACCTATATATTTGGCTGAACCTTCACTATTTGCCTTAGGGTCATTTACACAGTGAGCAACTCTTGGTGTGGATCAAGGCCTGCAGGAAATGAAAAGAAAGTTGCTATCTTTTGTTGGGATCTTGAAAAGTCTAAAGCTAACTCAGTCTGTATTCTGCTGATTTGTAACAAGAATATTTAAGGCACAGTACTTTGGTGGCACTGTGGGTTAAACCACAGAGCCTAGGACTTGCCGATCACAAGGTTGGTGGTTTGAATCCCCGCGAAGGGGTGAGCTCCCGTTGCTCGGTCCCTGCTCCTGCCAACCTAGCAGTTCGAAAGCATGTCAAAGTGCAAGTAGATAAATAGGTACCGCTCCGGCGGGAAGGTAAATGGCGTCTCCGTGGGCTGCTCTGGTTCACCAGAAGCAGCTTTGTCATGCTGGCCGCATGACCCGGAATCTGTACGCCGGCTCCCTCGGCCAATAAAGCGAGATGAACACCACAACCCCAGAGTCAGTCACGACTGGACCTAATGGTCAGGGGTCCCTTTACCTTTACCTTACTTTCCTATTATAAAGATGAAGCTTATTTGCCCAATATTAGTCTATTTAAAAAATTGTTTGATATCTTTTTTGATACTAAAACTGGAATTCTATACTCACCTGAGAGTTAAGTTCCACTGAGCTAAGGCTTCTGAGTGGACTCGCTGTAAGTTGCCCCTTATTTTCTGAAGTGTCTACTCAAGGCTAGTTGAGCATTATAGAATCATAGAATCATAGAATCATAGAGTTGGAAGAGACCACAAGGGCCATCGAGTCCAACCCCCTGCCAAGCAGGAAACACCATCAGAGCACTCCTGACATATGGTTGTCAAGCCTCTGCTTAAAGACCTCCAACGAAGGAGCCACCACCACACTCCTTGGCAGCAAATTCCACTGTCGAACAGCTCTTACTGTCAGGAAGTTCTTCCTAATGTTTAGGTGGAATCTTCTTTCTTGTAGTTTGGATCCATTGCTCCGTGTCCGCTTCTCCGGAGCAGCAGAAAACAACCTTTCTCCCTCCTCTATGTGACATCCTTTTATATATTTGAACATGGCTATCATATCACCCCTTAACCTCCTTTTCTCCAGGCTAAACATGCCCAGCTCCCTTAGCCGTTCCTTATAAGGCATCGTTTCCATCGTTTATCATGTAGCAACTGCTTTAAAATGCCCAGACTGAGTCCAAACAAATTCCTCCCTTGGGTAGGAAAGTGCAACTGATCAATAATAGAAGTACAGGATTTCTGTGCAAAATATCTATAGCTCTAGCAATTTTAATGAATACCACTAGTGATAAAATTTGCCATCACCTACTTAGGCTTTCCTGAAAGGAGCAATTAATGAGGAAAACGACAATTACCGTATTTTTCGCTCTATAGGACGCACTTTTTCCCCTCCAAAAATGAAGGGGAAATGTGTGTGCGTCCTATGGAGCGAATGCAGGATCCTCGGCTTCGCCGCGAGGCGCCTGTCCTGGAAGCTGGAGGAGGAACAGAAGGGTCTCCTTCTGTTCCTTCTCCAGCTTCGCTGAAGGGCGCTGCGCCTTTTCCCTCTCTGCGCAGCGCCTCTCCTGTGAAGCAGAGGCGCTGCGCAGAGAGAGAGAGAGAGAGAGAGAAGGCGCAGCGCCCCTTGAGCGACGCGCCTGTCATGTGAAGCCGGAGGAGGAACAGAAGGGTCTCCTTCTGTTCCTTCTCCAGCTTCGCTGCAGGGGCGCTGCGCCCTCTCCCTCTCTGCACAGCGCCTCTCCTGTGAAGGAGAGGCACTGCGCAGAGAGAGAGAGAAGGCGCAGCGCCCCTTGAACGACGCGCCTGCCATGCGAAGCCGGAGCAGGAACAGAAGGGTCTCCTTCTGTTCCGTCTCCAGCTTCGCTGAAGGGGCGCTGCGCCCTCTCCCTCTCTGCGCAGCACCTTTCCTGTGAAGCAGAGGCGCTGCACAGAGAGAGAGAGAAGGCGCAGCGCCCCTTGAACGACGCGCCTGCCATGCGAAGCCGGAGCAGGAACAGAAGGGACTCCTTCTGTTCTTCCTCCCACTTCGCAGCGACGCGCCTGTCCAGCGAAGCCCGAGGAGGAGCAGAAGGGTCTCCTTCTGTTCCTTCTCCAGCTTCGCTGCAGGGGCGCTGCGCCCTCTCCCTCTCTGCGCAGCACCTTTCCTGTGAAGCAGAGGCGCTGCGCAGAGAGAGAGAGAAGGCGCAGCGCCCCTTGAACGACGCGCCTGCCATGCGAAGCCGGAGCAGGAACAGAAGGGACTCCTTCTGTTCTTCCTCCCGCTTCGCAGCGACGTGCCTGTCCAGCGAAGCCCGAGGAGGAGCAGAAGGGTCTCCTTCTGTTCCTTCTCCAGCTTCGCTGCAGGGGCGCTGCGCCCTCTCCCTCTCTGCGCAGCACCTTTCCTGTGAAGCAGAGGCGCTGCGCAGAGAGAGAGAGAAGGCGCAGCGCCCCTTGAACGACGCGCCTGCCATGCGAAACCGGAGCAGGAACAGAAGGGTCTCCTTCTGTTCCTTCTCCAGCTTCGCTGCAGGGGCGCTGCGCCCTCTCCCTCTCTGCGCAGCACCTTTCCTGTGAAGCAGAGGCGCTGCGCAGAGAGAGAGAGAAGGCGCAGCGCCCCTTGAACGACGCGCCTGCCATGCGAAGCCGGAGCAGGAACAGAAGGGTCTCCTTCTGTTCCTTCTCCAGCTTCGCTGCAGGGGCGCTGCGCCCTCTCCCTCTCTGCGCAGCACCTTTCCTGTGAAGCAGAGGCGCTGCGCAGAGAGAGAGAGAAGGCGCAGCGCCCCTTGAACGACGCGCCTGCCATGCGAAGCCGGAGCAGGAACAGAAGGGACTCCTTCTGTTCTTCCTCCCGCTTCGCAGCGACGCGCCTGCCATGCGAAGCCGGAGCAGGAACAGAAGGGTCTCCTTCTGTTCCTTCTCCAGCTTCGCTGCAGGGGCGCTGCGCCCTCTCCCTCTCTGCGCAGCACCTTTCCTGTGAAGCAGAGGCGCTGCGCAGAGAGAGAGAGAAGGCGCAGCGCCCCTTGAACGACGCGCCTGCCATGCGAAGCCGGAGCAGGAACAGAAGGGACTCCTTCTGTTCTTCCTCCCGCTTCGCAGCGACGCGCCTGTCCAGCGAAGCCCGAGGAGGAGCAGAAGGGTCTCCTTCTGTTCCTTCTCCAGCTTCGCTGCAGGGGCGCTGCGCCCTCTCCCTCTCTGCGCAGCACCTTTCCTGTGAAGCAGAGGCGCTGCGCAGAGAGAGAGAGAAGGCGCAGCGCCCCTTGAACGACGCGCCTGCCATGCGAAACCGGAGCAGGAACAGAAGGGTCTCCTTCTGTTCCTTCTCCAGCTTCGCTGCAGGGGCGCTGCGCCCTCTCCCTCTCTGCGCAGCACCTTTCCTGTGAAGCAGAGGCGCTGCGCAGAGAGAGAGAGAAGGCGCAGCGCCCCTTGAACGACGCGCCTGCCATGCGAAGCCGGAGGAGGAACAGAAGGGTCTCCTTCTGTTCCTTCTCCAGCTTCGCTGCAGGGGCGCTGCGCCCTCTCCCTCTCTGCACAGCGCCTCTCCTGTGAAGGAGAGGCACTGCGCAGAGAGAGAGAGAAGGCGCAGCGCCCCTTGAACGACGCGCCTGCCATGCGAAGCCGGAGCAGGAACAGAAGGGTCTCCTTCTGTTCCGTCTCCAGCTTCGCTGAAGGGGCGCTGCGCCCTCTCCCTCTCTGCGCAGCACCTTTCCTGTGAAGCAGAGGCGCTGCACAGAGAGAGAAGGCGCAGCGCCCCTTGAACGACGCGCCTGCCATGCGAAGCCGGAGCAGGAACAGAAGGGACTCCTTCTGTTCTTCCTCCCACTTCGCAGCGACGCGCCTGTCCAGCGAAGCCCGAGGAGGAGCAGAAGGGTCTCCTTCTGTTCCTTCTCCAGCTTCGCTGCAGGGGCGCTGCGCCCTCTCCCTCTCTGCGCAGCACCTTTCCTGTGAAGCAGAGGCGCTGCGCAGAGAGAGAGAGAAGGCGCAGCGCCCCTTGAACGACGCGCCTGCCATGCGAAGCCGGAGCAGGAACAGAAGGGACTCCTTCTGTTCTTCCTCCCGCTTCGCAGCGACGCGCCTGTCCAGCGAAGCCCGAGGAGGAGCAGAAGGGTCTCCTTCTGTTCCTTCTCCAGCTTCGCTGCAGGGGCGCTGCGCCCTCTCCCTCTCTGCGCAGCACCTTTCCTGTGAAGCAGAGGCGCTGCGCAGAGAGAGAGAGAAGGCGCAGCGCCCCTTGAACGACGCGCCTGCCATGCGAAGCCGGAGCAGGAACAGAAGGGTCTCCTTCTGTTCCTTCTCCAGCTTCGCTGCAGGGGCGCTGCGCCCTCTCCCTCTCTGCGCAGCACCTTTCCTGTGAAGCAGAGGCGCTGCGCAGAGAGAGAGAGAAGGCGCAGCGCCCCTTGAACGACGCGCCTGCCATGCGAAGCCGGAGCAGGAACAGAAGGGACTCCTTCTGTTCTTCCTCCCGCTTCGCAGCGACGCGCCTACCATGCGAAGCCGGAGCAGGAACAGAAGGGTCTCCTTCTGTTCCTTCTCCAGCTTCGCTGCAGGGGCGCTGCGCCCTCTCCCTCTCTGCGCAGCACCTTTCCTGTGAAGCAGAGGCGCTGCGCAGAGAGAGAGAGAAGGCGCAGCGCCCCTTGAACGACGCGCCTGCCATGCGAAGCCGGAGCAGGAACAGAAGGGTCTCCTTCTGTTCTTCCTCCCGCTTCGCAGTGACGCGCCTGTCCAGCGAAGCCGGAGCAGGAACAGAAGGGTCTCCTTCTGTTCCTTCTCCAGCTTCGCTGCAGGGGCGCTGCGCCCTCTCCCTCTCTGCGCAGCGCCTCTCCTGTGAAGCAGAGGCGCTGCGCAGAGAGAGAGAGAAGGCGCAGCGCCCCTTGAACGACGCGTCTGTCCTGGCTTCTGCTTTAGCCCTGCGCTGCCTCTTTGGGCAGGGGGAGCCTTCATCCCGCTGCCCTGAAGAGGCTTGGCGGGGTTACCCCAGAAGCCAGAACAGCAACACAGGTATCCCAGAAGCCAGATCCCTCTTGCTGTTCTGGCTTCTGGGGTTCAGAATAATTATTTCTTGTTTTCCGCCTCCCAAAACTAGGTGCGCCCTATGGTCCGGTGCGCCCTATGGTGCGGAAAATACGGTAGCAATTTTTAAACTTCCAAGAATGCGTCTACAGCAGAACTAACAATCCTTCCCCAAAGCAAGAGTTCTAGTTTTTACTCTGCTTGATGAAGATTTTAAAACCTAAAGAGACATAAGTAGAACAGCCTTCCACTTGAGTTTTTCAGCATTCAAATTTTAAAGCTAAGCTGTTAATTTTAAATCTGCTACATATGCCCCCAACTACTCGATAATACGCAGAGCAGGGTTGTTGTGATATTGAAGCTGTGGGACTTTTCTTGAGGAAATTACCTTGCCCCTTCCCTCTTGATTTTAAATATTTGCCAGGCCAAAGTGTCCACTTTCCAGAGGATTTTTGACTGGCTCTGCTGAGTGCTTTTGGCTTTATTTCTGCTGCTCTGTTTAATGTTGCTTGTTAGTATTCATGGGGCAGAGGTTGTTAGTGTTGCATCCAGGGGCACAATGGTGCCCCTGAAGCCTTTCCCTAGTGCCCACAAAGCCTCTGAATGCTTCCCTGAACTGCCACCTTGGTCATGACGGGGTAATGGTAGTTTACTCCCCCCCCCCCGAAAAGTACATACAGCTGAAGGAGGAAGTTGGAAGAATGGCACTCTTCTTTCTTGTTTCAGCCCCATGTGCTTTTCTAGGTTCAGGTTAATTCTACCTAGATCCCTTGGAAGTAAGATGTGCATGCACTTCCTTTCTTTGGATTGGGGGGCAGAAGTGACCAGGGTGGTGGTACCCATGGCACTTGCTCAAACATCCAGATGTGCCCACACATCTAAAACATGTGAAAGGGAGGTTACAAATATTTTAGTATATACCATATTTTTCGCTCTATAAGATGCACCAGACCACAAGACGCACCTAGTTTTTGGAGGAGGAAAACAAGAAAAAAAATATTCTGAATCTCAGAAGCCAGAACAGCAAGAGGGATTGCTGCGCAGTGAAAGCAGTGATCCCTCTTGCTGTTGTGGCTTCTGGGATAGCTGCACAGCCTGCATTTGCTCCATAACACACACACACATTTCCCCTTGCTTTTTAGGAGGGGAAAAGTCTTCTAGAGCAAAAAATACGGTATTTTGTGCATGTGTGTCTCTGTGTACACACACACACACAAGCTTAAGTTGTTTTCAGACTTTATTCTCAGTATTGGTTCTTCTTCACTGAGGCTGTTGTCAAGGAATATGGTATAAATAAATGCTATGCTGCTCATGCTCTAGTGTTTGGAACACCTGTTTTGAAACTTCAGTTAAGACTTGCAGCCTTTCTTCACACTAAGAATGGGATTTTGTGGCCATGACCTATATTCTTGGTCAGACTCAATGACATCAGCCAAAGCGAGGGTAGAGAATAGGGAGCTTTAAGGATCAGGACCTTTCCCCTTTGTATAACTGCCTTTTAAAATTTTCTTGAAGCCAAAACATTTATGTTTTAATACAGTGAAATAGACGTGTCTAGGTCTCATTAATTCTGAATTATTTTTGCTCTCAAGTTATTCCCATACAAATCTGAAAGGCAACATACTCAGTGTATATCCTTGAGTGCACAAAAGAAAGCACATCTTTCTTTGTGCTACACTTGTGTGGGGAGGCAAGAGAAAGAGGCCAGACCTTAATGTACTTGAAACACTAGATTATTCTTCACAGTCTTTTTAATGGCTCTCATCCTATGTTCACTTTTAAGTTTATTTGAGATTTTTTTCCAAGTAAATGTGTATAATATGGTAGCCCAGGTTTTGTTTTGACTGTGGAAACTTGGTGTTGCTGTGTTTCTTTTTAAGTGGATGAGTAGAGTGTGAAGAAAACTAACATGATTAAAACTGGATTTGAGCACTGACAGAGTTCCTGTAGGTATTAAGGATTAGCAGTAACAGCTGTTGCTCTTCTCATTAGTAGAGAGAGTAAAGAACTTTTTTCCTTAAAGGATGTTTGCCTGGCAGGCTGAAGGAGAAAATTGCTGAGTGTCTGAAGGAACATGTGTCCCAAGGTAAGAAACTGGCAATGTTAATGCAACTAAGGTGTTGAATACTAAGAGGAGATTTTATAGGGCTAAAAGCAAAATTGGGAAATGGGGGAAATATCCTATTACACAGGAAAAATAACTTGTATATATTTAACTACTTGCAAAAATGGCTGTAGCAGGGATTATATTGGAAGATGGGAGTGTGTGTGACTCAATTTGTTCAAAACCTGTGCTAATTCAAGGGCTGGGTTTTCAAAAAGGGATTCCTTTATATGGCCTTGTGTTGTCTTCAGTCTGTAAACGGTTTCAGAAATCACTGTGGAGGAAAAGAATTGAGCTAAACATTGGCTCAGAATAAGTAGTTCAATATTTAATAGCATCTGATCAGGCACATTTAAAGGTGGTAGGAAAGTCTATATAAGCTGAACTCTGCATAGATCCATTCTTGTGTATGAGCTTAAGGTGTTTTAAGACACTAATTTAAATGCCAAATGGCTGATATGGTCTGGTAGGATAGAAGAGATGACTATAGAATCTTATGGGATCAGCTAATGGATAACTCTTTAATGGAGAACTGATTTTGCTGATAGGCAGACACAAATGGAAGGGGAAGGAATAGGTGGCAGGAAGAGATTGGATGATGGATCTGCAGTGCAGATGGAAATGATTTTTCTACTCTTGAATGTTTGCTTCACCACCCTTCATTCTCTCCAATCTTAACTCACCTTCCAGAAAAGCTGGGCTTTTGTTTTGTTTTGGAAAGTATGAATAATTAAAGGAAATTTTGGAGTCAAGTATGACACGAGGCCTTTAAACTTCACTGACCACATATGGAGTGGTAACACTCTTGGCACTGTACCTCAAGAGAAGTGACCATGAGACCTAGGCCTGACTTGGACAGGACCTTCTGCTGCTTGGACCTTTCCTGCCATAGCTCTATAGTGCTGCTCTACTGTATTCAAGCACATCTGCTTTTAATAATTACATGTATATTTATACTTTTGAAGGATTTATTTCCAAGAACATGAATATATTCAGCATGGGCTTTTAAATATATGAGCACCTCCCTTTTTCCTATTCTTCTTTGGTATATTTCTAAGTCAGTAGGGTTGTGCGTTCCAGCACTGATCAGGAGGAGCACACAGAGGTAAGGTGAAAGTGGGGGAAATCGGAGAACTGATAAAATGTTGGGTTTGAAATGCTAGATTTAAATGGCTATATTGGGCCGGTTTGAATGCTCAACTTTTAATGATGCCTCTAAAAAGTATTTTAGAAAATAAAATGGCATCAACATGGTGGGCATCATTAAGTACTTGTGTCCCTGTTCACTACGGATGCCATGAGAACCAGCCAATAAGTGATACGAAATTTGTATATGGTCATAGGCTGCTTTGGGAAATATTTGCAAAAGCAGCATACAAATTAAATAGGTATGTGTAACACACACAGAGGAAGTTGCTTTATACCGGCTCAGAGCATTTGTTCGGCTAGGTTGATCCATTAAAATGGAAATACCTGGGATCTTCTGAATGAAAAGCATGTGCTCCTACTACTAAACCCTTCCCGACTTATGCTATCTCATCCCACATTGTACTTGCAGTTTCAATGGCTGTGTTGACTTCCAGCTACTCAGTATTGGGTTTGAATGCTGGGGGAAATGCCAACTGCCCTTCAAGGACGTGTTAGCTGCAGCAGTGTCCTCTGAACTGTGTGTGGAATCCAAGTAGCTGCTATCCATTCCCCGCGTGCTAAACATTGGTAAAGGAACATCGATGTTTCTGATAGTTACCCCACTGCTAGCTCTCATTTTGCAGCATGGCCACAATGTAAGAGAATACATGCTCCGTCTGATTGCCATGAGCCAGAAGCATACTGGCAAATGATTTCAGGTAACCACTTTGCCTGGGTGGTTACTGCCCCACCACCCCGACAGTTCCAGAATATGTCAAAGCCTGCTTTGTTCTCAATGCGTTTTATTTCGTGGACTAACCAGGAAAAAGCTCCGGGGAAGATTAAAACCTCCTTTCTCACAGTCCAAAGCTTGTGAAATTGACAGTTTCATCTGAAATTCAAAGGTGTCACTGGTGTAGCTTCATACAAATTGTACTTTAAAAAATTGATTGAAAAGCACTGCAATAACTTCCAACGTCTTTTCCTGACAGGTAGAGGAAGAGATGAAAGTTCAGGCACTTTTTGTTGTGTGGACATTGACAATCCTGTGCTTAATTTCATACACCGCAGCATTCTCCCATGGGGCCAGTCTTTCGGCATGTACTGATATGAGGCCCAAACATATCAGAGCTCACCTTCAGAACCCACAGAATAACTATATTACCATCCATACCAATATATCCTTTTTTCCAGGTGACAAGGTTCCAGGTAAGGAGTCACAGCTAATTACGATGTTTTGGGGAAAAGCCAGAGGGATGTATTCAGGAGCGGGAACCTCAGCCTTGGGAGCCACATGTAACCTTTTAGGCCTTTCTATACAGCTCTTGGGACTCTTCCCAGCAACGCTCCTTCTCCACAGGCAACACTCTTCAATGTTGCTGCTTTGCATGAGCCTTTGGTGGTTTAGCCTGGCTGGAATGTGTCATTGAAACTGATAATGCTTTTTGCTTGCCTGGATGGTGCATAGAGAATGGTATGTGAGTGTGTGTCACAACTAACCTACTGTACAAAGGTAAAATTCCTTGTTCTGCCCACTTTTGCTTTATGTCCCACCTAGCATTGTGGCAGCTGGAAGTTTGCCCACTGGGCAATGCAGCCCTCAGGCTGAAAAAGATTCAAAGCACTGAATCCCTTCTCAGTTGCTCTTTGCTGCTTAAGATGGCCTGCATTTGCCAAAGTCCCAGTTGCTCTCCAAATGCAGGAGGACAAAACTGATTGAATGAACAGAACAACGAATAACAAGCAGTAAGCAGTAAGCAGATGTAACAGCAAGATTAAATTTGAAACACTAATTAAAATAGTCAGGGCAGTTTTGAAGATACTTATGTGGCTCACACAACTAGCACTTTACGGGTATGTTGGGAAGATATATTACTTAAAAGGAAACTTGCTTTATATGTGATAATTAATGTGTGTTGGGTGTAACTGTGTGTAAACAGAAATCGAAATGCAGTTATGCTCATGTATATTACAGAAGGAGTAGCTTGCATGTGGCATTGCTTGAAATAAAACACCAGTGTTTTTCATACACAGTTCATGGATCACTGCTAGTTACAGTTGGCTCTCATTGAAGGAGATGACTTAGCCTCCTGCTATGGAAGCTCTAGTGACTCCCTTCTGTTATGGCAAAGAAAGCTTCACTTTCACAGACCAGAAATACCCCACCCCTCATCCTTCATGGTACAGTTAACATGTGAAGGGGGGAATGGGACTGTGTTTGCTGGCCCCACTTTGACACTGTCCTAGTTGCTGTTCCTGCCCCCTGGTGTCCACACATTTGCACAACTTCTGGCAGTGGGTTCTGTGCGCATAAAACTGTATGTGCATATACTCTTCAGATCTGGTTGGACTACAACTCCTATCATTCCTGGCTGAGACTGCTAAGAGTTGGAGTACATTAGCATGTGGAGAGCCACAGATTCCCCTCTTTGCTTTATGAGATTTGGATCTCATGGTGATGACACCAGAATGTTGACAGTAATCAGTGGAGGTCAGTTTGGCAAGGCTTATTTTAGGTGTACCTTTCCCCACCCCCCGGGACCCTAATGCTAATATTGGCTGTGCTTAATAAATTACCAAGGGCAACATTTATTTAAAAATATCTAAAATTCCAACAACTTGGCATTGCCAAGCACACTTCCTAACATGGAATGTAGATACAAATTTCACAACGCAAATATTAAAATGCATTTCCAAGGGCTTATGTTATTGTGTAACTTCCACTTTGTCCCCAGTCACCGTCAGGAGCACGCGTGATTTCATGGGCTTTATGCTTCAAGCTCGCAGGGTATCAAACGATCAAATTGCTGGCACTTTTGTTTACATTCCTCCTGGCTCCAAACTGCTGACATGTTTTGAAGATGGCGACACCGTCACCCATTCAGACAAGTCCCTGAAGAGAAACCTGTCGTTTGTGTGGAAAGCACCCGATCAGCCCATTGGAGACATCAGGTTCTTGTAAGAAATTTTGGATTGTTAAGATTGAAGGTCTGGTCTGCTTGATGGTTAACAGATTGGAAATCTACTGGAGGAATCCATGGGTGCTAGCTAGCTGGCTCTTTGCAAAATTGACTGAGGAATGGTAGCATGATATTGATTCTAAGCTCAAAAACGTAATGGTCACTATAAGAGAACTTGAACCAGGTCTGCTCCATTATTGTTCCACCATTCCAATATCCCTTGGGTTCCACTCTGTTTGTAGTCCAGTAGGAATTCCACTTGTAGAAAGTACAACCCATTTCCCTACACAATTACTTTCTGTTTTTCTTTTTCCTTCAGGAAGGCTTTCTTTAAAAAAGTTAAAATTATTTCCTATAAAAGCCTACCCAAAACAATTTATTAACTATTGCTTTAAAAAAATCTTTCCTGCAGGAGTGTATGCTGAAAGGGGAAATAAGAGAAAACATTTTATTTCTTCTCTTTGCACAGGTTTACAGGTTTACTCCTGAGGATTTAAGTCAGATATTTAAAGTCAGACAGAGTGGCAAAGCATCAATTTATGCTTTCTCTTTTTAAACCTTTAAACTGTATATAAATGGATTTCCAACATTGATCAGCTCTGCTCTCTCTGGTAAAGTGAAACCTCAACATTTTGGAAGGCGTCCAGCACAGGCAGATTTCATAAGCATCCTAAATGCTAGTAACCGCCCAGCCAAACAGGGCAGTATAGGTTAGGATTCCAGCCTTAGGGCACATTTACTAAACACTGGGCACAAGTCCTTTTAAGTAAACATTTTTAGAATTGAGCAGTACATTTTTCCCCTCACACAGCTAGCTCTACCTGCCTAGAGAAACTAAAGCCAACTTTTGAGGGCATTCATAAGGCTGTTGTGGAAAGAGATTACATTTTTCTGTTTCCCAGTGTGACACTTCAGTGCTAAGACAAGCTCCATCTATTAAAATCTGTCTTTAACCAGTATACGTTTCTATTTGACCAGGCCTTTGTCTTTGTCTGATCAACATTTTATGTTCTTTTAAAAACTAAACAACTTTGGCTACCCTCCCTCAACAAAAATTCTGGCTACACTTATGACTTGGTCTCTCTCTCTTTTTTTTAATGACATTCAGTTTTCTTCCCCTTCTTGACTATGGCGCTATTCTTGTCAAATGTAAAATTAATTTTTTAAAAGCTGATTAAATTAAAAGTAACTCCCCCCCCCATGTGTTTTGATTAGCTCTAATTGTGATTTTATTTAAAACCCCGTTCACTAAGGTTTCAGCTGGTTATTTGTTGTCATTTCAAAACAGAAAAGTGTTATGGTCTAATCCTTTAATGTCTTTTACGCTAATTCTTTTTGTAGATTTTAAAAAATTCCCTTTGATTTACCAAATGTTCTGATGATTTATTTATGGTACAGAATGACTAAAGCCTTGCTTCAAACACTTTTTTAAAAACAGTTTATCAGTCGTCCAGTCGTACTTTGTTTATTGGGCAAGGATTGAATCTTCCACTGTGTCTCAACAAACACAAAACAGAACCACAGCTGAAAGTAATGTAGCCCCCAGTGTAATAAAGCCAACACCTCTTCAAAAGTCTACTGATCTAAAAGGAGCATTTGCTGCAGGGAAAGGTATGCTTTTATCCAACATCCCCCCCCCCCGCCAAAGTGGAACCTTTCTATAGGTCTATGCTATTTCACACTTCTGTTATCTTATATGACTTAGAAGTATTAGGACTTAGTGCAAAGCTTCTATATTGGATTGAATTATAAACTCATTGTGTGATGCCCTTCATCATACTCAGAACAGACTCATTGAAATCAGTGGACTTAAGGGACTTGCATCCATTGATTTCAATGAACCTACTCTTATGTTTTAGTTGTGTACCACCCATTGACGCAGAAGTAAATATCACTGATTTCTGTGGCCTTGATGTTCAAGTAAATATCCTTAAGACAATCTCCAGATGGATTCAGTTCACACTACATTGTAAAGGGAATGGACTTTAACAGAGCTAGATTGTACATACTAATTCTGAGTCTTAAGCAGCTTTGTTGAGATCACTTGCTCTTGGATCTCACTTGCAATGAAATGCATGAGCGCCTTATTGCTTGGAGGCCTCACAAGATCTCACTGAGAACTCTCAAAGTAATTCACAATCTCTGTGGATGACATCCATACAAGTTCTCTTTGAGGTTTTTTGGTAGAAGTGGAAAAGAAGAAGGGTGTGTAATTGTTGCTTCTCCCCTCTGCTCCTTTGTAAAACTAAACTTGCTCTTTTATCCAAGAGTCTAACTCCTTGTCCAGCTGACACACACAAACTTACTCCATTATTCCTCTTTCCCATCTCCTGTTTCTCTTCTATTTCTTTCTTCTAACTTCCTTATCTTCCTGCTTATCTGATTGAAAACAGAATATACGTACTAGCCAAAAGATGACACTTGTTTTTCCAAAGCTGTAAGGTTTTCTTCTAACTTTTATTATAAGCTTTCTTTTATATTACTTATTGTCATTGGGAATAGAAAGTCTTAATAAACACTGCATACATTGCATGAAAAGGTCCTGTTTTCAATACCCAGCTTCTCCATATAGATCTGGGAAAGACTCCTGTCTGAAATCCTGGAGAGCTGCTGCCACTTGGTGTATAAAGTTAGACAGTACTGAGTAAGGTGGACCACTGAAGTGGCAGTAAAAGACAGTGTGCTGTGTTCCCAGAATGTAATGTGGGCTAATGAATGTGAAAGTATTTGCCTTACTGATTGTCATGATTTGAATGTCATGATCATGCCCTTCTTGTGAGGTTCTCCAGAGGCACCATTCTGGCTACTATTGGAAACAGAAGCATCTAACAGATTAGATGTGTCTAATCCAGTACTCCAGTTATGTCATCTTAACAAACAAGAAATATATACATAAGAGAAGCATGTTCAATATTTTAAGAAATGTCTGCTAATAGTGTTATATTTTTTAATGTTTTGCTTTGTGCTTAACCCCAGAAAGTTCCACTCCTGACACCATCTTAACTCAGTTTGCAAAATTAACACATACTAGTCTGACTCGGCTTGCAGCCACATTGATTTTGGATCCATCTTACAGTGGACGACAAGTCTCTGAGCCTCCTGACAATGGAAATGCTCTGTCTGAATCCCTTGCAGACTTGGTCACTTCACATGCCATCAGTCGCAGTAGAGAAAGACAAGCTAATGGAAGTGGCACAGTTGGTGATCTCACACTGGAGCCATCACTTCAGTTCCAGGATCTCGGCTTCATAGTACAACATCATTCCTCCAGCCACAGCATGTACAACAGGTACTGTGTGAGCATTACATGTCATGCTGCACATAACACCTATTGCACTAATATTTATGAATTTTGGATTTGCCAAAACACGGCAGAGTCTTAAAAGATTCTGAGTGCTGCATCTCTCTCTGTTACACGTTTGTATTTCATTTTAAGTGTGTAAATAATTGCAGAATAACAGCAGCAGAGCTTTCAAACACTGCCAGGCGTAGGCATTCTGGAGGACTAAGACCAGCTAAATGCAAAATGGGTGCCATTTGAAAGTTACCTGGAATGATAGCTGTCCGGTAGCAAAATAAGATGCTCATGGAGAGAGACAGTCTCTGGAGAGATGGTCTCTGCAGCTTGTATCTAGTGCTGCCATTGTGTGTGCAGAATTGACTTCCACTTGTGCAAAGGGAATTTTCCTTTCCCCCTTTTCCTTCTGTCCCCTATGTATCCTCCAAATCTCTCTTGGGGGGCCTCTCTGGAGCCGATTCTGGAGGTCGTGCAGGGGGCTGCAGTGGAGAGGAGGGGAAGTGGAAGTCCCAGCGCTCAGAGTGTTGGGCACAAGCCCATTCTTTGTCTTTGGTTTTCAGCTCCAGAGCTCACCTGAGCGTATGATTTCAAATGACCTTCACATAGTGCCTAGCTTATATGAAACAGATCTGATTCTGTGGCACATATGGGCTGTGGCTCAGTGGTAGAGTAGCTAGCTTGCAGCATCTCCATGTAAGTCTGCAAAGGACCTCTGCCTAAAACCCTGGAGATGTGCTACCTGTCCATGTAGACAATGCTGAGCGAGATAGACCAGTGGTCTGGCTCTGTGTAAGCAGCCTCCTATGTGGGATTCGTATATGTGACATACCATACAATTAAAACATCTCCCCAACCCCAGTCCTGAGTAAGCTTTGGGAGGAATCTCCCTATGACAGTTAGGAACATGTGTGCAGAATACAAACTGAATTTATCAGAACAAAATGTAATTAATTTACACTTTGCTCCCCAACATTTCAGGAGAGAAAATACTTCAAGCTTTCCCATATCACAGCTTTGCTCTACATGTATAAAAGGCATGGAGGTAAGCACTGAAAGGATGGCATTTGATTTGTTTTCAAGAAAGATCTTTGGTAGTACATTGTTACTATTCTGCTTCAGCATTGTGTCTTTCTGACAGAAGCTTAATACAATAAAAGTGAGATGTATTTGTTTAAACTGGTACCACACTCTAATCTCAAAGAGGTGTGCAAATAAGTAAGAGCCATTGCAGTGACCCAACACATAGCTAAATCCTACTAATGATAAAATTTAGAGTCTCTCCTCAGACACAAATTCAAATGCTCCTGAGACCATTTTCCTGCCGCTTTGTAAGGCCTGCAGTCAGAGAGTCACTGAATGCAATGAGAACTTGTCTCATTATTTAATCTGCATTGAAATCGTAAGAGTATAACAATGTGGGACTGAAAACAAATCTGTAACTGTATTCCCACCCCAACCATGTATATGGAGAACAAATTGTCCTTGAAGGCTTGAACTCAAAAGTATAATGCACACACTTCTGCTTTGTTTGCTTTGTGATAGGAAAGTCATAGGCTTGGTCCCATACTCACACAAGGCTGAACAGACCTTGTAGGGAATGTGTTGTTTGTTTGCAGAACATTTGGTTTAACAGAGGGTCGGCCTGCTGGTAATGGGGCAGAAGCCTTTTGCATGTAGAAACTCTGGTTTTTACTTGAGTGAGGAAGAATTCTTTGTGACTTGAAAACTTGCCCCCAGTCTGCAAATACAGAGGATCCAACAAAAGCTTGATTTTAGCCTTCCGGAATCCTGTCTGGAATGTCTGGCACACGTAGACTGCATCTGAGGTCATTTCATGTCTCTTGATAAGCACAGATTGCCAAAACTGATGTGCTTAATTAGTTGTGACCTAGTTAGCTTTAAGATTCGTCAGATTCTGAAGCAAATAATTCTCTCCCCACTATTACTGGCTTCAGACACAGGCATGGTGTGTAGACCACAGAGAAAACAGGCCAAGCAAAGAAGTGCATTTGGTGAGTTTCTCTCCCCTTAAAGTGTCTGAATTTAGTGAAAATCTGAAGTACATTCAGAAAGACTAAATGAGCACAGTGCTACAGTACTCATGATGGCAGGTCCTGGAAAGAAGGCAAAATAGTCAATGTCTGATTTTCCAGTCAGTGGATTTTGATGTCGATCTCGTATACACTGAGGCATTAGTGCTGTTCTCGCTTACTCCAGTTAGAGGGCAGTAGACTCTCTGAAATCTTAAATAAGTTAAAGTAAACTCTTGAAAGAGAGTCCCACTGGGTTTGTGGTACCTTTTTATGCAGACATTCAAAGCTATTGTGTTCTAAGTGTTCATTTTGATGCCAATTATTCCTGGAGTTGTATAGACAGGAGACAGCTGGCTGTAAACAGCTCTGCTGAAAGAGGATAGACATGTCTTACAATTAACCCTTGGGCCATAGATACAGCATACGGATATGCTCTTTCAACTACTACGATTCTCAGTAGTAGTAGTAGCTTTCCTAGTCCTGCTACTCAGTGTTTTCTTTTGCTCATGATATTAGGCACTGAGCAGAACACAGAAGTGATACAGATTCTGCTCAGAGGAGTTATAGTTCATAGGGAAGAGACAAGGCAGCAGTGTCAAGGAGAGGGTAGTAATTGCCACATGAATAGTAGGGATAAGACAGAGACTGTCAGAAGGCATAAAAGAACAGGCAAATGCTTACGGTATTTTTCGTCCTATAAGGCGCACCAGCCCATAGGACGCACCTCATTTTTTTGGGGGGGGAAATGAATTTAAAAAAATTATCCCCCCCAGCCCTGGCTGCCACCCCAAGCCTTGCGCTCACCTGCCCGAAGCAGGGGAAGCCCTCTGGAGGGCTCCCTGTGCTTCGGGGTGACAGGCTGCTGCTCCAAGCCTCGCACACCCGGTGGGACCTCCTGCCGGGCGCGCGAGGCTTGCGGACACTCGCGGGGGCTGCAGGCTGCTGCCCGCAAACCTTGTGAGCCCGCGGGAACTCCCACTGGGCTTGCAAGGCTTGCGCAGAGCTTCCTGAAGCCTGGAGAGCGAGAGGGGTCGGTGCGCACCGACCCCTCTCGCTCTCCAGGCTCAGCGAAAGCCTGCATTCGCCCCATAGGACACACACACATTTCCCCTTCATTTTTGGAGGGGAAAAAGTGCGTCCTATGGGGCGAAAAATATGGTACTTCATAGAATAGGATAGGTTGAGAGATGGTGACTGGCCCAAAGGTCACCCAATGAACTTCATTACTTAGTGAGAATTGGAACATGCATTTCCATAGTTTTGCCCTTCTCTACCATGTTGGCTCTCGCATTTCAATTTTCCATAACTGGCAGTGGCCAAGAAGTGGAGTCTAACCTAGATGAATAATAAAAATAAAAATAAAAAAATAATTGTACTGCACCCATCTGACTGGGTTGCCCCAGCCACTGGAGGAGGATTTCCAACAAATATAAAAGCATAATAATACATTAAATCCTTCCCTATACAAGGTTGCCTCCAGATGTCTTCTAAATGTTGTATAGTTTTTTATCTCCTTGACATCTGATAGAAGCATTTGATTGTGCAACAGGCTAACTTTATTCTTCTCTGTCTATAAAACCTATCAGACATTTTTTGAGCGAGCACAGACCAGTGGGGTAAACAAAATAGTTCTGTAACATTCCTTTACCCAAACGCCAAGCTCATCACCAAAGCATATAACGGCATCACAGTAAGAAAACAACATGCTCATCTCTGAAGGTCACACAGCATAAACCTGCTCCTACCTCTGCAAGCTAAGAAGCCTTTCTAAAATGAGAATTCTGAATGCTAATCAATAGTTACCTATCTTCTTCCTCATCCCCTCCCATTGGTCTGATTCAATACTGTTCTAGGATCATTTTAAGAGCTCTTAAGAAGTGGTGTGCTATTATGATGAGAACAGTTATCTGTGAGAATTGTGACGATTCTAGTAGGCTAACGATGATAGTTTTGATCTAACTGAACAACTAAAAGGCTGTCACATCCCATGTGCACTTCATCTCTTTGTTTTTAAGGGGGTTTCTACAAGACCTAACCCAGGCCTTAGCAAGTCTGTGCTACCCGTTACAGCTTCACCGCTGGTCCACTTCCGGGATCCTCTACGCCTTCCAGGCATGGGAACAATATCAGAGCATTTAGGTAGTGAAGAGGACACGAGTGCCTATCAAACTTTATCAGGAGCTTCAAGGAAGATGGCAGAGAAACAAGCAGCGACGTGGGAAGTTCCAGCAAACTTCCTGCCCCAGGCTGAACTTACATCACATGAGCAGGAGGGAAAGGGCAGAAAGGATATCCCTGAGAACACACTCCTGAAGGTAACAAGAGCCACACCCAAAGCTACTGTTTCTGGAGGAGGAGGAGGAGGAGGAAAGTCACGCAAGGAGTCCCAGCTTGTAGTAGCTCAGCTGGGTGTTCTCCTTGGATGCTCTGCTGTCCTCAGCATGGTGCTGGCTGTTGGTCTACGCTGCATCCATTCCCAGTATTGTCACAAGCGAACGGAAGTGTCCTTTAGTGAGCCAGAAAATAATGCCATGGCACTTCAGGAGAATGGGGAGATGATGCATTTCAGAAAAATACGAGAGAACAGCTTTGTTCTAGTACAGGCAGAATACAACTGGATCAGCCCATCAGGCAGTGGGAAAAAAGCTGTTCTCTAGGATGTCTACTAGCTCATGGTGGTTGTTCTTCCTGTTAGATGTCAGGTAGCTTCATCTGTAGGCCTGCAGTAGAAAATAATAGCACAGGAAGTGGAGCAGTTGCATATAACCATCTAAGCAAACCTGTTTTGTGTACACATGATTTTGTTGCAATGCAGATGTTCTTACTTTCAGATATGAAAATATAAAGTTATGTTTTGTTCAAAGTGTAACTCTTAATGCAATTAATATTGCATACCTGCTCATTAAATTAGACTATTGTTGCTATTATGTTTCCTTTGTTGCCTTAAGGTAGTGCCAGAAATAGAAATCATTCCTCTGCCACTGAGTGTCACCTCCTAGTTCGTCTCTGCAGAAAAAGTTTCTGCTCTTGCGGTTCTTCTTTTCAAGTAAATAGAAGCCCTTTGCTCTCTTCTCACTTAGGTTGTGATGCCTTTGGTTTGGTGTGTGAGATTTCTCAAATCAGTCAAATGTTTGCCACTTGAGCTAACTTTCCTGTTTAGAAAAACAAAACAGAGCAACACTGGCAGTTAAGAAAATTGATCCATGGGATGCAAACACTGACTGGCTGCATTGTGAATTGATCTCCAGGAAGGAAACAAAGACACAGTAAATGCCACCTTTTGGCAGAGGAACATGGCTGCTCATCAGGTGTAAATGGAGAGAAAGCTTCTTCTAGCCATTTGCACCTTGATATGCTGGCTTGTTTAATCCTCACAGCTGGCAGTTGCTTTGTTTTCTACTTTGGGTCAGTTCAGCTATTGGAACAATTGGAACAAAGACCTCAGGTCAACTCAGGAAACCCAATGGATGGCCCTATTACAACTTTTACAGCCTTTTAGCACTTTGACTGGAAAAACTTTCTTCAGATTCAGGTTGCGCTGGATTAAAGAAGGCCTGGGCAATGCTTCGTCTGAGACCAAGTAGAAATTCAGAGTTAATTGGCAAAGGCTATTTACTACTCTGAGTGCAAATCCTTCTCTAAGCATACCCAGAAGGTATGCTTTGGGGAATCCCAAAGTATGTAGAAATTTTAAAAATATCATTATTAAGTGGAGGGGACCCCAGGGAAGGCATGCTCAATAACCATGCAATGCTGGCTGACTGTGGAAGTAGGTGGGGCAAGAGAAGAGAAGACCAGGGAATCAGGAAATTTAATGGAGTATCCTGGGAATGGCTGGCTGGCCCTGAAGAGAAGCACTCTAAACTGCAACATTGTTGCAACTCTCACTTTAAAATCACATATCTTTTTAAAAGAATTTGCTTAACCTGAAATAGATTTAAATAGTCGTCAAGACCATTGAGGTGTCATAGAATGGGATGCACTGGGCATGCCTCTTCTTACTCCCAGAGCTTGCTATGTATTTATTAGAAACATTTATATCCCACCTTTCATCCTCAATATGAAACACTCTGCTAAAAGATTTTTGAAAAGACTTCAAAACTCAAAATATATGCAAAATAAAGTACAAGGCAGCAGCTAATAACAGGGAAATAGTGAGGGAAAATAAAGGTGATGACCAGGAAGAAACAAACAACTAAAACATCTCTCAATCCCTTTTGGCAACAGGCCATACAGGGTGTGTGGCCACATCTTCCCTGAATTATTTTCAGCTGCAAAATTATGTGTTTCAGATGAAGGGATTCAGGTTAAGGATGGAAATGAACGAGTGCACTGAAAAAGGTTGAGAAAGTATGATGAATTACTCATTCATTTTCATTAGAAGCAAATACTGCAAAACCTTTCACTGGAAAATAATGCAGGCTATCACAGAAATAATGGTAAGAAAATATGTGCAGCTGAAGTAAGTAAAAAGCTATTACAGAAACAGAGAAGACTGAAAAATGAATGTTCTTCCTAGAAAGATAATCTGGATCTGTCAACTAAGTCATAGGAAAAGTGATTAATCTAGTCATATATTAAGTGTCTTTTTTGTTAAAGAATTGGGATGTTTTCAATTGAGCATCCTTTCTCTAGCTTCATTGAACAAAATAAAAACTTTGTGCAATGCACAATAGTTGGGCTGCTTAATTTTAAAAGCTGCCTCTGTTCAGTACATTGTTAATGCAATCCCTAATTAACTGAGAAAATGGGTCAACAAGCTGGTAAATATTTAAAGAACTATCAGATTTCATTTAAAAAGTTTGCTATGATGGCTTAGCAGTTTATGAATAAATTACAAATTCTTAAGTCCTCCCGCACTATTTCTGTCTGTCTATGTTTAATAATACTAGATTGTTATAGCTTAGGATGTTTTTTAAACACACACACACACGCCCTTGCCCAGTCCTATCTTCTGTAGAGAAAGTTAAATGTGCAACTTGAAGTGCACATAGATTAATTGATGGTATCGTAGTTTGTCTCTACTTGTCGTGGACAGCCATATTTTAGTAACCTGGCTGCCTCCCAGGACCATTTGGCGAGGTGAGTTTAGTAAACATGGAGCAAGATGGCAGTGCGAGGTTACACAAGTGAAAAATTTGCTCCCAGTCAACATATATATTTTTAACCCATTAACTGAGCATTTTTTGTTCCCTGTTTTGTGTGAACTAAAAATAGATCAAATATGGGTTAAAGTTCAACCCCCAGATCAGGGCACTGTCTGAAGGTGCCTGATGCAGCAACCTTGTGGAAGCTGAGCTGCTCAGGGTCTGATTCTGACCAGTGCCTGAGAGCCCTATGGAGACCTCTTTAAGAGCCCCATGGCAGAAAGGCAGGATTATAAGCGTTTATTTATTTTAATGAACTTAGTTCAGTGGGTATGGGTAACCTTGACATCACAACCTCTAGTCCTCAGCTCTATGCCTCTAGGAAGAGAGCAAGATTATATCTCACAGTGTTCCAAGGGTGAAGAAGACCAGTCATGGAGCACTTTGTAAATTAGTATTAGTAGTGAAGTTACTTACATACCTAAAAACAATTCTTGGTACCGTGAACTAGCATGAACAAGCAGTGCAAACCAAGGTGCGATTATCCAAGGAAGGGTGGTATGGCTCTCCACAGTTCACGATGAGCTCTATAGGACAAAGACAATGGACTGCAGGCAGCAACATAGTTAAGAAGTGCAAAACCTTTTGTGCTTCCCTTCCTATACTAGTGTCACCGGGAACTGGACAGGAGCTGCAAGGGGCTGCATGCCACTGGTGGGTGTGAAATTGGCCACCTCACACTCATCCCGCTCACACATGCACACAGCTGAGCTCCTCAAATGATCTGAGCAAATTGGTCGAGGAAAGGGATCATCACCCCCTCTCTGCTCATCACATGGTTGAGATGATGAATGGGAAGAGGCTGATTCACATCATCAGCCCAACTCTGCCCACACCAAAGCTGTGTCTGTGTTGATGCTACTGTCACCAAAAGTATTAGGGCTGAGGGTCAGAAAAAAATTGCACGGGGGCCAGATTAGCCACTTCTGCCTGATATTGTGCCCTTTTCCTTTCTCCCATATAAATATCTGCCGTTGCTGCATATGGGAAGAATGACAATGTGGAGCTTGTGGATAATGTAGTTGCGAGGCAAACTGGGTCTTCTGCCTGGACCCTGTTTTCAGGGACACCACAGAGCACATGGAAATATGTTACCCTAGATTGTGTAGGCACTTCCATCACCCAATCGCTGTGGATCATAATGAGGTTACAATTGGTATTTCATTAGGAAAGAATACCAAGCCATGAGCCATGTAAGTCAAGCGAACTGTAAGGAGTAATGAAACACAAAGCCAAAAGTGGGCATCTCTGGAAAAGAGGGGTGATAATTAAAATTAGCAATACTGATCAAATATAGCAATGGCAAATCAGTCACTATCAACACTGTATTAGCTAATTAAAGCACACATTACCTTTTTAGTACCAAATGACACTGTCACACCTATGACCTTCACTGCCATTAGCATGAGTGCCTAATATTAACATACTGAGTGCTGGCCAAAAGCTTGACTACATGAACTGAGCTTATTTTGACAGGGTATGAGCCCAGTGCCAATGTTAGAGCTTGGCAGAGGATGATGTGCGAGTTATTCTTGGCAGCCACTGAGTAGCAAGTAATTTATACTTCTAATGAATGATTCTAGAAGTAATGAAACCTCAACCATGCAAGACCCAAGTTCCAAGAAGCAGCTACTCAGATCCTGGGCACCTTACAATGTATTCTGGTGATCTCAAAATATCTATTGCTAAGAATAGCTTGAGGTGGCAGGGGACGACAATAACACTTTTATTTTGGACAAACGCAGTCTTTTGTGTGCACTCTGGCGTAGCTCTGCTGCAAATGAGAAGGCAATGCACTGGGCTATGCTTTGCTGAGGGTATAGTGGTATTGCTAGGCATGAAAATATAGTTACAGAATTTATTAAATACAATGGCTTCTTTCCCACCCACCAAATTACTGCCTGAAAATAAATAGGATTTTATTACTAGATTTACTAGTATTAAGAAAAACACCACTACCACTGCTCTGATATATTCACTCACTCATTCACTCACTCACTCACTCACACACACACACACACACACATGACTTAGTATTGACCCAAACCGGGGAAGAGGTGATATTCCAATTTTTTATAGAATCATAGAATTGTAGAGTTGGAAGGGACCTTGGGGGTTCTATAGTCCAACCCCTACAATATTGCCCACAGCTGTCTCTGGGTGGGCTCAAACCACAAACCTGGTTAACAGTTGTTTTTGTGAAACATGATACTCTTTTCAGCAACTGAGGTAAGCAGTCCCACTTTCAGAGTGAAAACAGGAAGAGTTGCCCTAACTCTGATTTTACTTCAGTGTGCTGTCACACAGCCAAATCAATTGGTTTTGTGGTGCCATGGCATCATAATGCTACCTATATGATCCCTGAGTGGCTGGAAGACATAATCAGAAAGTGGAGGAACCTCACCCTCTGTTTTAAAATTTGCACCAAAAGTGAGAATGGTTGTGAATGGGTAAAATAGCATGGCACACCAAAAAAAATCCTTGCCCACAAAAAAATCGGCTCAGCCCTAATGCAACAACTCCTTCCCAATGGAGATAAAGATCTACAAAGGAAGCAAATCAAACCTATACAATAGCTGAAATGCTAATAAGCAAGAGAGCAGAGGATGAGAAATCAGAGCAAAATAGGTATGGAGAAATCAAGACTTTGTAAGACAAGGCACTTGCTGGAAGGAGGAAATGGTTTAGGTCTGGGAGAAAAACATGCATATGTAAAGCATAAAAAGGTAAAGGTACCCCTGACCATTAGGTCCAGTCGCAGACGACTCTGGGGTTACGGCGCTCACCTCACTCTATAGGCCGAGGGAGCCGGTGTTTGTCCACAAACAGATTCTGGGTCATTTGGCCAGCATGACTAAGCCGCTTCTAACGAACCAAAGCGAGAAAGAAAAACTACTGAAGAAATACTGGACAGGACAAGAAGACAGATGGGGGTGGGGGAAGAGTACAACTATTGCTTTTGTTTTTGGCAGCCATGAAGTGTTCATCTTTTTTCATTCATCATGATGATATCTACAAGAACATGACTCTAATGCATGTTCAGTCTTAGTAGTGGTGATCATTGCCCGCACAAGCTCTGTCACTAGATGGCTGCAGGAGCCTCAGCTCTTGACTTGAAAGTGGTGCTTTAAGATGCCTCAGAAAGGGAGCCCATTTACATCCATTCTGGCATCAACCTCATAGCCTGGCAGTCGGGGTTGGAATTTCTCCATGGCCCAAGGCAGCTTTCACAGTGCAATGTTCCGCTTTTACTTCCCTTATCCTCTGCTCACTCTGTTTACACAGCTTAACCGCACGATGCTTCGGTAGGTCAACTGAATTTATGGCTAGATCACTTACTGTATGTAGGTCAGCTGACTGCCTGAATGAGTCACATGATATTCTTGCAGTGCAGCAGTGTCATGGCAACTGTGATGCGCTGTTGGCAAATCCCAGTTTGGGCTTCCTGCATTTGGGGCAGCTCTTGAAACAATAGCTCACTAGTTCATCATCATGACCAGATTGGAGTTTCTGCTTCTGCTTATTGGGATGGCTTCTTCCTCTGCTTATATTGCTGACTTATTTTTTCTAGTTTATAATCCCATTTCCTTGAGTTGCTCGGAAAGTACGTAACATGCAGAATGCCATTATAGTATGTCCCTATCCTCTCCATCTGCTGTTTTTAATGGAACTTGATGATTATGATGATGATTTTGCTGTAGAGCTTAAAAACTAGTCAGAAAACAGGCTCCCAAGGTAGTGATCAACTAACAACTAATATGGTAGCAAGGAGGAGGACTTCTACTCCTCAGGTTAAGGTCAAAGATCCCAGATGGCCTCTCTGACTCCTGGAATTGCACTATCCATTACAGCTCTGCACTTGCTAATGTCAACACATAATTGATTCTTTACAAACAGTTGCTACTTTACAGGCAAGTCAAAGATCAGAATCACTTTATTAATATGCGTTGATGTACATTAGATACTGGTGCATAAGGTGCTCAGGCATTCAGCTGCCAGTGTGGAGAGAAATGGTGATGTGACATGCTGGGGTTTATTACGGAAACATGAAGCTCAAGAAGGGAAAGGAAATTTCAGTCCGTTATATAAGCTATCAAAAAAAGTGCCCAATACTTCAGGCACAATCCCATTGTCCTTCTGAACCTCCCAGCCGTACTCTGTTTATATGGTGTGTTTTTTCCTGCTGCCAATATTCTCTCCCCATTAGCAGCCATCAACTGGTGTAAGCCATCTACTGGAATGGGCCTTTAGGTCTCAGTTTTAAAATCCTTACTTTGGAGAAGTCCCGTTGACCCAAATGGGATTAATCCAAGATAAAGACTTTGAACGAGGTAACCTTTTGATAGTACACCTACCTCATGTCATGACCCTCAGCTGTTCCTACCACTTAAACTTCATGACATTAACATACATCACAGAATTTTAGTTCTGAACAGTATTAGCATTGCTATGTTTTCCCACCACACTCGTCTGAATAAGGACCACATTCTAAACCGCTGGGAAAGTAAGAAGCAGCAGCAGCAGCAGCAGCAGCAGCAGCAGCAGCAGGGTTTGGATTTGATATCCCGCTTCTTCACCACCCTAAGGAGACTCAAAGCGGCTAACAATCTCCTTTCCCTTCCTCCCCTACAACAAACACTCTGTGAGGTGAGTGAGGCTGAGAGACTTCAGAGAAGCCCAAGGTCACCCAGCAGCTGCATGTGAAGGAGCAGGGAAGCGAACCTGGTTCACCAGATTACAAGTCTACCATTCTTAACCACTACACCACACTGGTACCAAACTCAAGTTCCATCCTGCCCACCCACATCCAAGAACAGGGATGGAAAAGCTGTAGCCCTCCAGCTGTTCTCAGCTCCAATGCCTATCAGCTCCAGCCAGCATGGCCAGTGGTCAAGGATGGCGGAAGTTGTAGTCCAGTAGCAAATGGAGTGTTTCCGATTCCCCATCTTTCTCCTTGACAGACTCCAGTGCTCTGGAGCAACTATCCAGCACCTTTGGAAGTAGCGCAGGCCTCTTCTGTTTTGTTTTGTTTTGTTTTATATAGATCAGTCTCTGGAGATTGGGCAGAGAGAACAACTGGATCAAGGTGAAGTGGTGAATTTTGTGGCTATATGGAAATGTGCACCTAGTACTACTTCCTGTTCCAAGTTCAACTGTATATCAACGAGATCAGCTTGGCTCCCCGGGGTGAGACATACTTACCGGCTTTGGATGATGACGATGATCCTATGCAGGTGGTGGTGGTGGGAAGAAGGCACAGCCCTTGACACATGCATATGATGCCAGCACTACGCTCATTCAGTAACAACGTAGGCCTCATTTGTGTGGTCGTTCTGTGCTCTGCCCCCATTTCTGAGGAGGAAGGGTTGCACAAGTTGGGTTGGCACATGTTAAGATGCACATGCATACTGCTTGCCTCTCACAGTACCTTATACACATGTGTGTGAATATGTGGGCATGCCCTGCACCTCCTCAGTCATATTGGGAGTGGGAAAATGCGCTTTTTCCCAGCCGAAATTCACTGGAACTCAGTTCTGGCACCTCTCAGCCCAAGCTCTCAGTCTCTAACATTCACATGAGAGGTAGAAACTCCACAGGTGCAGTCTTTCTTATCGCTACATCATCCTGCCTAGGAAGACTGCCTGCTATACAGCCATTAAAGGCACAGAACCTCTTGTTAGGAAAGAAAAAAATGTCAGTCCTCATGGTAAGGAAAACCAGCGCTACTCCCTGCACTGCCAACAACTGCAATTGCAAACAATAATTGACTAGTTACAACAGGAAATAACCCTGGTCAGGCTTAAGATCCCCTTAGCTCTGCAATAGAATTTTTGCTATTGGAAAACCAGGCTGATGATACTTTGTGACTGCCGTCCATGCTTTCCGCTTGTTTCGGCACTAGCCATTTCGTCCCACTAGAGGGCACCATTGCTAAATTTATTGTCTTATTCAGGCAAATTTTCAAGAAAACGATTGTTTCAGTTCAGTGCTTACACTCCTGTTTTTAAAATTCAGCCTTATTTGCATGCATAAAAGTATACAAAAGAATTTTCTCACCAATCTGCTTTTTATCACAGTATATCGTACTGGGGATAGCTGGGCTACTTGATACTCATTTAATTTTTGGGTATAACATTTATAGTAACTTCCACAGCTTTTATGTATTTTAATGTTTTCCATCAGAAATTTTAAAAGATGTCAATTTCAAAATTTTGTGCATCTACAGTGGAAAAAGTTAGCAAAATTTAGCAAATTTATTATGATCCTTTTGTATGACTGTTTCCAAAAGGCCATTTTTGTAATTTGAATCTTTACCCCGTCTCTGGGTAGAGCAGATCAAATAAAATTTAAAAGATCTTTTCTGTCCCAAACACGACAACACTACTGATTGTTGTTGTTGGGTTTTTTAAAAAAAACAAATAAAAAAACACCCTTTCAAATAACTCAGAATAATCAACTGGTCTACTTACAACTATGTTTTTTATCTGTTTATTTCTCCATGCTATTTTGTACTATTTCCAGCTAGGCTTAGTTATGCAAAGTCTCTTGTAACACAGAGAAAGCCCTTTGATAAAACCGCAAAATCCTCTATGATTGCCTTCTCACCTCCAGTTAGTTCCTCCTTTATTGATGGTCTTCATCTACGTACGTAATGGACTGGTATTGATTCGCTCCTTTGAAAAGAGTCAGAATGGGCAAAAGCCATAGCCTTGGGGGCACACAGTTAAAACAAAAAAGTGGTACGATTCTGGGGAAGGGATCTATACACACCTCTGGCCAATATGGTGCTAATATGGCTGGTGTGCAGCACTAATCCTTTGGACTCATTAAACAAGGATTTGCTGTGCTTGAAGCACATAGGCAGGTGTGGGGGTTTTTTTAAGCCACTTATCTCCAAATTTCTGTTCTAGTACAGACTCCAGCAGTTTGTTCAATAATTAGCCTTACTGTATTGCCATATTAATTTATTTTAAATACACATATTTCTCCCCTTCCAACGCCCACACACCCACACCAGATGTTTCAAAATGGTGGTTTTAGGATACAAAGTGCAGCCAGACATCTGAAGTGATTTTTACGCCTAGAGAAAAGAGTCAAAAGAAAAATGATTTGTGGGAAGAACAAAATATGACAGAATCAAATCATAAGGCATGTTCATTCTGGGAGGTTTGTTTTTTTTAAAAAAATATTTTGTTATAAAATACTTCTTTTGTTACTGATTTGTCAGATACATTTTGTTATTTGCTTGTTAGGCGTGCATCTGTCCTACATTGTTTTCACATTTTTAGACAGCATTTGTGGCAGTGGTTTTGACAGCTGCTCTTAATGGCTGACATTCTAACCCCCCCCCAATGCCCTAGACATTGTGTCATTCTGTGTGGTTTTTTTAAAATCAGTTCAGTGGGGGGCTACCATTTTGTATGTGTGTGGTATCTTAAAAAAAAAATATCACAATGTTCCAGAACAATACAACCTCTGGGAACTTCTAGGAAAATAACATGGCAGACACCAGGAGGGCAACTAACATAATCTCTGCTGCTGCTGGTGGAGTAAAATCGTAGGGTTCTCCCAATGCAAAGAAAAGGTGAGAAACAATACATGTACCCAGTAGTTACTTCTGGCATTTGTTTCAGAACAAGTATAAATTTAGTTCTAAAATGAATACACAGCTCCTAAATCACCTGTACGTGTTTGCCACTGGGTGACTGTTACACTCAACGTGGTTGGTTACATGCATGTGAAGGGCCTATCATGTACACAGAATCAGAGATTTTCTAAGCCAAGCCTCCAAATCCTTCTCTTTGGTTAAGCAAGAAACATCAACACACCTGATCATGAAGGAAACAGCCCAGCTTTAGAAAAACTCTTGAGGTGAATGCAGAGCCAAGCTGCTGAGGGACAGGCCATGGGGAGCACCCCAAATGCCAGACAGAGTGGCCTAGAAGACTGCATTTGGCCTGCAGGGTATGGGGAAATGAGCGTAGAGAGTTGATTAAAAATGAATTGGAAGAATTGGTTTGCGGGTGATATTATTATTATTATTATTATTATTATTATTATTATTATTATTATTATTATTATTATTACCCCGCCCATCTGGCTGGGCTTCCCCAGCCACTCTGGGCGGCTTCCAACAAAATATTAAAATACAGTAATGCATCAAACATTAAAAGCTTCCCTAAACAGGGCTGCCTTCAGATGACTTCTAAAAGTCTGGCAGTTGTTCTCTTTGACATCTGGTGGGAAGGCGTTCCACAGGGCTATTAATATTGAAGAATAAATTAATTTTAGAGAAATAATATTTTACGGTATTTTTAGCACATCTTTCATCTTGAATGTGATCGCATGGCAGCATACAGTAAAATAGAATTTAAACCACAAATATCAACAGTCAGTCACATAAACAAACCATTCAGATGTTATCTGGAAAAAATAATTGGCTTCCATTCTGTGAAATGGGGATTTTGTTCTGCTATATGCAGTCAAATATGCGGGTTAAATATGGGACCCAGACCCAACCTGTCTTGTAGTCAGTTTCTTGGACTTGTCCGTGTTACTTTTTTTCAAACCTCATCAGCTAGCCTTGGAAAACCCCCGCTTATTTTGTTGGGCTTTGTAAGGTTAAATATCTGGTTCAGGACTCAGTCTCAACCTCTGCCTTGTACTTGGTTTGTTGGGCAAGTTACTTTTGCTTTGTGACTAGCCGGTTCTCTCCCCACCCTGCCCCTTGCCTCAAGCAAGCCATTTTGGGCTGGCCATGTCTCCCCCCGGCAGCCATTTTAAGATAGTTTCTTAATTTTCCAGATGTGCTTACCACCAAGATCAGTGGGGGCACCACATTTTTCACAGACAAAAAATTGCAACTTTTCAACCATAAAACCAGATTCTGTGCCTACTCCTTATTGCAATTACGCAAATCACACAGGTTTACAGAATGTGGCATATTCAAATCCACTTTTGCAAGGACTCATACGCCCTCATCTGTTGGGAATCGTATTCAGTAACACCTCAGACTTCTGAGATCCAACAAGCATTGCCTATACAGTGTCAAGTCTAGCTTTGCAGCCATAATGGCTAAAAGTAAAGGTAAAGGACCATTAGGTCCAGTCGTGACCGACTCTGGGGTTGCGGCACTCATCTCGCTTTATTGGCCAAGGGAGCCGGCATACAGCTTCTGGGTCATGTGGCCAGCATGACTAAGCCACTTCTGGCGAACCAGAGCAGCGCACGGAAATGCCGTTTACCTTCCTGCCGGAGCAGTACCTATTTATCTACTTGCACTTTGACGGGCTTTCGAAATGCTAGGTTGGTAGGAGCAGGGACTGAGCAACGGGAGCTCACCCCATCGCGGGGATTTGAACCGCCGACCTTCTGACCAGCAAGTCCTAGGCTCTGTGGTTTAACCCACAGCGCCACCCGCATCCCTAGCCATAATGGCTAGAAACTTTAAAATCAAAGCTGAGAGCCACAGGAAACTTGCTGTTCCTTCACTAGTACACCACTCAAAATAGTTCTCCGGCAAATCCGAACTGCTAAAAAGTTGCTGTGTTTGACACTGGAATAGTCTCTGTGGAACAGAGTCAGTTATTGGTACATTTTACTCTCACTGAGCATATGTGTGTTCCTTTCAAAGCATCCCAGATGAACAACCTCTCAGTTTACAAAGGAATCTTCTTGTTTGTTTTCTGATTATCATAACATCCAAATGAATTATTGTCAATTATAAAATCTTGTTTCCTTCAGGGTGCAAGATGGCAGCTTCCAAGTTCTGAGCAAACACTTTGTACATGAGACAATAACCCCCTGAAGCTAAGAATCGGCAAGAATTGTCCTTGGATCCCAACAGCCACAGCCCACAGGATAGGAAAGTGCTCCTCCTCACTGGCAGAGTCCTGGATATTTTATGTGACAATGCTATTCATTTTCTCAGTTGCCAGCTCATCCCAAGGTTTTAACACCAGGATTATAATGTGTTAAAAGCAATCTTAAAAACAAGACAAAAGAGCAAACCAGCGCACATTAAGACCTGCAACAAGTCTAAATACCCTCTTGCTGTTTTGGAACAAAAATAAATTGCAACTTTAAACTCACGGAAAGGCACAAAAATTGCAGAATTTTCCAATTTTATGAAACTAAGCCAAATTGTGAGTTGAAATTTATGTGGCATCAGTAGCCAATTAGATTAGGGGCTTTCCATTTTTCTTCATTCCTTGTGAAAATGCAGGTTTGCCAAGTAATGTGTCAAATGGTGAACCATACTATAAGGAAATTTATTTTTAAGATTAGACCGCTTTTTGTTTTTTTTTGAGGCAAACATATTATCTGCCACCTGCGTCTTATTTTTGTGTGGGTAGAAAAGATTGGATATTACTCTTAAATCTAAGTTCGCTTAACTTATTGGTGGGCGATATTCCTGAATAATGTATCCCTTTTAAGATATAAAATTTTTCATTCTAATCCCAATGTTATGGGGGTCTACTGATGTCAGTAACAAAGATCTGCGAATTACAGCAACACTGCAATTTGAGGACAACTGGAGAGAGCCATGTTATTCAAGAGTTAACCGCAATTCAGTGCAAGTATCCCCATCACGAAATTTCAGACTCCTCCTGCAATTTGCTTTAATTGATGGAAAATAGGAAGTATACTTACTGGAAATCTTGGGAGAAAGACACCATGTGATTCATCCTCTCTCCTGGTGCATGTATGCATGATCTGGACACACGTGGAAAGTTGGGGTCCAGGAGAAACCTTAACGTTGTCTATGGAATTGCTGATGGCAACAACTGTGATAACAGGGTCAGAGAAGCACTATCTGACATGGCTCTCTAGCCTAGTTTGGATCTATATTATGGGAATAATCAAGATTTTACTACAGCCAGAGTTTTCACATAATGGGACTCAAGTCAAAAAGCCTGCAGTATGTGAAGCAGCCCTTGGGGAAAGACAGACAATAGTTTAAGTTGAAGGTGAGAGGTGTTTATTGTGGGCCACCAGGAAGTAAGTCTTCCTCTGTATGGAATGATGCTCAGCAGCAGGACCTGCAGATCTGCTTCAATGGAAAACTCACACCGCAGCCAACAAGATCCTCAGTTCCATGGCAAGGATCCGACTGGCTCATGGGAAGATGCCTTTCATAGTCTGTCCCAGGTAGGCACTAGGCTTCTGATCTGAAAGGAATTGTGTCTGCCACTGCCACAACAGAGAGAAATGAGAGGAAAATATATTCAAGCTGCCGTTGACAAAGACATCCTGCAAGCGGGAGCTGATTGCCAAGTGCGGAATTCCCTTTTGAAGCATCAATTGCTCCATTTTCTCAACAGAAAGGAAGTCAAGGAGGGGAGAGAGAAAAAGGCACCCCTTTGAGAAAGACAACCCGCTGCGGGGAGCAGATCATTTCCCAGACTGTTGAAGCAGCAATGCTGTGTAGAGTCTTTGTTATTAGCATACGTTTTCAGTAGCAGTTCTTTTACAAAAGCAATGAGAGTCAAGCTCCCTTTTCCAACAAAATTTTACCTTAAAAGTGTTAGCAGAGGGGTGTAATAGAAAGAAATTGCCTGGGCCAAAATCAGAAATCAGAAGGATGTGTAAATAAGTCTTTAAGACTATTAGGCATGGCAGCATGACCACTCCTCTCATGCCAGCAACTGGCATTACGGGCTTCTTCACCAACATGCAGAATTTCCATGAATCTAGCATGACTAATAGGCGCAGAGAGACATATCCTCCATGAATTTGGCTAATCACCCTGATAAAGTTACTATTATGGGGGTCACAAAAGCTTGTGTGACGGAGACCTGGGTGCGCGAAGGGGTAACTGTTACCTTACGAGAGATGGCGCCCCCGGGTTTCTCCGTCCTCCACCAGTCACGGACTGTGGGCCGGGGGGGAGGGGTGGCATTATTAATCCGGGAAGACTGTTCTTTCAGGGCTCTACCACCGCCATCGATCCCCGGCATTGAATGTGTTGGCCTAGTGTGGGGCTCCGAGGTGAGCTTGGCTGTCTGGCTGGTGTACCGGCCACCTAGCGCACCAGCAGCCACCCTGTCAGGCCTGCTGGAGGCGGTGGCCGGCTGGGCCTTGGAGTTCCCTAACCTATTGGTATTGGGGGACTTCAACATCCATGCCGATGCCACTCCCTCCTCACAGGCTCTGGACCTGGTGTCTTCCATGGCGACACTAGGGCTCTCCCAGTTTGTTTCGGGCCCCACACATCAAGCAGGCCACACGCTGGATCTGATCTTTGGCGTCGGTATAGATGTGATCCTGTCTCCTTCGATGAAGGTGCCATGGTCGGATCACTATGCTCTGAAAGCCAGGATTGATGTTCCACCCCCACCCTGCTTAGGTGGTGAGCCGATTTGGGCTCGCCCGCGGAGGCTGATGGACCCTGATAGATTCCGTCAAGCCTTGCGGGACCTTTCTCCCCCTGGCGACTCATTGACTGAGCTTGTTGAGGGCTGGAATACCCAGCTCCTGGCAGCCATCAATGAGATCGCACCTAAGCGCCCTCTGCGACCCCGCAGAAACCGGGCTCCCTGGTTTACTGAGGAGCTCCGGAAAATGAAGTGGGACCTCAGACGGCTAGAGCGAGTATGGCGGGGTGCCCGTGACGGAGCCTCAAGAACATCTTATAGGGTTTTTATGAAAACCTATGAGATGGCAGTGAAGGCCGCCAAGAAGTCCTACTTCTCGGCCTCCATTGCATCCGCTAGCTCTCGCCCGGCACAATTATTTAGTATAATTCGGTCTTTAACGTCCCTCGAAGGACAGCCAAATTTAAATAACAATTCGACACATAGCTGTGAGGCATTTGCGAGCTTTTTTTGCGGAGAAGGTCCTGTCGCTCCGCCATGACCTCCCTGCCAATTTGGATACAATAAAAGAACTGGAGGCCCCTCGACTGTCCTCGGGTCCAGTATTGGACCACTTTGACCGGATATCCCCAGCCGATGTGGACAGACTCCTCCGAGCTGGAAAGCCCACCACTTGTCCTCTCGACCCGTGCCCGTCTTGGCTGATTAGAGCATGTCCAGACGAGGTGCGGGCCCCCCTGGGGGATATCATCAATTTGTCCCTTGGCACCGGGACATTCCCAGGGGAACTGAAGGAGGCAGTGGTGCGTCCGCTCTTAAAGAAAACATCATTAGATCCCTTAGATCTATCCAATTACCGCCCAGTTTCGAATCTTCCATTCCTGGGCAAGGTGATTGAGAGAGCGGTTGCTGAACAGCTTGGTAGGTTTCTGGATGAAACATCGGCCCTGGATCCATTCCAGTCCGGCTTCCGCGCTGGTCATGGGACCGAGACGGCTCTGGTCGCCCTAACAGATGATCTCCGTAGACAGCTGGATCGAGGCGGGTCGGGGCTGCTGATTCTTCTAGATCTGTCAGCAGCTTTCGACATGGTCGATCACGAACTTTTGGACCACCGCCTCGCCGACGTGGGGATCCAGGGCGCAGTCCTTCAATGGCTGCGCTCGTTTCTCTCTGGTCGGGGACAGAGGGTGGCGCTTGGGGGGGAACTGTCATCCCGCCACTCCTTGGTGTGTGGAGTGCCTCAGGGTGCGATTCTCTCCCCGATGCTTTTTAACATCTTTATGCGCCCCCTCGCCCAGCTTGTCCGGAGTTTTGGGCTGGGCTGCCATCAGTATGCCGATGACACCCAACTCTATCTGTTGATGGATGGCCATCCTGACTCGGCCCCAGACACACTGATCAGATGCTTGGAAGCTGTGGCTGGATGGTTACGTGGGAGCCGGTTGAAGTTAAATCCTTCGAAGACAGAAGTCCTCTGGCTGGGACGGGACGATATGGGATTGAGGGGGCAACTCCCATCTCTTGCGGGGGTGCAATTAGTGCCAGCACCGTCCGTTAAGAGTTTGGGTGTAATCTTCGATACCTCCCTCTCTATGGAGGCGCAGATTGCAGCTATAACAAAGGCGGCATTTTTTCATCTCCGCCAAGCTAAGCAGCTGGCCCCTTACCTCCCTCGCCCTGACCTAGCCACTGTGATCCACGCGACGGTCACCTCCAGACTGGATTATTGTAACTCGCTCTACGTGGGGCTGCCCTTGAGACTGACCCAGAAACTCCAGCGGGTGCAGAATGCCGCAGCGAGACTCCTTACGGGGTCTTCGCTGCGGGATCACATTCATCCGGTGCTATACCAGCTGCACTGGCTCCCAGTGGAGTACAGGATCAGGTTTAAGGTGCTGGTTTTAACCTTTAAAGCCCTATACGGCCTAGGACCCTCGTATCTACGGGACCGCCTCTCCTGGTATGCCCCACAGAGGAACTTACGGTCCTCTAATAAAAACATCTTGAAGGTCCCAGGCCACAGAGAGGTTAGGCTGGCCTCAACTAGAGCCAGGGCTTTTTCGGCTGCGGCTCCAACCTGGTGGAACGCTCTGTCACAAGAGACAAGGGCCCTGCAGGACTTGACATCTTTCCGCAGGGCCTGCAAGACAGAGCTGTTCCACCAGGCCTTTGGTTAGGGCACAGCCTGACTCCCTCCTTCAGCAATCTTTACAATACTTTAGTTTATGGTTGCCATTAATTTTGATTTTAATTAATTCTTATGATGTTTTTATATTGTTGCACTTTTTTAGTTTGTTAGCCGCCCTGAGCCCGGCTTCGGCTGGGGAGGGCGGGATATAAATAAAAATTTATTATTATTATTATTATTATTTGTTGGCGTCCAGACTCTAGGGAGACAATGGAGGAGTGCGCCTTTGGGGTGAGGTCAAGCTGTTCGATGGTTGTAGTGCCTTCTGTGGCTGCAGAGGCTGATGCGGGAGAGGCATGCTTTGTTGCAGCTGCAACCAATGAAGGCGTCCAGTTGTGCTGCTGCAGATCCACCATGACACTGCTTCTCTCTGCGCTCCTCCCAGTGGTCATTCCTCCTCTGGTCACGTCTGTGGATACACAACCTGCCTGCCTCCAGGAACTGCGGTTGTCTGCAAGGGATTTCCACATGGTTGATACTACCAGCCTTCAGGTCACAGAGTTGGTCCGCCAATTGGCCTGGTGCTGGAAGTAGCTTCCTCCCCACTTTTACATATTTGGGAGCTGTGAGTACCAAACAGCTGAACAGGGCTACGTAAATTGAAATATTTTACTTGCATATCAAAGTCCAGTGACTATAATATCTTACTTACCTTGTTTGGAATTTTGTGGTGGTGTTGTTTTAGGATGTCATCCAGAGGAGTGCTGTTAATTGCCTCCTGCATTACAGAGGCCCAACTTGCCTTAATAAGAAGTTGCAAACTCAAACAGAGATTACAAACTCAAAAGGATGTGTATAACACAATAATTCGTTACAGAATTAGAGATAAGAGTTTGTGTTAGTCCATAGTCAGATTCGACGTGAAGGTCTTAGTTTCAATCATTGAGCAGAAGTCAGAAGTCAATTATGGATCAGAAACCAGGACAGGGCAGCCTCTCTTTTGACTTTCAGGTGTCTCTTGAAGACTTTTTTTGTGCTGACAACCCTTTGCAGTTATTTGTTTTTTGTTAGCCAGCCACTTGAATGGTTAACTGTATTTCATTTATTTATTTTTTAAATGTTTTGTAGGTTGCACTGTCTTGATATTTTATGATACAGTGGTATAGAAATGCTTTAATAAATAAAGAGTCAGAGGCAACAATAATGTATCCAACAATGCTCAACTCAAAGCACAGAATGGAAGAAAGCAACAAGTGAGTCAAACCCTGCTGCGAGATCTGTACGCTGCAAACATCCCAGCAAATCTGAGTAAGAGGTCAGACAACAAGTGGTCCATGCAGTTACGTCTCCTGCTTGACTCTTTTCGATGTCATCCACACAAAAAAGAGAGAGAAACATTTTTATCAGTTATTTTTATTTTTAAAAAGTGTTCATATAGACTTTAAAAAGAAACAAACCAAAAGCTTTACCCAGGCAGAAAAAAGAACCCAAGTTACAAAAATAAACTGCAGACCTATCCGTTTGCCTCTTTCCAAACTAACACCCAATGAGCTCCTCTTATAACTGAAGGCATGAAATGAACATCTTAACAGTCTTTAAACATAATGTAACATTTTGGATATGAATAATTAAGTTCTACTAAGTATGGACTTAAAGGATGTAATTCAGTTTTGCTTTATGTTCCTTTAAGAACAATCCACCCAACATTCACTTGTGTAAAATGAGGAAGAAACATAACACCATTTAGGCTGTTCAAAGCCATAAACAATTATAGCCAGAAGTGCCTTTCCCTGGAAGCCTTAAATACAGTGTAATATCAATGAAATTGCCATGACAAATTTCCGTAGTTAAAAGTCATGAACTGATGATACTGTAGTAATTTGAGGTAGATCTGTTGGATGAGTAGCAGTGTAGCGACTGTTTAAGAGCAGACATGACTCAAATGATAAGACAGAAGAGTTAGTTGGCTGTGAGTTTAACAGTGGTGGAAGAAACAGCCAGGTATATTTCATTTGCAAGAGGCATCAAAATGAATTGGATTTGCATAAGCGCAAACCTTGCACTGTGGTGCATCTCCTCATTTTCATGGGGCTTGCTCACAAGAGAAATTCACACGATATTGCATCCAGTTTTGGAACAGTCAGCCACAAAAAAACTCACAGGTCTCATTTTCTTCCTCAGCTTATGGCCAAGATTGTGGACTTAAGATAACCTGTATTTTGGAGGCCCAAGAAAGGATTTGTCAAAACAAAAAGAAAAACATGTTATCTGTTCTTTTTCTGGCGTTTTGGCTCCCTGTATTTTTAGACAACTGAATCAAGATGTATATGCGGTGAATTTGTGATGTGTGTGTAAAAATACATATATCTGATCCACTTAACTGAGGATCTAGCTTGTGATGAGTTTATGGAGTACCTATACAGGCTGCTTCTTAGAAACATATCTGATATTTTACCATTTTATAATTCTGACCCATATGCAAATAAACATGATTGAGGCTATCTAATTGGCAAAAAGCAGTAGCTTCTATGCTCAATTTCACTGACCTTAATTCTTATTAACGGGCACTTAGATTTTTTGCACCTCTATCATTCAGAAGTGGTAACTTCATTTCAGAAAAGTGGCCTATCAATAAACACATTTTGACCTAAGCAACAAGGAAGTCATTTTATACAGACTGATATAGATTGTTGACAACATAATAAGGCAACTCAGCTTGGCACAAAATACAGTTATCTGGGCAGGACTGTTAATCCCAAGATGAATAATGCATTATCAAGTCTTGGGGTATAGGGAGAGGAATGTATTTCAAATAGTTTGTGTGTGCAGTTAATAAGGTTCGCACAACATGGTAAGCCAAACTGCAGATTGTAGTTAATGAGGGGAAGAGTGTAACCATGAGTCCTGGTTCAGACAACACACAAAGCCAAACCTTGGCTTAGGTAGGCACAGCAGTAACGAGGACTAAGGAGGATCAAAAAGTACCTGCGAGCTCCTCTATGGGAGCCCACATGGTTGCATGTTCTTGCTAAGCCAGGTTGGCTCACATTGTTGCACAAGCCAGGTCAATAATATTGAAACTGGATGACATTCCCTAAGAACCTGCCCTTTCTTTCCACTGTAATGTACAAAGGTCAAAATCAAAATTTTCATTCCCACAATTCCATATGTGGTTGAATATACACATACATTCTTGCAGAAGCAGGCTTCTTCACATACTTCAGTGGAATGGGCTATGAACAGGAAGATCTTGTGGACAGAGTTGCGGTGCAAGCTACCAGGTCCGTAAGGATCTCCTGGATGGGGCCACATGATTACCAAGCTCACGAGGGTGCAATGGCATTATATGCCTCTCAGATCACTGCTTAGCCCACGGGTTGTCAACCTGGTCCCTACCGCCCACTAGTGGGCGTTTCAGGATTCTAGGTGGGCGGTAGACGGCTGTACGGCACAAGCTGAATCCTCCTTCCATCGAGCACTGGTGGGCAGTAAGGAAATTTTACCATTGAGAAAGATGCATTAGTGGGTGGTAGGTATAAAAAGGTTGACTACCCCTTAAGCCCAGGCTTCCTCAACCTCGGCCCTCCAGATGTTTTTGGCCTACAACTCCCATGATCCCTAGCTAGCAGGACCAGTGGTCAGGGATAATGGGAATTGTAGTCTCAAAACATCTGGAGGGTTGAGGCTGAGGAATCCTGCCTTAGCCTAAAGGCAACTGACATGAATAAGGTACATTGCTTACTAGCAATGCAATCCTATGTAAATTCCTATGAGGAATGGAAGTAAATTCCAATGAAGGACTTACTCCCAGGTAAGTGTATATCATTAGTATACTGGACTCTTTTATAAAGTGTAAAGAAAACTCAACATATTTAATCTTTAAAAAAATTCACTTAAGCTACAGCAGCCAAATTGACCAGAAATATTCCCCCTTTTATACCAGTGCTTTCAAACATTTAAAGAGTACACAAATATATGCTTTCTGTGGGAAATATCTAATTACAGAATTAGGTTTTCATTGTCACTAGCTTGCGTTTGCTGCAAAGAACACCACTCTGCAAGCGACAGTAAAGAGAATATTAGCATCGGATATTCTTCTGTCGCTGTGGGGTATGGTGTACTGAATTTGGGGGAAAGAGCTCAGTTTGGGTTAACACCAATAATACTAATGTTACTAATAAAAACCCTCCGAGCTGCACTTGTAGATCACAGATCTTCCCTTACAACCGTAAGCACCGGGCCTTCTCTTTGAAGATGCTCACGATGCATTTAAGATATACAATGCCATAAAATCATAAAAATGGAATGCAGAGAATTGCCTTGAGAAACCATTAGCTTTGAAGGAATGTCTAGACAACTGTGTCAACAAATGCAAATAATTTATGCTTCTCCGTTTCTCTCCAATGGATGGCCCCATGCTGAGTGTACACAAACTTAGAAGAAAAAGGCATGTCATAATCATAGGAGCAGGGAGGGTTACGGAATCACACAGAAATTCAAGTTAATCTTGACTAGAACTTCAGAAATTGCTTTCCCGTTGTCAGCCAGAAGAGTGTTGCTTGCCCCTGGTTTGTTTTGGCCTGGGATTAGCATATATGCACGTGAATGGTGAGTAGAATCTGCAGAACACGGCTCTCGTTCTGACTTCATTCAGTTCAGTGGAGCTTACGTGAGAGTAAGAAACACTTGGCGGCTTGTGCCCACTTCCTCCGAGAAGGTGTGAGGATGGAAGCTCCGGTCTCTCATTGTCTGAACTATTCACTCAATAAGGGGGGGGGGGATTCAAATGACCCCAAACTTTAGTGCAATCTCTTACACCAAGCAGCCATGTGATTTTGGAATCAATGCTTTTGTCAAATATATTTTAAGGCACTTCAGTAGGTATTTTAAATATATATATGTATATATAAGTATCTATAAAAATAAAATAAATGCCGAAGCAACATTCACATATGCCCATCTTCTGAATTGTCTCTGTGTATGTACAAAATAGTACATATATACATTCATTGGATCTCTTCCACTGTTAAACTTTCACTGGCATCTTGGGCTGCTTTGTTAATTTCAGTGCCTGCAAGCAGTAAAACACAGCATCAGTTTGTTTGCATTGAAAGAAGCAGCAGCAGCAAAGTTAAACAACCCAATGTACTTGAAATAAATTGGTGATAGGTTTCCTACAGTAGGAGGGAGATGCTGGTGTCTCTGGCCAACTCTTCCCCGAGTGTCTCGTGCTGCTAAATTACAAGGGGTGTTTCCCCGCTATCTTGCTAATTTTCTTCTCCTCCACCTTGTGCAAGAATTCTTCTGGGATTAGAAAGGATCAAAAAGACTTTAGCTTTTTTCTACAAATCACCTCACGATGGGCTATAACATACCGTTTCTTCCTTTTCTCTCTCCCTCACACCTGGAGACATGACACTTTCTTATTTCTCTGACACTGACTGGCAGCATACCCTACTCCTCTCTCACTCCTGGCAATTCCTAAAGACAGGGAACTGGAATCACACATCTGATAAAATGCGGACGATGAAGCTTGGTAACTTTTAAGAAGCCATCTGTTGCAGATTTCCTGGGAGAAAAAAATCCTAGGTTATCCTTTCCTGTTAAGAAAAGTTTAGAGTGGCACCACTGCATTTCCTAGAGGAGAAAGATGGCAGCACTGGGCATCCAAGGCAGGCCACAGGGTGGCCCCGGGAAGAGAAAGCTCCTCCTTGGACACTTAGAAAAGAAGAGCATAAGAACTTAGGAAGAGCCTGCTAGAATGACATCTAGTCTAGCATTATGTTCTCACAGTGGCCATCCAGATGCCTGTGGAAAACCTGCAAGCTTCCAGCAGCTGGTATTCAGAAACATTACTGCCTATGACCATGGAGTCATGAGCACAGCCATCATGGCTAGTAGCCACTGATAAGCCTTCTCCTCCTGAATCCTTTTCCAAAGTTGGGAGCCCTCACTGCCTCTTATCGGAGTGAATTCCATGGTTTAACTGTGTGTTGCACTGCTTTGCTGCCCCTTTCTTGAAGAAGCCTCTGGCACTGTCAAATGCCTTGTGATAAGACTCCTGTTGGCTTTATAGTAGTGAGACCTGGTACCGTAGTAGTTCTGACAGTACTGAAAGGTCTCATTAGCTCTCCATATTTGGTTGACCCAGTTTCAGGCCTAATTCCAGTGTTTGTTGGTCTGTTTTCTTTTTTTAAAAAAATCATATGAGAAATTGCACTCATGTAAATTATGGGCACATATATGTAACGTGAGTGTTGCTGTCAGGTTCCTTCAATGTTAAAACTCATTACTGTGTGCTGAAAAGTTCCCAACAGCTTGTGAACCATGATATGGGTATTCATCTTATATTTAAACATCTTTAAAAAACAGTCAGACAGGCTATTGAGAAAGCATTAACAAAACAGATGGAACATAGACCACAATGCTCTCGTAAAAAGTGCACTATTTGTTTCTTAAATTTGAGAATTAGGGTTAATTGTATTAAATACATTACAAATGAAGACACATATATTTGCAACATTGTTTGGGAAAATGAGATCTTTGGTGTGTGGAGGCTTCTACAGTACTACTTGCCGGAATAGAAACGCCCTCTTGTCGACGAACCTCTAAATATTTAAATTCTACTTCATGAAGAAATCACATGTTGGTATCATAATTAAGGAAGGATGTCACTGTAGAGCTGAGTACAATGACTGGATAACAGTTTTCCACCAGGAAAGAAATGCCAAAGTGAAGCCAAGGAGTTGATAGAAAATAAACATCAAGGTGAAGTTGACATGTTTACTTTCAAAGCAGGAGACCATTATCCAGGCACAACATCAAAAATCTATTGTAATTATTGCTACTGAACCAAGAATGAACTTCCCTGATTTACAAAAATAATAATATTGTCATGTAATTAGAATAATATTCTTGGAAAAATAACCTACAAGACCAGAAGACGAACAGTGGTATGGCAAAATGACAAATGATCAAAATAAATCTGCCAAGCAACATAGCCTGGTTAATTAAAACTAACAAGAAAAGAGACCTGACTTTGGATGCATCTCGGAGGAAAAAGGCAAATGCCCTACTAGATTTGGGGGAAACAAAACCACCCACAAAGGGGCCTTTTTAGACTTTACTGGGCACACATGCATGGATGAAAGAAAGAGTCACAATTTCCTGTCTTTGGAAATTTTCTAAATGCCTCCCCTTCATTGTTTATGATATCTAGGCAGAGGAAGAGCAGATACTTTATTGTGCAGAGAACCTCACCTAAGCCTTGTACAAGGACAAAATGTGGCACGGTGCTTCAGGTGCAGTGAGCATCTCTGGGTATGCCTGCAGGTCCTATTTACTGATGTGCTTTTTCCGTGCAAAATGATTGCCAGAAGTCCACACAAAGCACACATTCAGCCCAGCCTAATCTTGTCTGCAGACTGGTATGATCATGGAGTGGCTCTGCCAGCACCTGAACAGCAATGGACACAACAGTTCTCTAATCTTATCTTTCTCCCCCTAGATCTATCGTAATGAACTATGCTTCTGGCCACAATTCCTTACCTTTTGTCTAGAAATCATCCAAGACTTTATTGTTGGTACCAACACGCTACCGAGGAGAATCTGAGCCGGGTGATAGATAAGTAAAGGGACTGAGATTAAGGATAGGTGTTCGTAGCCTTCAAATACTATCTTCAGCATTGGTATTCCTGTGGACAGAAAGACAGCTAAATTTAGTACTGCTTTGACTGATGTATTTTCTTTGTCGGGGATCACAGGAAAGCATTATACTTTTTATAACATTTCACTAAGATTTCAAAAAAGAAAACAAACGAAAAAAGATAGTTCAGAAGACACAGATGTAGTAGGAGGCAGAAAAACTAATTCTGCAGTGAAGAAAAGCCCCTTTTCCTTTTGGCAAAAAGGAACAAGACAGAATGCTGGAGAGACTCCAAGAACAAATCTCCCCTCCGTTCGAAAGCGGCATTCTCTCAGCCAGAGGCTGAATGCAAATTTCTAACCTGCTAGAGGCCAACTGTACAAAATATTGGGGGGTGACCTAGATTCCCCCACCCTCTCGCTTTCCTTTATCTCAATGCCAAATTGCTTACCTTCTCCCCCATTTATGATATTCCTCACGGTCGCTGAGCCTACTCTCTTTTCCAAAAACAAATATGTTCTCTTTGCAGTGAAAGGGGAACATTTGCACCTCGGAATGGAAAAGGAATCCTTACCGCTTTGCCCAGGACATTTCGGACAACTGGTGCATCAAAAGGAATGACTGATTGTTTACCTAGCAGTGCCTTCAGTTGGGGTGGTTGGGTCTATAAGAGGCCTCCAGGTTACATATTATTGCTATAAAGTATTCCTGGAATGTTAGAAAGCTTGTGTGTGTGTGTGTGTATATAATACAGTTACAGGAATGTTAGAAAGCAAGCAAGCAAGCAAGCAAGCAAGCAAGCAAGCAAGCAACAAACAAACAAACAAACAAACAAACAAACAAACATTACACTGTTACAACAGGACAATGTCTACTCAAGAGGCAAGTCCCATAGAGTTGAATAGGGCTTACTCCTGGGTAAAGGATTGTGGCCCAAAACCCTTTTGGAAATCAAGCCCAATGTAGTGCCATTAAATCCTACAAAGTTTTGAATGAAGAAAAGAAACTACATGAGGATGTGCACGCTTGTTTGATTTTTGGTCTTTTGTCTGAGAAGGGATGCTGGATTCTTTGAACAACATTACAAACATGGAAACAAAGCCTATTGTAAATCCCAGGCCACTCTTGGATATTTCAGTCCACAACGTTTGTTAATGTAACTATGGAACAGGAGCAGTGATTCAAACGACAGTGACAGGAGCAGGTGCCACTATAACAAAAATAGCAAAGCACTGCTGAGAAATTTAAATCTTTAAGATGGGTAGCAAAGAACCAGAGGTGCTATGCTTAAAAGGATTTGGTTATCTTTATTTTCATCTGTCCACTCCAGTTTCTTTCATCACTTATAGTACATAAATTCTGATGTAATGGAATACGATAGGAACACCAACATTAGATCTCTTTAGTATAAAGTTGTGCAGCATCTTGGCACACACAAATATATATATTTTAAAACATAGCAAATCCAGCTACTTTTCTAAAATGTTCAAAAAGTTAAGCATAGCTTTTTAAAAAGTGAATTTCAGAAAAATGGTTCACATTGTTACATTAGTCTTCCCATAGATGCATCAGTTCCCGTGTTTGACGGCTGCTTTCAGTGTGTTGTTTTTTTAAAGGGGAAACATTTGAAATTATTATTCAAACCCGATTTGTAAGGAATGGAAAACAAGTGTTAACAATGTTGCTCCTGCTGTTCATGGACCCGGAGGAAACAAATGAGAACCAAAATTCAGGAACCTGCCAGGAACTTTGCTACTATCCTCCCATCCCTCCACCTATCCTACCAATTTCTGCAAGTGAAATCAGGAGGGGGGATGAAACCAAGACTGTTTCCCCCACTAGGGCATTGGAACTCTTATCCATTTCCTTGGAAGTTCTACTATGTTCAGTGGGTTTTACTCCCAGGTCAGGGGCATTGCTAGGGAGTGAGCCAGCGGACTTGAGTCCTGGGCCTTTTGTGCCTTCTGATGCTTTACTGTGTAAGGCATGTCTGGAATATCGCTTTGTCGGATTGCCTGAAGTGATACACAGTGGACCAACCAATCCAGAACCCTGCTGGGCTCCTGCTGGCAAAATGGAGGAGAGCTCTTCCACTCCTCTCCCATGATTTTTCTTAACTATTTCCCTCCTACTGAAAACACTGGGAGGGAAATCAAAGGGTCTCCAGGGTGGACTGAACTCACCACCTTGTTTGGGGGCATGTAAGGGGACTGAAGTGTTGGGTCCTTTGGATAGAGCCATTTCTCAGGTTCACACCCAGCATGTACCCAAATCTCCCATGGTTTGGTCCTACCAACAGTGGAAATCTGATATTGGTAGGGAAAGGGCTGTGGAAGTTTCTCTGACAATAGGGAGGAGACCTTCAAATACAGGTCTCACTCTCCAAGGATGGGACTTCCTACGTCCTCATGGTTAGGAAACACAAAAACAAACTGGAGCAATCTGGTCTCTTGAATGATCAAAGCATTTCAGAACATAAGACCACAAGTCAAGACGCACAAGATTGCTCTAATGGAGAGAAAAAAAGATGGAAAGAAGTAATTTCCAAGAGTACCTTCCATCCCTTAGTAAATAAGATACAGCTTTCTACTCTTACATTATCATAAGGGATATCCTGCCTTTCCCTATTTTGCTTCTTTAGCCCCACCCCATCTTCCTGAGGCCATATTTTAATTACCATAAGAAGACACTGTTCTGTCTCCTACAGTCTGAGTACTTAAGTACTGAAACACAGTACACAAAGTATTTAAGAACAGCCCTGATAAGTCTTTAGTCCCCTGTAGCTCTATGAAAAAGCAAATTTCCTATATATGCAGCATCCTAATTCCCCTCCAATATCACAGGCTAACCCCAAAGCAAGCAGGGCTACTCTTCAAACTAGTAGTCAACTCAAGCAGGAAGGTCTACCCCTGTGGTGGTACCATGTAACTTCAGACTTTCCATAGTCTCTTGCCTCTTAATGACTGTGAATCTTTTACATTTAAACAACCCCCTCCCTGAAATACAGCATTTGTACTTCACATTTTCACAGTCACTACGCACACACACACACACAGTATTTTTAAAAACTTGCAGGGTAGGAAAGTATTTTCACATAAATTTAAATATGACTCTCTTTCTATCCCGCTATCACTGCAACCACAGAAATGAAGCAAATAAATTTTAATGCTCCAAGGTACTGATTCTGTGTCACCATGGTTGACAGGATCCATGCAAGCTTCAGGAGATGGCATTTGACTTTATGAAAGTGAGCACTCTGCACGCATTTACAATTTTACAGGGACTTTAAGCTGTCATGCTGAAAAATGTTTATAAAACATTAATCAAAAATGCCTTTTTAATACAATGCATTGTCTGAAAGATGTTAGCAGGCACATATTGTAAATGGATTCTTTTTTTCTGACTAAAGTAATTTCTACCAAAAGCATTTCCCCCTCTGCTGTACAAGTGCACAGCGAGGATAGATAAAGAGCACTTTCTCAGCACATTACTACCTGATCCAAACACTTGGGAAATCACTAATGTACAGCACGCCATATTTCCATGTCACACATGACACATTTGTCTAAAATTACCCAACAGAGTTTGACATTGCAGCCTATTCCTTCGCTGAGCTTTCAACTGACATCTGCCAAGCAAGAACTTCAAGTAAGAGCTTTTTTTTTCTTTAACAAGGAACCAAGAGTTTTCTTTTATCCTATACCCAGGATGGAAAGGATAAAAAAGTAAGAGCGGGAGCTCAGGTCTCCCACCCCCCGTTTTAATATGTTTATTTTATGCTCCTTGAATCTCTGTGCTTTCCTCAGAGTAGCATTTGTCACTTGCTGCTTGGCACTGCTATGATTTGAGAGAACTTCTCTTTGTTACTACCGAAATATTGGTTATCCTTCACACAAGTCACGGATCCCCCCCAAATTTCTTTCTTACTCCACCATTTAGATTTCTTTTCCCTATGCAGATCCAAACCAACAATTCATTTTAGAAGTCTCTCACACATCCAATCATTTATGTATACATGTAAGTAAACAGAGATATTTTACTTACAGATTGGGCATTACAGAAAAAGATAAGGTGTGTTCATGTAACACGGATGTACTGGGGGAGGAAAACCCTCCTGCTGTACAATAGCCTGCGACCCTTACCCCACTTAGAAATAATATTGCTGTGGGCACAGAAAAAGAAAAACAACCTATTGAAGAGTGTTTTTCCCCTTTCCTGCACAATCTAGGCTTCATAGCAGTAAAAAGTGTCATTTGTTTATACAGACTTACACATGATTGTAGTGAACCACAAGCCTTTTAGAAAACTGGAACTCCAAACAAAAATTAGGAAGTTATTTGGCTGCACTAACCAATTTGTTTCACATGCACTTAACACTGGGATCAAATTGAGGAGGAATGAAAAGGACGAAGTTCAATGTAGTGTCTTCTAAAAAAGCACAAGTCTTTTGCATTCCCTTTCCCTGAAGGGGTAGCCAATGAGATGCTCTCCAGATGTTGCTGGACAACCAGCCTCATCATTCCTGACCACTGGTCATGCTGGCCAATGGGAACTGTGATCCAAAGTATCTGGCAGCCACCAGATTCGGGAGTCTAAGTGCCATAGAGTGGATCCCACAATGATGGCCACACTAACTACAATGGTTGAGGATAAAAAGCCATGCTGCTCTTTCTGGGTCATGCTACAGCTTAGTTATGTTACAAACTGAAGTGTGTCTGTGAAAACACCCTCAGACGAAATAATTTGTCTATGTGATTGGCATTTGAGTCTACTTTGCCTTATGATTCATCCCAGGCAGCTAGGCAAAGTTGAACTGTGGGAATGTGCATTTACAGAGGCGCTATTAACAATCTCTCTATAATCTGGGGTGTCTCAAAAAGCAATGCAGCAAAGTCCCCTAAGTGTATTTTCATCAATACTAGCCACTAGTGTACATTTATGGGTGACTGCATCAAAACCCATCAATAGATCAGTAAGTATTAATGAGAGAATTTGTTGATGGCTGGAAGGTAGCCATCCATCAATGCGGCATAAACTGCCTTATATGATGATGTTTCATTGAAGTGTTTGTGAGAAATCAGAGTCAACTAGTATTATTTAGGCCACAAACGTCCTGATGGATCTATGCAAAAGGAGGAGTTTTGTTTTTCGTAAGCTGTAATATAAATATTTTCTCAGTACATTTAATTTCAAAAATCAATACAGAAAGACACCAACACGAAAACCACCTCTGGAACAGTATGGAGGGGAGAGGGAAGCATGAAACACTTCCATTAAGGCTAAAAAAAATACCCCCACCCTAATATTTAATGACAGAATGTAAAGGCAATTCTGGAACTCTTTCTTTGGAACTACACATTAGGAGAAAGAAGTATATGAAAACAGGATCAGGCTCCCATGTCCTGATGTCATCACATTGAATTTTTTGCTTTAGCCACTAGTGGCTGATGCAGAGTGAGACTGGGGGAAACGTGCAACATGACAAGGAAACAAACAAGTTTCCTTAAACGTAGAGTGGACAGGGAAAAGACAACATGGGAGAATACTATTGTTGGAAGAAATTCAAGTTTCACCAAAGGTTTGTTTCTGTCCTAGAACTCTTGTGAAAGACAAAGGCTGAGTATATTGTGAAGAACACAAAGCCTGGGATTCAGAGCAGGGGTGGGTTTTTTCTTTTGTTTGCCAGAGAGCACGATTCACCTTTGGCCAACCCTCTAGGGGCTGAAGGCCAGTAGCAGATGTGGCTAAAAGTGAGTGCCGCCCACACTCACTCTTGTGTGCACTCACAAGTACCCCATACACATGCAGAACAAATCCAAGTGCAAGACAGAGGACTCACATACAGAGTTACACAGCTCTCTGCCTCAGTTGTCTGAGCAGATCATCTGAGGAATAGGGTTTTCGCCCCCCCCCCTTATCCATCAAATGTTAAATCTGATGAGAATGGAGAAGGGGTTTTAAACTGTCATCAAGGCACTAGGGCTGGACCAAGTTGATTAAAGCAGAGCTGTGTTTACTATTAAGTTTGTTTTCTTTTTGTCACCACCATTAAAATTGTGAGAGCCAGAAAAAAATTGCAAGAGGCGGTGGCGGTGAGGAGGCCGGTGATTACACCCCTACCCACCCACCCCTATTTTTTTCTTTTTTCTACTGGTTGAAAGTCAATCACATTTTCCTTCCCCATGGCTTTTTGTATGAAAGAAAATTTCCTTGTTAAGTTTATTTTGTTTTCTTTTTCTGTTAGGGAAGAAATGCTTTTCTGAAAATGAAAGAGTGAAAGAAATATTTTTTCTTTTTATTTTGCTGATCTTCCTTCTCAAAGTTTTTGCATGAGAAACTTGATAGTATTGTGTGCATAGAAAGACTCTCTGTAGGAAGTAATGATTCTGAATCCCAGATTAACTGCAAGGCCTTCATAACACTTGGGGAAAACAAGGGAAAGACGTACATTGTCCTAAGCGTGTTTCTCACTAACAATAGGTTCAGGTCACTGGTTCACAATGTTCACATTGCCACAAAAAGGATGCTCAATATAAAAGGAAAAAGGAAAGAAAAGCAGTAGAAAGAGGGGAAAGTTTAGCACTTCTTGGTGCTGTTTTCTTTTAGAGTAAATGAAAATATGAAAAGGATACAAGTGTTCGATCTATTCCTTGTTTTTTTCCAGTGGGTTTGCACAGCTTGGAAATGATGTTTAATGGATGGTCTGAGCACTCTCTCCAGATGCTAACGATGAAACATTTAATGCCAACATCTGAAGATGCCAGCCTCAGATTCAAAAACACCTACACCTGTCTGACTGTGTTGTAGTAGCAATTAGTTAACAGAGAATTAAAAAATGAATCAAGTCACGACGAGATTGATTTTAAAAGTTGTGTGGGCCATAAAATGGGACAACAGTACATGTGCTATGAGTGGTAGCTTATCGTGGTTTAGTACCACTCAGATGGTGACTGCCTTAGTTAATATTAAGTGACTGCGCACACAGGCAGTGCCCTCATTTCTTACACAAGCACAGCTCTGGCTTCATTGCTAACAACCAAACTTGCCAGCTGTTTGAACCATTATGTTAGTGAATAAAGAACTCAGCTGGTATATATAGAATAAGACATGAATTCAAATACTATATGGTTAAATGACAGTACACAGAAAATATACATCTTAGAAACAGAGAACTAAAACACCATCGGTTTCCATCTCATGAGATACAACTCTCACTCCCCAACAAAACTTCTATGGGATTGAGTTATACACCCTTGAAACTTGTATCTCCAGTAATATGTTTATTTCAGTAACTTTACACAATTTGAGGTAGCGCAAGAAATAAAATGACGTAAAAGGCAAACTTTTACATCAGTTATGCAGAAAATAAAAATTCATCCTAACTGCTTATCAATTGATTATATATCTTATGTTACAAATATCATAAATGTTCCAAATGGGTTTTACATTGTTATTTAATTTGAATGCTTAGAATCCTTCCTGTTTGGCAACACAATATAGATAAAAATCAGAACGTATCAGGCATTTTCTTTTTTTATGAGTTAAGGTTTTAGACGATATGTGAGACTTTAGGGAAAGATGCATTCACATATATGTCACCGGACAACAAACAAGCTCAAAAAAGAATAAAAGAATGCTGGTGAATGAATCAGCCTTGGTTGGATTTTTTTTCTTTGGGGGGGGGGATCTTTACTCCATTTGCAATCCAGAACAGAAGCCATTTGCTGTGGTATAGCTCTGCAGTCATCCTATATACATCACCGGAATTTCAGAGTTGTTGGCATCCATCTGTCTTGGGAGACAATGGAGGAGTGCGCCATTGGAAGTGAAGTCAATCTTTTGAGAGAATTACAGTGCCTGCTGTGGCTGTACAGACCGATATAGGAGAGACATGTTTTGTTGCAGCTGGAGCAGATGAAGGCATCTGGTTGTGCTGCTGCAGATGCACCATGACGTTTCTTCTCTCTGCGCTCCTCCCAGCAGTCATTCCTCCTCTGCTCACTGCTGTGGATACACAACTTAACTGTTTGTCTCGAGGCACTGCAGTTGTCTGCAAGGGATTCCCACATGGCAGGGTTGATGTTGCCAGCCTTCATGTCTTGTTTGCAGACATCAGTTGGTCTGAAAATGGGACTGGAGCCTGAAGCCACTTCCCCGTAGAGGACATCCTTGGGGATCCTTCCCTCTTGCATTCTGTGGACATGTCCAAGCCAGTGTAGATGCCGCTGAGACAGGTGTACAAACATGTGGGAATGTGGGCTTGAAAGAGTCTCTGTCCTGCCATCCCATGCCCCAAATCTTCCTGATGCAGCACATGCGAAAGGCATTGCTCCTAATTAAGTTGCCCATGATTCACTTCCTTAAAGTGGTGGACTCAACACACACGCCTGGTCTGTCTTGCCAGTACGTTTGCCCAGCTCAGTGTCAATGGAGAAGTTGCTGGTTATGGTAGAACCCAGGTAGAAAAATTGTCTACCACCTCAAGCCATGTTCAAATATATAAAAGGATGTCACACAGAGGAGGGAGAAAGGTTGTTTTCTGCTGCACCAGAGAAGTGGACACGGAGCAATGGATCCAAACTACAAGAAAGAAGATTCCACCTAAACATTAGGAAGAACTTCCTGACGGTAAGAGCTGTTCGACAGTGGAATTTGCTGCCAAGGAGTGTGGTGGAGTCTCCTTCTTTGGAGGTCTTTAAGCAGAGGCTTGACAACCATATGTCAGGAGTGCTCTGATGGTGTTTCCTGCTTGGCAGGGGGTTGGACTCGATGGCCCTTGTGGTCTCTTCCAACTCTATGATTCTATGATTCTATGTGGTCACCAATGCTGATGGGTGGAGTGCTGGCAACATTCAGCCCCAGGATGTTGGTCTTCATCAGGCTTATGGTAAGGCTGAACTCCCTGCAGGCTTGGGCAAAATGGTTGATGAAACTCTGTAGAGTTTTCAAGTACTTGAACAGAAACAACACTCAGAATTGGTGAAAAAGGAAAGTGGTGTCCATTGAAAAGAAGCGGGGGTGGGGGATGTTTAGGTCCACCTGCAGTGCAGTGGGATGGCTTCCCACCTGATCTGCCTGCACTTTGAGTACTACACAGATACGATGCTTTCAAACATCTTCAACATTTTAAAGCCTGTGTGTAGGAGACATCTGTAGCCTACACCAGTTTGGGATAAAGGAATGTTGAATCATGAGCAAACTGGGATTTCCTCGTGGGTGACCTGTCAATAATCTGCTAGGTATAATGCCATTTTTTAAAGTAGATAAATTAACTTTAACTGCACTTTGGGTGAGAGAGACAGTAATATGGTCTCCTGTGTCATTATCGTTTTACATCTGGATATGAGATTTTAAAGAAGAGAGATATGTTTATAAAGAGGCATGAACTTGCTGCTGTCATTGAAAAGCTGCAATCTGGTTTTTAGTGTCTGATCCAATTAAATGTATATCTGGGAAGACACACAACCAAATAAATAATTGGAGAGGTGCAATTCTGAAATGACAATTGTTATTCATTGATCCCCCTTTTGCAAGTTGAGATTGAGAGATGTAAACTTCAAGTGAATGTGATCTCCTGGGTGAGATTCTTCAGTTCAAACACAGTAAACAACTGTTGTTCTCTGATGCACATTTTAGTATTGCTGCAGGCAAGCTTTCTAAATATTAATTCAAAATCTACTACAAGCAGACTGCAGAGATGAATTGAGAACATCAGGGAGGCACTCTGGTGATGGCGTTCCTGCCCACGTCAAAGGTTTAATCCAGAGAGCCTACATTCCAGGTCAAATAAATAACAGATTCCGCCAATTAGGAGGTATCATCCCATATGTTCACAGGTGGGGGGAGGCAATTAATTAATGTGTCCAATATCACACACTGTTTACTCACATAAAGTCAGTCTCCCATATAACCATTTCTCTTTACTATTTACTCTTAAATTTTCCCTCACTTCATTCACTGCTTATAGCTGTATATTGTTATAGCACCTATAACAGTGATTAATCCAGCAAGCTAAGAAATACTAGTTTGAGAAGACAAGCTTTACTCCTGGAGTAAAGCTGTACCCCAGTTATCCTTTGGATGACTGCAAGGGATCTGGGGGGCATCCCAACCTAATCACCCACTTCTTCCATGATACCCCAAAACTACTGCCCAGAGCAACAGCTTGGATTGACTGTGCACTCAGACCAGCCAGCATCTAGCTGGAATGCATCTAACCGGAATGACGAGTTAACTTTCCTTCCCTCTTTGCACTAGGCAAGGAGCAAGTAAAGTGAGGACAGCAATAAAAAGACCCTGTGACCCTGACTAGTGTTAGCATAAGCACAGAACACCACGGCGTTGAGAAAGTTGGAACAACAGTGATTTCACACTTGGAGAGGTAAGGAGACCTCTTTGATACCCACTCTAGGTTTCTGTAAAAGAATGGGATATTCACCATGCCTATCCTCAAATTAGGTCATGATTCAATAGAGTTAAGATAAAATTGCAAGTGTTTCAGAGACTGCAACAATCAACTCCATTTAATCTGTGCAAAGTAATATAAGCTTATCGTTTATTCATATAAGGAAGCTCCTTAAATCCATGCTAGGGAAAAAACCTCTTTGCAATTCTTTAGACACATTAGGCTGTTCTATTAGCCAAATCAGAAAGCTCAGCCAAAGCTCATAACATGGTAATTATTGACATTTTGCTGATCATATATATTCAACATGAGAACCATGGAAGGCATGATTACTTATTCCTGGTATTAAAACTAAAATGTTTGGGTGCAATCCAGCCTAAGTTAAACACTTGCAAGTCTCACCAATTTCAATTATTTTTAAAAAGCTAAATACACGAATAACAATGTGACCATGTCATTATTTCTAGTATTTATACACTGCAGGTCCAAACACTGTAATGAATGGTAACTTTAAAATGGGTTTTCCATCCTCTGAATTTCTGGGTAATCTGCTGTACTCATTGTGAACTGGCAACTTGTAGCCGGCAGTTTCATCTCTATAGTATAAGCAAATTAACTTCTCCAAAGCGCTGGGGCTGCACATCAACTGCAGGCAACAAAGCCTGCAGTATTGTTCTAGATGAACCATCCTGATAGTTGCGGTAGTTCCTCTAGGCCTCCCTTCTCCTGCAGAATTAACCCCAGGGAATGACATCATGTCAGGGTTTCCAGATGGATTATGTGAAGCCATAGCTCAATGTCATTTTCAATAGCCAAGCTTATAATTAAAGGTCAAATAGTCACTTCATCTGCAATCAATCAATAGAAGAAGTACTAATACTAAGCACTAATCAATCAATGGCAAATACACTAATAAAAGCCATGCATCAAATGTCTTGTGTTTCATGTGCTTGCATGTACTAGGCATGCATGTTCCAAAGAGGCAGAGAGAGAAAAGAACAAAATGAGAGCAAATATGCCTGAGGGAATTCTCAGGTGCCACATTTATCTTCGCTAGTGAGATTTTATATCCCTAATTATCTAGTTAAACAAAATACAAATAAAAGTGATGTCATGGCAGAAATTATGCATTCTTGTTAAAAAGAATGAGCGGAGTTCAGTTTCTATCAAAGCTGATGTTATTAGATGAAATATACCAAGGAGCAATGTCAGGGAGGACTGTATGTTTTTTCGTGTGTGTGTGTGTTTTGATCCATACAAATTCAACCTATGCACCCTGTGCCTTGAGGAAATGCAGGTACATCAACTGTTCTGTCTACAGAAGGAAACCCAACATATGGGAGGGAACTGTGCTTGTCTCAGTGTTGAGTGAGAGCTTCTTCATGGATCCAAGCAGAGGAAGTGGCAGATGGCCTCCTGAGATGCCGCATGTGGGAATTAGTTGGTTTCATAATACGGTGTGGGAGAAGTGCCTTACAAGAGTCTTCTCATGCTTCTCTTATTACCACTTCTAAGGCTTCAAAGCTGTCATCTTTCCTCCTCCTCTGCTGGTGCTATGCTGCACTCCCCAGGGAATGGACGCAAGGCACCCTGTGGAGGCTTCACATGCCAGAATGTGAAAAATCAGTTTAAGCTCCAAGTGAAATGGCTTTTGTTGCAGGAGGCCCCTAAGTGCTCTTGTTTGCTTAGTGGTGCTGGAGTTTTGAAGGCAGATAAAAACATCCTCACAGCGGACTTAAAAGAAGGCCCTGAAGTTCACTGGTGCCCTTAAATATTCAAACACAAGTGTTAAAAACAGAATCTTGCTTCTCTCCTAAATCTGTTCAGGTAAATTACAGTGGAACACCACAACAGACAAGTTGTCATTCGTTATGAAGTCGGCAGCAAAAGTCTTGTTGGTTTCCTGGGTAGAAAGATCTGGCCTTGGGAACAGACGATAGTAGATTAACTTAATTACTATTCCAGAACAATGTGACTTTAGACAAAACATCACTCCCATGTTGTCAGGGGCCTCAATCCAGAGATTCCATTTATACTCCCCCCCCCCGAACTGCAGCATCTTGTCCCATTGCGTCCCCTGAAACCTCAGAAAACACACCACAAACAAATCTGCTCTAAAAAGCTGGCAGATTAAACATACTTTCACAATTATTCCAAAGCTTCCTGACTAGGACCTCTGGTAAATTTTATGACAAAAAAATACTTTTCTAAATATAGAAAATTTTAGATCAGAGTACAGTACTTAGGAAATTTGTAACACAGCAATCTACCTTTTTCGGATCAACAATAAACCCCAGCTGGCAACCAAGGGACCCACTTTTATTTTTAGCCACTAGAATCCATCTTTCTTCTTCTCTTCTCTTTCCTTAGTCTTTCTCCTATTACTTTCTTCTATTTTCACTTATCTTAAAAAATGTAATTAAACAAGGAAATTTGTAGAGAAGCTACTGGTGCAATCCATCTTATGTCAGTAACCGCATGCTTATTCAGGAGCTCTCTGCCCATAATGGCGTCTAAAGACAATGGCAGACATTCACCTCTTCTGTCTCTTTACTCTGCAATAGTGGTTTCAGATAGCATAACCACCTGATCAGCTGATGCTTCCAGTGAGGTAAACACTCAAATCACTTAGCTGGTGCAAGACTTTTGCTGTTCATAGACAAGATCTCTTAAAAAGAAAAAAATAAATATTTTCTATAGTATCTGCACCCAAGGCAGCATACAGGGATAAAAATGAACAAAGCACAAGTTTAAAAATCTGCAACAGAAGGGGGGGGGGGTTTCAATATTAAAACCAAAACAACTTAAAGGATACTTCAACATTATTAAAAGTCCATCCAAAAACAACAACACCTTTTCAGATCCTGTCTCAAAAGGGGAAGAAATGAGGTTGTTGGGTCTTCCCAGGAAGGCCATTCAGACATACTGGCATCACCACTGAAAAGGCTTGTCCTTTGCCTCTGCCCTCCTTCTGGCAACTCCTGCAGCCAAGCTGGTGCCAAATGTATTGCTTTCCTTTCCTTTGGATCACATCAGTGAGGCTGAAAAGGGGTGGGTGTCCTTGTTGTCTGGGCAGCCCTGGGGTTGTCACTTTAGAGCTGCTAACGCAGTTTGACTTCACTTCTGGAGGTGCACTCATCTCTCAAGACAAGACGGATGCCAACAACAACAACAACAACAACTGCTTTATCATTATTGCTACAAAGCATACTAATTGCTTTTGCTTTGGAAAGCGGGAACTCACAAGTGTTCCTCCGTGGTCTCTCTTGAGTAGAAAATCTGGTGCTTGTTGTAAATGTTCACCCCTTTTCATAGCTTTTCGATTCAGACCCCTTTGTCTTGCTGATAGTTCTCTAGCCTTCCTTCTTTATAAGTTCATTTGGAAATTATGTAGGCCCTAACAACTACCAAATGTAGATACTAAAACACAACTATTTTCTCTTTTTCTACTTGATATAGGGCTCCCTATACATGCAACATGTCCAAGAACACAGTATATGATGATGATCATGATATTGGCCACCCATATTATCCACCTCTTCTTTTTTTCTTCTTCAAGTGATGCATCCATATGATTCACAGAAAGCGGAAGTGGTTTTTTAGAATACCACATTTCCACCTCTAGCACTGGATGTCTTAACACTGAGGAATTTGCTGTGAATTTAACATAGGACTTACTGTGGGTTAGGAAATAACAGTGAGAGAGATTGCAAAGTGCCTAGCAATCGTTCCATTTCAAAACCAATTGATTTAATTAATGCAATACATTGGAGTTGTTTGCTAACAAGGCCAGAAAGGTGGATAGATGTTTGAGGATCTTTCCTATATCAGCACATGTAGTCAACAGATCAGTCTTCTGGAACAAATACACCATTCCAAAAAGGTCCACACTGAGTGATCTTGACATATAGGTCTGAAAGAAACTGAAGCCCTCATTGACGCCAACATAAGAATAAATTGGGTGCATTTGCAAATATTTTCCCTAGGGTTACCACTCTCTATTTAAATTGCTCGGTAAACTTTTCGTCAGCTTCCCGGAACACTGACTTGTGGTTATATTTGGAGAAAATGCCAAATATTAATTACCGTATAATGAGGTGTTCTTTCCAATTGAAAAGGGCTGATAGACAGTGGTGTACTTCTAAGTGCCATGTTTTTGCATATGGAATCTCCAAGGGCGCTTCCAATGGCAATTTTAAAAAGTTCATCTCCAAAAATGTTTTTAGTTACCCAGCCCAAATATACATTAGGTCCCAGCTTATATGGCATATTTCTCTGTTTTACATCACCATCATTTTTAGTTAGATTGCACACGCATTTTGAAGAAAGCCCTACTGGGACTTACTTTCAAGAAAACACTCAGTAGGTTTGAGCGGTCATTGTACCTTTCTTGTTTTGGATATTGCAACATTGGTCTGCAACTGATAGTGGTGGAGTTATTCAAAAGCACAATAATAGAAGCTCTGCTCGAATATATGCTACACATCAGTAAAGGCATCACCAAGATGGCATCAATGTGGTTAATGAGCAGAGTCAAGCAAGCTACTTGAAGAAAGAAGGCTTCCTTCAGGAAATAGAAGCTTTGATGGAATGAGGGGCACCAGAAGGAACACAAACACCAGCAAAGCAATGCAAGCAGACGTGTGCCCCCCAAATCTGCCACAGAGAATTGAAGGACCTTGTGAAGCAGATTCTGGGGATGAGGAAGGGGGGAAATGAGAAGTCCCCTTTGCGCAAGTGGCTTTTTCATGCAAGTGGACATTATTGGATGCCACCCACTGTGAGAAAGTATGGTATGACAAATATCTGTAAACTTTGTATTAAAAATTCTTATTTTGATCTTCGCTAATCACCATAAATCACAGGAAATAAATGCAATGTTCAGCAGTGTCTTCCCACTCAAAGTACAACTATATTTTAATTAAATTTATTGTACATATCTACCATAACAAATGTTATTGCAAGGGAATTTTGAGTGACTAGTAAGTCAATGATCTTTGAATACTGAATTGTAATGAATAAACACATAGTCCAGAGACTGCTTAGGATAAATACACTGATATTTGATAAAACACTGCTGTCTTTATTTATGTTTCTTTATATTGTAAATGCTTTGTGCATTATAGTTTTGAGCTATAATAATTTTGCTGTTTGACTGTGTTGTAATAACTCAGAACATAATCTGAAATGAACCACAAACTTTATCAATATTAGATTAGAGAAAGAGAACATCAAAAACAAAGGGGGGGAAATCACATCACTTTCTCTAAAGAAGGAACAGATTAATGGCACTGCAATACAATTACTAAATTCCCAGAGGAGAAGACTATGTTGTCTTCCTCTTAGGAAACATTTACTTGCCCATTGCAAAAGTGTTCTCATGAATGTACTAATATTAATGCTAGGCTTTTATACTACATCTTGTCATATTGCTGAACTGATAACAGAATATCAGAAAACCACTTTCATATCAAAGTGAAGTATAAGGAGCCGTGTGATTAGACTGAAAAGTTGAACTCAACCTCTAGTAAAGACTTACCCAAAGTCAGAGATTTGTGCGTAGAGCAGAAGATAATAGCCACTGTATCTGCTGGTGTGAAACCAGAATTCTTCCTAGAAAAAATGTAAGGAACTTTAAAAGTCTCTTCTACCAAATGGCTGCTCACTTTCCATACCCCATAAGTATGTTTTTAATCTCTTTGCATTAGGTTTCATAAAATATAATTCTAGCTATATACGCTCAGCCGCTTTTGATTTTTGCATTAAATGGAATGGTTTCTCTGTTGTTGCAAAATCTTGTCTGCATATATTCTTATCTGGAAAATGAGCGGGTTCAGGTGTGTCAACCTGGCTCCGCGACCAAAATTTGTGGGTGCCTGGCCACTTCATGGGGAATTTTGTGGGTGCTCAGGCACCCAGGGAGTTAGCACCTATGAAAGGATTCCAATTGGTTTCTTATGGGACATGTTTATCCCAGCCCAGAGTACTTTTCCATAAATGTGAAGCACCACATTACAGCTAATTTTCACCTTTCCAAAAACTGGGCACCAGTCCTCTTAAAACACAGTTCTAAATAGTCTAGTAAGGTGAAGCCTAAAATAATGGCATAATTTCCTTGTAGCCTTACTGAAACATTATCTGTGTGTTTGCACACAACGTTAAATCAGGCTTAGTGTTACAAGGAGAAGATGCAGTGGCACTTGGGTTTGTGCTACTCACTCCACTTCCAGTCATATAACAAGGAATTGGAAGGCTTTTGTTTCCAATATGGAGTAACAGCAGCTTGTTGTGAGGTCTGAACCTAGGCAATTCAAGAAGGACACTGACAAACTGGAACGTGTCAGAGGAGGGCAACCAAAATGGTCAAAGGCCTGGAAACGATGCCTTATGAGGAACGGCTAAGGGAGCTGGGCATGTTTAGCCTGGAGAAGAGGAGGTTAAGGGGTGATATGATAGCCATGTTCAAATATATTAAAGGATGTCATATAGAGGAGGGAGAAAGGTTGTTTTCTGTTGCTCCGGAGAAGCGGACACGGAGCAATGGATCCAAACTACAAGAAAGAAGATTCCACCTAAACATTAGGAAGAACTTCCTGACAGTAAGAGCTGTTCGACAGTGGAATTTGCTGCCAAGGAGTGTGGTGGAGTCTCCTACTTTGGAGGTCTTTAAGCAGAGGCTTGACAACCATATGTCAGGAGTGCTCTGATGGTGTTTCCTGCTTGGCAGGGGGTTGGACTCGATGGCCCTTGTGGTCTCTTCCAACTCTATGATTCTAGGATTCTAGGCACATGGCTTAGGGAAAGGAATGGCTGCTCATATGCAACAGGAAAATAATTATTAATTTAAATATCAAAGTATTTTCAATAAAATTCAGTCTGCATTTCTAGGAGTGTGTGTGTAGAAGGAGGGAAAACCGCAAGTGCCTGAACCACCTGTCCAAACCCCTACCCAGCTCTTGCCCATCTACTTCAGCATCCGCTTCTCATAATGGCCAACTATATGTATGTGGAAAGCTATATCTTTTTCCCTTTTAAACAGAAACAAAAACAACTTACGATTTGCATCCCAATGGGAAGGAAATAAACCACCCCAGCTCTAAGAAAGGCATAGATTACATACTACTTTAGGGGCGTGTTAGGTGATTGGGGAAGGTGCTGAATTCAGCACCTTTTAGGCTCTGATAAAATTAGCACATCACAGATGAGTGTAAAACCAGGAAGTAGGCTCTGTTTTATATTAAATTTGTCCACCATCCACTGGGGATCATTGTGAAAAAATATGGTCTGTATACAGAAGATAAATTAAAGGTGCCTAATAACTGCCTCCTGGAGGCCAATCAACCACGCTGATTGTGCAGGAGATTTTCCCAGGCACTTCAAAAATTAATTGCATCACAGAAATCTTGGTAATAAAAGCCAGGTTGCATCGCAGAGCACTATGCTAATAGGGCTAGATCAGGCCTATGTTAACAAGCAAAGCACAGGGACAGAAGGGATTCCCTCTGTGACTGCAGAGACGTAGCTCTTGGACCTTATTCAATTAGTGGCTATTAAGTAAAAAGAGAGTGTGTGAATACGTATTAGAGTAGTAATTATTCCAAACTGCAAGTGTCCAGGAAAGCCCAACACACCATTTTACCCCCTCCTCCTGAATTGTTTAATTAACTACTCCCCAGTTAGGCATTTTCTTCACTACAGCTGCCTCCTCCACTCACCGTGCAGTTAATTGGAGCTGCAGCCAGCCAGAGACCCTCTGCTGATATTTGCAGTTATTTTCCCAACAGCTGCAAAGGGCTTGTTCTAAGCGATATTGGGAATGTATTGTAATGCTTGTTTTCTATTTTCTATTGAGTCAGATTGTATCATGGCAAGGTGGGGTATAAATGTTCAAACAAACAGAAACCGGAATAGATTATTCGTCCATCCTTTGATTTCTCAGGTGCATAAGACTTTCCACACACCTGGTACAAACTTTTGAGTTGCTGACAGAAAGGACAATACTCCTCTGTTTTGCACCCAACTATTCTTCTTTGCTATAGAGATAACCTTTACTGCTGTAACATACCTTGTAGAGAAGAAGAAAGTTAACAGCATGAATCCCAGCTGAACTGAAAATACTGAAAGACAAATTAGTTTGATAAATGTTAAGTGCAACATGAAAAGACCCACACAAATGCACATTTTAGATATACACCCATCTTTTCATATAAAAAATGCATATATTTTACTATTAAGAATGAGAAAATATATGCCTGCTATTCTGCTACAAGTACAAAAGTCAGATATGTACCTGCAGAACTAAACACTGTCATAATGCCTTACAAAATTCTCCTATTCCCCCTGTGCAAAGAATTTATATCATAGTAGGAAAAAGTAATGAAGGGCTTGGAAATGGCTCTCATACTCTGAATAAATGATCAAAAAGGCTGATGGCTTGTTGGTTTTCAGTATGAGACTCACGTAACAGGTCAAGTTGGTTTCTTTGAGTGGGTGAACTTTTATTAATTGGAGGAATTTGATAAATGTTATTTTTTTTGACAAAAGAAATTGCTTCATATTAAATACAAAGAAGCTAAGAAATTAAAAGCCAAGAAAAGTTATGACAATTAAAAGATGAGGATATTGAAAGGAATAGTAGGAAGAACATATACATGCATATTTGTGTGTATGTGTGTGTGCGCACGCGCAAATGACTGCAGTATTTCTTATTAAATATTCCTAAAGTATTTATGAATTTAAAAGTGTTAATACAGAAGTCTTCATGTGTTAGTCACTTGCAGAATCAACACAGATACAAAGGAGCCATGGAGCTACAGGACAACATGTCTAGCCCCATCTCAAGTTCTTCCTGACCCTTCCTACGTTGAGGATAACTTCTTAAGTGCAGGGTGTGTGGGGTGTGTGCGTTTTCTATGCGTCTATTTCTTCTAGGATGAATAAGGACTAGAAATTTTGTAGCTTCACCAGACAGTCTCACATGGCTGCTTGCCCTTCCTCACCACCATCTTCCACTTTTGGTATGCAGTAATTTCTGAATTGTTTCCCCACATTCTGATCTCTATTTAGTAAAACAGGAACTTTTTTTTACCCAACTAAGTTGCAGACAGTCCTCAGCAGAATACTTTTATTTTCTGAGCTAATTTTAATCTTTAAAAAGGTAATCCCAAGGCATGTTATTTATCATCAAATATATGGAAGAACACAAAAGACAACAAATAGTATTTACCTGAGGTTTACTCAGAGTAGACCCATTGAAAGTAATGAACATGACTAAGTTAGGCCCATTAATTTCAGTAGGTCTATTCTAAGTAAAATTTACTTGAATAGCACCCCCTCTCTCCTCAGGCAATTAATAAAATGCTTACACGGTCCTTTTTGATCCAATTTATCTGACATTTTTTATTCCTGACCAAAACATACGGATTATATAGACAGGACAAAACATACTGATTTTGCAAGAAATATATGTTTTGTGCTTTATGACACAACAATGTTTTACCAACAACAAATATTTTAACATGCTGCTATTCAACTAGAACCATCCTACAAAAATTCACCATGAAAAAACTGATACTCTTGCTGTTAACCATGGAGAAAACCATAATATTGTAAGCTCTAGAATGCCCATGGAGAGTGGATGCCCTTTTAAGATTTTATATCCAGAAGACCATATCATAGTCAGCTCTGCTATTTACTGCTTAGAGATGGAAGACTAACTGAAGCACAATAGAATTTAGAACTTGACACATTGCCATGTCAGGAACTGCAGGGGCCACAAGAGAATCCTTCCACACAGTCCTCTGCACACACAGAGGAAAAATATGCTTCCGTTTGTGTGTTTGGATTCTTCTCACAATGAGGGGCTTTGTTCTGGCAGCCCATCTGTACTGAAATTGATAGCAGAACAAACTAAGGATGCTATCCAACAGTGCAGATGCTAGCAACACTACTTTCTGAGCACCACGGCAGCACAGCTTAGCTAAGCACCCTTGCTCAAAATATTGTGTGCATGTGTGTGAATGGAGAGAGGGTGGGTAACTGGTGGCACGAAAGCTGCCACTGCTGAGACTATGAGCAGGTCCCTGTATCAGGCCATCTCTTGCTGCTAGGTATAACCATCAACCTTCATTTTGTAAAATAGTGCAACTGTGTGCTTAAAAGTTGCCACTTTTTTGCATGTGCCACTGCAAGTACAAAGGCTGCGCTACAGCTGGGGTGGGGGACAGAGGGCCATCTTGTCAACTCTCCCAGGGTGGCACCCGGGTGCGCCCCCCCTGCCCCCCCTCGTACGCACCTGCCCACAAGTATGCTTGTTCTTCAAGGAGCACATCATTTCTAAATAGGAACAAATGTCTTAATTGAATCTATGCTACTGCGGCGTTAACCACATATTAAGGCGCACCATTTCTATGACAGAAAATTATAGTGAGTGCTACTTCTTCCACGTTTCTAAAATGCATCCAAAGACCATGACAGTGCTCAATAGCCCCAATTCACCACATATTAGAATGTGGTCACAATACAAAGAAACTCAGAATGGATGTGAGAGTACACTATGGGCTCTTGATTCCTTGGGCAGCAATACACAGCTCCTTTGGAACATTTCCCAGCTCTTAAAAGGGATTATAAATGAACTGGTGGTACTTACTTATGAAAACGATTATAATCAGGCTAAACTTATCAAGGTCAATGTTTGGATTGGAAAAAGTATCACAGAACGTTGTATAGATGATCATCAGGAGCACACAGCTGCTAATAGCACCAAACGGAGGCTTCTTTCTCTCAAGCCACTCCTTGATGTATCTTCGGACAATCTGAAACATAGCAGGAGGAGAGAGAGGAAAAATCAACAGGTTGCCTCTTTTCAACGCACACAGGGAGCCAAGTTGGGCATCACAAAATGAATCTGACAGCGGAAAGACATAAAGAGAAGAGAATAATTTGGATGACGGCCACGGTGGATTTCAAAGCTTCCCTGCCACATAACTCTTCTTCTGGGGAATTTAACATTTGTAGTGCAACTTCCACTGGGCGTCCATAATGAGAGTATATTTTCAAGTACATTCAAGTCTATCCTTAATCATGCCAAATGTTCTTTGCTAGCTGTCACTGAGACATGCCCATTAAGCCTCCCCAAAGTTTATCTCCTCTGCTGATACTAATGGATGTATGTAATTATCACAGTCCCCTTTGCATCAACAGACAATTCCAAGTGTAACTTTGGGAATCTTAAAAATCTGACATCTTCAGGAATTTCATGTGAGCAGATAATCGAAAGTGATCCATGGAACATTTAAATATTTAAATAGCTAGCGATGCACCAGAAGTTTTTAATTAAATTATAACTCATGCTTGAAAAGCAAAAGTGCATGTGTTGTGGGAGCTTAAATAATTCAGAGTTTGAAGATATGGAGTTTTTGTAAATCGAAAGACAAATGCCAGTTGCATGCTTTTGGAATAGCAGAATTAACGGAAGAAGATGAGCAAGCCTACAATGTTTAGTGCAACTTTTTCACATACAGGAATTTGAAAATGAAATTGTTTCATCAGTTTTCCTCTCCCTTTATTGTTTGGAAGTACAGTAACTAATGGCAGCACAGTTCTAGAAACACGGGAGTCATAACTACTTTTTGCTACCATTGACCAAAGTCCTCTTTCTAGACTTCCTTGAAGTTGTGACATAATTCCAGAAGGTGGTGCTGGGAGACTAATTCCCCCTGGGAATTACATTAGGGTGACTAGCCTGTAGCCCTCCAGATGTTGTTGGAATATAACTTCCACCATCTTTGATCGTTGGCCATACTGGCTGGGGCTGATAGGAGCTGATTGGGCAACACCTGGAGAATCTCAGGTTCAACCATACCTGTCCTACAGGGTTCCATCTTTTCTCCCCTTTCTCTTTAATCTATATGAAAGTGCTATGTGACATCAATCAAAGTTTGCAGCTTACATTAGACTTGCAGGAAATTATTTAAGGCATGACTTGCATTAATTTTTCAGTCACTACATAACAAGACTTCTCAAGAAATGCCCCAACAGATTTTATTACTGCAGTGTTTCTGAAGTAACACAGAAAGTTCATGCTACCCATTAATCAAGCTGTTGCCAACCTGGTACCCTTCAGATCTGGACTTTTTTGGACTACAACTCCCATCAGCCCCATCTAGTCTGTTGGATTTGCCATTATATTTTTATAGGCTTTAAGTTAAATTTTTGTTTTCATTGATGTTGCTTCTGTACACCACTTGAGAGATTTTCAAAATATTAAATGGCTTAGATATGCTTTTAAGTAAAATTTTAGAAATCAAAATCTTTCATAAGCTTCATTGGGAGGGCTTTCCCCTGAAAGGTAGAATACATAAGGTCTTTGAATAAATGAATGTGTGTGTACATGTCTCTGTGTGTAGACTGGAAGCAGTAATTTAATTAAAGGCAGCTGTGAAAAGCCTGGAGCTTTGCAAGAGTGATACTACAGACTCCAAATCAGCACAAATTAATAGCAATGTGCTTCTGCACACAAACAGGTGCCATAACACATTTACTGAGCCAATATTTGCTCTTCAAATAAAGGCAGGTTATTCAAGGCCGATCACTAATCTACTTTGAACCTCTCATACTCTGGAACCAACAAGACAACAGTTCTCTATATTACACTTTCTGTATGGTACTAGAGACACACTAACAGCAGGCTCAGTGGAGTAATCACTGGGATTGGAAATAGGAAACCTAGATTTAAAGCTCATTCACAAAACTAAGGGTGAAATAACTCAGTCACGTTGGTCACATGACTTTAAAGACTGGTTGCTGCTTCTTTTCTGCAAATCAGGGCTGGTAAAGTGTCATGTCCAGAGAAGGGGCTTTGAAATGAGAGAGAAAACCAATGTAGCAGAGCGTCAACAGGACCAAGTTATGAAAGGCACCTGTCTGAATCTAAGCACTGCAATGAACTTGGTAAGTGGCAGCAAGGACACCACAGTCTCCCCCATATATGCTTATGGGTAGAAATACTGATCTATATCCAGAGTGGCGTGCTAGGGGGGAAAAACTCACATGATGTAAATTAATGATTTGCTAGTGGATACAACTGACAAAGGGAGAAATGAAAAGCAAGTGCTGGGTAGAGATCTTAACAATAGGCATTGGGTAGCCTATTAGTTTCACAGCTACTATAATGAAATTAATTATTAGCATTTATATAACAGTTTTACGAACATGAGTTTGACCAAACTGCGGGAGGCAGTGGAAGACAGAAGTGCCTGGTGTGCTCTGGTCCATGGGGTCACGAAGAGTCGGACACGACTAAACGACTAAACAAAAAAACACTTTCTGCATATTCAAAGAGCTCCATGCACATTCTTCTCAGTAATTCTTACAACCATCTTGTATGTTAGGTCTGTATTATTATCTCTCTGCAGATGATATGGGCAGAGGACTTTGTGTATAGTTGAGGTGAGATTGAATTGGCGACTTTCCAGCTTATACAGTACAGTGGTTCTTACAACAAAGGATCTCAAACATGGTTTGGCCCAAACAAGAAAACAAATAGTATGAGCCTTTCCAAGAAAGAAAAGTTATGCCCATGTCATACTCTATTGCAGTATCTGAAGAAGTGTGCATGCACACGAAAGCTCATACCAAGAACTAACTTAGTTGGTCTTTAAGGTGCTACTGGAAGGAATTTTTTTATTTTGACTATGGCAGACCAACACGGCTACCTATCTATTGCAGCAAGTAAAGGTGGGTGTATGGTCCGTCGTACAAAGGCATCTGAGGCCACTGAGCAAGAGAGTGTCAAGATTGCTGCAGTTATCTATTATGGATTTAGTTACATTTTTCATATGCCACCTTTCCAACATCACACTTGAAAAAGATGGTCTATCCACCTGTTTCTATCTGAGGATATAACTACACATTACATGATGCAAACGCACGTAATTGAACCACTGCAGCCCTTTTATTTAAGGAAAAAGCACTTCAGGAAGTGGTAATCTGAAGCAGAGAACTGAGTGTGTGGCGTGCTTAGTCCTTTCCTCTCATGTCAGTTCCCTACCTGAAATTGCTACTGAAAAAGCATTTCCTAAAATAAAAGGGTTATCACGGTTCAATTACACTTACTTCCATGCAACACATAGTCGGGCCTCAAGAACTTCTGAATCTAGAACTGTATGTACTGCATTCAGGGTTGCCTGCAAATGCTATATATCTTCCATTGAACTTACAACACTTGGTACAACTGCAGTGGTGATTCTAATAATGACACTATAGGAAGAAAATGCTAAGGTAAATTTGATCTAAGTTAATTACATGGGAGGTCCTCCAAATCTCCTTTATTTATTTTTTAAAGGGCCAAATAGGAGCTTAATAAAAATCAGATGTGAGTTCATTGGCAATTAGTGCCTGGATAGGATAGAATACCCTATAACGGTTCTGAGCTTGTTGGATCTGTGCTCTGAACTGATTCTACTTTTGAACTGCTGCCTTTGCTGACTGCTACTTCCCAGCCACTTTGATCTACAAAATCCCTTTTCTTTGAGCATCCCAAAGAAACACTTATGACTCAAGTGCTCTCTTCTTTGAAGAAATGTGAAAAAGATCACAAAACAATGCAAGGTTTTAAATATAATTTCCTTTATTGACTATTAATATTCTGATGTAGCAATGTACTTTCCAAAAAGACGGATGTCAAAATGTGCCTCTTCAAATGTTCTCTGCTTTGATTTTGTTATTTTTTCTTTAGCGTATTGCTTCTTTAAATCTCAGTCTCTAAACATCATATACATTAATGTGTGTGTTTATGAATAACATCTTGTTCAATGAGCAGGATGCAAATCACAATATTGTGTTCTATTTAGTTTTAGATGAGTGTTACACAAGCTCTTGCATTTTATTAAAATTCCCTAAACAATCTGAAGGGCATTTTCAAACTTCTATTTTTAAATGTTAAAAACACTGCAATTCAATACCATAAAACAAACCTTTCATGACATTTTTAGGGTGCTGTATATTATATTTTCCTTTGTTTACCTTCCTATCAAGAATTCATCTGTCTGTAGTTAAAGTCAAGTGTCAGATAAGAGTGAACTATGGCATGAATGCTGTTAATCTGTCATCTCAATTTTTCTGAACAGCTTTTCAACAGTGTTGGCCTCCCAGAAGATTGCTGCTTCTTCCTGAAATTCAGCTGAAGTTTAGCTGTAAACAGGGCCATTTCTATATGGATTAAAGTTACATTCTAGTTTAAAATGTTTCTTAAGAAATGCTGTAGCTTTATTTACTTTAAATGCCAAACTATATTGAAAGGGCAAGCCTATGCACAAGTCAGAAGGAAGTTCCACCAAGTTCAGTGTGCACAGGACTGTAGCCTGAAAGCCTGTTCATAAAATCAACCTAGTTCTTGCTTGAGTAAATTATCACTGGTTTTCCTTTTTCAATTTCCCATGGAAAACTGCTCTTAAAAGGGGGAATTCGTAGCTGATGCTTTCTAGCTACTTTATCTTTTGGGTGGTTGTTGTCTAATTGTAACTTGCTCAGAGGTGTTTTATGGCACTCAGTTTTGGGGAGTGAGGAAAAGATATGCCTGGGACGAGATCAGCTGGGGAAAGAGCAAATACAGTGATTCTGAGCAAGGGTAGATATAGAGTGAGAGGAGGCACAGGCCAGGTGACACAGAATAGACAATCAGTGTGCCAGGCCCCTCTCCAGCTTGAAGAATGGTGGCTGTCCTATCAGCCAACCTTCAGGTTTGCAGCTATTACTGTTGAACGCCAGATTGAATTTGAATAAGATTTTTCCTAACCATGATTTGATTGTGGGTAAGAAGGCTGACCCGGTCTGTATCACCAAGACCTGAGTGGGTGAGCAAGATGGATATAAAATTGCTTGCATTTGCCAAGACCTTGACTCCACTGTTAAAGCAGATACATCTCAAGAAGTGTCTGTCCAGTCCTAGTGGTGGGATGAGTTTCTGTTAGTACAGCCCAAGGACATGGTCAAGGTGCTTGGTTCAGTCTGGGTGACAACCTGTAAGAGAGGGGTCAGCCTTGGCCAGGATGGTGATTGGGTGGTCTCTGCCTGCTTAAAGGAGGCTGTGGTAAGACCAACCCTTAAGAAATTCTTATTTTATTCAGACAATCTAAATAATTAATAACCAGTTGCTAATCTTCCCTTCTTGGGCAAGGTCTCTGAGCAATGGTTGTGGAACAGATCCAGGCTCTCTTGGATGAAACCAGCTTTCTAGATCCATTTCAGTTGGGATCCATTTCAGTTGACTTCAATATGGAAACTGAATAGTGAGCAATACTGGGAAAGAAGCAGGGTGAGTGTGTTCCTGTTAACTCTTCTCAATCTCTCAGCGGTTTTCAATACCTTTGACCATGGTATTCGTCTGAAACAGCTAAGTTGGGTTGAGTGGCACTGCTCTACAGTGGTTCCAGTCCTACTTGGATGGTAATTTTCAGGTGGTTGTGCCTGAATAATACTGTTTGGTGCCATGTAGCATTCAGTGTGGAATTCCGCAGGGTGTAATTTTATCCCCCACACTGTTTAACATCTCCATGAAAATGCTGAGTGGGGCCATCCAGCATTTTGGACTACATTGTCTGTAATATGCTGATGACACACAGCTCTACTTCTCCTTTACATCTGCAGGTGTGCCAGTGGATGTGCTGGAAAGTTTGCTTTGCCTCAGGAATTGACTGGATGAGAGCTAATAAACTGAAGCTTTATGCTGACAAAACTGAGGAACAGTTTGCGGGTGGTTCCCTGGACCAGAGGGGTGAGATGGGGCCAGCTTGGGATGTGGTTATACTCCCTCTGAAGGAGCAAATACGTAACTTGAGATACTTCTGGATCCATTAGAGTTGCTTAAGGCTCAAGTTCCCTCAGTGGCATGGAGTGCCATCAACTTCTGCTAGTGGCCAGTTGTGCCTAACTTCTGTTGTCTACCCTCTGGTAACCTCTAGGATGGACTACTACAATGTATTCTACATGGGGCTGCCTTTGGAGGCAGTTTAGAAACTGCAGCTGGTTCAGAATTCAGCAAGCAGATTGATGATCAGGACAGGACACTCTGATCATATAGCAGCAATTCTGGCACAATTGCATTGGCTACCATTTAGTTTCTAGGCTCAATTCAAAATGTTGGGTTTGACATTTAAATCCTTATGCATCTCAGGACCCTAATTCCCCCAAGGACTACCTATCCCCAGACCCTGCAATCACCATCTGAGGCATGAAAATGAGCTTTTCCAGTGGCAGTTCCTTGCTTATGGGTTGTTCTTCCCAAGGAGGAATACCTTGCATGATCTGTCTCTATTTTTAAAAGCCAAGCAAAGACTCTTCTCTTTATCCAGACTTTTGGCCCTTGTTTTCTTATCTCTATAGATTTTATTAGTTATAGTTTTTATTGCTTGCATTTGTTTTAACTGGATGCTTTTGTGAGGAAAGCAACAACAAATATAAATAATAATTACTATTTGCTTCCTGCTTGAGCAATGTTTTGGGGACAGATTAGACCACTCCACCTGCAAAATCCACTTGTACAGTTCACTGGCAGAATCACTATATCTCAAGAGAGCAACCCAGTGAGCTTACAAAGTAGAATTCAATTACATATATCTATATATTTACATTTTAAATCGGTGCAATTGTAATAACTAATTTGAGTTTTAGTTAAGGACAGTTTAATATGAAGCGCCCACTTCAGGCTGGCAAACAAATCACCAGTGGGCAACTACAGAATGCATGAATGATAATGTACAGACATGGCTTTTATTATTTATTCATAGAGAACAGTGGGTTTTGGTGTGCTGCTTTGAAAAATGTTCAAACTGGTAGAATATAATAAAAGCACTGTGAAAATTCTATTTCATTAACTTTTAATCATAAATCACTCTTTAAAATAAAACATAAAATAAAAGTCTGTCACAAGCACTTAGTTCTAGAGAAGGGAGAAGGACAGCAGAAAAGGGAAGGGAAATACTGTCATGGTACTCATTTTTCTGGTACCTGTCACAATCCTGTTAGAATGAGACAACACAAACAAAAGAGGCCACAATCTTTGTCCAGAGTCCCAGTATTGGGGGTGGGGAATAGGGCAATGTGGCTTAGAGGCAGATGAACAAAGTGCTTTATATCATGCAGAAATATTTTACCACAGAACTGTGAAAATTTGGCTCCAGCACATCACTGTGGCTCATGCACACTGCATCCCAGATCTATCTGGCACTGAAATAATATAAGGTCAAGACAAATCTTCAACAAAGCCTTTTCTACATGAATATTTGTCTGAAAGGCCACTAAGCTGCTTGTAAAAGGGCTGGGTATTGAAGGGCAGGTGTTGAAGATGAACACACGGGGATGAACCTTAGCTTAGGAGCAATGCAGCACATTCTCTGCATGCAGAAGGATCCAGAATCAATTACTGGAATCTTCAGATGTGGCTTGGAGACTCCTCTCTAAAATCCTGGGGTACATGTTGGGAGTCAGTGTAGAGAATCAGTATACTGAGGCTGCCTACATTTCTCAATCCAACTGGGTAGAGTTAACTTGATACAGCAGAAGGTATATGGGGATTCACATTCAAATGCACACCTCAATTTCCATTCCTTCACTAAAGGTCACATAAAGAACTAGAGGTGATGCAACATCAGTGGACAGTGAAACTACCAATGCAATACAGAAAGAAAAGGAATGTCATCCTGCTGCCTGGCAACAGGGACATGCCTCCCTTTCACCTCTATTCAGAGTGAGGGCAAGGGGGGTAGGGTGCTTAAATTTGCCTTTTGTGATGTAAACATGCAGCCTTAATCTAACTGGGTACTTTGTGTTTGATCATCATTTTAACTATATGATCCTTATATGGGAGCTTAATATTACACACATTCTGAATGTGTGCTTTTAACTTCTAGCTTATTAAACTGCTGAAATATGTTCTGACTTTAGAGTCAAAAGACCTGAACATCAACATGTCATGCAACTAATATAATTGGTAACTTCATACATATATGTATAATGTGCAAGCATGTTATTAAAGTAGCCAGACTGGCTCTTAGTATACACTTATCTGTAAAGTACATGCAGTAGCCTATTTGTAGTCTTGTAACACAAGTACAGTTCAAAAATGACAGGATAAACATTTTTCCTGAAAAAATCTATGTATGAAATACATGGTATTTAGGCAGTACACAAAAAGTGGGTCCCAGGGCAAAATTTAGATGCTTATACTTAACTGGATTTAACTGGAATAAATAAATTCAAATTCTGAAATGGTGGGAGAAGGCTGGAAAATCCTTGTGACTTGTGGCCTGAAGAAGATGTCAATGAGCCCAAACTCCAGAAATAAATGTTTACATTTTTTTAAAAAAACCCACACTTATGGGATATAAAATGGCGGGTGGGAGCTCTTGCTGCTGCCCAGTACCCCACTCAACAGTGGGCTCAGATGTATTGTTCCCTGCTTTTTCTTGCAATCTAGAGGCAAAGGTACTGGAGAGCATGGAAAGCAGGTAAAACGGATGTTTAGAGGCTTTTTAGTGGGTGATCCCCACTTATGCATGGGGGGCCCCCAGAACATGAACCCCACATAAGTGGGGAGTCGCCTGTATAACCTAATATTAATCTTACTTTTTGTGTACAAAAACATGAATCTTAATATACTCCCAAAAATCCATATATACACTACTATTTAAAATAATAGCATGTATGTATTTTTATCCTAATTTTCAGCTTGGGAGGCCAACACAAATTGCTTGGGTCTTGACATATGCCCTGAGACCAAGATGGATCTATGCATGCACATGCAGGTTCCTGAAATGCAGTATAGAAATACTCAAATAAAATATAAATAAATGCATTATATACCCTTACAAACTTAGTTTTTTACACAAGAATGTATAACACATATAAACAAACAAACAAACAAACATGAAAAATGATAACCAGAAATGCTTAATTTCTTTTAGCAAGCACAACTAGTTCTTGGATAATCTATTTTACTTTACCACATGCTTAGATGCAATGAACCACATTTGATTTGAAAAAATTAGCTGTGCAGCTTCATCAAGAAGACTTTTTCTAAATCAAGTCATTTGCAGACCTTTACGATACTTTCACAGCTCATTTACACCAAGATTACCATTTTCTTCCCCTACTTCATGTTCCCAAACACTTTTTTTAGATAGATATGTAAAAGATTCATCACAGGAAGTGAGGGACAGCTGCTCATTCTCAAGTAAAATCAATGTGGCTTCAGGGAGCATTACAGTGTCATCTCTCTGTTATTAAATGTCACTATCCAGAGGCCTTTTTCAAAGTGTCAGACTCCTCTCTTTTACAGTCCATAAGACTTTAGAAACATTATATATGTATATTAAAAACATACCTGTCCAATTATGAGTGGAACTACAACGGTCATGAACAGTTGTGAGAATATAGATGAGAAAGGCACAGAGGAAGAGGATCCAAGCTGTAAAAGAAATTAAAAGCATGATGTTAATATGGAATTTTAACTGCTAACGAATTACCAATGAGTTTAAATGTCTAGATATATAAAACATAAATCTGTATAAATCTGTACTTATGTGTGTAAACTCACTGTGGCTTACTTCTGAGTAGACAGGTACTGGATTGCACTGTATATGTTCTAATTTTGCAAGTATTATATACTGATTACACAACTAATATTAGTGATGGGGAATCTGTGCCCTTTCAGACGCAGTTCCCATCATCCCTAATCACTGGCTATGCTGGCTGAGGCTCATGGGAGTTGGAGTCCAACAGCATATGGAGTGCCTCAAGTTAGCCACCCATGTTAAACAAAGTTCTGCAGGTTGCCATCCTATCTCCCATGTTGTTTGCATCAGGAGAGCCACATCAGGAGGCTTCCCATCCAAGGCCATACAATGAACATACATAATCTGATGTTGTAAAAAATCTAGCATCTAGGGGGCAGCAAGTCTCCTACCCCCAGATTACAGGATAAAACATAAAGTCATGCTTCTCAGCAAAATATAAAGAAAATGAAATACGATGAAAATGTCCTGAAACCTTCTTGGGTACCCCAGTTTTTAGGCTTTTCTAAAACATTGCTACTAGTTTTAACCATGGCTGGCAAAATAATTGTGACCTTACCTCTATTCCAGTTTACAAACAAAACAAAAACACCAAAAGAAAGGATAGATTTGCCCTGTTAGAGTTCTCAGATGGCAATCAACTTTCAGGCCCTTATTTCTCTCTCAGACCAGCTGTTCAATTTCTCTCCTTTTTTGGCAAAGAGGACAAATATCACAGCTGTGGTATTCTCCAAGGAAGATGCTGCATCTGTAACTGCCACAATTGCATTAGTGGAGTCAGATGAAACACTTCATATCAGTTGTGCCAAATTGCAATCCCTCATCCACTTCGTTAAGTCCACTTCAGAGGCAGTCCTCGGGGCTATGCTCCTCAGAGCGTAAACATTTTTTTAAAAAAGAAAGCCAGGTTGTGTTCTTGCATCCTCCTAATCATATTGAGGTTGTAGAATCTACACTAGGAACATCTCTAGGAATTCAAGCTAATAGAGGATACAGTGGTTAAGCTACTATCTGGAATCCACAACCTGTCTGCACACACCATTCCAAATGTTGGCGCTTTCCTTTAAACTCTGCTGTTTTAATAATCTTGCTGGTTTTATGACTCAGTGTTTTAAATGGGTTTCTACTGGCTGTCAATTGCCCTGTGTATAAATGTTTGAATAAAGGAAATTATCTGATTGCGCTTTTGTCTGCTACAGAGAACTGAGAGTGAAGATATTTCACTACAGGGATGCAGAATATGCTTTACTAAACATAAAACTACAATTCAGTAAAGGTGTAGACAGGAATGTCTACCAAATGGTACCTGCTAGTTCTGCAAAAAACATGAAAAAGGAAGTTCCTGGGATACACAGGAATGCATTGCAATAAAAGAAGATTCACCATATCCATGTTTTCCCAGGATGCTCCTGTTTGTAGTCTTCAAATGTCCGTGGATCCAACACTATGCCTATTAGCCTAGTAACGGGCAGTGCCAGGAATACATTTTCCCAACATTAAATTAGTTAGAAGGAGGTATTGCTTTTTGTCACCCCAGACCAAAGGAGAGTAATTAGGGTCTTTGCAAACTCAAAAGTAAGAATACTGCAGTGTGACCTACAGGATGCTGTCCTTGGTGACTGCTTGGAAACTAAAAACTGGAACAATATGTGCTGCTAACAGTACCTTATACTGCTGCTCTAGTATCTCCAAATGCTTCCTATTGCATTTGTGATAGGACAGCATTCATATATTTGACTTAATCTATCCAAACTTCCAGTTCAACAAAAACCCCAGGAGATTTTCCCACTGTCCTTCTTTCAGCAGACAGATTTACATTATTCTTAGTAACATATTCCTAAAATACATCTAAGTGAAGTGGTCCAGAGGAATGCAACTCTGTTAGTTGGGTTTCAGGACAGTTGCGAATGTTCAGATGTGTCTATTTAGCTCACTCAACATGCACTCAGCCCCCCCCCCCAGCCCACTGGAGGAGCTTGGCTGACTGAACATATATTGTGAAAGGTAGCATGTCAAATGCTTTTGAGTCTATGGTTAAATAATCAAGTCTAAATATGAACTCACCATCCTATTTTCACCCTTGCAGAATCAGCCTTAAGTTACAACGTAACAGAAAAATGCAAACAAAAATTGTGCTGAAACGCTGACTAAATGTACATTACAATTCATCTTTCTCTTTCCCTGTTGTCATATACTACCCTCTTACCTCACAGGTTTAGAAATCTAGCTCAGCCTTCGTTCCAGGAGAGTGGAAAACCCCGCTATTCACTTTATTAGTGTCAAAATGACTGATACAAATGAAAGAATTTCAATAAAAGTGAGTGAATGCATTAAGAAAAGGGGATAAGCCAAAGAAGTGGAAAGTTTCTCTTCATACAAAAATATTGTGCTACTAACATTACACAGGATAGTGAACTCAAATAAATGAAGTACTACATGACAGATATACAAAGCATTGTGAGCACTTAAAAAAACCCCGCACACATTCAAGACTTTATCAGCATGCTGCTGAAATGTTGCCCAATGTGTCATTCATAAATGGGGCCATTTGAGTTTAGCCCTTGAATGGGGGAAGGCTTGATTTTCAATTCTCAATAGCTCACATTAAGTACTAGGGGTCAGGTACTACAGAAGAGAGTCAACAAAATCCACTATTAGCAACTGGAATGGGTTAATCCCATGTGGAAAGTATTTTTAAGTACAGTAGAGATGTTTTCTTTCTACCATATGAATGAATGGTATCACTTTCTTTAGGCTGTCCACTTATTCAGAAATTTTCATACAGATATAAATATAGCTGAGTATAATTGGGAACAAAGGCTCAGTAACACTTTAACAAAGTTTAATTAGACACACAGATGACTTTTAAAATTGAAAAGGCTGGAAGATACTGTTTCTTAAGTGAGGTTACAATTACACGAGACCCCAAAAAACCCCATCATTAAGGTAACATAAATCCTGAATATTTTTCTTGAAAGGAATTAATCAAATATTAAGTTCGGTCACAGTATTCTTTCAAATACAAAACTGTCTTACATTTAATACCATTCATTTAAGAAAATTAATAATTTATGCAAAATGTATAATTTATTGTAAGTGCTCACTCTTCCCTTTGTGTACTTCAGCATTTCTTTAACAAGTTACTTCATATTACTCATTTTACATTAACAAGTATGTGGAAGCAAAGCAGTATGAAGTATTAAAAGCTGCCAGTAATAAATTTTGTGCAAATAGCACAAAATATAAACTGTAATCAATAAATGTAAACCTATCTAGAAGGAGAAGTTCTTATCTTACTACATTACACATACAGATTAATATACTCATATATACTCATATATTGTGCTGCTTTGAAACCTTAGAGAGCAGTACAGAATAGGAAGTAAAAGTTAAAAAGTCTGCTTCTAGGCTCCTTTTTGGGTCAGGAAACCAAAATATAAATACAAGTAATAAATAATAATTGTTTTTGTTACTAGAAAATATGGAAATTCACGGAGTTTACATACATATATGACAGTATTCAATGAATGGGCCTAATTTAGTCATGTTAATTAATTTCAATAGGTCTACTCTGAGTAAAATGTAGTTAAATAACACCAATCTCCCTTTTACTCATTAACCCTCATACATAACCTCATCAACACATGCTCCTGGCACAAACAAATATCCTGCTCATGACATTCACTTTCCTTACATAGTCAAAAGCACACCATCCCCTCAGTCTAAGCACCCCTTTTCCTGCAAGGAAGGAAGGTGGTCAAGTCTTTAAGATGGCACCAAGACATATCCTGCTACCCTCACAACACCAATGAAGAGTATTGGTGGAAGGGTTTCATCCTATTCCTACCCACTAATTTATTCTTGCAAATCTTCCCTGTAAAGCCCTAGCTGGTGCTCTGAAACAACAAAGAAGCCCGGTTGCAGGAAAATGGAACTGAGGAGGTTTGAGCAGGAGAATTAGCAGAGGCAGGAGAGGTTAAACACTCTTCCCAACAAGCAACAGATTGTCCTAATTTGGCCTTTAGATGGAGTTTGGTGGACAAGAGTGAGAGATCAGGGGGTATCTAGGTTTCATCTGGTATGGTAGCTCCTGGCCACCATACCTAATGTCCAGTGGGAGGATAGAGTGCTTGCATCTGCTTCTCAGGCCTGGAATCACCTGCCTAGACATTCTCTGAAGGCTCCAATTAAACAATCTGGAGCTAACAAAAAAGGCAAGAACTTTGACAACTTGTACGAGCCACTTCAATGATTTCATACTTCACAAAAATGCAATTTATAATGATAATAACAACTACCAATGTATTTGCATGCTAATGATTTCTCCCATTTTAAAGATTGCATAATTTCTCAAAAAACTTCTTTTTCACATAAAACTTCACTCATCATGCTTTCCTTACACCTTTCAATCATTATGTGCAAGACAACAGAAAATATCATAAAATCATGTCTGCATGCATCTCTAAGTTCATTTTGATAAATAGAAATAGGGGATGGATGCAATATAAGAGGCAAGACTGAAGCCACGGTTAGGGGCAGAAGGCAGCGCTAGGGGCATACCGTGTGATTACGAGGGGAGATAGCAAAAAGGTGTTAATATGAGGACTAGGAACAAGGTTTTAAAAAATAATTCCAATGGATTGACATCTTACCAATGCGGACAACCTTAAGGTGGTTTGAGAATAGGAGCAAAACTGTGAGCAGGAATGACAAAACTGTTTCCTTGAGACATGGTATGGGGCTTGCTTTCCAAAAGGAATACTGCCTCCCACCACCAACATATGCCACTAATTACAAACAGGACTAAGTAGAACATTCTCTTGATTTAGAGGGAAGTAATGTATTCTGAGGGGGATGCGGGTGGCACTGTGGTATAAACCACTGAGCCTTGGGCTTGCCAATTGGAAGGTCAGCTGTTCAAATCCCCACAACAGGGTGAGCTCCCGTTGTTCGGTCCCAGCTCCTGCCAACCTAGCAGTTTGAAAGCACGTTAAAGTGCAAGTAGATAAATAGGTACTGTTCCAGCGGGAAGGTAAACGGCATTTCCGTGCGCTGCTCTGGTTTCGCCAGAAGCAGCTGAGTCATGCTGGCCACATGACCCGGAAAAACTGCCGGCTCCCTCAGCCAGTAAAGCAAGATGAGAGCTGCAACCCCAGAGTCGTTTGAGACTGGACTTAACTGTCAGGGGTCCTTTACCTTTACCCTTAATGTATTCTGAAACACACCTCCATTAGTTCAAAGACAGAGCAAGTGACCAAGTTTGACAGAAGAGAACGTCCACATTTCTTTTCTTAATTGCTGCATTTGGTCTGGGGATTTGGTGCAGTCAAATGCTGAGGGAGCATTGGCAGTCTCATCTAACTTTATGCTCCAATTTTGCTGGATTACCCAGCATTGTCAGTGTCAGGTGAACCAGAAAAATATATGGAGGGAGCTAAGCAATGCATAAAGAAATTTCACTTAGTTCTTCTAAGGGTAGAACTTCAGTTCACTATATGGAACCCTAAATTACAACCTTTTCTAGGATATTTAAACCCTTCTAGGTTAAACACAGGTAAACAAAAACATTTTCTATATAGTGGACCATACCTAAAATTTCCTCTCTGGAGATTTCTAAGTTATAATTCATAGCTGATTTTCTCTTTGTGTCATTTCCTTTCTCCCTTGTTACACAACTACAGCCATGCAAACCAAATGTGGAATTAGCTACTTATTTCAGTAGGGTTGAAATAATAATTAAATCTATTGTTAAATGTCCTCTGAAATCCCTCTTTCAAAGTCACATACAGAGCACCTAACAACAAGGACGACATTTGAGAAACACAGAATAAAGTCTCTTGGTTTCATTCTAGGAATATAATTCAACCAAACTAATGGATGGTTGAGCAAATATGCCTCCTGATTTGAAGGCCAGCAGCAGGTAAATGTGAGCAAAATTTGGTTAATAGCCCCAATGGCTTTAGCAATTTGTCATCATACAAGATAATAGTCCTGATAAACACAAAAAACCCCTTGTTCACCGTTTTAGCTCTCTCTCTCTGTGTTTTAATATCTCCAATGAAGTTTATTGTTTATCTCAATCAAAAGAGTAGGCAAGGATTGAGAAATACATATTCATTGATTCCCTATCTTGTACTTAAAAATGGCAACCTGAAAATCACAAATATGTTTTCCTTCTTTTTTCAGTTATACAGATATAAAGCATACTTATCCCATTACTTCCAAAACCAAAATCCTGCCAAGTCTTACATTTCCATTATATTGTTTAAGCGTCCCCCCAAATCTGTTTGCCATCAGAGGGTGGTTGGTTTCACCTCTGCTGCCCAACCTCCAGCCAGAGGAACCTTCAGGAGGGGGTTGCTAGCACAGGCATTATTTCTATGTGTATTTCAATGAGCAGAACAGAGTGAAAGATTATGTGTGTGGGGTGTGGAGTATGTGTGTAAGAACTTCACAGTCTTCTTTTTGCCTGCTATTTTGTTAACGTTGCTAATATTGTTTTATAAATTATAAATAATGTATTGATAATCATATGACTTTTGCTTTAATTGTGATGTCTAGTTTATTTTTTACTAGTTGCTTTGTTAACAGTGTTATAAAGAAGGTAATTATTTCACTGATGATCTGTTAATTATTACGTACGATCCATGCTGTATTTATGATGTTTTATTACATTCTAACATGTTACTGTTATTTACTGTTTGCAAACTGCTTTGGGATTCATTTGAATGATAAGCAGCATAGGAGTATAAGAAATCAAATCAAATCAAAATCTAGAGCAGATACTGCCTACATAGGAGAAGATAGATCTTCCAGTAAGTTACTTCCCATTTAATGCTGCTCCTTGTTTTGGTATCAATGCAACTGCTAACCTAGATGAGCACATGGTGATAACTGCTTCCATGACACATTTTTATTTATATCAACTTAGAAAGTTGTCAAGAACTAGTCATGTGTACTTTGATCACTGAAAATAGTCTGGAACATTCAAAATGGCCCCTTTTCCACATCCAATATGACACTACTTAACAGCCAATGTGATGATGATTATGATGATGACAGAAAGAAAAGCAGTATTAAGATACTCACAAAAAGCAGCAGGAGCAAGGGAGTTATCACAATGCCCTGAAAGAAATCAAGAAGTTGATTAGTTTTTCTTCACCACACCAAATATGGAAGCATGAAGACATTAGACATCACCCTGAGAAACATTTGGGCATTTATTTACAAAGCCACTGCAATGTCACTTTTCTCGTAACATACAACCACGATTTGTGATGCTGAACTGGTATAAAACTTTAAAACACTTCTGTGCCAACAAACAGAAAAAGTTTAGCTTCACTTGGAATAACAGGTTTGGAATTGCCCAAGAAAGATGTTAAATTGTTTTTGTATGCCACAACGGCTGCTCAAATTTTACTAGCCAAAAATTGGAAAACACAAGAATTACCAACAGTGGAAGATTGGCAGATGAAGATGATGGACTTTTCGGAGCTGACCTGACGGGAAGAATCCGCGACCAGAGAAAAGAGGAATACCAAGAAGATTGGAGGAAATTTAAGGACTATTTGAATAAATATTGTAATATAAAAAACTTAGAAACTACTTGAAAGTACCAAAAAGGCCTAGGATTAAATTAGGATTCAATTAAATAAATGGGATTAAGAATAGTAAGAAAAGTGAACAAATTTGATTATAATTGGAATATTGTTGTTTAATAATGATATTGGAAAGCTGTTACATTCAAATACAAGGAAATTCAGAAGGGAGGGATTAGAGGAAGTCAATCAATATGTAAGCAAGGTTGGGTTTTAAAGTATTAAGATTATTTTTTCTTCTTTTTTATGGTGTGGTTTTGGTTGTATTTCTCTTGTAATGTGTTGTACTGGTTTTTTCCCTTTGGTATGTTTCTTTTCTTTCTTTCTTTTTGTTTTTGTTTTCACTTTTTGTATTTTGTTATAATTGTGGAAAAATTAATTTAAAAAATTGGAAAAAAGAAAAGAAAAAGTTTAGCTTCATATGTAGATGAAGGGGTGGGAATGATCTATGTTAACTATAATTAAAAGTATAAATCTTTCCACTTTTAAGTCTGACATCTCCCTCTCCTTTTATGTAAAATACATAAAATACAGGTCAAAAGACCCTTCCCACCATTGCTTCCCACTGCCTTAATAATCAACACCTTCCACAGAGGGGACAGGTGGTTTACTATCCTCGTCTGAGCTGTGGCCCTCTCTCGAGTAAAGTCTGCATCAACTGTGATGAATTAGGTGTCGCGTGATTTTGTAATGTAAACTGATATCCTCTAGGAAGTGAGTGGAGATCTCAGAACTCATTTCACTTGATTAGACTCTGTGTCTCCGTGGTGGGAAGGCAAGTCTTTCATCTAATTTAGTCACATAGGACCACTTCAGCTCTCCACATCCCCCAGGCAAAGAAAGGCAAAAGATTTGTTTTCTTCAGTGACAGCAAAGAGGTTTAAGGCTGATCACTGGGCATAATACAAGATTTTAAGTCTCATGAAGACAAAGCTTAAGACAACGCTTTAGGATTGGGAGATAACATGACAAGCATCATTTTCACAGCAGCAAATGGTAATTCTCACTTCACCCACTCCGTCATACTTCAATACTTATCATAAATTAATAAAACAGCCTGCTACTTAATGCATATTAATTCAAAGATCTTATTTAGCCCTTCCATTAAAAACTAAGGTTATTCCCCCCCAAAAAATATATCTATTAGGTATAATTTTCTGCATTACAATTTTCTGCATTACAAAAGGACTAATCTGTATATATGTGTGTGCATGTGTTTAAACAAAACCTAAAGTGGTCCACAGTCTTTGATCTGGGTTTAAATCGCTGCTCTACCATATTTCCCTGATTTACCTTGACATGTCATTTTCAGTTTTAAGTTCCACACTTGTAAAAGGAAATATTCATGAACTCCATTCACAAGTTTGTTGTGAAGAAGGGTGAGGCAAGGGCTCTACATAAAATGCACATGCTGTTAGCTGCTATGGACCTTTGGGACAGGGCAGGCTATGAACTGAAATAAAAATAACAAAAATCTGGATTCCTTACACCAGTTCAGGACACAGGCTTTTCTATTTTGGACCATATATTTATTTGTATTTCATGCCAGAGGCACATGAGAGCCTGTAGGGACCTGGGCTCCTCAGAGAGTCTGCTGGAATGCAGACCTTCTATTTGTGGACATATAGGGAGAAATGCACAGATTAAATAGTCTACTCAGTTGCTCTAGTTTTCTCACCAATGAATGCAAAGGGCACTTGGATAACTAAGGGCACTTGTTACTGTTAACTATAACATATATAAATATTTAACACAATTAATAATTGTGCACCTTTATTTATTTCATAGAGAACATTTTTGTCCTACTCTTCTACTAAGTAGCTTAGTCTGATATGAAAAGTTTCTCTTTCCCCCATCTTATCCTCACAACAAGCCAGTGAGGCTCAGAGAATTTATAAACAGCTTAATATTTTAAAATCTCTAAGTGGTTTGCAATATAAAAAACAAACAATATCATGAAAACACAGATACAACCTGAAACCAATAAAAAAGCAAAGCAAAAGACACTAAAAACAAATACAAACAGGAGTCAGAAAGATTCAGACACATAAAAGGGTCTGATTTTATGCGTCAGGGAAAGCCTGGGAGAAAATGCAGGTCTTTACAAGGTGTCTGAAGCCTTTATCAGCAACTTATTGAACTTTGATGTACATGAAAACGTAGGGTGATATAGAACCAAGCACATGAAAAAATTAGGAACCAACTAGATATTTTGCTACATATAGAATTATATATCAGGGGATTCATTTGATGGTTGCATTTTGTTAAAAATATAAACAAATGTATGCTGAAAGTTGCACAGCATAACTAAAAACTGCATCTCTTCTGAACTCAAATGCATTGTCTAATGGTCACTGTCTATGTATAAAAGCTTTAAAAGCTAAATATTTTAAGAGGTCATGTTGCTTTGCCTGTTTCCTCAGTAGCCAAATACCACCAGTGCTGTTCAGAACTTCTTCCTTAGTACTGCAGTTTCAATACTGTAATACTACAGTACTGTATAATGAAACGCCTAAATTCCGAAAGCAAATATAAGTATCTGTGCAGTATGTGAACTATGACCATACAACGCTGGTGTCATTAAGAAATAAGGGGGGGAAATGGGATAATCTCATTTCCACCACAGGGCACACAAAAGTGCCGTCAGTAAAACAGAACCATACTCAAAACTTAAACTTGACTGCTCTTCCCTCTACTGTGCTTCTTGTGCAAGTGCTATCAAACAAGCAGCATACAGAGATACAGAGATTCTGCCCAAGCATTTCTTTGCACAGAGAGAGTATGTACAGTATCTGCCCTTGTGGAGGCAAGGTCACTCAGCAGCAGAGTATTCTCAAAGTTAGGGTGGTATCTTTGTAGCTTTGTGTTGCAGCTCGTAATGGAGTCAAAGTTGTAAAGTGATTGCCTTTTACCATTCTGAAGAAAAACTTTCAAGAAATCCATTTACACCTCTGATGTGAAAGACCGACAGAATATATTTCAATGATTTTAGTGGGAAGGAGAAGAAGAGGAAAATTCACAGCCTGACCCAAAATGCTCATACAAAGAATGATTCTGTGTAGAAGCAGTCACATCAGGAACCTGTAAATGCACTTTTCTTTACAGTGAGGATCATCTAACATGTCATATTTGGGAAAGGCAGTTATGCTTTTCTGAAAGGAAAATAGGCACCGAGGGGTAGGTTTTTATCTTCCTACAGAAGATTAAAAACCAACTTCTTATTTCAGTTCTGAATATTAACTTGAATAGGGTAGGTGTTTAGTTTTCAAAAATATGCACAATGCCCTTATTATCTGCCAAACCAGATTGCAATGCAAGAACACAATGAAGATTTATTTTTTAAGCCACGAGTTAATTATTAAGGAAGGAATCACTCTGGCTGACTTTTGCTAAGGGTGTACTTCTTCAGAGACTGAGAATTAAAGCTTAAGATGCCAGTCTTTAAATCATGTATTTTAGACCTATCCCACTGACATTTATGGATCTACTACAAGATTGCTCCCACTCCAGCTGCAGTCATTCTGTGCCTTTTAGTGTCACCTCTCCATCCCTCCCTGGCATCAAAGAAAGAGCTGGGGACACCTTCAAAACACTTGTTTTACCCTTACCTTGTATGGTGCTTTCAGCAAGAAAAAAGCCCCTGCTGCCACTCACTCACTCTGGCTAGCTTTGTAATTGGCTAGCGGCTAGCCTATACTGTACTTTGCTGGCGAGTTCATTTTGTTCTCTCTGGCAGCATCTAATCTTCCCTGAGCAGTCAGAGGAAGGGAAATTACCCATTTATCTACTCAGGGAAGATCAGCTGCCACTAGAGAGAACAAGCTAAGCAAGAAGGATATATATCCTTTCCCATTTTACTATCTTATCCCTTTATGGGACAACTAACTAATTTCCCATGAAACAGTAACATCAGAACAAAAACAAAATAAAAAACCAGACATTATTATTTTCTTTTAAAAAAAAGTACTCTAAACACATTTTACAGATAAGAGTACTACTCTGCTCCTCAAAATAGTCATAGTTGCTTTTACCAAATATGTATGCCTTTTTCACCTTGCATCATTAGTTTAATAAAAGATTTTAAATACTAAATGATTATTTCATTCTCTGTCTTTTTCTCTTCCAATGTTTACGATTTTCAGCATTTCCCAATTTTTTTTACAATTCTGTCCCATGTACTTTCCATTTTTCTTTTTGCTAATTCACACTTTAAAACACTTCCAGATCAAGCGAGAAAAAGCATCTGGTTTATTTACATGTGATATAATTTACAATATTCTTTTGTGATAAATGCAGCCTTTGTGAATTGACAGCCATTAGCTAAATCAGCTCTTCTTAAACTAACATTCATCTGTTTTGCATTTTTGGCTAAGCACCTGGCTATGAAAAGTTGAGCTTAATTATATTTTCACAAATCCATGCAACTTCTATATTCCAAGTCAATTAAAAATGACAAGTGTGACAAAAGGTAAAAATGAAAAAGGTTTTTAAAAAGAGAGGTCCCATGTTTGTATTTTAATGACTGGATTATAAAATCAGAAATGCAATTGTGAGACAACCTCTACTTTATTAGAAGGGACGTAATCTGCCAGTTTTAATTTTCGATGGTGGGATTATGCCCTGGGCATCCAATCCCAATCGGAAGCTTCATGGTTTTCTTTCCCCTGGGACAGCATCTTTTGTGGTCTCTTAAGAGGAGGGATTGGATCATTAACACAGCTAGACACATCGTATGCAAAACACAGTAATAGTATTAGAAGTCAGAAATGGATAGTGTTTCTACCATTTACAAAATAGTCACCTTGGGAACAATTTCACCTGCCAGACGCACACAATGTGCACACACAGAATGTCTGCTAGTAAGTCAGGCGGTCCAGTCCTCTGGCCCTGCTAAGCCAGCACCAAAGCCAACATTAAGTAGTCATGAACTTGTGCACAAGAACAGCATGAGAAACAAAAGCTGATGTACCAGTATGAGCAGGCACTGCCATAGCACCCCTACAAGTTCCACCCACACATTCTGGTACTGCAAACTAATGGCATCCCTACTAGCCATTGTAGGAATGGCACTAATAAACTCACAACAGCAGCAGAAATGCCGTAATAATATTATTCCACCAGAACATACCACTTTGATACCACAATGCACAAGATTCGGATCAGGAGCCGTACATGCAGGATGAATCCAAAGGGTTTTCCCCACACAGTGTATTCAAAGCATAGCACACAACAAGTTCATATTTGTGTTTTCATTAAGATGGAAGCTTTTTTCAAGGGGTGGGGGCACATAAAAGAGAGAGCTACACACCACAGAAGGCAGCAGCACAGCATTTATTTATTTATTTAAAGACGGCTAGTTCAGTGTGAATTTCCCACCCAGGTGAGATGACTCCCAAAGGGCAAAGATGATTGTATGGGTGCCCCACTGACAACTGTGTGTTTGGATGGGGAAAGAGAGAGGAAGCAGATCTAGAACCCAGGAATCCCACTGAGTACTATACCACACAACTATAGGAGTAGGAAGAATAATAATCTGTGCTGGGGCTTTTGTAGTTTCCTAGGGACATGCCCTCTTTGCTCTTCATGCTGATTACTGGACAAGCCATGTAGACAGGACTAGATGGACTCAACAACATGGAGCTCTAGCCTTAGAAAACAGCATAGACACACCACAGGCGATCTTAGGTTCAATCCCGGGCTAGATTCCCAGGAGAAAGAGTTGGGAGGAGACACACATGCACACCTGAAACGGGACAGAGTGCTTGCCATACTCACTCTGCCAACTGTCAGCCTCAGTGAGGCCCAGGATACCAGCCATTTTGCTCACTCCCTTCCACTGCAACCAGCCATGTGCACACATGGACATGCATCTGGTTGCTTGCCAGTAGGTGGGGTTTCCTCAGCGGAACATGTCATCCATTTCCTCCTTCAATTCATGCAGCCTGATTTATCATAAACCAATTCCTAGGAGGAAAAGCCAACAGCACCATGAACTGCAGGGACCATCCTGCTTCCCTTGCTGGTGTTCAATGGGCAAAACCACGGTCAAGATGTAGTCTCTTAGCCCTAGTGGGGTATTGTAAAGAACCTTCTGCCCCCTCTCATTGTGTGTTCCCTTATGAAGACAGCTGAGTTTGAGGAAAGCAGACTCTTATTCACAACGTATCAGTAATAACAGCAACACAGGTGAATGAATCATAGCTTTTATTGGCAGCATCATTTCTGGAATTAAGTTCTGACAGCATCATATAGTAATGGGCTAACCAACTTGCTTGTTTTTGCAGGACCTTCGTGCCTTCAAGAGCGGCATGATGGACACAAGAGTACCACAGGTAGCTTTCTTCATCATGGGATATCCATCACCTATTGTATGTCTTTGAAAACTCTGCAAAGTCACAGGAACTATGCAAGAACAAAATGGAAGCAAGCAGCAGAGCACCTAATTTCCAAGGTTGTGGTCTGATGGCACACGAGACCACGACCTTGCTGAAGCTAAGCCAGTCTGGGTATTGCCAGTGCTTGGTTGGGTGGCTGTCTAGATACCACCTTGCCTTCAATGAAGGAAGAAATGTGGAAGATAAACATAAGAAAATACTGTAAGTATAAATAGCTCCCCACAGGTCACTGCTACAGTTGTAGGCCTTTTTGCTTGTGGTTTGCATGGCAACGGGAGGAGGGAGACACTTTCTTCTGTGCATTCTGGTTACCTGTGGAGAAACACAGGGATAGTGGTGAATAATGGGTAGCAGTTGCAACCCAGTGGTTAAAGTACTCAGTAAGGGCTGTTGAAGACTGGTTGAGAAAGGGTACTGCTGCCACTACGTGCTCTTCTATCCCTCGTGCCCATATGCACTTACCTCTCTTTGGTACACCTCCCAATCTCAAGAGGAGTTCACAATGCAAGTCACTGAGACAATAGTCACCAACTCAATGTATGAAGCTGCACTGGAAGTCTTGTCTCCAGTTACTGTTTGCTCTACTCTGGATCCCCTGCCTCTAGTCCTGTAACCGAAACAAAAAACCAACCACTGCCCAGCTCTGGTGCTCACCATCAAATGGATGGTGCTATACATTCTTTTCATTCGTGCCTGTTGTGAACTTACCTAGGTTTCTTGGTATTCCACAGTATTTATTCGTCCTGTGTACCCTATGCAGGAAATACTGCTGCAAACTGTTGAGTAAATGGAGGGTCATAAAGCCAGTACAGTGGTACCTCGGGTTACATACGCTTCAGGTTACAGACTCCGCTAACCCAGAAATATTACCTCAGGTTAAGAACTTTGCTTCATGATGAGAACAGAAATCGTGCGGCGGCGGTGCAGCGGCAGCTGGAGGCCCCATTAGCTAAAGTGGTGCTTCAGGTTAAGAACAGTTTCAGGTTAAGAACAGACCTCCAGAATGAATTAAGTTCTTAACCCGAGGTACCACTGTAAACTCTTTACCCACATTATTTATTATTTGAGTTACACCCCATGTTTACTCCAAGGAGCTCAAGGTGCATACATAGTTCTCCTCCTGCCACATTTTTATCCACACAAAAACCCTGAGGTAGGTTAGGCTGAGAGTGAGTAACTCATCCAAGTGAGCTGAGTGGATAGTTTAATCCTTGATGCCCAGGTCCTAGTCCGACAATCTAACCACTATGCCACGCTGGATGACACACTTAACACTGTGGAAGTTTATGATAGTGCTCTGCTCACCCGTGTCTTTTCTTGGTGGTTTGGCAGGAAGGAATGGAGGATATGAGGGATACCTGCTTTGAAGTATAGTGTCTCCCCACCCCCACTCCCGCAGTGAGCTATACCTCCTGGCTTTTCTGTGCTGAGTGCTTTGTTGTTGCAGTCCAAGTTGCAACAACGGAGTTGAAGTTCCTGTTGGGCATTTGTGTTCAAAAGCAGAGTATCTGGAAGGGTTCTGAAAAGACAAGCATCATTCATCTGCCCTTTCACCAACCCCACCCCACCACCACATCCCCTACCTGTTGCATGTCTGTTTGGGCAAAGTTCCAATTTGTGTGCTCCTTGTGCTTTAGACACAGTAGTAGGGCTATGTAACCCTATGCTGTGTGTCTTGTTAGAGGACACATGAATATTTCTTTGCTGGGGCATTTCTGCTTCTGAAAGTGTGCCATGATTGATTCCAGGGTTAGTTGGGCTCCTACACTCCAATGAGTCTGTAGGGATAGGGATAGAAGGACAGTTACCTAGGGCTCTCTACTGGCTACAATTACAACATTTTAAGTTTATGCTGCCTCTTTTGAGCTATTCTGTCATCAGGGATGGAAAAGACCATCGACTGGATAAGAGTTGTGTCAATGCAGCCTCCCACTGCTACAAGAATAGCACTAAGCCAATGTAATTTCCCCCCAGTAACGTTGTGCTCATTGCCCTATGCTTATCAATTGAGAAGTCCCACTGTGCTCCATAGGACTTCCTTCCAGGTAATGTGCATAGCACTGTAGCTTTAGTTGCAATCCTATGCCCTCAGCAAGCATAATCTGATTAGATGAATGGTTTGTATGTTACTTAGATGCATAGATATGTAATATTTAAAATGTAGTAAATATAACATCAAAGAAGAAAAATATGGGATGTATGCAGGTTAGAATTTACAAAGTAATCAAATGTTTGGTTTATATAATAGAGGAGAAATGTGTGTAGTTGTGTGTGATGGGTCAGAAGAAGAAAAATGTTGAGCAACAGTTTTTGAGTAAGCATCACTTTTAAAAACCATACATACATATACATGCTATTTTATATAATACATCATACACCCACACATATAGATGTGAGAAACCCTCTCTTCCAGCAGAGGGCATCTTCTACACACTAGAAAAAACTTCTCAGTTGAGTGAAGACAATTTTATACACACGGGAAAGAAATGTGTCATTTAAAATAGAAATATGGGTTTCCAAGTGTTGTCCAGTTCTGAAAATAACATTTAACAGTTTCTAAGACAAGGGTCAATACCCCAAGACTCTCTTCTGTGTCGGCAACACTGGAATTAATGGGAGCCCAAACAAGAGCTTCAGTAGTATTTATACAGAAGATACTTCTGATGGAATATGCATTTGGAAACATAAGGTAGTACAGCTTACATGAACAGTTCGAACATAGATCTGAAATTCACACAATGCCTGCAAAGGGAAGGTGCTGTTGTCTAACATGCCATTCAAGGTTAGCAAGAAAGGTGGGATGCAGTTCAGACCTGCCATGTACACAGTTCATGCACTCATTTGGACACACACTTAGAAAGAACTGCCCAGCAGAACAGGATTAATGGATTTTGCTGTGGGGACAGGGGCTCTACTAGACACCTATGGATAGATCTGCCTGCCTGCATTTTCAAATACTTTAGGTGCTGAAGTGACCTTATATTGCCAATATTACACATACCTCTCATACTTTCTCTTTTTCATGCACATATTCTTTCTCCACCAGCAATGTGTATTTCAATTCTACCTCACTTCCCTGTACATTTTTTCATGCTTCCTCATATTCAGTCCCTGTTGATCTTAGCAAGACACACAATTTAATGTCTACTTCTTGGAGGCCTGGGCTACAAATGCAGCAGAATGAGGCAACAGAAACCTGAGTTGGTAGAGTGGACCATACCACTTCAGACGGTATGTGGGTTGGTAGCTTTCTTTCTTTTCTTTTTTAGTACTCTATTAAAAAAACAACAACCAAAAAACCAAGCAGGCAAGAAGTGGCTAGGCTGGAAAGTTTCCGTTAGTATGCTAGGTTTCCTCCCTCACTTGCAAGGAGTTCCTGCAAGTTAGTATTCGCTATCTACAAAGTTGAGTGGTACTACCTACTATAATGTCTCAAGGTTGTCTCACTCTGTCCTATGGACGTATAGCAACAGGCCAGGGATAATTATGATTCTATGTACCTAAGTTATGGCAGGGATCCAAAGAGCTATTTGGGGGGATAGCTTCTCTCTCTCCCCCCCCCCAATTAAACAGACCCTCATGCCACATCACAAATTGCTTTTCAAGCTCCCAGAGTTAAAGCAGCATGAAGAGTTACTTTCACCAGTCCAAATTCCCCTCGGGAATGTGGATTGAGGAGTGTGCTTGTTTGGATCCTTGCCAGTGTATTTTCTGAATCACCATTAATCCAATTATGTTGAGGCCTTGAATGTAATTACTGTCACATTAATTATTTCATAAAATTTATATACCGCTTGATTGTAAAACTCAGAGAGATTTACAAAAAGATAAAACAATAAAGCTTTGATTATTTTAATATTATTGCTATGGACAATGTGCTTTGAACATGTTCATATAAGCTGATGTGCCAGGGTTGTAAGGCTGAAATGCAAGGGATTCTCATCTCTTTTTCTAGAAGCATGGTTCTTATGCTTTTCATATGCAACAACTCCACCTGGAAATGCAGTGGTACCCCAGCACTACAAATGTATGCAGCTTGTGTTGAGTTTTAAGAAAGAACAAAAGCTCCTGCTAAACCGTTTTATAGAGAATATGCAGAATATTTCCCTTGACATTCTCTGTGTTGGTCAACCCTTATCTTTCACAGTTTCTGTTGAGCTGAATGCTTTGGAAAACAAATTTACCTGATTATACATGCTTATTACTGAGTTGCTGGGTCTAAATTTGCATTTATTGTTCCTATTTATTTTGGTTGTCTTCATGCTGACAAATTTGATAAAGATTTTTTTTAAAAAAAGTGCTTGCAGATGCACACTATGTATATAGGCCAATTTTCAGGATTTCAATGATCCAGGTAACTATTTGGGCATTTTAAAACTTAAGTCCAAAGTCCCCTTATGTCTACAAGTAATATGAAGGGACATAAACAATTCTAAGCACACAGAAGGAGGGGCCCCCAGTTTCTGTTGATAAATTACTAAATGCAAAAATCCTGTAAATCTGGATATGGGACAGTTTGATACTGGCTGTTCCTCAATATTTTCTATTTCAGCATATATAGACAAAGAATTGTACATTTTGAGGACTGTACCACAACAGTGCTAAATCATATCACCAGACTGAGATTACATGAGTATTGCTGATTGTTTTCTGGGATAATATTTCGGACTGGGATGCTGTATGTGCTAATTTAGTTTAGCTTCCATGATACAGTCCAATTAATTGAGTGTTATGGCATTCTTAGGAATAGAAAATTATGTCAAAATGAAATGAGCTTCTACACTAGATGGTGCTATGCCACTTTCCAGGAAAAAAACCTGCTACAGTACTTAAAAGGAAGTTTTATTATGCTGTTGATTCTACGGTCTGAAATTTACATTAGGGTGTTAAGCCATTTCCAAATGGTGACAAAGGCAATACAAGAAATGAAAATAATGCACCATGGCAAAGACAATTAATGTTGGCAGACACTCCTTTTCTAGAAAGTGAAATATAACCCACTTCCAGAATGGCTTCTCATCACTATTTCCAAACCAGAGTATATAGCCTTTCTAAGCAAACAGTTTTCATTGTCAGTCAGTCAACATATTCAATTTCATTTCTAATTTAAAACTAAAAGGGCTTTACTTTTTATCTCTATCTAATAAAATGGAAGCTATTGCAAGAATTAGGGGAGACATTTTTATCAAAAGAAATATAATTTTTCATGTTTGCATACATTACAGGGCAAATTCACACATGAAACTTCTTGCCTATGACCCATTCTGCTTTCTTTAAAGAAAATCTTAGCAATGTAAGCATGTTATATGGGAAAATGTGCATGACATTTGTATATTGAAATTATTGATGCATATCAGCACAATCAAGCCAAAATTGATACTCCCATTGATTTATGAGGCAATTCCTACACTAAAGATCTGTATGAGTGGCTACAAGATTCAGAGACCACCACAGATATGTCATTGGAACATGCTACCTATAGACCTGTTCTGTTGAAGACACGCTGAGGGAGTGCCCAAAATGGCTGGGAGAGAATCATGGATGGGAGGCAGGTGGCTCTGGGGAGGAGTACACACATGCTATGTCCCCCCAATTCACAGTCACGCCCTGTTGTGTAGCTTTACACTACTGACTGGTTTTAATGGGAGGGATTTTTTATTTTATTTTTATTTAAACCACCTTCCTCTGTATGAATGACCCCCTCACCTGAATTGCCAAGACAGAGCGTAGGATATGATGCAACTGAATACACCATCACAGTACATCACCATTAGTACAGTCCACACAGTGTGAACAAAATGTATTATGACAGGAAGATGGCATGATGGTGGTGGTGTTTCTTCCTCCCTCCCCCCCCCCGCCACCCTCAATACTGTGACGCTTAAGAGATACAAGTGGGAACCTGGGCGAGGGGAACTATGGAGAAGATGAGTTTTGCCCACCAAGGGAGCACTTTGGAAAAAAACAGCCTGTCTCCAGAACATCCTAGGATCTTACAAAGCCTCTCCTCTTCCTGGAGGGGAGGGGTTGTGAGCGGGAATCGCTTCCCGCGCTTGCGGGGGCGTGGCGTGGCTGGGCCCCCTGCATCATTGGAGTCCTGGGCCCACGTCATGCACCCCAGCCGGCTAATCCGACTTGCTGGGGGGCGTGGTTTAGCCACAATTAAATGGCCGCATGCCCATGGTCTCTTCATTGTTCTTCCAGCTTCCTCAGATCACCCGCCCTCTCTCTAGGTTTTGCTTCAGCACCTGACCTTGCTATGGACCTCCGTTGGTCACCTTGGTTGTCCAAGTGGCCTGGTAGGAATTTTTTCCACTTGGCAGATTGGCACCAGCCACTTGGTTTTTTGTCTGCCTCGTAACAAATCGGCATGACTTTGTACGGTTTGGCAGTTAGGCACTGGAAGATGTGTTGTGTGTTGGAGAGGAGGTTGTGGCCATCACCTACCCCTCCCCTTGAAGGGTATTCCGTTAAGGGAATCCAGTGGTCATGGTTCCTGCCTGATGCCCAGGTGGTGGCTAGGGCCACAGCACAACCCCGGTGACTCTAGGGGAAAGCTTCCAGTTGATTTGCATCAATAAGCTCTCCCTACAGGTTGTTAACCCTTGTGTGACTCCCTGCTGAGCAGCAGGAGTCAAGTATAGTCTGTTCGGATCCAATGCCTAAGCCAATACCACTCACATTCTGTAACCAATAAAGTTACAGCCTTTTTTAGCCCATTAACCTAAAATACTTGTGTCCACGTGTCTTATTTCATCACAAAGCGGGGAGCAGGGCCTCGACGCACAAACACTGATACCAATTCTCAGCCTAGAATCCTAAGATCTTTAGCCTCCAGACACAAATACCCAAACACTCCAAAAATTGGGGATGCTAGGAAAGGGCACTTCACAGGAGCAAGCAAGGAAAGGAGAAACACATGCAGTAAGGTACTGTTTAACAATTTCAGCTGGTAGGTAGGCAATCTTACAGGGGCAGGTGGTGGAAATGGTATGAACCTCTTGTGTCCTGGCATGCTCCATAACAAATACTTGGGCACTATGTGAAGATGTTCCCAACATACAGCTGGAGCCATATAAACAGATGCTATAACTGTTCCTCTCTCTGTCTTGCCATTGCCAAAGGCACAGTTGTCCTGCTGGAGTTGCTAGTTGACAACCCCAGATACCAATCTTTGCCTTTCATGATTTACCTCATCCTGGATGCTCCACAATAAACATCACCGCCATGCTTATATGTGTTGTTCCTGTGTTTGTAGGAATTAACAGACTGAGAGGGAGCCCTTTCCCACATATGCAGGAAGTTGGTGCAACTGCAGAAGATGGAGAAAGATTCCTGGCAGCTCCTGGTCCACCCCCTGCCCCCGCCAAACACCTGGTTATCAACCAGGGAAGGGGGTGGTGGAGCTTTTCAGGCAGCCCTACCCCCACCTCTGCCTGGTGAAATACAAGCAACCATCTGGTAGGGAGGCAGATTAGGAAGAAGCAGTACAGCCACTGAGGGAAGGGGCAGCTAGCTACTAACAAAGGAAAGCACATGACTGGCAACTAACCAATCAGGGCAGCCATATTCCAGAGCTCCAGCAGCAGCCAGTCCCATGAGAAAGCTGCACCAGTGTGACATAACCAAGGAAACTCATTTCAAACCAATTTTCATATTCCTTTTTGTTGTTGGTTCTTGTTCAATATTCCCTAGTTGCAATTGGACTACAGAATAGACATAGATGTCACAAACTGGATATGCATAATGCAGTTAAAATACTTTTTGAAAAGAATCACATACTATAGTAAATGACTGCAATCTATGAGTTTTTATGATCCAAATCACTTCACTGAACATCCTTGCATGAAAAATTTGCACAATCTCATTGGTTCCAATACAGTGGTGCCCCGCAAGACGAACGCCTCGCGAGACGAAAAACTCGCAAAACGAAAGGTTTTTTCGTTTTCGAGTTGCCTCGCAAGACGAATTTCCCTATGGGCTTGCTTCGCAAAACGAAGCTTGCCCCACAAGCTCCGGGGACAGCGGGTCTTCCCCGCTGTCCCCGGACCTCTTTTGAAGCAAGGGACGGCGGGGAGAAGCGATCTTCTCCCCGCAGCCCCAGGTCCGGGGACAGCGGGAAGCGCTTCCCGCTGTCCCCGGACCTCTTTTGAAGCAAGGGGCGGTGGGGAGAAGCGGTCTCCCCGCAGCCCCTTGCTTCAAAAGAGGTCCGGGGACAGCGGGGAACAAGCAATCTTCTCCCCGCAGCCCCAGGTCCGGGGACAGCTGGAAGCGCTTCCCGCTGTCCCCGGACCTCTTTTGAAGCAAGGGGCTGCGGGGAGAAGCTATCTTCTCCCCGCAGCCCCTTGCTTCAAAAGAGGGGACAGAGCGGCACTTCCCCTCTGTCCCCGGACGGTCTCCATAGGAACGCATTGATTGATTTTCAATGCATTCCTATGGGAAACAGTGCTTCGCAAGACGAAAAACTCGCAAGAAGAAAAAACTTGCGGAACGAATTAATTTCGTCTTGCGAGGCACCACTGTACGATAATAATAATGATAATGATGATGATGATGATAATAATAATAATAATTTATTTATACCCCAACCATCTGGCTGGGTTTCCCCAGTCACGCTGGGCAGCTTCCAACAAAATATTAAAATACAATAGTGCATCAAACATTAAAAACAGGGCTCCTTCAGGTATACTGGACCGAGGCTATTTAGGACTTTACAGTTATATTACATGTACAGGAATATACTTGAGTCCACATGCTGGGAAGCACAAAATATAGTTTGGAACTTCTCCACGTATATTTGATTCCAAGAGAAAAATATCACATTTTCTAGCAGCAACCACAGAGACAAATATATGCTTGGCTTCAAGTCAATAGGATTTCAAAAATAATCGCTATGTTTGAGGTGTATGTCTGACATGCTTGGAAAATAAAACTAATGAACATTTCCTTGTTCATTAATAGTTAGATCCTTATGGAACATGTCCTATACTACTTATTTTTTAAAAAAGAATTAGTAAAAAATGTTCATGGATCTTGTTGCTACATCGGCATGGCTCATGGCTTCTGTGGAATATACTGCCCCTAGTATAAATTAATAGAAGTTGTGCAGCAGTTGTGGTGGGTGGGTGGAGGCCCTCTTTTGGAATTAAGGTAATTTCTAAATGCAGAGTGCAAACCTCACACTATGGTAATCTATGTATGTGTTGCTTGTGCACTTTGCCTGCCTGCCTGGCCCAAGTCATCAATAATGAATAGATCTGTACAGCAGTACAAGGACCAAGTGTTGGGGCTTGTTGGGGATTTCAGAAAGGGGGGGCGGGGAAAACACAGGTTTGCCATTTGATAGTTTTTTCTGGCATGTAGAAAGCCACAAACTCACAATGAATTTTTGGCTTCAAAAAAATTAATAGGGGAGGATTTTTTTTGAAACCTTTAAGTATTCATTTATCAAGTAAAGCATGAAGCAGGAGGAGGGGATGAGAAGGAAAATCAACTCTGTAAAACATTTGTTTTGTTTTGCAATATAATATTTATAGAATTGGAAAGCTACTAGCTGATAAGGGGAACCAAGGAAATATGAATTCAAGAACACCTCACTTTCTTGTTAAGGGAAGAAATCTTGCCTCATTCGAGAAAAGATTATTATACTTTTTAGACAGACATAATGGAAGATGAAAAAAGGAAAACCAAATTTACTTGTCCAGAAAAGCAACTGATTCATAGGTCATATAAATTAAACATTTGCTGAAATACAACTTAATAGATCCCCAAAATTTCTAACAATTGCAAATAAGTTAAATGTTACCTAGCTGCTACTAACACAAACTGGTATGATGTTATCTCTAGCAATTTCCTCCTCTTTCTCCTAAGCATATTTCCATAGATATCACAATTGTAGCATTGCAAGAGAGATCATCTCATGTTTTACAAACAGAATGCACCAGCTGGTACTTTACCAATCCATATCCCCTGGGAATAAGCAGAGTTCTGGATAACTAAATTTCTACTGCAAGCACTTGAGCCAATCCCAATGTAAACCCAACCTTTGTTGTGTTTTTGGCTGTGCAAGTAAATTACATACTATATTTTCATAATGCTAAACATTAGTAGTCCCAGAACTACTGCACTAGGAGGATAACTACTATTATCAGGAGAGGGAGGGAGGGAGGAGAGAGAGTGACAAATTCTCAAAAGCTTTGCAAACTGACCCACCCACCATTTATTTTTTTAAACGGGAGCATTTACAAACAAACTTGAATAACAGGACAAATGCATTACTTTATATTATTATGCCTTTCTAGGTGAAAACATGAAGACAGAGGTAAATGCCTCTGCAACATTGCACCCCCCCCAAATATATATTCATCCTCTTAGTGTGGATCAGCTTCCAGAATTGGTCAAGAGTTGATGTTGTCCATTCTGCCCCAAGTGATCTGCCAGTTTGCCCATATAATTCATTTAGAGAAATAGAAACAACTTGTGCAACTGGCTTGGAAAAAGTTTCCTGTGGTTGCTGTATGCTGAGTCTTCCTCCCCCTCCCCCCCTCTTTGTTATTTACCAAGAATTCATGGCATTGCAGCCATACATAGATTCCCTGTAAATTTCATCCGCTAATTTCTTTGAGAAGCTACACCTCACTAGTTCCTGTTCCTGCAATCCAATCCCATTTCTAGTCTCCCACCTGCCTTCAGCAAATTGCATCAGATTTATTAAAGTGCTCACAGTAGATTACAACTGCACAAATTCACCGTTGACTCGGAAGAAAGACAGAACTCATTTCTGCAGCTCCAGTAAAGTAATATATACAGGAAATATGCAGAAGGTTTGTACTGGGAGATAGGAAAAGTTGATCTTAAAGTACTCTTTTTTTATAATGGAACCAAACAAAACAGTGGGCTGGATCCAGATACATAGTATCCAAAAGCTGCTCATACTATGGTGGAATCTACACACATATAAAAACTGTTCTGAAAATGCTTTTTTAAAAAAATACATTGAATTTTCCATAAAGCTCACCATTGTAATCTAGTGTCACATTGTATATTGCACTTAAAACACATTTAAAACATTTTATTTGCAGCTGTATAGTTGAGTCCTATGAGACTTTTCTGCCTCTACCAAATGCCCCTTGATAAGCCCTCCTCAGGGGTGAGAGGCCTTTAGAAATGGCATGGTACACAGTGCAAAATACTGCAGTGGAAGCAAGGCACATACAGAAAGGGGTGGGGCTTAAGTGAGAGTTGCCTTCCGCTTACACAAGCGACCTTCTTGATCCAAGCCAGCCTCTCTGGATACATCAACACAAGAAAGGCATCATGGATAGCAGCTTTCCTTCAACCATTTTCCAGCTCAGAAACGGGTCATCACAAAGAGAAGGAGCAAAGCCAAGTTTCCTTTTACATGAGGATTAAAACAATTTAGCTTAAAGCAGAAACAAGACAGAATGAACACATGTGAAAGTGAAAGGATAGAAATAAAGATGGATTTATGCAGCCCTATATGGAAACAAGAAAATAATGTGAAGGTATTCGCATAAGGGCCACTACGATGTATGTATGTATGTATGTGTGCGCAGCACTGAGGTGGGATTTTGCCACATGGCCTTTCCTTCATCATGTGATTTTACCATTTCAAACCATTGCTGGAGCGGTGCAGAGTGCAGCTATAGGGACGCAGCAACTACAACACTTGGATAATGCAGCTATCAGGACTTGAGATTTGTTGGTATGACACAAATTAAGAACATAAGAAGAAGAGCCTGCTGGATCAGGTCAATGGCCCATTTAGTTCAGTCTCCTTGCTCTCACAGCAGCCAACAAGATGCCTGTGGGAAGCCCCAAGCAGGATTTGAGCACAACAGTCGTTTCCAGCAACTGGTATCAGCTAATGTGTCTCATCTGAAACATTAGGCTTGGATTCAAAGTTGCTACAGTCATACCTCATGTTACTTGTGCTTCATGATACGTTTTTTCAGGTTGCACCCCGCGGTGACCTGGAAGTACCGGAAAGGGCTACTTCCGGGTTTTGCCGCTCACACATGCGCAGATGCGCAAAATGACATCACGCGTATGTGCAGAACTGACGAATCGCAACCCATGCATGCACAGACACGCCGCTGTGGGTTGCTTTCTATTCATGTTGCAAACGGGCCTCCGGAACAGATCCCGTTCGCAACCAGAGGTACCACTGTATTTTGCTCACCCAAGGGCAGATCTCTGCACAACCCTGCACCATATCCCACCTCATTCCCAAGAATTATCCAGTCCTCAGAAGAAAATGTTCTGGAACACAGAGGGCTGAAGGGTAGACAGGAAAGTCCCTTCCCATGGACTGAACTCTGCCCTGCTCACTGAAGAGAAGTTAGGAGCAAATCCATAATTTTGTATTTTAAAAACCATTCAAAAGCCAAAGAGCTCCCTAGGCCAGGGACACCTGGTTAAGAGGGGAATAAATCTGCCTTTCAAATGTTGATGAATTTCAAGTTTGTAGAATTTATACATTACCAGTTGCCATTTCTACCAATGCCATGCAATAAGCCACAGGGCAAATCAAAAGGTGTTCAGTCATTTGTTAACATTTAGGCTGAGTTCAGATAGCACCTTATGTCACAATGGCTTTTATCGTGCACCCACACAGCATCAATGATAGCATCTTATTCCTCCCCCCCATCCCCCAGTATTTTCTTACCTAATAATTTCAGTGTTATATGTGATCTTTCAAAAGATGTAAAAGCCACTGATGGAGTCCTAGTAGAATCTAGCAGAAGATTAGCACTCACTTTTGTTTTAATTACTTTAAAAAAAAATGGTTTGCAACCCCACTGACTTCGAAAATCATGGAAGTTTTGCACTGCCATTTGATAAAATTTGGGGTGGTATTCTGATGAACAGTTCTTTCCTGACATTTTCATGGGTAACTTAAGTGGGGAACAGAAGCACACATGGACATAAAGGGTGCTGATATGTCCAATGATGTCTGCTGTTGTGTCATGCCACACCCAGTGGTTTGAATGAAATTTAACACGACATGGATATATATTGATCAAAAAGCCACTGTTCCATAATGCAATAGGTAATGAAGTGTAAAAGGAGTGTTAGAACCTGGAACTGAATGTACATTTAGAAAAGAATCAGAAGAATACAGTGTGAGTGCCAGTATTGTAGATGTGTTGTTATGCATATGTGTGTGAATACACAACTCCTTATTATACTGTCAGAAGTATGTTGCACATACTACCCAGGTGTGTTTAGGATTGAAGCCAGATCCTTGTAGCCTTTTGTACAAGAGAGCTTTAAGCTTCCTATGGAATTTGAAATTAAAATTTTAAAATCAGACTTCTCTGATGTGGATTTTCTGAGGAAGCAACAATTTTATGACTTCTAGCATTTCCCCCTACCCTGAACATCAGCATTTTGTGCAAGTTGTGGGTCAGCTTTTAAAAGTTTATTTCAATTGTAAAAAGTGTTTTCTGTCAGCCCCAAGATCAACGAAATGAGCTGCTTGCCAGCAAACACTGCAAACTCTAGAAACTTGACAGATTCCTTTGCTAAGCATTTGACTATGTAAAATCAAAGGATACTTGCAATAAATACTTTAAAATTTGCTCTGTCTTTTAAGCCATAAAATGACACCATGGCAACTTGGAGGATAATGCAAACAGACAACTGAGTCAGCCAATAGTAATAGTAATGATAATAGTAACTTGAGCTGCCTGAATTCAGGGAGAAGAAAATTGCTTGGATGATCATTTAAGTTCAACACTAAGTGAAATGCTTTTATATCATCTCTGATAATGGTAATATAAAAACCCTACTTTAAATATAATGGACTACAAAGTTACAATAAAGGGTTTGTTTGATTGAATGATTGTTCCATTTGGTTTCACATTTAGATTTCACTCTTTCATTAGAGATTGATGATCAATTCACATGATCAAAAGGCATGGTGAGAATGAAGGATGAGAGAATCCAAGAAAACTATGCAGTGGAGTGACTGCCAACTTCACATTGGCCTTACTCCCACAAAGCTGCTTGAATTCAAGATTTACTTGATAACAGTGTACTAGGATTGGTGTTTCTCAACCTTTTACTGACCATGGCCCACTTCTGACCTTGTTTCCTTCCTGTGGCCTCCTTTCCTGCCAGTAGAAAGGTAGCTATTTAAATGTTTTGTTTGCAAATAGAACAAATTTTATTTATAATTTATATAATTTATACAAAATACAATTACATAAAAATTTATACTTTAAGTATTTCTCAATCAATGTGACCCTTTTGCTTGATGACCAGAAACAAGCTATTTTATATCCGGTTCTATTTCTATGAGGGATAACCGAAGCTCGCCTCTGTGCCCACTATGTTAAGGCAATTCCGCATTAGGCTGAGTAACTCTTGCATGCAGCAACATATCTCCTTTCACAGTAATACTTGCATGAGGAAACAGCACTCCACATACTGCTTTAGCCACACTCCTTCCTATGACAAACGAGATGTGGACAGCCTGGTGCTCACAGCGGTGGAGTGTGAAAGTGGAAGGGAGAAGGAAGCAGAAGAGATGTTACCGCAGAGTGCATGTGGTGCTCCATCCAATGGGAAGCCCAAGTCACTCCTCTGTTCACTCTAGTTCTCCGTTTTCTATTTTCTGCACTTCTCTGTTTTCTGTGTCACTTCTCTGCTTTTTTCACTTCTCACTTCCCTCTGTGGTCCCCTAATCTCGTGTCGTGGCCCCCCATTTACGCAATTTTCATCTGTTGCCCCCCTTGGAATATCCTCGGGGGCCCCAGTTGGGAAACACATACTAGATGGGAGTGGGTATGTGTTTAGGTAATTACATGGTTGCTGTTAACATGTATTGAGTATATTCATTTTCTTCTCCCATCTGCTCACGTTTCACTTTTTAATCACTTCTTAATCTTTGCTCAAAATCTAAAATGAGCAAGATTTGATGGATCAAGCACCCATGCTTCCTTGGAGGATCTGCTACCATAGATGGACAAACATTGGGCTGGAGCAATGCTATGTCAGGCATATGTCCATGCCACTAAAATCAAATATTTAAGTTAGTCATGACTAACTGATTATAGTATTGGGAAATTCAGTAAGTAGAGTGCGTACTTTGCACACAAAAGATCCCAGGATCAATTCCTGGTGTCTCTGGGAAGGTCTCAAAAAGACTCCTGTCTGAAACCCTTAAGAACTACTGCTAGTCAGTGTAGACAATGGACTGACCCAGTATAAAAAATCAGTTTCCTGTGATCCTTTTGAGATTAAAGGATGACTGGCTCCAACTCACTGTTTCCCCATTTCTGCAAGTGTTGCAAAAACAGAAAACCTTGCCTTGTCTATGACGAAGGCATTCATCCTTCAGTGCATAAGAGCAATAGCAATGCTGAATATTTAAGTTAGTTTTTCCCCTGTTTCTCACAGTCCATTATGCTGGATACTAAACATGGATTGATCTACTTATTTATCTTAGAATTATAAAGGATTAGGAAGAATAATATTCCCAAATACATTGTGATTTCCATGGAAGAGGAGTTCACTGGAATCCCTAAGCAAATAATTGCTAAGCAAATAAAACAGGGCACATCTTTATTAGCCACACTTCTAGCTGGTTGAGCACACAAAGGCAGCGCCATAAACTTTTACTTGCCCAGCTTAAATGCTGGATGGCAACTTCAGCAATCAGCCTGGCACAACTGTTGGGAAAATATGGGAAGAAGAGTGGTAAGCAGGGTGGGGAGAGCATCTGCATCAGGCCTCTGTGCCTGTGGGGGTGCAGAAGAATCCCATTCCAGTAGCTGGTCTAGTTTAGAGTGACCAAAGAGACCCTCTAAAGCAGTGTTCCCCAACCTTGGGCCTCCAGCTGTTTTTGGACTACAATTCCCATCATCCTTGACCACTAGTCTTGCTAGCGAGGGATGATGGGAGTTGTAGTCCAAAAACAGCTGGAGGCCCAAGGTTGGGGAACACTGCTCTAAAGTAGGCTTGGGGAACCTTTGACCTTCCAGATGTTGTGAACTACAAGTCATTGTCCTTTGCTATTGGTCATGCTTGATGAGGCTGATGAGAGGTTTAGTTCAGCAACATCTTGAGGACCAAAGGTTCCCCACGGCTGCAGTAAGGATTAGTGTTGAATCCAAAATCTGTTCACCCCAAAGTTTGATTTCCTACCTGAAGAAAAAGTGCCCATTCCAGGAGCAACATAAAACATATCCAAAGAATAAGGACTAAAAGATAGAATCACTTTGAGCACAGGGAAGATGAAAACATTCCTGTGTCCCAAGAGAAAACTATTTGCAAGCCCCCAAACCAGCAATTAACTATAAACACATTATTTCCCCTCAGATATCAAAAGTAACATTCCTACACCACCACCTATGTAAATTACTCAAGAATTCACTATAAACACTTCCAACCATCAACAATCATCTGGGGAAAGTGCAAGGGCAACACCACCTATGTCTATGAAGATATATTATCAAAAGTGTTCAGGGTCAACTTCTTTATAATGTTGTGCTCTAGCTACCCCCCAGCACCTTGAAAACTCCAGCTCACTGCAGAAGGTTGCGTTTTCCAATACTCAGAAGCCTCCTTGAAGCCGAGAATCCTATTACCCACCACTTACTCTTTATCCATCAGATTTCCTATATAACCATTTTCCAAACTGGATATGGCATAGTGCGTACCCTGAGCAATGCTTTTTAGTGCACACTGTTTAAGACCTTTTCCAGCTGAAATAGTTTTGGAGACCAGCCCTGAGCTGAATTTAAAGGCAGCATTTAAGAAGATGAACGATCAATAGTTCAGATAAATCTTAACTCATTCCTTTCATTCCCCAGTAAGCTGGTGGATATCCCCACAATGTGTTTCTTCACAGTTATATCCACATGACATTTTCATCAATGAAATCTGATAATTTAACATCTTTTTCGTAAAGAGATTTTTTTGGTTTTGATGTTTTTAAAAAGAAGAAGATTTCAACAGTCTATGGTCTGACAAACAACAAAATAGAGCTGATTTAACAAATGAGTGCCCAATCAATGATGCACTGAGGCACATGACAAAAGCAAGTCAAAATCCATTACAGTCAAGAACATCCTTTAAATTCCACTTCGGTGCACTGACCCTGTTGCTCAATGCTAAAGACTTTACAAGTTTTTCCCCGGAAACATTCAGAAGAGCTTTTGTTTTGGCATTCACTCAGCTGCACCTCACAATTAACACCGCCAGACTCATCTCTAATCAATTATTCATAGAGATTACTAGCATATCTTTTGAGCACCTTAACTTCACATCAGAAGTGTGCGAGGGCTGACACATGCATGTGTACATTACAGAATAAAAGACAGACTCTAGGCAGGTTTTAACGCTAAATGAGAACAAGGCTAAAAGAAGTGAAATCAACATTTTCAGTCAAAGTTGAGCTTCAGGCAAGCTGCAGGCAGTGCACAGCGTGAGAGAATTTGGCTCCAGAAAAGTGCCCATGTGTTGACAGCTGAAGAAGCGAGTTTGAAGGCTTAATGGTAAAAAATGTTCCATCAATGATAATGTTACACATGACTCCTCTGACTGGATTTGCTAGTCATCGCCACATTTCCTGGCAATCAATGACACACATGCATACATATACCCGCCCTCTCAAATCTTTATCATTACAAAGAAAAGAACTTCGCTTATTATTATGGTGAGCTTGGCTACTTCAGATTAAACTAGCAGAGAGGATATTCATACAAAAGTCTAGACAGCGACTGTGACAATATTTAGGAAATTTAGAATATTTAAGGATACAGAGAAATCACAGACATATGGAAACCTGCCTAGTCTGTAGGGCTTAGGGAATCACCAACATGGTGTTCATGGGTACAGAGGCACACCTGAGATCTTCCCCTGATAGCCATGAAGCCTCAGAGCCCTCCCTCCACCACTCACTGCCCCCTAGTCATGAAGTAGTGAGGGTGGTTAACTCTTTTCCACTTGACAAGTACTTAGAGCTTAAGGTGGAAGAGTGCGAATCTTTCCCATGGCCTCTTTCACCCACATGCTTATTGAGGCTCAGATTGATTCTACTGAATCCAGCTTGTACTCAGATCCCTTGAAAAAAATCAAGTGTGCGTGTGCTTTTGATCTTTCTGTCTCTTCTGTACGGCGTGGCTGATCTGCAGGAGTGGGGACAGAAGTGACCAGAGGGGTGGTATTCACAGCATTTGTTCTAAAATCCAAATGTAGCTATGGGTTTATAAAAGTTGGTGAAGCCTGGTATAAAATGTCCTGGTTAATTGGAACTTTGTTCCAATCAGTATGAAACATATCAATCTGTATTACAATCTAATTACAGGAATAAGGAGACTGTGGCTCTCAGATGCTGTTGAACTTCAAATCCTATCATCCCTACTGACCACACTAGCTAGGGCTGGGGGAGTTGGGAGTCCAACAACATCTGGAGAACCATGGGTTCCTCATCTGTGATCTAATACATAGAGAATAAATCTAGGGCAGTGGAACTCAGAAGACAATGTGAGGAAATGGTATTGCTGGAAATGCTTTTAAAAAGCTACAGCGATATGGATGGGTTAGGAGTTTTCAAGAAGCAAGAGAGCCTGCACATTGATTTCCCCTTCTACCTGCTTCCACTACATATGAACTGCAGCATTCATACATCATACACACTGAAAAAATATATGAATGATCCCAACAAGGTTACAATATAATCTATGTGAGGTAGGAACAAAGATCAAGATGGCTGTGAACATCACAGAAGCTTCAATCAGCACTTATGCTTCCTCATTATTTTGGTGGAACATGGCAACATATTAATATCTGGTAGTGTGTTAGCACTGTTGGGATTTTGTTCAACAGAGGCCTTGGATTGGAAGTTGCAGTTGACAGCACCAATATCTATCTATCTCCCTCTCACTCATGCTACTTTACATGTTTCACATCCTTTATATCTTTCAGAAAGAAGTTCAAGTATTCTCGCAGGCAACTTCCCCTTCCTTTTCCAGTGATGCTGCTACTACATTTTGCCCCAGCAAAAGATTCTAACATTTTTAAGACAAAGGGAGGGAGAAGCACCAGGCTGTCCCCTATGTAGGCAGTGGTGGCCCTTCCTTGAGACAAAATTAGTCACATGACTCAGACATAGGATTGGGACATGTGGCTGATTGCTGCCTTCCTCCTGCTGGTTGCAAGACTCCCAGCTGTGGCTGCCATCACTTGCAGCTCCATAACCCAGCCACCACCACCCTGCCTTCATAGTGCCTCATTCTAACACAGGGTCCTTCCCTCAGAGCAAGGCATTGTGGGAGAGGTGGTCCTGAAGGAGGTATGTGCTACTGTTGCTTTGCCACAGTGCAAATACTGTTAAACTTTTAAAATAGTGTTTGCCACCACAGCAGGGCAGTCAGCAGCAATCCTACAGGGCTTTCCAAGGGCATCTACCCCCCAGTAGGGGCCTTCCTGAGACTGAGGCACTGTAGATGAGATCAGGGCCCCAGAGAGCCTGAAGCAGCACCTGTGCTGCTGTCACTACATCACCTAAAAAACCTGAAGCAGAAGCAGCTGGTCAGCTATTGCACCACTGGGATGGAGAGGAAGAAGCAGAAGGCAGCTTTTGCTGGTCTGCCCTCAAGTAGCAGAGATCTAAATGCTATGCATTTTCTCCTCTCTCTTGAAACAGAAGTTTCATAGTTCATTGGCAGAGGACATGCTTTACATGCAGATGGTCCCAGGTTCCCTCCCTGGAAAGATTTCTGCCTAAGTCACTGCAGATCTAGTATCTCTAATGTTCTTATACAGAAATCATTGCCATAAGAAAGTGTAGCAGTTTCAAAAATTAAAATCAGCTTTATGGAAGATAAGACTATTAAAACCATGATGACTAAATAGAGACTCCAGGTTCAGAGGCAGCACATACCTGAAAAAAACATGCTAGGAACAAACAAGGGAGGACTACTGAAAACCCTGCTTGTGTGTTTTCTGGAGATATCTGACCAGCACTATTGGAAAAAGGGTGCTGGGCTACATAGATATTTGGTCTGCTCCAACAAGGTTCTTCTCATATTCATGCAATAATTATGTGAATACTAGCAACTCAGGTACAGTATTTTCCCCTTAAATATAGGAGAAGATATTTACACCTCAATCGTAGCATAAGCAACAGAGACTTTGAGCTGTTTACACTTGTTAGCTTCCATCAGATTTACTCCATGTACAGTGGTACCTCGGCTTACATACACTTCAGGTTACATATGCTTCAGGTTACAGACTCCGCTAACCCAGAAATAGTACCTCGGGTTAAGAACTTTGCTTCAGGATGAGAACAGAAATCGTGCTCCGGCGATGCGGCGGCAGCAGGAAGCCCCATTAGCTAAAGTGGTGCTTCAGGTTAAGAACAGTTTCAGGTTAAGAACGGACCTGCAGAACGAATTAAGTACTTAACCCGAGGTACCACTGTAATGCCTTCCTTCTGTGAACAGCCAACCTCAGTATAAACTGGCTGCCACTACATGTAGTATGTAATAGCAGTCATTTCTATACTTATGACAGCTGGGGGAGAAACCAAAATCACCACCACATAAACTGCCTTGGTGGTCTATACATCACTGAATCTCTGGTTCATTCAAGTTTCTACATGCACAGGCAAAGAACATATGCATGTGGTAACATGCATGAACCAGAATTTTAGAAAAACTGAAGCTCTAGCTGTTGAATGCCATGGCCAGCCTACTTTGAAGTTTCATGAAAAGTGAAAATGCTTTGGTTTGATTTTGTCTCTACCTAAAACATCAGAGAGAGAGAGAGAGAGAGAGAGAGAGAGAGTTAGAGTTTAACAGGAAGAACTAGCCTACTATGCACCCTCGGTTTCGTCTTTTCTTACTACTAAACATAACATTTAAGAAATACAAATCATTCAGAAGTATATGATGTTAATACTAAACTTTTGAATGAAATTCCCTACCACTAAAAGAAGTTGACTAACACCAGAAAGAGAACCATCCATTCCCCTCAATTTAACATTTCTCTGCAGGGTATATTTTTGTGGATGGGGCACTGCTACTGCACACACTTCTAGTGATAAAATTACTACAGGTGAGGTTTAAAGAATATTTGCTGACAGGAACTTTATTATTGGAACAGGAACCTTAAAAACATTACCAGTCCAAACCACAGCACATGTACTACAATTTGTATAGACTTCCTGTCCATGTGGCCTTGACCATTGTATTCAATGGAGGAGTCAATTTTGCATGTACCAAAGAATCAATACACAACCATCCATAAAAAGATGCACACGCAAACTTAGAAGAGTTGGCTGAATTGGGTCAACTGCCGAAATCAAAAGATGTATATAGATGGTTTATAACTGCAGTAATTTTTATTAGCCGGAAACACACATTCAGAGAGAAAACTGCAAGTGAATCTGATTTTTAAATCCGTATTTGAAATCTTATACTATTTGATCATCATATTAGTACAACTATTATATGGCACAAAGCATGCTCAAAGCTATGTTCAGCATAAAGGCCACATGAAGAAGGAACTTAAGGACATTCATAGAAATACATTTCAAAACCATTTCATTTCTACACATTTAATAAACATTGTATCAAAATACACAAAAATCATACATGAGATTAACGAAAAATAAAGTCAAAGGAAAATTGTTCCCTGCACCTTTATCATAATTCATATTTCTAGTCAGTCAAATTCCTTACAAGTTTTCTATTTTAGATTTATATTCATGAATTACATAATTTTAATAAGTGCATTCTGCAAGCCGAAAGAAATCAGTCCTCTTTTGGTAACAGTATTTAATTCCAAGCCAAATCAAAAGGCCTTAAGATGTGGGAATCAATGCCTGACTATCTATAGTTAACTCACCAGTGACGAAAATTCTTCAGTCCCATCCAGACATAGTCTGCTCTTTGCCATAACCTTTTAAGATCTGAGCCAGGGATATGTCTGTCTATCCATCTGTATCAATAGGGATGCTTTTATTTCATATCTATATAATGTGTATTGTCCCACGCTAATATTGATTGAAGGAACTCAGGCAAAGCAGTGTCAGCTTTTATTCCTACAGGGAAACCACTCAGCTGAATGGCAAGGCACTTAAGGTCAAATCAGGATTCATCTCACTTTGTTGCTATGCTATATATAAACTGTGCAGAGAAAATGCAAAGAAGAAAAAGAACCTTTACAGGTATGCTCAACACTATCAATTTTAAACCCTCCCACACTTATTGTCCCACCAACATTTCTGTGGTAAACCCATCCAGTGCATTCCATTGAAATATTGGAAGTGATGAAGCCATCAAGCACCAAAGGGGAACACTTTTAAAGAACAGGTATTGGACATATGGTAATATGCACACATTGCTTTAAGATGATAGTAAGAGTATGCACAGAGAGTCTGGGATATAGACAACTTTAAAAATAGACAAATTATTGGCAAATAAGTAAGAACCACTGATATACCTGTTAAATAGCAATCAAACCATTGCACTCAAAGGAAAAACAATTAATTATGAAATCATGACACAAGCAAATGCGACCAGTTATGATATCCTAAGAACACTCAGTCACACCCGGTTCCTGAACTTTCAGTCCATTGATTGAACCTTCAGCCTGATTCTGAACAATTCAATTTTTATTTTTACATGTTGAACATAAAAGACAAACAAGCCCAGAATGTGGAAAGTCAATGAGAAATATATTAGAACAGAGCTTGGGGACAACCCGTACAGCTAGAAAACTGCAATGTTTGTGTACTCCAACTAATATTCCATTTTATAGATAAAAGGATACTATTTCTGGAGTGTCTTCAGCAGCTAGACAATTTTAAGATCAGACACTCTACAAATAATTAGCACCTGAAAAGCCTAGTTGGACTAGGAGTTGCCATACAGGTGAGACCAGGGGTCAGCAAACTTTTTCAGGAGGGGGCCGGTCCACTGTCCTTCAGACCTTCTGGGGGGCCGGACCCACCCTCCCCCGAAAGGACCCCCCTGCCCGCCACTCAAGCCACAGCCGCCACTTGTCTTTGGCAGCGTCGTCATCCTCTGCCTCAGCCAGTGATCTGCGGGGCGCAGAGCCCATGATGCTGGCCTGGGCAGCGGAAGCAGCCTCCCCACTGCCACCGCTTCCTCCCACTTGGCTCTTGGCCATACGTGGCCACCTCAGTGGGAAGGAACGGGTGTCACCCAGAGGCATCTGTGGCTTCAGATTGGCTGCAGGAGCTTCCTGCAGCTAATCCAAAGCCATGCCAGCGTCACAGAAGTCAGTCCCCACGCAGCGAGGCCTCCACATTGCGACGGTTTAGCACAGGGACTGACCGAGCGGGTGGCAGAGTCTGCAGGGCCAGATTTACGAGCCCGGTGGGCCGCATCCAGCCCCTGGGCCATAGTTTGCCGACCCCTGATTGAGACCAAACACACACACACGCTTGACAATTCAAAGACAAAACTGAATGAGAAAATTTATCGAAGAGGTAGATTTAATTCCTTATAAGGAAATAAAGGTCAATGATAATTACTCCCATTGGATGGTACCCAACTAAATCATCCTCCAAATAGAAGCTTTTAAATAGGTCTGCTCTTCGTCAGACACCACCCAATGATTTCAATAAAGTGTCACATTTCTGGAAAAACTTAAAAAGATAAATGGGGAAGGAAGGTCCCCAAAAAGTTAAGAAATGGCTCGCATAAGCAAGTTATTAGTTTGTTTTACACTTAGTGTTTTATTTGAGAAATGTAGCCTCTGTAGGCAGTTGTGTACTTTCTACTGATCAGCTTCCTCATTCTATTGCATATTGCTCAAAAACATAGAGTAAAATCATCATAATGGACACTACTCTTTCTAAGACTGCACAAATACCAAAGTGTACTTTCACTATTATGTAATGAATCAATATGTGCTACTGATGGCTAAGGGATATCAAAGTCCCCATAGCTCAAGGAATGGCCCTTAGCTCTTGCCAAATTATACACTTCACAGTAACAGATTTGCTAGTGGAATATTTTTCCATTTTACTGTTGATGCACTCACCAACGCTCTGAGAAAGGAAGACAAACAGCTAAATTACTGAACAGGATTTTACATCCACTGTAATAACAAAAGAACTGTGAAGGTTCTAGGAAATGGGTCAGGAGAGTGGAGCTGTCCAGGATATAATCATGAGTAAAGAAAATGCCCATTTCGTAAAAATGAATGTGTCATAGTAGCATTAGTAAAGGGAGAGGAAGAACATTAAGTTTATGACTGTGACAGTTTCAAGTATATAATGCAGCAAAAGAAAAATAAATGAATACTACAGTCATACAGCTGAATTTCTACCCTAACACTTTGCAATGATCTATCAGGGTGCAACATCAGAGTAGCGACTCTGATGACACCACACTGCACGCTAAGAATTCAGTTGTTAGGACATGTACAGTGGTACCTTGGTAATTGAACACCTTAGTTGTTGAACAAATAGGCTCCTGAATGTCGCAAACCCAGAAGTGAGTGTTCCGATTTGCAAACATTCTTTGGAAGCCGAACATCCAGCTTGCTTCCACAGCTTCCGATTGGCTGCAGGAAGCTCCTGAGCCAATCAGAAGCCACGCCTTGGTTTTCAAACCATTTTGGGAGTCGAACGAACTGCCAGAACAGATTAAATTCAAGGACCAAGGTACAACTGTATTAAAATAAGGTTACCAAAATACTTTAGCATAAAATTGCAACCACTTCATTAACCATTTTGCTTAACTAATCAACTTATTGTTCCCAGTATACATGTTTCTCGTTTTGTGTTGGGAGTTGCTGAAATCTGGCGGCGGCAGCAGCGGGGGGAGACAAAGCAGTGGACAAAAACTGATGCTCTTTCTTTTTTGTCCATAACACTCCCCCCCCCAAACTATGGTAAAGTATACCAAAGGTATACCTCTGAGCTTTATGCTTTGAGTCTTCCCTGTATTTTCTCAGTGGGTTTCAGATTTAACAATTCCAACTATTGTTTATGTACCACTTTATAACTACCAGCAGGTGTTTGTGTATTTATGTGTTGTGTGTGTGTGCTTCTCTTCAATGAGAAAACTGTACTATAGTAGCTCTAAAATATTTGTCTGCATGTAGTACGGTGATAGGGTGCTTTTAAAAAAACAGGTGTAAAAGAACTTATGGAAGTTCTCTCAGATTTTCTAAAAAGAATTGTGGGGTGTGTGCACAATGGATAGTCCATTAAAAAACAACCTGCTTTTTCGATGACTTACATATTTGGAAAGCAGTGCAAAACTTACGCAAAAACAAATCATCAAAACCATCTATTTCTATAATCAAAGAATCTGAAAGAAAGGGGGTGTAGCATTAGAAAACCAATGACTTCAGGCCACAGAAACTGAATTGGTTAATGACTAGGGAATGTGGCAACAGCAACACTAGAACCACACATTACTGAAATTATTGCTGCAATTTAACATACATTTAAGTAATGGGCAAGCACATGGTCACAGTCAGTCTTTAAGACTCAAAAGGCAGACTTAGGATAGGCTTCTCTAGGGGTTTGGACAGTTCTACCATTAATCTTCCAAGACACATGGGACAAATGCTTCCTGCTGTTACCTTGCAGCAAAAGGTAGGCATCCACTCAGGCGAAGCTGAGCGAGAAGAGAAACGTATTTTCAATTGGTTCAACAGTTCTGTTCACAATGGAAAGGTACACAAGGCACGATTACCGGTACCTACTTAGGAAAATATTGTTTGGGACAGACATGTTGTGTGTTTGGAAGTGAGTGGGAAGTAATTACAATAGTATTAAAGAAAATGGCAGATTTTGCTTCTTAACTCTTCAGTGGCCGGAATAACAAAGCTGGCCTTCAGTCAAACCTTTCATTTCAGCAAAAGCTTATTGCCAAAGCATGAAAAATGTGAAGCAACTATGATAATGTTCAGAAGCTTGAACCATATTCTTAAAAAAAACAAACAAACAAAAAACAGCCTCAGGGTGAAACTAGATGTTCTGCACACACATTCTGCAGCCCACATTTGTCAAGGTAATGGGAATGCATGGCCAAAGGAGAGCATAGGGGGGGGAACTGGTATTTAAGACTTCCCAAGTCCACCAGTTTATCCCTGTAAATGCCCCCTCCCTCAGCTATTCCTCTCCCTCAAACAGGCCTTTGGGGGGGGCACTAAAGCCAGGCTTCATTAAAAAAAAAATAATCAATTAAAATCAGCCTGGAAGGCATTTTCAGAGAGTAATTGGTAGGCAGAAGAAAGGATTATATATTGCCCGCCCACCCAGCCACCTATTTTGCTTTGTTAGTGCACTTTTCTCCACCCCACCATTACAAGGACATAACAGAGTTGGAACCCTGTATTATGACTATGCCTAGCTCCACCCTAAACACCAAGCTAAATCTATGTGCAAATCAGAAGTCGCTTATTAGGACCAGCTGCTTAGAAGATAGTGAACCCAAGGCCCACATTGAAATGTCATTTTACCTTCATAAACTTCAAAGAAGCCGGTGCGCGGTGTAAATATTGACAGGGAACTTAAGTTCATCAAGCTGTTCAGCTGTACAACTTCCATTTCCCCCCAAAGGGCTAGCAAAGGAGCACTGCTTAGCGCACTGCACCCATACAGTATAAAGACTTATTGTGCAAAAGTCAATATATCATCTCAAGATGAGAAAAAAAAATCCCTGAGCAACCCTAACTATAATCCGTAATTGTCATTAAGAGCTCTCATTATACAGAGCAAGTGTAATTAGAGCATCATGCCCTCACAGGATGCAGTGCACAGAGAATGCTAGAAGGCTTCATAAATCAGCGCCAGTCTCCTCCCCTTTGCCACAAGAGAAAAATATTATATTTACATACGTTAGATGAGAGAAAAGGCCAGTTGGTCCCTACAAAAATTAGCCTAAACGCTATCCACAATATCTTGTTGGGCTCCCCATTTCATTATGCATCTCAGAAAATAAAAGGGATAAAGTTTGCCATCAATAATTCTGAACGTTATCTGCTGAATCCCGCAGATTCCAGAGCATTAATAATTCAAGATCTTGTGGGAATTTTGTCATGGTGGAGCTACAACTTGTCTGCAAACGGAGCTCAGGGGATGTTCAATATGATCTATTCCAGCATATGTGCACAATTGCTACATTCATCACGATGCAAGGAAAACATTATCTTTCTTCAACTTACGGTTTTTAAGAAGATGTTTTTGTAGTTTACACAATAAAACCTCCTGAGCATTTAAAAAAATAAAAATAAAACCCAGGGTTTAAGCACATATTGCTATTTAAATCATGCTAAAAAAGAGCCACTGTCTCTCTGGGTATACACTCAGTGCCTGGGTCTTGTGTTTTTTCACAAATGAGCAATTTGGGTGATTATACAGGCATCGTAAAATGGAACGGAAAAAGAAAGTAATCCAATTGCATAGCATGGCCATGCAACATGGTATAATCATAATAATAGTACACAAAATGATGAGGCTAAAACAGCTAAGGAAATGTTCGAGGATTTAACTAAGATAATGCTATTGAGCTAACAAAACTGCTTACAAATTCACAGTGACATACTTGCACTTTAATTTGTTTTGCACAAATTATGTTATGCACCTTTTTCATACTTAAATTGTGGCAACGTTTTGTGGTAAGACAAACTTTTTACAAAAAACTTTTTTTTTATTCTGTGCCACCTTGTTCTTACATTGTTTCAAGGCAACAATTCTAAAAAACACTTACTAGTAGTAAGTCTCACTGAACAGAGCAGAACTTATTTTTAATAAAGCATGAATCAAATTATGTTTGTTCCTCATTCATTCAGTGTAGCAGTAGAATGTGTGCTGTTCTTTATACAGTGGTTTTGGTTTCTGAACTTAATCCTTTCCGGAAGTCCGTTCTTAAACCAAAGCATTCCAAGGCATGCTTTCCCATAGCAGTGGGGGACTCAATTTACAAATGGAACACACTCAACAGAAAGCGGAACACGTTCTGCTTCCAAGGCAGGTTCACAAACCAAAACACCTACTTCCGGGTTTGCAGTGTTCTGAATCTAAGTTGTTCATAAACTAAACTGTTCTTAAACCAAGGTACCACTGTACTTAAATTTTATCCAAGTTGTTACCCTTGTGTGTATCAGAAAATAACTGCTTTTTAGCCTACTGAATAGATTGCCACAGTAAGTTTGTGCTTTGAATTCCACCTTCTCAAAGCACTTTGAGAATGTATATTATTATTAGCACTAGCAATATTTTGCACAAAGGACACACATCTTTCCTATGGGCTCCTTGACAGAATATGGCCAGAGCCTTTGCAATGCAGAGCTTTATGCTGCCAGAGATATACAATGGGGCACAACTTTCTAGAGGTTCTTAAACTGGAATGCTGCACATTCCTCCACTGCTTTTGTAAAGAAAAAAAATCACTTTACTCTGAGCAAAAAGTTAAACTGGGAGGTATAAGTAGTACTGAGCTTTGGCAAGTGGCTACTCACTTTTCATACAGGAGTTTGCAAGGACTCTGTACTGGCTGGCACCTGTCTGTTTCAGGAGACAACAGAGGAGTGTACTGGAGTTAACTGAAGTATGATACAGTAAGTTTTAATACTTTGCAATTATGAGGGCAGGCCACCTCCTAAAACTTATTTGCTTTACTAAACTGCTCTACTGCTTCAGATTCCTCCATATACCCACTTACCCCAGTCTGCTCCTCTCCAGATGTTTTGGACTACAATTCTCATCATCCCTTACCACTTGGAGATTATGGGAGCTGTGCCCTCATGATCATGTGATGTAAATTATAGAATACCCTGAACACCTTGTCAATTCAGATAAAAGAGCAAAAAGCCTCTTTATCAATGATTAGGAACCAAAGTATTCTTTGTCCCAGGAGAACCATCTCAAAATGCTATTTATCCCAGAGCTATTCTCAAATTATTTTTTCAGAATAAAAATATACGGGTTTTTAAGCATGTGTCCTCAGGAAAGAGGGGGCATCTGTTCTCTCCACAGTCTCTGCAATAACCTTTTACCCATATTTCACAGATGGCCTCCTTTTCACTGTCCCTTGGCTATGATTCCATAACTTGTACCTGGTTCCATTCATTTACATGTAAATTACAGGGGAAATGATAGATTAGAAACCTTAAATTATTTACTCCTGCCCTTTGCTCCCACCAAACTCACAGCTGAAGATGAGCCAATGCATACATATCTCCTCTTGTTTTCTTTGAGCACAGTATACAGTCTGATCACCTCGTTTTGCATCCTGAGAGCTGTTCTGCCATATTCCATAAACAAAAGCTTTCTTTCAACACAAATAAACTAAGCCACAAGGGGCCTTCCTCAGAGTTGCAGGTCTCATATTCAGGCAGCATATTTGCAGGTTCGCTAGTTTCTGAAACCAAGGCTACTGATGTGCCCCATCTTGGTTGAGTTACGGGCATGTAAGAAAATGGAAAGCAGAATATCATGGAGCAGAATACAGGCCTACCTCATTTTATTGTGCTTCGCAGATGTTGAGCTTTTTACAAACTGAAGAATTGCAGGAGTTGCTGCTGCTGGGCTGGAGACAAGGCTGCAGGAGCCTGCCCCCGCCATGCAGCGGCTCCTGCTGCTCCTTACAAGGACGCGGGTGCAGCTGCAGGTAGCCTGGCTGCTTAATAGACCACAGCATAGTGTAAATGTAACTTATACAGTGGTACCTCTGGTTACATACTTACTACCGGACGTACGTACGTAACCTCTGGTTACGTACGTACTACCGGAGGTCCGTTCTTAACCTGAAACTGTTCTTAACCTGAAGCACCACTTTAGCTAATAGGGCCTCCCGCTGCTGCTGCGCCGCCACTGCACGATTTCTGTTCTCATCCTGAAGCAAAGTTCTTAACCCGAGGTAATATTTCTGGGTTGGCGGAGTCTATAACCTGAAGCGTATGTAACCCGAGGTACCACTGTATATGCATTGGGAAACAAAACAAAAAAAGTGTGACTTTATTGTGATATTCACTTTATTGCGGTGGTCTGGAACGGAACCCACAATAACTCCAAGGTATGGTCGTACACGCTTCTCAATTTTCTCAGCTTTACAGAATTATTGTGGATTTAACTAAGTATTAGTTAGAATATTGGCTAGGAAAGTGGGACAAATAGGTACAAATCCATGGTTGCTCATGAACCATGGCTCTGGTTATATCACTTTCTCTCAGCCTAACACACTAAAGGAACAAAATGAATCCCATGTGCCCTTCTTCAAAGAACAGGGCACAAACCATGACTCAGCATGACTGCAAAGTAAATCACAGCTTTTTAGCAATGGAGCTTGTTCTCTTGAGGTAACAAGCAAGCCGTGGTAGGAGTCTGCATTACCCACAGGGGACAGCTTGCAGTCTGATGCCTTTTAATGTTGTTTTATACTCTTTTTTTGTCATGGTTATATTATTTTGTACCACTATCCGATAACTTGTAAAAGCCTCTGGCTTTAACAAGTAAACAATTCAATTGTAAATTTATTCCCATAAACATCTCACCATTACCTTGAGGCATATTCACAACAAGGCAAGGTTTAACTGATCTGAACTCTGATTAACCAGTGCAGCTGATAAACAAGCATTTGGGATGCAGGGTCTACAGTCCTAAACTCGGTTAACTAGAGAATAAATCCCAGGGAAATATACTGGAACTTCTGAATAAACCTGCTTAGAATTGTACTTTTAAGGGACCTGATGACTTGCATGCACTGATTCCTTCCATATTTCTATTAATTCATTCAATGCTATTTCTAAGCCACCAAGTGCTCCCAGGGTAGGAATACAATAATAAGCCAAGTCAGTACAGTAAAACCATAACCTTATATAAATTAAAATATCAAAAAATATCCTTAAAATATGCAACTAGTAGCTGGTGACAAACAGCTGCAGACTGAATGGCTCATTATAGACCACCCCTTTACTCCCCCCCCCGCAAAGACATGTGTGAAGAAGTGTGTCTTCACCAACCAACGAAAAATCAGAAATGTCAGAGCTAGACAAGCCTCCAAGGGAACAGTATTCCAGGGATGGGATACTGCTGTAGGGAAGGACCTTTCACGTGTTCTCAGGGACAGTTCACCCAGTAGTACAGCAGGAGACTCTTAACCTCAGGGTCATGGTTCAAGTCCCATATTGGAAGGGATTCTAAGGGTCATCTAGTCCAACCTCCTGCAATGCAAGAATCTCAAGTAGATCATACATGACAGATGGCCATCTAATCTCTTTAAAACCTCCAAGGGAGTCCACCTCCCAAGGGAGTCTGTTCTTTCTTACCATCAGAAAGTTCTTCCTGATGTTTAATCAGAACCTCCATTTTTGTAACTTGAAGCCATTGGTTTTGGTCCTACCCTCCAGAACAGGAGAAAACTAGCTTGCTCTATCTTCCATGCAACAGCCTTTAGACATTTGAAGATGGAAATAATAATACTATTTATACCCCACCCATCTAGCTGGGTTGCCCCAGATTTCCTCTCAGTTTCCTACTATTGAGGTTAAATATAGCAGCTCCCTTAACCGTTCCTCAGAAGGCTTGGTTTCCAGACCCTTTATCACCACTAGATTAGGAAGATCTGGTCTCAAATTCCCAGACAGCCAGGAAGCTTGCTCCTGGTACTATCTCTCAGTTTACCTACTTCATAGTGTTGTTGTGATGATAAAAAGGACAGAATAACCATGCATGCTGCCATGAGGCAGGATACGTGCAATAACTAAAGGTTAATAACTATTCCACACATCAACAATGGAGTAAAGTGTGGAACTTGACCTGAGGACCATAGGCAATCAGACAAGAATGTTGTGTGAACTCAGTCAATTCACCTAAATCTAGAACATGTAAAGAGCAGTTGCTTTTATCAACATAATAGCTTATAGGTTAAAAGACAGGGTTGATCAGCTAAAACAAATTTGAAACAGCTGACAACTGCACTTGTATACATTTACATTAACTATTTTGGATCTGAACACAGAATATTAAACATATTTCTTATAGATCTTTTATTTAAAGAAAATATTCTTTTATTCCAATCAGTTATTCCAATCTAGCAAGGGTCATCTGTGAATGGATGTAGCACACATCCATGTAGGTTTGGTAGGCCTCTGTAAACGGAGTGTGCTTGTGCAAAACAGTACATGTTTGGGATAAACCACCCTGCAATTCACTTCTTGGGGTTGCACCTGTTCCCTGGCCATTCTGGTCCATGCATGCATTCCCTAACTCAGATGTGGAACAAGTAGTCCTCCAGATGATGTTGGACTCCAACTCCCATTATCCTTGACCATTGGCTAGACTACTGGAGTTGGCAGCTCATAAACATCTGGAAGGCCACAGGTTTACCACCCTTGCCCAAGCTGATGGCAGGCATAATTGGTTCTGCCACTTAATTAACTGTAATTTTGGGAGATGAATGCATATGCAGAAATTTTTGCATGCAACAGCAGTTCTTCTTCTGCATTCAAATTCTCAGGAGCTTGGCCAATTAGACTATTCTGGGCTACTGAATTTGCAGGTCGCTTTTTCAAGCAAAGACAATAAAAATGAAGCAAAACAGAGATTGCTTGTTGTCAAATACAAATAAAGGGTGAGGGGGGAATCTTCAAAGGGCACCTTTTTCTGAACAGCTGAACAATTTTGCACAACAAAATTAATAATTCAGCTACTGGAAACATCACATGTGCATAGCACTGCAAGCAGACCACTGGCATTTTCATTTCAAATTTGTACAGTCTTTGGTCAATGCACATCATCTGCATTTCTAACACCTGCTTCAGTCAGCTATGAAGTGCAGTACTATCTATAAATCTTCTTTCATCTTTAAGCTGTCCAGCCAATAATATAAAAAAGAACTGCACAATGGCTGCTAATTATTTAGCTTTATGAGGATATGAAACTATTCACATTGTTTTTGATGTATTTAAAATTCCATATACTAAAAAAAATGTTTTAAAGAGTAACATTATTGCTATCCTATTTGCACATAATGTGCATTTTGTCTTTTAAAAAACTGGCATTACATTTACTCTCACCAGCAAAAAATAAAAATAAAGTAAAATAAAATTTAAAAACGGAAGTAAACTACAGTACAATTAAGCAATAATGCACAACAGGGTGTACCTTAATAGGCCATTAACCACATGCCTCAGGTGTATTGATAGGCAGGAGGCCAAAACAAGGAGGACTTCAAATAATCCATAAGTGCACCAATGGCTCATTAGTGCATACCACAGAATTATTTGTTGCTATAGTAATATGCACAACATCAACATAAAAAGAGAGATTTACGGTTGGGCGATGTCACAAGCAATCTTTCATTGAACAGGTTTGTCCATGTGTAGGCTTAAAAGTTGCCAGAAGCCTGTAGTAGAAAGAAAACTAGCAAACCAGAAATAAAGACTATAATGCTTGAGGAATGTTTTTTCCTTTCCCCCAGCAAATCCTGTGGGATTACTCCAGACTAATCAATTTAAGTGTTCTAGCATACGGATGAGAAATTGGTTTTACTAATGAAGGCAACCCGATTTTCTTCTTTACATTCCTAGCTCTTGAACGAGCAGACAGTGTTAGATAGGGAATAGACGAAGGTGCTTTTGTACATGCCACTATCTTCCAACCACAAGGCCTCATCTCACATACATAGTTGTAAGAATTTCTCCTGCTGGGCTGCAGAAGGTTAATAGACACAATAAGACATGGAAAGGATTCTGAGAACTCTTGAAAGACAGCACACTTCTGGAAACCTTCCTGTATGCATTTCATCATCCGTCTTCCTGAAATTTATCTCAAAGAACTGCAGCCATAAGAGATGCATGGTAGGTAACTGCTTTTTCTTCTTACCACTTATATATATGGAACACCAATTCAAGTTGTTGCTGATCACCTATAAACCCTTATATGAGCTCAACCAATATGATCTCCAATTGTTCATAAATTTATGGGAGAGAACCTATAGCAGATTTCATTCACTCATGAGATGAGATCTGTCCAGGTGCAAAGCAACTGCCTGCCACTGGTGGTTCTCAGGCCAGCCCTACCATTTGGCAATTGCCTTAGGCAAGACAGGCTGTGGAGCAGTATAGACAACCCTCTGGCTGTTCCCTTCAGTGGGAAAAAAGAATAGGATGTGCTACATGGCCTGTCATGCATCTGCTACACAACCCTGCCTACCCTCAGATGTGGTGGGGGATGCTTTCCCATCACCAGTGTTGAAGCAAGTTTCAATTGCCAGTCCAGTCAGCTTCTGTACGTGGAAATGAGGTGTCATGCTATCTTTGCTTCAGGCAGTCCAAGTGTCTTGAGCAGGCCCTGGTAGATTTGCAGTTAAAATATCTAAACCATTCTAGGATCTATGACACCAAGACATTTCAAATCAAAAGATCTCCAAAACCCGTTTCAGATTAATGAAAGTTTGAAATAATTTCCACAAGCTAAGTCATCAAACAGTTCACTGCCATAGCAAAGCGTCGCCATTTCCAGTCTACTCAAAAGAAAAGAAGGTGGGTTGTATCCCATTATGTTCTATTCAGAGTAGATTTATTGAAATTAATGGACCTAAGTTAGTACATGGGTCCTCTCAAATAAACAGCAAGGAGTAAGGAATCTGAGCTAAAAGAATCTAAAGCTGAAAAGAGGATCAATTCTCCACAATTCCTAACAGAGAAAAGGAAAACTGACTATTGAGAATATGAAATTACACTATGAAGACATAGTTGCAACAGCTAGATGTTATACACATTATTATTCAACATCAGTAGTGAACACTTACTTTAGTTGCTTAAAATAAGCGCTCATAAGAAAGGCAAAGAGGTATGTTTGGCCAACATTCTTCAAACATTTTTCTTTCTTTTAAAAAACATTGCCTGATTTTACAAACTGGGAAAGAAGATATTATCAACAAGCCAGTCTCCTCCCCTGAAACTTTCTGCACAATGTTTTGGTTTTTTTAACACAATGTAGAACAATTAACAGCAAAAAGCATGAACAGCATTTGGTGCAATATAATGAAATAAAAATGCCAGTCAATTGGTTAGTTCCACACCAATGGAATTTCTTTAAATAGTAATGAAATCATTGCTTGAAAAAAATAAAAATCCATCATTATTAAAAAAAATAAAGAAGTTGGCTCAGCCTATGAAAATTAGATTTGTAAGTTGTTGGTCATTCTCATAATTAAATCTCTGTCACAAATTTGCAAGAAAAATGGACACTGCACCTAATGCATTTACACAGGTCCTGTCAGGCTATATAAAGCATTATGCCTACTAAAATGGAGTAGATAAGAATTCCATACATTTTTATTAGAAGGGCATTTTGTGGAAGGATGGTGTGTGCATGTACATATCTAAATTTATGTACAGTCACACTGTTCTTATATTAGCACCAAGCTGCTAACAAGCACTTCAACACAACAGTCTTTAGAAACAATACATCCAGAATAACTGGGCAACAGTGCAATTAGTTAATATTTAAGCATTTTATCCCTTTAATGCAGGAACCAGTTGCCTTTGGCAGGTGAACTCCAACAACACCAATTATTCCAGGTCTGCGACAGTATAATAAAATGTGTATTTTATTGTATAATTATTTTTATTATATTTGTTTCTATCCTGCCTTTTAGGACAAGCCTTCACAAGGCAGTTTACAATAAAAATGGAAAATACATCACATAATTGAACAAACAACATCTGGTAAAATGGCATCAGATAAAACAAAGCATCAGATAAAGTCATAAACAGGGGTCCAGCAATTTTTAAAAAAGAAAAATCCTTACTGGCTTATTATTATTACTATGTTCTGCCTCAAGAGACAAGGCAAAGCAGAGATCTCAGGGGAGAAAATTCCACCACTGAAACGTCTCCATTGGTTGTTGGGCAGAGAGCAGGGCCCAGCAAGTTCATATGAGAGTAGGTACTCTTTTAAGAAACATACTCCCAAAACTGTTCTGGACTTCAAATATCACTAACACATTAGCATCTGAAAACATAGGAAACCTCTGCAATCAATGAAAATTTGTATAATAATATGATAAAGCCACCTACATACACACATGCATTCTGGACACTGGATTCTGCACTAGCCAAAGTTTCCTGTCTTCAAAGGCAGTCCTCTGTAGAGAGCATTGCAGGAGTGTAGTCTAGATTTAATCAGCATTTTTTTTATAACTACATGCTATGCAACCTAATCCTATGTGTTTACTGAAAAGTAAGTCCCACTGTGTTCAATGGATTTATTCTCAAATAAATGTGCATAGAGCTACCATCTTAGAGCCACAGTTATTGCTGATAACCAACTGCTTTGAATTACTAAAATGCTATCATATTTTATTAAGTTGCTGTCATGGGGAAAACTCAAATCACTTATGTTCCACAATTATTCTAAACCCAACTTTTTAAATGAGGGGAGGAGATAATGATATTAAAACTCAGAGCAATTCTCTGTGGCATAATTCTAAAATATTCTCTTGGTCTGAAATTTATGTAAATTGAATTCATCTATCATTAGTTAATTACCAGGCTAGCTACAGGAAAAAAAGTTTTCTGTAACAATTAGTTCTTTAAAACACTATGTTTTAATTAGACCTATGATGTTATTACATTAGTTATAAATATGCACATATTTCTGTCTGCAAAACTATAGCAATTCATTTTCTGAGATTGGTTTGAAGTTTAGTTTCAAATTCTAAAAACCATACATCCAGTATATGCCTCTGTCATTGCCAGTAAATGCAGACTATCAAATGCTAATATATTTAAATAACTGGAGAATACATATTATTTCAGAAAGCTCTCATTCATATCTCCAGGACCTCCAAGAAAAGCACAGCACTTTGTCTGAAAAACTAGATCTCACCAACCATATATAAAACCATTCTCTTCTCTTTTCAGGTCACCTGATTGCATATCTGAAAAGCACTTATAGGAATGTCTTTACTGGTCATAGAATTATCACACTATAGGCCATCGAACCCAACTCAGTGAACCAGATTTCAGTATCCAACACTCTTTGGGAGATTAGGCCTTGACATACAAACTCATCATCTTGGAGGGCTCTTGCAAATGTCAGGGTTTGCAGTGCGCTTTACTTTATATGAGGTAACTATGGAGCTGAACGGGCAGATATACTGGAGTTTATGGCACAGGGACAGTTACGCCATATTGTACCACATACTAGTCTTATTACATAAAATTTAACTGAAGGCTTAGAAACCAAACAAAGCATGCAGAGTACACTGACCATATTACGCCTGTCCACATTTTTTCTTGAGATCATGCAGCATAGTAGGGCCACAGTAGTACTACAGCTAGCTGCAAAAGGCAGTTTTGTAGCTAATTGACAGAGGCCTAACACCAGTGCTCTGCAATGTATTCTAGTGCTTAAAAAATGGTAAAAGTTGGAAAAATACCAGGCTTCAAGCATTAAGAGCTATATACATGAAAATAACATCTGAGTATGGAATCTCTCTCTAAATACCTATGTTATTTGCAGCATTTTTGTATATGCATGTTTAACTTATTGATAAGTGTTCATAATGCACAAAGTAATATTGTATGTCCCCTTATTTTAAGTATTTACTATAATGCAACTTTTTATCAAAGTAATTGTCAGCACCAATCTTGGGATGAGCAATGTGTATTATAAAGATACAAAATTATACAAAATGTCTCTTAAGGGGCCAAACTGTTTGATTTGATGAATACATAAAACAGAGGAAAGAACTACTGAGCTGCCCTTTCTGCATGTTTTTATAGTGTGTGCTCAGGAAGTGCAGCCCTAACATGTAAATACAGAAATGATACTTTGAGCAGCATTGACTGTATGCTTATTTATACTTCTTCCAATAGCCTCCCTGGGGTCATGGAGCAGAGAAAAATGGTGACACATCACTGAGTGAATTAGCATTGTCTCTCTCATCATCTGGGCCATGTTTTCCTTTCAAAATCCATGGCCCCTTGATAGAAAATAATGATAAACCTCATTAGAAAATCAATATATTGACACTAGCCTCCAAAACATCTGAATAATAATAGATTGTCACCTCATTAAGGAGACTATTAACACATACTTAAGCATCATTAAATTATATTGATCAGAGATTATTCATGCACTAATTTTCCAAAAAGCAGGAGACACAGAAAAGAAATACAAGCTTGGGTATATTTAATGAGCACCAGGATAATAACAGTCTCCAATTCTCCTCCCAAGCAATACAAATATTAAACAATGGTACATTAAAGAGGCATATAAAAAAAAATGGATTACTCACCAAAAAACTTCCAAATGCTGAATTAAATATAGCGGCTGCCTAAATAAAGAAAAAAGAAAAACCATTAAGTCTTTCTGCTTTATATAAAACACTCCTTTCATTTCATTCAAATCTTCAAGAATCTAGCTTGCCATCATCACTGCTTATAACAACTGCAAGTAGCTATAACATTATGTGATTCAGAAAACAAATAGGTAAACATGGAGGCTGCACAGAAAGCAAATGGACCAATGCCAGTGAATATGATACAAATGATAAACTACTGCTAAAGACCTGTCAAGAGTGATTTTTTTTTTTACATGGCTGACACAAATAGTACAAACAGACCAACAGTATAATCCTAACATAAACTTACTAGAGAAGACGTCTTACTGAGCTCAGTGCTTAGAAATATACTGTTACTATTGGGGAAAATAAAAATCCAATACTGGGAAAATTCTGAAAAATAATTGAATATAATAGTGTTACTCATCCAAATTATGAGAACTTCTCAACTGTAGCAAGCCATATTTTACTTTAATATTAGGCATCTACATTATGAACTTTTAACTGAATACATTTTGAAATAGGTAAACCATAAGAACACAAGACTTTTAATCCTGAAGGCCAGAGATACCGATAGAATGTAAGGAACTCAACAAGTAAGAAAAATAAATGACTTTGAATTGATTTTAAATAAAGTGTTGTGCTTACCTAAATTTCCAAGAAACAATGATGGAAACAAGCATTAAGGATAAGCTATCAAACTCCACGAGACATAAAATATTTACAATCTTGTAAAGCTTTCCCCTTTGCTATCAGAGAAGAAGAAACCCTTGCATGACATCCACTTCGATGGTGCAGAACCAGGATTAGAGGGAAGGGAAGTGGGGGTGGGGAGAGCAGAACCTGCCATTTAAATGAAGAACGGAGGCAGAATCAAGTTAATCACCAAGGATGTCTTGCAGCCACAGAGCAAGGACGTTTGAAAGAGCTGGCAAGTTTGAACCAAATCCAAACACAGGCTAAGCTGAAGCAGAACCTGCCTTCTGCCTCTATAAAGAGATTGCAATGTGAATGAATGACTAATGAGATGCTTGGCTCCAGAGAGCTTAGCTTTCTTATTCGAGTTCATAATTAATTCAAAGCTTTGATAATTTCATTAGAGTCATCCTTTGCTGGCCTTATCAATAAAAGATAGCACTGGACTGCAGCCTCTCTCAGTGGCCCAAACACACAAGGAAACACAGGTTTAGAAACCTTTGCCTAGCTGCTTGCTCACCAGCTAGTGAGCAAGCGAGCAAGGACAATGGCATATGGCAGTCTTCATTGCGCAGGGAGCTTCTGAATAGACAGAGCTGAATAAAACATCACAGTTGACAGTTGTAGAACTACAGCAACATATTTTAACACCTCTACCTCATCTGCATTCTGCTTCTGAACATAAGGAGTAGGCACTAGTCCAGACAACTCTGCTAGCCAGCAATCACAGGTAGAGAACAGGAACATGTATTCTCTGAAAAGGAGGAATTTAACTAATAGTCTACCAAGCTATAGTTTCAAACCTTGAGACAGGTGCGCCCTGTAAGCATATCCAATATTCACCCACAAAGCTGTAAAAGCACTTCAGACAAGAACTGCCCTCTCTAGTATGAACTTATCTCCCTTGCAATCATCTTCTAAGGCTGTCTTCTAGGTGTCCTTGCCTTTACAGGTTTGCTGAGTAGTACCTGGACATAAGTCATTTTTCACCCGCTTTGCACAAATGATACCCACTGAGCAGAATGGCCCTAGAATGAAGCAATCTGGTTTAGGTGTTTCTGTATGGTAGATCTGGTGCATTAAAAATGGAACAAAGCTTTTCACAGTGTTGATCCTAATTGGGGGGTGGCAGCATTTGACCTTTGGGTAGCAAAATGTCTTGGGCTTGCACTGCCCCAAAGACATTCATGTGGCATGAGCAATATTATATTTTAGGGTACTCAGTGAAAGCAGCTTTATTCTCTTGAGCATTTAATGGAATGCTTCTCTGCTGTACTTTGTCTGCTTTAGTGTAAATATCTTCGCAGAAGCTTACGAAAAGCTTGGCCTATTGCTCAACATCCAAAAAACCAAAATGCTGTACCAATAAGCACAAAACTACCCCTCTGCAGTTCCACAAATCCAGCTCAGTGGTGTAACATTGGAAAGTGTTGATCACTTCTCCTACCTGGGCAGTTAAAATTGATGCCAAAATCCAGCATCGCCTGAGCTCTGCGAGTGCAGCTTTCTCCCAACTGAAGTGCAGAGTGTCTGAGGACTGGGACATTTGCAAGGAAGCCAAAATGCTTGTTTAAAAAGCTATTGTACTATTTCCAACTCCTCAAAAGATTCCATCAACGGTGTCTCTGAAAATTTTTACACATCACTTGGGAAGACAGGCAAACTAATGCCAGAGTACTAGAAGAAGCAAAGGTCACCAGTGTCGAAGCAATGATTCTTCAACATCAACTTTTTTGGACTGGTCATGTTGTTTGGATACCTGATTATCATCTTCCAAAGCAACTACTTTATACTGAACTTAAAAATGGAAAGCATAATGCTGGTGGTCAGCAAAAGAGGTTTAAAGGCAAATCTTAAAAAATGTAGTATAAACAGACAACTCAGAAACACTGGCCTGCGAATGTTCCAATTGGAGAACAGCCTTCACCAAAGGTTTCGTGGACTTTGAAGATGCCCAAACTCAGGACAAAAGAGAGAAACATGTTAAGAGGAAGGCATGTTTGGCAAACCCTCACTGTGATCAACTCCCACCCGGAATCCTATGTCCCCACTGTGGAAGGATGTGTGGATCCAGAATTGGCCTCCAGAGTCACTTACGGACTCACTGGTAAGACCGTGTTCATGGAAGACAATCTTATTCGGCTACAAATGATTGCCGAAGGAGAGTATTGAGATTTTGAAAATAAGATTTTAAGTAGATTTTTAAAAAGTTAGACTGTTTTAATGTTTGTACATCTGGGTAAGGTAGGGCATAACTATTAAAGCAGTGGATTATGTGGAATCACAGATGGATACTCACCATTTCTGGCTCTGTATGGGCTAGAGACATACATGGCACCCAACATGCACAGCGCACCATTTCAGAATCTACTTAGCACAGGGAGGCCTAACAGTATATTTCCAGAATAGCTTTAGCAGCAAGGGTGGGACACCTGCAGCCCTCCAGATATTCCTAGACTACAACTCCCAAGTTTCCTGACCTTTAGGTGGAGCTGATGGAAGCTAGACTCTAACACCACCTGGAGGGCAACAGGTTCCCCATCCTTGCTGTATAGTGGTTTTTAGGTGGGTGGGTGTGGGACAGAGAGAGAGTACCATCATGCAGCCGCACTGGAAGATCTGTAGAGCCTCATCACAATCCTGGATGTCCAATTCCCTGACCCACATTAAGCTTTCCACTTCCCTTTGTAAGTCTCAGAACATATATTCAAATTCCACAACCTGGTGCCCCTCATATGTTTTGAATTACAACTCCCATCAGCCCCAGCCAGGAGCACATAAATACAGGATTCTGCACTGTCAGGCCATGGGTAAGTCTTACAGGGAGCTACAGAGGGCAAGAGGGTGCTAAACCCATGTTTGCTTTTTTTGGCTTCACCTGGGTGTTCAGCATAACATCTAATTTGGCCCTAAATTGCAAACCCATACTAAACTGAATCAGTGAGAAGTTGTGCCTAAAAGAGCCACATCAAGCATCCTTTTTCTTTTGAAGTGCTCCTTTTGGAACCAAAGTTAATATTATCTCAGTTTAAGTCTTAACTGTGATTTCCAAGAATTAGATGCTCTCCTTTTTAGAAGTATGTTCACATACCTCTGAGGCTTAAAAAATAAAAAATAGGAATGCATTTTATCTCAGCTCCTGCTCATAACTATTCATTTGACATCAGAATGGAAAAGAATATATATTCAAGTTATTGGTTGTTGGTGCTAAATTGAATCAGGTGTCCTTTCCTCTTAAGAAAATTAAGTTGCTTTTGTGCACGAGTGTTTTAATGAGAACAGAGCCTGCCGACATTGATAAATGGGAATGACACCAGAGAGAGCATGTAAGCAGGACAATATGTGCATGTTACAGTCTTACAGCCTATTTTTCACTGACTATCCTGAATGACTTCACCGTTTCTTAAGGGACCTATTAATCTCAAATTTAGTTATTACACAACGTTTATTTGAACATATATTCTGGGGATGATGACAGTTAATAAAGGAAATTTTTTACGAGCAGTATTTTTACATATTGTTCCAGCCACAGCTCCCTTCTCATTCTTCTGTATTGATGGAACACTCTGGTTATGATGCAGCTTTATTTAAGAAGGGGGGGAAGTACATATATTCAGATGCTTTTTTAAGCACACGGGGACTCTTAAATAACTGTTAAAATGCATATAAAAATCCTATTGCAGAACAGCAAAATAAAAGTGTGGCGCTAACTGCTTGACAAAAGACAGGGAATGAATAAAATGGTCCCTTTAAGGCAAACAAAAAACTGCCCATGTTGTGTCTTTTAGTACTTCACCACCACTTTAACACACAGTGAGATCCAGATTCTGTCTTTTGATAAGCCTTTGTAGTTGAACTAAGTGGAAACTGAATGCATATCTGGAGTTGAATGTGCACTAGATTACTACTTGTTCTGGAACATGGACCTTCCTAGCAACAAAAACAGGGTTGCATGGCACGCAAGCCCTATCACACATATCTAAAAACACTGAAGGTGAAAATTTAGATCCTCACATCCCTCCTTGTCTCTGTTACATGACCCATGGTAGATGACACGTCCGAAGGAGACAACTGAATGCCTTCATTCATTCATTTAAGTCATAAACTAAAAGCAAAAGTATTACTGATTTAATTGGCTGGAGCAGGATGCACTACACAGAGGGAACACAGATCTCTGGGATTTGCTATTAAATTCATCTTGAAAAACATTATCATGTGGGTAAAGGGGGAGGGGGAGGAAAGAAAGCAACAATACACCCTTGGGAAGTGAAGAAGGAAGATTAGCTCAACAATAGCTATTCCACAAAGGACAGGATCTCTTCCCCAAGTCCCTGGTTAGAAGATTATATAATATACTTCAACTCTGAGCCTTCCACTCAGCTCTCACGTTCTAAAGCTATTTCACCTGTTGTTGGTTTGCTGGTTTGAAGAGGTGGCAGTGCCTGCAATGCCAAACCCCAGCTTGGAGTGGGGTAGAGGAGAAGAATCCACCTGCCTCAGGGTTGTCTCTTTGCATGCAATATTGCACCTGCAAATGTTCCGTGTCTGAGAACTTTACAATTAGCAAGTGTCCTTCAAGAGTCCCAATTGTATTGCAGACTTTGGGAACTCGATCTTCAAGTTCCTGCCTTCTACAAATTCAGAATTTTGTCTCCTATTACATAGATCAGCCATACACATTTGCTTCTTTATTCAAATTTTCAGTTCCAGGATTTGAAACAAGTCAATAGTGAGTAAACCTTTGCTGGAAATGGGTGCAAGGGGAATTTGATCAGAGTGCAATTTGACCATACTGGCAATATTGAAATTATAAAAAATAATAATCTGTAAAATCTCTGAAAAGTACAATATTTTGAAGTATTTTATTATTAAAGCTACTTTTCATTTACAAGTATTTTTCAGAGAACTCTGCATTTCTTCCTTGACAACATCCCAATGATGCACCCTCCAAGCAGGGCACCTTTGGCTCTTGCTGGGTCTCCCATATAATCCCTACCTGTTCCAGAGTCACTGTGATGCTGGCCAAAGGCTCCCTTGCTTGCAGGGTGCTCCAAATGGGCCTTGCCCAGGACCTGGGATCCTTCGCCTCACCAGCCCACCTCCAAGCAGGTATGGTTGAAACTGAGCAAGTCAAATGCATGTAAGATGCACACAGGATACTGCACAGCCACCACTCTCCACCTAACCTGTCCTTCATCCACCCACCTCCCACCACCGCCAAGAGAAGCAAGCCTGCATTTTAAAATCCATCTCTCTTCATCATTGGTGGGGGGCATGGCAGAAGGGGAGAAGAACTTCCTTCCCTATATTCCAAAGGCTTCCTCCTCCCATCAGAAGTGGCAGTGGTGGGGAAGGGTGAAGGGTGAAAAATACTTTCTCTTCATTTCCCTTTCCCACCAGTGGAAATGGTGGTGTTGATGGAAGGAGCATGGGCCACCTGGCTGCCAGCTTGTTCCTCTGACATGCAAACTTAGTTGTTGGAATGACAACAGAAGAGTGCAAATTTATTAGAAAGAGAAATCATAATTTCTCCTCTTTCTAGTATTAAATGTTAACATATAAAGTGAATTAGTACAAGATAAAAAGGCACTGCAGCACCTTCGTTCAGAACCTTAGCAAATAACCATTAGGTATAAGGCTGCAATCCCAAATTCCACTGAATTCAGGGGGATTTACTGCTAACTAGACATAGTTAAGATGATATTTCAATTCACCAAACTACTATGCAACCTTCATCTACTTCAAAGGCACTTGCATGGCCTACCACAAAATCCACATTGAAACAAGTGGAAGTTGCAAAGCACATGTAGTTAGTGAACTGAACTTGTAGTTTCTTTTACAGAAATGTGCATGCTTCCCCCCTCTTTTTCTGAAGGGTTTAGGGTTGTTCTAATGTAACCCAATACCTACTTACATGAAGACAAATGAAATAATGGCTTCGTTGCCTTGACATCAAACCGGAATGCAGCTGACTGCATTTGGTCCATAGAATTTCTACAGTATTCCTTGTCTGAGATGAAGCCCATTGCTGGGCTATTTCCAAAACCTAACTTTATTCATATACGGTTTCAGATAGTGAAAGGTTACTCAATAATGAATAAAAGGCAACCCCAAACCCCCAGCTATGAAACTATCTGAAATTTTAATTTATGACTCAGTTTTGTTCACTACCAACGGCTTATTAGCTTAGTAGGCTAGGCAATAGCTGTCATACCAGGACAAATGGTTTGTCACTTTTATGATTTAATAGAAAAGGCCCCTGAACAGCGATGCCTAAGTAACTGCCAACATGTGACTCTCTTCTAGTCAAGCACTTTATATCTCTAAGTGACTTTTCCTCTCTGTCTTTTAAATTACCTCAGAATGTATTCTCCAATGGATACAGAGCAATAACAGCCTCCCAAACAGAGGTTTCATTTAAAGCTAAAATTTTCCTGAGATCTTAAGCTGTGATGAAAACACTTAAAGGTCTTGTCCCTTGATCCTCCTCAAGACAAATAATCTATAACACGATTAGAGGTCTAGTTAAAACAATGCATCCCCATAACTTCAAAGAATATTACTTTCTAAGTGAACTGAAAGAACAAGGCCACATCTTAAATGGTGCCCTTTTAAGCTTACCTCCAAGGCTATATGAACACAAATATTTTTCTGTGGAGAACCTATACTCTCCAGCTATTTCCTGTGAAACTATCTGTAGAGGCATTAAGATAGGTGAAAAACAGGAGTTACCAATCAGCCACAGTTAATGGAATGGAACAACCATGTTATTCACATGGTTAACTGCAATTATTATATGACAGCCTAGCCAACTGAAGCTTTCATTACATAATTGCTCAATACAAGCTGGTCATTTCATCTGTTAAAAGCAGTAGCAATCAGTAAGGTGGGGGTGGGAAAAGAGCTTCCATGCAATGATATAATCCATTATGTGGTTTACCTGTTAACCAGTTGCCTAAATCTACCCAGTATTATATCCGGAAGGAACAGCTTTCTGATCTGCATGTGTTGTTCTCATGTGCAACCACCACCACTTATATTGACTATCAACAGAACTGAGCATAGAAAGTTGTGTGCATATTTTGCTTTCATACTTGATGTATTTGTCATCAAACACATTTATGTTTCCTACAATAAACAATGTGTTGTGCTGCCTGATGTTTTTTATTTTAATAATACTTGTAATACAAGTCTGCATACAAGCTTAAAGTCAGATCACATCACATAAGTTTGAAAAAAAAAAGAAATTAACTCTATCTTGAAAATTTAACATACAGTATGCATGCCTCAATTTCCCATTAATCTCAAACCTTCTCTCCTAATTCTGCATCATCATCATTATTTTAAAAGAAACAGACACCAAATTCTTCAAGTCACACATACAATCCTACTTATTTATGCTAGGGACTTCAAAACAGTATTATCAGTTTCCGCTATAGCTCTGAAGAAGGAAGAACTTCAAGGAATAGAAAACTCCTAGTGTAGGAGCTTAAAATGTGCCACCACAAAAACTATTCTAGCCTGTCTGGAATAGTATGAAACTGCACCATCAATACATGCTTTCCAAGTGACATGTGTTCCAACTGAAAGTACCAATCATCCACAGCACATTACATGGGGAAGTGTCCCCAAACAACCCTGCAAATTGTATGCTTGTTATCAAAGCCTTCCCAGCCCTACACAAACAGAGGGGTGTGTCACCCTGGCAAGCTCAAGACAAGTCTCTATCAAGGCTTGGTAAAAATACTAGGGGGCAATAAGACCGTCTATATTTTCATTACAATTAGCTATAAATAGCACAAACAGGCTAGCCTTAGGACCTAGAAACTGAGGGTGGAGATCTGTAAGCAACAGCAATAAATGTTGCTCATTTGCTGGTGCCAGAAACAGAGCCTTCCAATATAGCAAATAGTGGGCTAGTTGTTGCCTTAGGTATGCAGATAAAGCCCAGGATACACAGAAGGTGTACTCCATCACTGGGTCCCTTGAATACAGTGTGTGTGTGTGTGTGTGTGTGTGTGTGTGTGTGTAAATATACACACACAATATATTTAAAGATTTAACATTCAACAAAACAAAATAAAACTGCTATACCCATGGCCACATAATCCATCAAAGATCAAAAAGTGGTTTTTAAAAGACAATGCAGGAACTGTACACCTCCACTGGCAATTACATATTTTTTTTTAGAAAATTAGCAATGGGGAATAAACTGGGATCAAAGCCTGAAACAACTAAACTGCTATCGGTTTGCATACTGGTGACCTGTACAATATCATTCGATTTAAAAAACCAAACAGAATTCCTACAACTCCTTCAGAAATATTTACCAGCCTGGCATCCGCTAACATTACAAGTAAAAATGCACGTGGAAATTATTTTTAATGGGGTTTTTAAACAACAGTGCAATTAGCAGCCCTGTATTACTCATTTTCTAATAAATTCTCTATCTATACCTATATGGAAACCCTCCTACTGACTTCCTTTCCTCATTTACATATCTGTGCAGGCCTATTCTTTTTTCTTCGAAGCCCCTTTGCCCTTTCAATCATGAAGCATATTACTCCACTGTCAGTGCAAAGCAGTTCCTAACAACAGGGAACCCAGCTGGGATAGGAAGAGGGCAGCAGGCTCATGCATTAACATAATAATCCAACTGTGTTCCCATAGGCCCTTAGGGCAGACAGCATATTAGGTAGGCCTCCTGTGCAGACCCAAGTGGAAGCTGCCTTATCACCTGCCTATCAACCTGTGGCAGTTACAGCCAACTCAATAGCACCAGCTCCTGCCAAGCTGTGGTGCCCAATTACCTTGCTACAAAGGACAGAAAGCCATTTTTCTGTGTCTGTTTAATGTACCTGACGCATTTCCTTATTTATGATTTGAATTTCTGCATAGTTTCCAGAGAGATTGACTTATTGCCTTTTAACTTTTGAAAGTCTAGAGGACATATTGCTGCATCTAGCAGAAATGAGCCCTTCAAATCAAATTTCCACCACAAGCACAGCTTTGCAAAATGCAAAACACATCTTTCAGTTGCTTACTTCTTGATTAATTTGGGAAGAGCAGAAGAATATAAAAAGAGCAAGATAAAGAATGAATCAAAATATGTGTTACCCTAAGCTTCACAATCCTGTTCCAATAGAGAAAAGGCAATCAGCAGTGTCCCCCAGCCAGCCAGCAAAAACCTTTGACTGCTATCAACTTGATCATGTTTTCAGTCAAATTTCTGATGAAACACAGGAAATCTTGAGTTGACTATGTCCCTTGCTATGCTTCAAAGAGTACAAATAAATACACGTTTAAATAAATAAAGCATACTACAGTTTTAAGTGATATTAAGTTACAACATGAAGACATTGCATTAACCCATTACATTATTTTGGGTTTTCCTTGTTTTAAGATGAGATTTTTTAAAATGAAAAACAGATTTCCATTTTTCTACCATGCTTAAATCAAGCCAATATTGAACTATATTATGCTTTTGTTTGCCTTGGATTTACTTTTAAACATGCTTTACAAGTAACACATAATATATCAAATGTGGTAACAAAAATGGGCTAAAGTGCAAAAAAACAAAGGGCAAATTAGGCATAATGTATAAATATGAACAAAGAAGTACATACTAACATAACAAAATGCTAACTTCACAGCACCCTGCCCCCACAACAAGTTCGGGGGGCCTTCTCAGTGGTGGCAGCAGTAGCAACCAGGTTGTGGAATGCTCTCCCAATGAAGTTTCACCTGGTATGTACTTTATCTTTCTGAGACCAGTCAAAGGCTGGTATTCTCCAATGACTTTTACTTATCTATTAAGCCTTGATGGTATCAGTTTTATGTTGCTTTCAATTGCTGCTGATCTCTTTGTGCTGATGTGTGTGAATATGCATTTGTAAAGCTGCCCAGGGGAAGGTTTTTTTTAACGGCAATATAAAAACCCATCACTTTATGTATTAAATTACATTAATATATAAGCTGATGAACTATCAACTGGTGGTGGCCACCAAGTAAATAGATTTTAGGGTTGTAAACAATAATTCAAGAGAATATCAACTTGGTATCCAATGACAGTGAAAGATGAAAATTTAGTGTCAGAAGAGGCACTGAGAATGAAAACACCAACAGCATTATCCCAAACGTGTTCAGTCACAATGGGTTTTGTCTAATGAAGTTATCTCATTAGCACAAGGACTTTGCAACAGGACTTCTCCCTCTCTTCTACCTGCACATACCCTAAATGTGTTCTGTGATTCCTCTGAGACCCCAAAGCTAATGGGGGAGAGAAAGTCCTGTTGTGCAGGTAGAAGCCTTTGTGCAAATAGGACAACTTCTTTGATACAACCAACCATGTCCAACCTGAAATTATGTATTTTGAGCTCCAGGAAACAAATTTGTGACTGCATTTTGCATCAACTGGTGCTTCTGCACTGTCTCCAAGGGGAGCCCCACAGAGAGACCACACCAGGTTCTTCAGGAAAGACTGCAGATGTGAACCAGATTAAGCCTTTACAAGGCAACTGCCAGCACTTGAGCATCCAAGCAAAGGACCAGGTTAAGGAGTAATCCTAAAATGTACCCTAGCTGCTTCAGGAAAGTAAAAAATGTTGGCTATCCTCAATCAGATTATCAGAAATAATGAATGATAAAACTCCCACTTTATCTAGAAGAAATTTCAGGAGTTCCCCCCAGCCCCCATTTCATAATACAACATTACAAGGCACTTTTTAAGCAATTTGCATTTTGGTTCAATCCATTCAGGTAAGACATACCATCTGTTTATACTTTTAAAGATGATTACACTAATAATGCCTAATACTACATTGTTTATCCTGTCAAAAACCATGCAAATAACCATACAGGTTTGTTATTTGGCCTTCATTAATAAAATATCTCCAAAAGCCTTCCACACCACCACCACAGAGAATTAAAGAGTGCTTTAAGTTTCATCTTCTCAATAAATGCATAGTCAAAACGTAAATGTTACGTTTGCAGTGAGATTATATTCCAAACTGCGGAGGGGGGCAGAAATACTTAAATCAATTATTCTCAGAACAAAAAGAACAAATTCAGAAACCAGACCCGTGTAGTCACTCCCCCACTTGCAAGAAAAATGGGTGGCAATGGGCATCTGAAGAATCCCTCCAGGCTATACACATGCTCTACAGAGGCCTGTCTATCCACATGGGATCCCTGCACAGCCTTGTTTTAACTCATACAAAATAGGAAGGAAGAACAGCAGCTTTTTGATCTTGTTATAGAGATCAGCAGAAAGGCTAAAACGTTTCAATAAAAAGCCTCTACTTGAGTCACTCTCAACTTTCAGTCATCTAAGGGAACTTTCTTCTATTTTTTTGCTTACTGAGAATAACAACTCATCCTTCTTGGGTCTCTACAGTCCACAAATAATCAGACGTTACATAATGTTAGGAAATGGGGGACAGGTCACTAGGAAAAGGCACATTGGATCCCTAAATAAGCTTTTTCAGGACACAAGGAAATTGAGGCTGCAATCCTAAACACACTTACTTGGGGGGGATAAGAAGCCGCTTTTCCGCATGCCTCCAGCCGGCCCCAGGGCTTCAACTCTAGTTGAAGAGAGAGTTGTGTGGAAAGAAAGGGGGGGGAGCTGGAGAGCAGGGGCGAAACCAGCATTTAGAGGTTTTTTAGGGAGTGCTCCCCACTTGCACCTTTTCCACTTATGCACATGGGGGTCCAGAACATAATCTGCACGTAAGTGGGGTGGGTGGGTGCCTGCATTGGAAAGTGCAGTGCAAGAATATGGCATTGGCCAAAGACCACCGTGAACCTCCCTCTGCAGCCACTGTTTTGACCTCCTTCATTGCTTTTGTTATTATTAAGCCTGCTGCAAGCAATAATAAAATCTCGCCATTATAAGCACTCTCAATTTACACATGCAGACCTCAGGCATCACCAGTAAGAAAGGAAGTTTAGCCTAAGCCACTCTTTCAGTAATGATCAGCTTATTCTGTTTTCCTTTAGTGCTCTTAAGTAAGAGTGAGAGAGCAAGAAAGAAAATGGTGAGGCTGTCAAGTTTGAAACAGATAAATCAATTATGTCCTTTAAATTACTCCAGAGGGCTTTCCTACCAGGGTTTAAAAATGTCTGCTCACTCAAATTTGTCCCTTAAAATTGCTCAACATGCATCACAGGCAATAAATTGCAAATGCAATTTTATCATGAACACAACCACTCTTCCCCCCTCCCCCTCCACACGCTTACATACATATCAGCACATTAACATTACTTTGTATAAAAGAAAGGGAAGTCGCAGCACTGAAAACAGACAACTGGCCCACTAATGAGGCCCTTGATAACAAAGGCTGAGTATACTAGAGCCAGGAAAAGCATGTTTCAGACTGGTGCACTGCATTTGTTCACTTAAATGCAATCAACCAACTGATATAGCCCACACTTTGACATTAGCATCCAGTGCTAGAACAAAACTAAGCTAGCTACATTAAGTGGAACCTAACTATATATTTTTAACATTTTCAGTATTTGGGGAAAGGTGAGGAAAGGATTCAGAATTTTTCTCTGCCAATTTCATTTTTGGATAAATTGTTACAACTCACATCAAGTATTCAAGCCAAAATACTGCATTTTGGCTATAATGAGATTATGCACAGTTGAAGATTAAAAAAGGTGTCTGTATCGGCTACTAAAAAGAACAAATTATTCTCTCATTCAGGACTGCATTCATTCTCTAAAGCTTAACCAACAAAAGGGTTAATTAGGGATACAAATTTTCACAGACTGTTAATAACGGGCATGACACACACTATGTGCCCATAAGTAATTCTCAGGTATCTTTGATCTTAGCCCCAAATGATTACAGTTGCCTACCATACCCTGACCCTTGGGACTCTCTCAGAACCAGACATCTGGCTACTTTGTTCTTGTAGACTAATCTCATCCCAAAAGAGCTCAAGAAATGACACCAGGCAAGGAGGCTCCTGGCAAGGGAAAAAACATTACAGTATTAGCAGATCCTGAAAGTGAATTGGCATATCACCATTGTTTTCACATTTCTTACGGGCTGGGGTCATATGGTCTGCTGGCGCTTTATAGGGGGTTTTGCTTTAGCACAGCAAAGGGGAGAAATAGTTCAGCACATCTTTGAGGGCTATCAATCAAAATGTAAATAAAGTGTGCCCTGTCAACTAGCAGAAAAAAGGCACAAGGGGAAAGAGGGAAACTAAATATTTTTCTTTAAAATGACAAAAAGGTGTAAAATATTATTTAAAAATTATTCCTGCCCCTGGAAACTAAGACTGCTGCCTTTTTCTTCTTTGGGTTGCCTCTCTAAAGTTTAAGCTTCCAAGTGTTACTGTTACTGGTCAACTCACAGCCATAAAAGTATCCCTGTAAGCCTAGCGTAAAACTGATTAACAAGGTCTAAGAACTATGATTCCTTCTGCCAAGACTTTTAGCCATTGGATACAACTACCCAAGTATGAATACACCTGTAAAATAATTTGTGAATGCTGCTCACCCATTCAAGTCACAATTATCCCCATCAAAAGTCATTTAATTATTAATTATTATTATTATTATTATTATTATTATTATTATTATTATTATTATTATTATTAATACCCTGCCCTCCCCAGCCAAAGCCGGGCTCAGGGCAGCTAACAAACAATAATAAAAACAAGTTGAATGAATACAACTTAAAAACAAGATTAAAATACAACATTAAAACATTAAAACATTCAATATGTGATAACAAAATATAGGACTGATCTTTTTCTGGTTATCTAAAACCTGTGTATGCAATTATTTATTGCCATAAGGTGAATGCATTCTGTACTTTGGTATCTGCACTCAAGTGCAAATATGAAATGAGAAATGGGCCTGGATTAAAAGATGCTATACTGCGGAGGTGGGTCACTTAGACTTAAGTCCCACTTTAAGTCCTTGTAGTCTATATCCCAAGTAATTCAAAGCAACCCATAAATCACTGCCAAAAGTCAGAAGCTAAGGAACAGTCCTTGGGACACAGATGGCGCTGTGGTCTAAACCACAGAGCCTAAGGCTTGCCGATCAGAAGGTTGGCGGTTTGAATCCCCACGACGGGGTGAGCTCCCGTTGCTCGGTCTCTGCTCCTGCCAACCTAGCAGTTCAAAAGCACGTCAAAGTGCAAGTAGATAAATAGGTACTGCTCCGGTGGGAAGGTAAACGGTGTTTCCATGCACTGCTCTGGTTCGCCATAAGTGGCTTAGTAATGCTGGCCACATGACCCGGGAGCTGTACGCCGGCTCCCGCAGCCTGTAAAGCGAGATGAGTGCCGCAACCCCAGAGTCATCCGCGACTGGTCAAGATGACCTTTACCTTTTAAGGAACAGTCCACTTGTGACAATTCCCAGCTCTGAAGGCAAAGGAGGCTACTGATGTCTTAAAAGTAAAGAAGTTACATTCCTTTGCTCCTTCTTGTCACTGGAAGTGCCCCAGCAAAAGCCATTTGTACAGTTCTTGTAACACCACACCCTTCTTCTGAGCTCCATTTGGTTTCCCAAGGGTGTCCTCTTCAAACAAGCTTAATGTGAAAATAAATAATGTGTTGGCCTTTGGAAAGCAACTGAAATTGTGGCTTTTTCTCCTAAGTTTTTAATGTGGTTTGATACTAGTAGCTCCTCTGAACTGCAGTTGTTGATTTTTGCTTTACTTGTGGATGCTTTTTGTGGTTTTATAGGAATTTTATATTTATGTGTTGCTGGCTATCTTTGCAATTAAGAGATGGGATACAAATATTTTTAATGAATAAATAAAACGCTGTAGACCCACATTACCCTTATTCATCTCCTCAGAGAGAATATGTTAGTAGTTCTATCTAAATAGGTGGTGAACAGAGATTTTCAGCAGCAAATATGCTTAACATTTTCAGCATTTCATCTTAAATCAGGGTTTTAGTAGGAACAGTAGAAAGCGAGATATTACTGAGGAGAGAGAGCCAATCAGAATGAGACACATGGACACTATTTGAATGGTGATAGTCAAAGATTATGGCCTGAATGAATAGTAACTTTGAGAGTAGCAAGAGAAGTGTCAGGAAGAAAGAAGGAATTTGACCTGCACTGGATGCGAACCAATCTCCTTCACTTTACTGTTTATTCTTTTGTGTGTGTTGCTCTTTCGTATGTTGTACCTACATAAAAACTTTGAACCTGCCTGATCTGTCACTTCATGGTTCAGATGTTGGGAAAAGTCCTATGGACTCAAAGATCTCTGCAGGATGGTGCTTGGGGCCACATTTTAAACTCTCTCACCAAACATTCCTGCAGTACCAACTGTATGAACTGCAGGCCTTCTTCCCTGTACAGCTTTGTTCACACCATTCAATCATGTACAGGAAAGATCACATTAACAAAAATGTGAAGCTGTTTTAACATGGGATCCAGTTAGGGTTGCAGGCAGATTAATTGGTAATTAATAAAAAAAAATCCAGCAAATTTGCACACATTTACATAGGAAGAAAATAAAGACAAGAATAGGAATAATTGCATTAATATTTTTGTGCATATTGGGTATACATTTTCCAGTAAAGGATAAAATAAAGTATTTTGCTGTAAAAGCAACATACTTTTTAAAAAACAAAACACCCAACATTGAGAGAACACATGATTAAGCATTTAGCCTTTGTTCTGCAGACAGGATTTCAAACATCCACTTCACTAGTGAGACTATTTTTTCTATAGCATTATGATAAATAAGATAATAGCAGCCCTGTAAGCTCCAAAGACTCAAAAATATTGAAGTGGGTTCCTGGCAGTGGCAGCCAGAAGCAATTTTCCCTCCCTCCTCTCTCTCCATCCATGAATACAAGAGCTTTCTTGCCTCACAAGGTACAAAGACAGATAGTGTACAACTTCTGTCAGCGAGATACAACTTCTCTTTCCCCCCCCACAACACAAACAGGTCCCAAAACAGCCAGTCAGGTGCAGGGCTCCCTCATCAATTCTTGTCCCACCTGTTTAAGCATATCATCCTTGCTCCCAAATTGTGGCAAGCCAGCAGCCCCATCAATAATAAGCTAAAACGGCACTGTCATCTAAACTGCCACACAGTACTCCATATGCTTACTAGCCAGAAATCGATATGGGTCAGGCAACAAGCAGTATCTTAATAACCTCTTCAAGCCCACTAACTGCACCACTGTTACAGTATTCTTAAAACACAGCAGAGGTTTCCCTCATGTCCAGCTAATCACTTCCAACCAGGTTGTCAAGACTCCAGCTATATAAAGAGGAGATAGGGTGAAAGAATCCATGGAGGTGTTAAATTGGAACTTTTAAAAAACAAACAAAAACAGACCAGGGTTGTTGTTTTTTAAAAAATGATGGTCATTTAAAAGGGGGAGATCAAGCCCAAGCTCCAAAATTGTGAAATGTTTCTTAGTGATGGGGTGGGGGTTCCCACCACAATAATATTAGTTATGGTATTGTATTGGCACCCCAGTACCTCTATATTTTGATTAAAACTTATTGAGTGACCCAAAAGTAAAGCTTAAGATTCGCATATGCTCATATATTCGTTTTAAAAGGGATGTTTTGTAAAACATTAGAGTCTACTCACTCACTCAACAATGCTAATTTATATATTTTTTAAATTACATTCAAAACTCTTCTACAAATTATTGGTAGATATGGGCAATGGATTTTATCAACCAGTAAAGAGAAGCTATGAAGATGAGTTCAGTACACTTTGAGCAGGGGCAAATTTTTGCTAAAAGCACCTGTGGTCCAAACGCCTTGCCCGTGGGTAGGCAAACTAAGGCCTGGGGGCTGGATCCGGCCCAAACGCCGTCTAAATCTGGCCTGTGGATGGTCTGGGAATCAGCATGTTTTTACATGAGTAGAATGTGTCCTTTTATTTAAAATGCATCCCTGGGTTATTTTGTAGGGCATAGGAATTTGTGCTTTTTTCTTTTCTTTTCCAAAATATAGTCTGGCCCCCCACAAGGTCTGAGGGACAGTGGACCGGTCCCCTGCTGAAAAAGTTTGCTGACCCCTGGTCTTGCCAATGGTTTTCCAACACTTTCAAAGTGCTCAAGTTAACTTCCTCAGATCTCAAGACTGAGAATGTGTCAAGAGAACAGTAGCTGCTAAGGCCATTAACAACCCACATCTCCACAGGAATCAGTTATTTCTAATTTTGACTGGTGTGCAAAGAGACTGGGACCTGAACTCCCTAATACCTCAAGTAGCACAGGTGTTCTCTGCCTAGAACAGCTGGCACCTGCTAATTAAAAGAAAAACTCAATACACCAGTTTTGCCTTATTTTTGAACAAATTTAAATAACATCTTTTGCAAGGCCACAACTATTGTTAATTCAGTATGGAAGATTCTTTTTCTCCCCTTTCCCAACTATAAACAGTTTGAAGATAGTGGGGTGATTAGAACATTGAGAATTTTTTTAAATAACGAAAGCAACAATGCACTAAAAACCGGGCTTGACTTTGGAAAACATTTGATGGGCATCTGCTTTCTCCACTGATAAGACCAGCACAAGGAGCATTCATGCATTTTTTCATTTCCTTTTCAGCTTTCCTTTATGCAACAATGCCCAATACACCCAATAGCTGCCTCACCTTCATCATCGGCACAATAAACATTTTATCTGTCCAATGGATGGTCTGGCTGCATTTTACAGTTTGCCTGTCTTCCCATTTATATACAGCCCTTCCAATTTTATCCAACAGAACAGAACGAAACAGCACTGTGAGTGCCTTCCATAGTATTAGTAAAATTCTTCACTTTCTTTAAAAGAAGATGGAAACCGTAATAACTTGCATGTGACATCACTGTAATTGATATGTCATAGATACTTAAGGCAATTTATACAGATCAAGCAACTGAGTTGCCATCAATGACCTTTGTGCCCATTCCCAACTAGACAAATTGTACCACTCTGGCTAAAGTCGAAAAATCAGTGGCTCTGCTGCAGTATCAAACTTCAATGGCACTACTGCAGAAATGGCTTGCTTGTTTTTTCCGGTTCTGACTCAAACTATTACAGATATCAAAAACCAGTATGATACAGTATCTAGAGTTATCTGCAAAATTGACAGTAGTTTTAAAAAATACTTGACCGTCACTTATAGTGTCGTGGGGTGTTTTTTTAGATGTACACGTAATATAGTTATATCCATTGATAAATATATAAAATGTGAATGCCATACATTCACTTAAGAGAGCTGGAACTGGCTATTTCCTCTAAATGGGTATTACACATGATGGCAAACTTGGGTAACATGTGAGGGCCTAATGCAAATGCAGGACTCCCAAGTGCATTACCTTATGATGCTAATGTAGGAGCATTCGCCAGATGGAATCCAGAATGGCGTGGTATAGTGTTTACTTTATCAAATTCCCATTCAGCTTCATGCTGACAGGATGACCTTGGTCCACTCCCTCACCCTATTCTACCTCACAGGTTCATTTAAGGATAAGGTGGAAAGGAAGAGAACTGTATACTTCCTTGAGTTCCTTGGAAGAAATGTTATATGGAGTCAGATCACTGGTCCATCTACATCAGTATTGCCTACACTGACTGGCAGTGGCTCTCTGGGGGTTTCAGGCAGGGAGCCTTTCTCAGCCCTACCTGGAGATGTAGAAGATTGAACTTGGAACCTTCTGCATGCAAATCAGATCACTGAGATATGTTCAACAGATAAAATGTTCAAAACATTTTATTTCATTACATTTTAAGCAAATAATCTTAATTGAAATAAAGTTACCTTAAAAGTATTGTCTTAAATAAAATAAAGCAGTCTAAGACTTAATGTATTCCTTTCTGCCTTGTGAAGCCTTTGATTTTATTCAGTAGATTACAAAGATTCTGATCTTTGTGAACTCTTTATTTTCCATCAAGAATGCACGAGGGGTGGGGGAATCAGAACGTCTCTTGTTCCACGGTTACATCTGAAAAAGGACTTCCGAGTCCTTTATGTCTGCCATGAACTTGATCTTTCAGCTGCAGTGAAAATTTTCTTAAAGCTATAATTTTAAAGTTAAATGATGAGAGGTTTCATTTGCTTTCCAAGCAGAGAGAAAAGCTTTTTCAAATAAGACTCCTACTGCCTTGACCTTGGTCTATGACTTAAAGAGTTCACCACATGCAATAATTTACCTTGTCCCATGGGACTCTCCAAGATTTCATTTCTGAAAAGGCTTTAGATTTGGAGGCATCACTAGATCTAAAAATATAATATTCTTTACACTAAGTAACACCTTTTGTGCGTTGAATGCAAATTAAAATGAAGGAATTTAGTACAGATTTAAATGCGTAACACCAAATCATGAGAGCCATAAATAGGATTCCTTTAAAGATTTTTAGTAAAGACAGAACATACCTTTAGCATAGAACCACCCAGAAATGATTGGAAAGTATTCCCCTCACCAAAAAGATGATGAGGGGTGAAAATTGGACATGGAGGAAGTCAACCCCTCACCTGGGAGCCATTCAGTGAGGAAAGGAGTTTTAAGGACATGTGGCACAGTCCAATCCCATTCCCCTACCACCACTTCAAACCTACAGATTCCCTTTAGATCCAAAAGGCTGTGTGCTGTGTCCATGCCTGTCCAGTGGTCTCTGCTGCCAGGCTCCCTACCTGACTTGAGGAGGGGAAGGTAAGTAGGATATTCCTTTAAGGATAGAGGGGCTTCTCTCCTCCACTCCCTTCATCCTTGTACTGCAGGGAATAATCACTCTATAATGAGACTTGATTTGGTCAGAATAGGCCTAACCATCCTCGCTCTGATGCAACTGCAAAAGAGCTACAGTCACAAAGAGATAGGCATTTTGAAGGTTTAAAGGACATGTATCCCCAAGGTTTCAAAATATTCACCAAAAGTTACACCTCTGCATTTGAAGGTATTGTTATTTGATGGGATCTCAAGTGGTATTTTCATGATCTGTCAGTCAACCTTAAGGAAAGAAAACTTTTGCACAAAAACATTTTTTTAAAAAAGCAATTAATAAAACAAAACTGTAATCAACTCACCTCATTTCCACCAACAGCTTTGGTTAAAATCACTGCTGAAGACACAGGAGGTGGCATGCAGCCTACTGTCTGCAAACTAAGGGGCAGAAAACATACACAGATACAAATGTAATATTCATTGAGATCAATCACAAAACAACCCATAAAGGGGAATGGGCAAAATTACACACGACATTCAGAAGTCACGAATACCAATATTCTTTGTTTTGTGACTAGAATACAAAAACAGGATAGCTTTCTTAACTGAGATAGTATGATAGCTCAGCTGGTAGAGCATGAGACTCTTGATTTCAGGGTTGTAGTTTTAAGCCCCACATTGGACAAAAGATTCCTGCACTGCAGGGGGTTGGACTAGATGACCGCCATGGTCCTGTCCAACTTCACAATTCTGTGATAAAATAGTTGAATCCACAAAGGCTACCCCATTCACAAGCGTGCAAGTATCTGTATGCTACATGCCCCATGAAAGTAAATGGAGTAGCTCAAACTGTAATGCACGAGTAGATCTGGACTGGGATAATGGGCAGCTCATACAAGCTGTTTCTGTATCTGCCTGAGAAGCTAAATATTCCCTTTAAGGAAGACCACATGATCTCCTGATAAATCCATTTGCAGTCTACTGCTCATTCCTTTTCAGATGTATACAGATACATGAGCAGCTTGCAGAAGTCATTCTACACAAAACGGGATAAGAAGCTTTGTTATAAAGCTTTGTTTTTCCTCTGTAATTCGGAATGTTATGATATTCAGTGCAGGGCTCTTGAGGCATAAGCTACAATTCCCTAAACACTTTAACTGTTCAAACTTTATTCATGTTAATGGAGTGTGTGGCAGTAGATTGCTCTGAGGCATGACCTACCAATCTATTAAATTCAAAAAATGTTCCAAGATCCCTCATCAGTTATGGAAAATAATCCATGGAGTGGCGGCTGTAGGATGCTTGTCCTTGTAAATTTTGGCTGGCCTCAGTTCATTCCTAGGTAAACAGACTGTCTCTGCTTTGTTTTGTTGCTTTTATTTATTCAGCGTCTAAAATATCTGGGCACTTGGCAATAATTTTTTTAACTAAAAAAAAATCTCTGCTTGCAATCTATTAGACATGACAGGAAAGGAGATAGAAAACTGTTATTAAAAACTGAAGCCAAGGAATATACTGTACACTGAAAATTGAAATCCAACTTCGCAGATGCTTTGAACTACACTAACATGCTAAAATCTCTTCCGGTCCTGAACTCAAAGTCTAAGATAACTTCTACCATAGGATGTACTCTTACATCCTGTGGCAGGAGTACCAGTCCCACCATTCACAGGAAAACAAGGAGGTGCTCACTGCACGCTGTGATTGTGCCATGCATGGTGAAATTCTAGCTTCCAGGTGTAGTCAATACATTTAATTGCCAAGCATTTATGTTTGTTCTTTTAAAAAGCATTTTTCTACCCCTTCCAGATTATAGAGAGAAATCGTAATGCAATGTCCTTCAACTTGGGCCCTTAGATGCTGTAGGACTACAACTCCCATCTTTCCAGGCCAGCTGATGGATGATGGGAATTGTAGTCCAATGACTTCTGGGGAACCAAGATTGAAGAATACTGTCTTAATGTGAATAATGTTTGGTAAATCTGTACAGATAGGAGTAACCTAGGAAGGTGGCAAGCCCTGAGAATGAAAGAGCTGAGTAGCTTTCAGGAACTTCTGCCTTTACATTATAAGTGGTTGTTTCTGCTGGGGATATGGTAATACATGCATTAATTTGAGAAGCTTCCTGAGAGGATGTGCATATAAAGCTTACTTTGAACCTACTAAGGTTCACTCCCAGAATCTGCTTTCAATATCAAGATTCAGCTCCAGAAACAAGAGGACCCCTGAACACATGCGGAGTACAATTTTCATTATTACATACCCCACCCCCATCCATCATATATCTGGAATTGGAGAAAGTATTCTCTGCTTCAGAGGATGTGGTTTGCAAGCAGGCTTAGCAACAGTGCTGAGAGAAATCTGAAGTGGTCTTAGGGGAGGACCCCTGGTTCGGTGGACGAACATATGTTTTGCCTCCAGGTGCCAGGTTCAATCCTGGAACAAGCAACAGGCCACCAAGTTAAGAGTAGACAATACTGGATGAAATTGACATTAGTCTGACCTAGTATAAGGCAGTTTCATGTGTTCTATCCTCTCTTTGCCCTCTACCCACAAAAAAGGAGACAGAAACATGATCTACCTCAAAGTCAGAAAGTGCTAAAGAATCATAAAGTTGAAAGGAATCTCAAAAGCTATCTGGTCCAGCTCCCTGCTGATGACCCCATGTAAATCTCAAGTACGATTGCTCTCACTATAACATTGCCGGAAGAGAAATAATAACCAGAACACAGTGAAAGGACAGAGGAATTGCATCACAAGATCTTCCCTTATGGAAAAGTGCTGTTCATTATGATCACATTCTTGGTATTAATGAACCCTAGTTAGGACAAGAGTCTCAAAGACGACCATGACAATATATTGTATGAGTTAACAAAACATATCCTATGCGGCAAAGATGAGACCAAGAAATAAAAAGGAGGCAGCAATATTATACCAGAAGTAAACAATAAAATGTTCTTATACAGTATTTAGCAGCCCAATAATATACAATGTAGACTGACAGCCTGTGAGTGAGATGTAAGTAATTGCCCTAAGGAGAGATATTTGCTGTAATATTTTCTACATACTGGAGTTAAAGTTGAGGGAGTGGCACACAGTTTTGCACTTCAAAAAACCTTCTAAATAGCATTACTGGGAGAAGATGTACAAACAATATTCCTCAAACCACATTTGTTTTGCAACTGTTTTGCCTTGAATTTCTAACAGCTTACCTGCAATTCAACACTTCACTCTCGAATAGTAAAATAAAAACTGTACTGTTCCTAAGTATTTGGGTCTTATCTTTGTGAATAGTTACACACCAGCGTTTACATTTGTACAGGTATCTCCCCACTTGTGCAGGGGTTATGTTCTGAGCCCCTGCACGCATAAGCTAAAATCGCCTAAGTGGGAACACCCTCTAAAAAGCCTCTAAACACCCATTTTCTCCCTGCTCTCCAGCTCCCTCTTTTCAGGTTCTCTCTCCACACAACTCTCTCTTCAACTAGAGTTGAAGCTCTAGGGCCAGCTGAAGGCTATGCAGAAAAGCAGCTGGGGTTGTGGGGCTGCACATGTCAGCTACTAGGCAGGGAGCCTGAGGAGCCTTAACAAAGCCCTGCTGTGCCTCCGGTCTCTTTGGGGCTTCCTCTGCCCTCAATGAAGCCCTCTTTGGGCTCAAAACATTTTTTAATCATTTTCCATTTCCACTGCTTGTACGCATGACTGGTGCAGTCATTGGTGTGTGGTTTTTATGGTGTATTTTGAGTATGTTTCAGTTTGTATTCTGATTTTCCTTTTATTATCTGCCATGAGCAATACGCAGATGGAACGGTAGCATACTGGCGCACTAAATAAATAAATAAAGCAGCTATGTTCCTTAGAGGCAAAAAAAGAGTACTTCTAGAAAAGGATACAACTTGAACTGCTTTCATTACAGAATTTAGCTGAATATGCTGCAATATGGAGCTTGATATTTTTTCTTCACATTCATACACTGCAATTTTCTATAGCTCTTGATTTCTGAAAGCATTTACAGATAAAATGGGGGAGGGGCATACTGCATTGCCAAACAATTACCATCATGGCAAAGGACTTTTCTTAGTAAGAATTTGAGAGAGTGAAAAAATAATTCAAGATGCTGGGAAGCTAATAGCTAAAGAGAGAGACCACCATGTAATCTTGCCAGCTCCACTCGTTTTTGGCCCTGGCAGTGCCTGCCATCAACTGTGACCCCTGATTGACTTTTCCCACAGGTCAACAGACCTTCATAGAAAAAAGGTTCCTCACCCCTGCTGTGGAGAGTGAAGCTGCATATTCTGTTTCATACATACTCAAACAGTTAAGCTTCTATTCTACCACCAATTTCCCCCCATTTTTACTCCTAGTCCTTGAAACCTAAACTAGCAAATTCAATACAGAAGGCTTGTCAAGAAGAGGCATGATCTGCTGAGTAAGTCCCTACATATAAAATTAGCTGCCAAGGCTTTAGATACATGAGACCAAGATTTTGAAAGAGTAATGTTTTGCATACATATTTTTTTTCCAACAGCAAGTGTCAAAGCATGAACGTACGCAGAAAAATCACGTACACAGGAGGGAAAAATCAGCCCTAATGATACCGAAAGCACATTTCTGGAAAAGCAGCCATAAATATTTCACCCTTTAGATGTTAAAACATACCCTTTTAAAAGCCATTCATTTATAGGTGTGATAGATAACAGCTGAAGAAATAGCCATATTGCTGTTGGGAAGAATACAAGTGTGAAGATCTGGACAAAAAGATGCAATTTCACATGCATCAAAGCACTTGTCAGCTCCTACAAAGCAACAAGAGAAGAAGAGGTTGCAGTTTTAACAGCTGAAGTCAGTTCTATTTTGTATTGCTTAAGTTGGTATCATTATTATATATGTCAGATACATATTGCTTCAAAAAGCCTATTCTCCAATTCTGTAAAAAAGGGTCTTTGCTTCACTGTCCTGATGCATGCAAATTTTAAATCACCCACTGTCAAAACTAAGCAGAAGCTAGATTAATAGTAAAATACACATTCAAATTAAAAATTATAACAACTGGACAGGTGACACCTGTACCTACAATGTTAAAAAATAATAGACTTTAGAGCAGTCTTCTAAAACTTTGGGTCCCCAGGTGTTTTGAGTCCAACTCCCATTATCCCTAGCCAGCATGGCCAACAGTCAGGTATGATGAGAATTACGTAGCAGCAAGACTTCACCAAAGGTTAGCCTTGCCTCCACCCAGAAAAAGATTAGCTAGCATATATGTGCGTGTATATAAATGGCTAGTCCTAGTTGATGCTGGTTCAATGCCAATTTATTAGCCACATGCCCATACTAGCAGAATCAGCTCTGAAAAACCTGTGTTACCAAAATTAGAGTCACCTGATCACAATTTTCTGGGACCCAAGTTCCATTTGAATCAATAAAATGACTCCAAGTAAATACTTTGCAAATGACCCACTGTAGGACTGCAGATATAGACTCAACACAATCCATACAGATAATTTCCATGTTAAACTAATAGCAAAATATCAAGTTTAATACAGAAGCAATAAGGGACCTTGTGACAGTCATTTATGGGTACGGATGTAATCCATTACATCTTTTTCTCCCACTCTTGATGCATATAGTCTCCTAAAACTACAAGCACATATTGACTGCTGTTGGTACTACGCCATTAGCAGCCTGATGCTCCCATCAACAAAAAAGTGAGAAAGATTAACATTCATTTGCAGTACCTCAGTTTTCAACGAGAGCCCACTGTTAAAGAATATAGCTGAAACAGCTATGTATGTGATGGTGATTTCTGGTTTCAGTGGTCCTGAAAATACAAATACAAAAAATAAACAAAAATAAACCAAGACAGCCAAGATTGATTTCCACATAAGACTTACAGGCCCCTCCACACACACACACATGATTATGTGGTTCCCACTGAAGACTATATGGGTTAAAACCAAGCTTACTGGCTTCTTCTCTTCCCATAGTTAAGAGCAGAAGTGCAGAAGCAGCACAGCTCTACCAGTGTGCAGTCAATGCATTCAAGATCAATATGAAGGGTTATGATTCATATACAAAGGAGTGACAGAGACAAGGAAGTAATAAGATTTGGATATTGCAGAAACAAAAATCAACAGACTTGTGATCTAAAGAATAAAAGCAAAGGCCTTATTTAACATTAACCGCCCCCCCCCCCGTAAAACCAGCTATGAAGAATGGCCTAGCTTTTATAATTACTTCTTGTACATTACTGTAAGTTAGATTCTGTGCTGTCCTAATGTGTATTTTCAATAGGGGAAAATAGGGGTTCATATCTGGACAAGCAGTTGAAATCCAGCTCCTATTGATTTTAATCTTTGCAGTGTAATCCAGCAAGTCCAAATACAAAGTCAACAATTCAATATCAAATTCACACATAATTAATGGGGGATGGGAATCACTACAAAGATGATGGTAGTGGAATACTTGAGCTATATAGTGCCCTATAGTTCACAAGAGATGTACACAACATGGAATAGAAAGTGGGTGGGACGAGAAAGTAGTAAGGGGCTTCTCCATACTGACTAATTTCCGAGCAGTTTTAACACACAAGAGCTTGCAAACAGTGGGCTTATCCATTATTGCCCATTAATGATGTCACAAGCACTGTCCAATAGGCCCTCACACTATATGTGCAACAGCATTACGGGCAGTACTTTTAATTGCACAGTTTGGCTAACTGGCGAAAGAACTGCATTCTCTCAGCAACAAAAAATTGTTCTTTAGTTTTGAAGAAATGAGATAACCTAGACCTCTTTGTGGTTCCTTGAGAGATGTCTGGCTCACATAATAAATAAGCAGCATGTTTCAGTGCCAGGCAAAGACCTTTTTATTCTCACAGGTCTTTTAAATCTGATGCTTTTACCCTTGTTTCACACCTGGAATGTTTTTGTTGTGGCTTTGATTTTAGTTCAGTTTTATATTAATTGTTTTAATGCTACTTTTTAGAATTGTATTTTGTATTTCATGGTTTTTATTATATGCTATATGTCACCCAGAGAACTTTTAGATATTTGGCAACCAAAAATACAGTAAATATTGTGCATTTGTTATACTGTTAGCAGGAAAAACAGAAAAGCTATCGATGTTCACTTCTGGCTGATACACTGAATAAATTCAAATAATGTTCCCTCCCTACACGTCCTTAAGGTATGTGGATAGTGTTCCCTTAGGAGTGTCATTAGTCAGTTTTAGGAAGTTTTCCATTGTTGTTTCTAGCAGCACTGGCAGAACTGAAAAAGGAAGGACTGCAGGGAAAGTAAAAATTTAGAGGTACTATCACTGTTTTGACACCATGGTAATTGCTCCAGCTGTACTGCTCCTGCTGGTTCATATGAACTAGAAGTAACTGGCGTGGGATGATCATTATGGAATCACTCGTGCACTTACTGGTAAATGGCTACTGTTCTAAGTCAGTGTTAATCACTCACAAAATGCTATGCCTCAAAGCATCCTTAGCAGGCTGTAATGCTGGTACAATCAGTTGTAAAAACCAATGAAAAAGTGCTTCAACTACATAATTGTTTTATGAACTATTTTTATGTAAGCTGCTTAGAGACTGTTTATTTATGAAGTGGTATATAAATCTTGCTAAATGAAATAAATTTAAAAGTCCCAATTAATTGGCTAGCACTTTAAAAAGCTTATCATTAATACAATTATACAAATTGTAGGTAGCAAACGCTATCTTAGAAGAGGCTTTCTTCTTTCTCAGATACATCACACATGCACATCAACTCGAGAAAAGAAATATGTACCTTGGTTTATAACTACTGTTTTTATGTATATGCCAATTGTTTCACATTTAATCAAACAATCAACACAATCAATTTCTCTAGCTGGGCAACAGAATGAATCCTTAGTTGACACTATTTTTGTAGACTTTTTTAAAATGTAAAGTTTGTATTCTATGTTGAGATTCCTGCTTTGCAAGGGGCTGGGCTAGATAACCCTTGGGGGATCCCATCCAACTCTACAGTTCTGTGATTCTGTTATTTATCCTGAACACCAGGCAAAAGATCCTCACATTTCACTGAACTGACATACAGGCAAATGTGGAGGTATCAACACTTTATGTCTTCCATAAAATGCATCAGAACCTCCTGGGAACCAGTGTTTTCTCAATGGAGCAAAGCAATTCTTCATTACCAAAACAATGAAACACATCATGCTACCTACAACAGAACAGATTACTAGCCATTATTAAGCCAGATTTCTGACCCAGGGTTAATTACAACATTTCTAAATTCAGGTGCAAAATATATGAAGTCATGGAACTGAAGATTAAGAACCCAAGAACTTCATGTCCAGGTTCCAGCTTTTCACTGGGCAGTATAAGCCAACCTGGCAGAAAACTAGATTGGAAAGTGTGCTCTTAACCTGCAGTCAGATATAGGGAAAGAAGTGGTCTCCTGGACATAAAAGTTCCTTGATAAATGAAGAGTGATTAAATGCAATACTCAATACATTTGTAAACAATTGCTGGCCAAAAACCTCGAAAGAATAACTGCCTAAGACTAGTTAGCCCGGCTACTGAAAGGCTGTCAAGCTTACAGATGGCAGAAGACCAGTGATATATGACCGATGCAACTGCAGGAGCCAAGTCTGGATCACCACAGATAAAATAAAAAGTCACTGAACTGAGTGGGAATTACATCAGTAAATGTGCTCAGATGCACTGAAGAGGAAAAGGTATGTGACAAAATGCCCCACTGTCCAGTTTAAAATTACCACTTTAGCAGATAATCCTCTTTAAACACTGGAGCACTCCCACAGCAAAATCATAGCATTATTTAAAATATATTTTTGTTAAGCTCAACACAAAAGTTAGCAGCCCTTCCTACAAAGCCATGTGCTATGAGACAATAAATATTTTCTGGGATATCTAAAAATTGGCCACAATTTTATTTTTATTTAGAAGATAAATAAAACAAAAAAAGCTAAAGTAAGTGGTTGAATCTGCAGGCCAAGCAAGTTATACATTTTATATAAGTTTAGCTAAAAGAGCCATTTGCCTTGCATCAATTTCAAAGCTTTTTTGTTCCCTGCCATTTTCAAAACATGACAGCAATGTCCTATGCATGCTTACCTGGAAGCAGGATAGGTGACCAGATGAAAAAGATAAAACAGGTATCCTACAATTTTAACAAAAATCTGTGAAGATATTTCAGCAAGTGTAGCTTTGTCAGAGCTCCATCTACTTCTTACATCTTGCCACTCCATTAGGGACAAAATGAGGACTTACTTTCATATATACATGCATAAGATAATAGGGAGGGGGAATTCTATGGAAATTAAGCTAATGTGCATAAGAAAAATGTCAGTTTGCATCCCGAGGGAGTTGATCTAATTTAGCAAGTTTATTTTACTTGCATTTAGTAAAGAAAACTTTGAAACTGCCTAGTTTGCCTTAACTGTATTTGCAATTGGGCACCCCTTCATTTTTTCTAATGAACTCCTGAAACAGAACATTTTACGCTGATAAAAATTAAGCATTTGGAAATTTTCCATCCCACATTACTGGCACACACTAATTGAGAGGATATGGCATTAAGTACTCACCAGTACATTTTAAAATAAAAAGGAAAATGTTCCTACTCATATTTTCGACTCAGTGCTCAATATTTCATTTTGACACTTGAACAAGAACAGCTTGTACATTTATGGTATGTCAAAGGCTATTTAGCAAATCCACAAACTGAGTCTTAATATTCAAGCTTCTTTCTTTGTGCAACAGACACAGACAGTATTACTGAGTCACAGGCAGTCTATGTGCTTTATTCACAACAGTTTTTGGTGGTGTGTGCAGGACTTATCTGCTTTTAAAAGGGCCCAATGGTAATGAAGTTTGCCCATAATTTGAAGAAAACAAAACTAACACAACTGCTTTATAAGCTCGTTCTTGCACTAGGGGAATGGCTATACATAATTCATGCATTCCAAGTAATTCTCTCCGGAAGAGGAGGAGTAATTATCCCAGATTCAACAGAAGTAATTTTCCCAGGTGAAATGGATATAGTACGTGGAAGTAAGGAAGATGCTCCCTGTTAACAAGTGTATTTGTTTAAGTTCATTGTTAACTCAGTCCTCACGGTTGTGAAAAACTACCTCCTCCGGATTATGTTTTACCAACTATTACTGTGAAAATTATTGACGCACACACACATTTCTGAAGGTGGGAGCATACAAGGATTACATCAAACCCAATCATTTCCTAATCTGAGAATGACTTCCCCCCTCTCCATGTTCATTTACATAGCCTAATAGCAGAACAAGAGTTTCCAGCTAGTCAATGTACTTTTAAGTTTCTACACTGGCTGGGAAACAATAAAGGCGATTTGGGGAGTGAGGGAGTTAAATACCGTATCTGTCCCTTTTTTTGGCAACTGCTTGGTGTTTGCAGTTATCAAATTTATCACCATTTTTTTAAAGGAGTCCACATATGTCCTTCAATGTTATCTTGTTGCTGGGACTTAAGTTTGCTCAACCCGCCCCAGAGCTCAGCCCCTCCTGCTTGCTGGGTGTCACCACGCGGAAGTTGGGTCGTCTCGCTCGCTCCGAGTGTGCAACGTGTCAACGCAGCTCCTCTGCCGAAAGGTTTTGGAGCGCTAGGGAAGCTATACTGAACCTCAGAATGGCTGCAGCGGCCAAAAGAAAGAAGGGATCGGATAGCAAACCCCAAGCAGCGTGCAGATATTCGGGCCGTGGGCTTCCTCCAGTTCTGCTACGGTGCGGGGAGCGCAACATTTTGCAATGGACTCCATATACCCACAACACCCGACTTTTTAATATATATTTTAAAATCCCAATTTCCTCTTGGTTTGCAAACAAGCGAGTTGGGGATTGGGGGGGGGGGCGGAATCCAGGCAGGGCTGACACGCATTTCATGAGGCAACGGTATGCCCACGGCCAGACTTACCCCCTTTCACCCCAAAGGCCGGCTCCAGCTTGGCCACCGTGATGACCAGGACTATTCCGAGAATGAACCAGTCTTTCCTCAGCCTGTCCAAAAAGCCCATGGTGGCGGCGGCGTGGCCGCGATACTCCCGCGGCTGCAGGCAGCTAGGAAAGGGAGGGGAGGAGGAAGGCGGGGAGTTGGTCAAGACTTCCCTTTGGCCCCTCCTGCCGAAGGGCTGTGCAGCGTGGAAGCAGCAGCAGCGGGGCTACTTAGAAGCTGCTCCCGCCGCCGCCGCCGGTAGTAGGAACAGTATCCAGTGACAGGAAAAGTCTCCCTGAAAGCCGCCATCACTACCACGCGCCTACTAATAGACTCGCACGTTATCTCTGGAAGCCGGCAAGCGACGAGGTGCGGCGGCGGCTGAGGCTGGACGAACGCGAAGCTCTTCAGCAGTAGTAGCAGCCGCCGCCACCGCGTCGCCGGCATATTGCGCGAAAGAGCCCGTCAGTCACACGGGAGAAAAAGGCCCGCGTCCTCTTTCCCTCACAGCGGGGAAGGCGCGCGCGCGAGAAACTCCCGGCAGCCCCTTCGCCCGCCAGCGGCGCGCGGGACAGCGAGGCCCCGCGTCTGCTCGTGGGGGAGGGGAAAAGGCAACGGTAACCTCGCGAGCGGCGGTTGGTGCGGGGCTGCGCGCTTCTTCGAGACTTTACGCCCGTTCGCCGACGCGACGCGCTTGACGTGCGGAGGGCGGGGCGGAGCTTTCAGTTTCCTGGAGTGGGACGCGTTTCCCGGGAGTTGGGCTCGTGGCGAAGAGAGAGGCAGGATTGGATGGCCGGGTTGTGCGGGGCGGGGCCTGCTTCTCGGGCACCTGAAGGTGCAAAGCGCGCTGCTATCCATATTTTAAAGCCAGGTGGCCGCCGCTTCGGCTATGAAAGTTCTAAGGACGTGGGGAAGTGTTGGCTGATCTGGACGGGCTGCTAGCGTTGGTGCAAACGGAATCCCCAGTCTGGAGCCCTTGCGGAGTAGAAGCGCGTCTGCTCTCCACCACAAGAATGCATTTGGAAGCTTTACAGAGGAACGGTCTTGAAATGGTTGCAGATAAACGTTGCAAAATAACACATTGCTGTTAAACAGCAAGCAATGCGGCCCCCTCAAATGGGGGTGCGGGACGTGTGTGTTGAGATTCCTACACTGCAAGGGGTTGGACTAGGTGAACCCCTTCCGACTCAACAATGTGGATCCTGCCATCTGAGGCAGTCGCCTGACCTGCAGCCAACTGAGTGGGACTTCAGAATTAAGAGTTTTAGGATTAATAGAGAAGGTGATCTACTGTAATGGGGAAACAGAAGTGTGACAAAGGAGCAGTGCTCAAATCTTAATCGTGGGTGTAAGCATATATATAAAAAAGGAAGATACCTTTGTTTATAGAAGAGCACGTTTTCTACTGGTTGTGAATCCATCTCTTGTTGGAAAAAGGATAATTTAGGCATTATAGGGCCAAAGCTGATGTGCTTTCAAGCGTATTTGCATTAAGAGAGAAAAGTACTTCTAGGGGACAATTCTAGATCCAGGTGATCTCAGTGGCTAGGAGTACATTTTATCAGGTACAGCTAGTAAGAGAGCTGAAGACATTCCTAAATTGAGATAGCTTGACCACAGTTGTCCATGCATTGATGACCTCACAACTGAATGGCCGTGATTCACTCTGTGTGGGGCTACCCTTGAGCTTGCACAGAATGCAATGGCTAGGTTGCTTGTGAGGCAAACTACCACCTGCACATAATACCTAGTCTGTGGAATTTGCACTGGCTGTCAATCTGCTACTGGGCTAAATTCAAGGTTTTGATACTAATATATAAGGCCCAATGCAGCCCAGGTCCTATTTCCTTGTGGGATTGCCTTTTCTCTTATATTCCCAGTAGATCAATGCCTTCTGCAAACAGTTTCTCCTTAAGAGTCCTCAAAGTATCAGAAGCTCTTGCCATAACATAGAGTAAGACATTTAGTGTGGCTGCTTCTGTTTTGTGGAATAGCATCCCTGTTGAGATGCAATAGGTGCCCGCTAACTTTCTGGAAACAAGTGAAGGCATTTTTGCTCCAACAGATTTTTCTAGCTGGATCAAAACACCACTTGCCTTAGGTTTAAAAACAATACAGAATGAATGTCTTTCTATAGTTTTGTTATGCACTGTATTTAAAGCTTTTATAGTATGTTTGTATGTTTTATAGTATGTTTGTAAATTGTAAAAAGTGATTCATAAATTAAATGAACAAATAAGAATAATCTCTCTCTCTCTCTCTCTCTCTATATATATATATAGTGTTACCTAGCAGAATTTCTCTCTGTATCCTCTGTGCAGTTTTGTTTTGAAGTGTGTGTATATTCTGAGCCAGAGGCTGATTTGCAAAAGTTTTTCTGTATTTGCATTCAGACGGAGACGGGGGGGGGGGACACAAAAGTTGCTGACATAGAGCAGCTGTTCTTTGGCATTTATGCTTTAGCGTATGTATATATGTTGAAGGTGTGGCACAGCCTCTGTGTGATGGTTCACCTGTAACTATCAGGGATGGGCCGTGACTCAATGGTAAAGCATATGGCATTGCATGCAAAATGTCCTCGCTTCAATCCTCAGCATCTCCAGTATGGCCGAGAGAGACTTCCTGTCTGAAACCTTGAAGAGCTGCTTCCAGCCAATATAGACAGTACTGGCTATGCCGACAGTTGGTCTGACTCAGTATAAAGTAGCTTCCTACCTTGCTAATTCTTGCTGCTCCCATTGAGTGGAAAGCACCACTAGTTCTTAGAGCCTGTCCTTTCAGGAGCACACATAATGCATATACCAAGCAGTATATAAGCAACAAGGAGCCATTCATTAAGAAGGAAAACATTAGCAATTATACTGGAGCATAGGAGCCAGCTCCTAGGGGCAGAGGTCCCTTCAGCTACCACAATAAAATATTTGAGGGGGCTGGACCCTCCAAAAGTTGATGGGCATTGCCATTCAGTTGCTGTGTGCGCGCCACGTCATGGGATCGATTGTGTGGGGTGTGGCTTACCTAACCTCCTACCCAATATTTTGTTCAGGTTGGCACCCCTGTATTGGAGAGTGAGAGACAGGAAATACAGTGGTACTTCCGGTTACATATGCTTCAGGTTACACACTCCGCTAACCCAGAAATAGTGCTTCAGGTTAAGAACTTTGCTTCAGGATAAGAACAGAATTCGGGCTCTGGCGGCGTGGCAGCAGCAGGAGGCCCCATTAGCTAAAGTGGTGCTTCAGGTTAAGAACAGTTTCAGCTTAAGTATGGACCTCCGGAACGAATTAAGTACTTAACCCGAGGTACCACTGTAAAGGTGTAGACAGCAGTGCAAGCCTATGTATGTCTACTCAGTGAGGCTTACATGCAAGTGGCTGCGTAATAGAGTGGCAGCTTAAAGGCAGCAACCATCAAAACTTAAAACAGCTTAACTGCCTGAACAAACAGTAGAAGCAAAGGATTCTAGTTGCTTGCCTCAGGGAAGATATCCATTTCTTACCATTTTTGGTCCTCCAAATTATGTTATCTGCATTTTATACAGTCCTATATTTTGTCATTCACCTGCTTCAGATAAGCAGCAAGTGTTTGTTGGGTGAGCATCCACTAACTGCTCCTGTCCATGCATGGCTTGGGGGCACTCGTTCAATTTATCTCCTAGTCTTAGAGTTTGCCAGCCTTTTATGGCTAGAAGAGAATGCTGTGCTCTTTGAACTGGTAACTTGAGTTCTCAGTTGCTCTTTCCTCCTCACAGATCAGCACTTCTCTGAGACTAGAAAAGGAAGAGACAGGTCTGCTCTGCTAAGTCATCACAGTTGCAGGAGAGAGGGGATAACAGGCAGTCTATACAAGTCTCTTAAAAAAGACTGCTTTTCACATAGCTATTTTTCAAACAATCAAAAGTGGTATACAGCCAGAATCAGAAAAGAATTAGCTTTAGGGTAATGACTAATTTAATAATTCTATAAAACCATTAGTGGCAAATACAACGCTCTGCTACAGAAAGCCTTGACCTGACTGGATTCTGAAACATCTGCCATTCCTTGGGGAAAGGGCACACCTATTATAAACTAAAGACAACTTAATCTCTTGTGATTTATTCTGTTTCATTATGTATGAGTTCCTGCTGAATAAGATTGCTCCCAGACTTAGGAAAATATATATGATCCTCTTCTGTACTTTACCTGAAAGTCAGTGGGCTTATTTCAATGTTAAATAAATCTCTGCTAATAAAGCATATCATAAAATACTCTCTTAGAACATGTATGTGTTGCCATTTCTTCATTGTCCTTCAGATCCTCCCTCAATATCCATTTCTGTAAAGCCTCTGGCTTAATTTCTTAATCTCCATTTTCAAACATCATCAAAATTTAGGTAGTGCATTTTCTCACATTCATCCCTGGTCCTTTGTGTCTCTTGCCGTAAGCTCCCCAACTCCTTTTGTTTCCCACATTGTCTTTTTTTACATTGTAAGCCCCCCTGGGGGAAAAGACCTTTCCATTTTTGCCAATGAAACTCTGTAAGGCTCCATAGATACTGATAGCACAGTATAAACTCTGATCCTCCAAGCCCCAGTACTGTACTTCATTGTTATTTTTATTTGTTTGTTTTCCCTTCAGTCTTTTTCCTTTATCAAAAGATGTGATAAACCATGATGGTATCCGTGCCACATTCACTGTATTGCACAAGTTGCACTTGTTCAAAGCTGTTTTAACCTCTCTCTCTCTCTCTGTATCTTTCTATATACTGTATAACAAAAATGCAAGGCGGTCACCACACAGCCCCTGTTGCATGATACAGTATGTAGCGCCACACTGTAATCCTGGATTTGCATGAAATCAGAGTGCAGCCCCCATTGGAGAATTTATAGTGCCTCATCACAGTCCTGATTTGCATGGTCAAGGTGGGGCAGGGGAGCAAAAGAGAAGGCAGGAATAGAGAAAAACAAAGGGGGGGGAATGCCGGTTTTGAACAATAGCAGAGGTTTGAGAAGTGTGATGGAAGGGTGACACTAGGATGGAGAAGTGGCCATATAAACAAGGTTTGAGTACAACAACAAGGGAGTTGGGAAAGGCTGTGTTAGCGTTGTAGTGTTAACTTCTGTGTTGTAATGATCTCTGCTACTTTTCCTTGATAAAACTGGTGTGTTTGTTTTTTAAAATGGCCCCTCAGTGTTGCTCCATCCTTGATTTTCTCAAACTTCTGCTGTTGTTTGAGTACGGTGAGAAGGAAGAACAGTGAAAGAAAACATTTGACTCTTTTAAACTTCTCCATTCCACAGCTTCCTCATGTGTGAAAGAGAAAAAATTCGGAGGCCTCAAATATCATATTATCATCCTGTAATGATATCACTCCAGGGCTGCAAAAAAAGGAGAAATTGTCAACTAACTGGCAAAGCACTTTACGTAGCTGTAGAGCTGTGTTCGGTTTGGTCAAGCTATGGAAGGATGTTGTTTTAAATATCTTCAAGCAGATGGTACAAACAAAATTTATTGAATATTATTAAAAATCCTTGTTTCATTAGCTAATTGGTTTAAACTGTTATTCTGCTAAAATATATCTGTTGATAGGCCTAATGAAAGTCCACTGTGGCTGGCAGGAGTGATGTGTAAAGGTTTCCTTCAGTGGTGATCTGAAGTCCTTGACCTTTTAATTCACATCTCTCTGAAGTTAGCTGGCTCCTTATCCACATGACCTACCTTACGATCAAATAAGTACACAGTTAAATGATTTTCACGAACCCACCGAGGTTTTTAAGCCATACGGCAGTGGATGTCAACTGATTATGCGTTTAGACAGCAGAGATTTCAGAATAAAGGAAAGCAGCTCACAAGATAAAGAGAGCTTAAATGAAAAGAAGAGGTGGTGGTAAATAATTTAACTTGGAAAGAACAAAGATAGTCAAAAGGAACAAGATAAAGAGAGATATTAATTATGAATAGAGAAGTTGAGGAAGAAATCTAGAAATGTATGGGAGACAGGTTACAACCCATTTTTATTTCTCACAAGCACTTAATGGCATAAGTTCAGCCCCCCCCCCCCAGCCACTGAAAGGAATTGCTATTGTGTTCACACTTGCCTAAAGTAAAAATCTATGCTATATTAGGGAAATGTAACGGCAGGAATGTGGGCATACTTGAAGGTCTGCCTCTATATGTATCTACCAATGCATTAAGATCTTCAGTGAACTCCTATGGGTGTCTCACCATTTGAAGAGGTGTAGGTAGATACCGGGACATCTCAGGGGTGGTACCACAGCTGTGGAACGCTCTCTGACATCTCTGTTGTTGACATTTTGATGCCCATCACAAACCCTTTTAAAACAAATCCTGAACTTTTAAAATACTTTAATCCTGCTGGCTCTTTTTATATCACTTTTATGACTTAGTGACTTTTTGTCTTCCATTTGTTTTATATTTGCTTTTGGAAGAAGTCCCGTGGTGTTCAATGGGGATTATTCCCTAGTAAGTGTATTTAGGATTACAGCCTCAGTCACCCTGCAGTTAGTTCACAGATGTTGGTCTGAAATAGAGTTCCTCATCTACCGCTTGAGTAGCCTGGAGGTATACAGCGAAGAGAAGCAACCTTCTTTTTCAACTATTTCCAGATCTTAATCTTTTGCAACAAAAAAACAGCAAATAGTCTTGTGGCACCTGAAAATCTAACAGATTGATTATGTTGAAACTTTCCTGGAGGAGAGTTCACTTCATCTGCCACACCCTTCTTTTGTTACCATGAGTAGAATGGGGGGGGTGATCCTCAGAATTGAGTAAGGCCCACTGAATTCCCAGGTAAGTGTGTATTTAGGTGTGTCAGAAGAGCTAGTGGAAGAATTATTAACAGTGGAGGTGGGTGGGATGGTTCTGACTGCTGGAGTTGGGGGAGCGTTGGTTGTGAAAGTCAGAGACTGATGGACAGTGCAAAAAGAGAATTTAAACATATATATATTTAGTAGTATTTATATGCTGCTTAATCACCAAAAACAGAAACGATTTGCATGTCATGAAAGCCTTTGACTGGGCTTAACTGTCCAGGGTGTCATTTACCTACTAATTTTACCTATATGTATAAAGAATTCGAATGGCTGCTATGAATTTAGTATAGTTACGTTAGCTCAGAAATCTAGATCCCTTACTTCTTACAATGCTCCCACCACCACATGTAGATATAACTCTGAAAACGCTCAGTGTATCAGATTAAGTGGATGAAGTAGTCCATAGAATCATAGAATCACTGAACTGTAGAGTTGGAAGGGACTCCGAGGGTCATCTAGCCCAACCCCCTGAAATGCAGAAATATAATCTTTAAGGCACCACAGAACTCTCTGTGGTGATTACCTTTATTGTAAATGTGTGCATCCTTTCACCTGTCCAATGTGTCAGTTTGTGGTGTTAGTGCCACATACACGCCACCTGAAGCACTTAAAAAATGGCACAGCAGGAGGTTGTTGTCAGAATGGGAACTATCCTGTTTTTCTTGTTATTCCTACATACAGATAGTGGTATATAATTGAGCTTTGAAGGCATCTCCTCTCTGGGAGTGTTTGTGAGCTTTCCTCCTAGGAACGGTGAAGAATTTTTCTTCAGAACAGATTAGATGTAAAAGCAAATCCCAACTGAGCGACATTTCTCACATTAAATTTCAACGAATGACATATGCACCCCCTTGGGAGTCACTCCCATGTTTGAGACTTACATGCAAATATAACATGAGAATTAAAATATCCTTCCCCAAATGAGAGAGAAGATTCTAGAATGCAAAGTCTTATGGAAATGGTTTTGTTACTTTAAGTGGCCCCTCCAGACTGGTGTTTTATTGTGGAAATGGTATATAAATTTATAAAGCTGGGCCAAATATTCGTGCGCCCCCCCCATTTTTGCAGTGGTATTCTTTTGATGACAAATTTGGAAAAATCCGGCGATTTGGGGACAAGGCTTACAATTTTCAGGGAAAGGGGTTTTCTATTCTAAATAATGGGTACTGAGGGTTTTTCCTGTACTCCCCCCCCACACACAAGGTGGATCTTCCTGAGCAGCTGTCTTCTGTCAGGCAGGGAATGTACAGAGTGAGGACTTAACTCTTTATTGCCTAAAGTACACTCACAAGTTAGGAAAAGGCATGTCCATCAGTCCTCCATCTCTCAGCTACTCCTAGGTATGCACCTGATGAGGCAGTAGCTACCACAACAGAGAGACCCAGCCCTGCCCCGACCTCACCTTATGTATCTCCCCTATCTGAGCTGCATGCAAGCAGGCACAGACCCTGCCTGCATGTAACCTGCTTCTGCTCCTCTCTCTTCAATGTTCTCCTCCTGCACCTGTTCATCCTTCTCCAGTCCTGCAGCTTCTCCTGCCTCTGTCTCTTGCCTCCGGGCCGCTACAGCTTCTCCCAGTTCACTGATCCCTTCTTCTTCCCAGTCAGTCCCAACCCCTCTTCTCCCTGTGCCCAGTTACCAGGCTCCAGCCACCACTCCTCAAGGTGCAGCCAGTCCCAGTGCAGCAGCGTTCCTTTACTTTCAAAAGGCCCCCATGAGAACAATGCTAGGTTGTGATCTAGCATCATTCCTAGAGGCAGACTTGGAAAAATAGCTCTCCTAATTGGTCCTCCACAGTTTTGTCCTTTACAGATGTGAAAGAAACACAGTACTTCTTGTGGTGCTTTGTAGAGTTGCAGTCCTACGAAAATTGCCCAAGTGGCCATTGCAGAAGGGGCATCCAAGCTATTTACATCATGTAGGAGTTTAGCTAAATGACACAGCAATAGGAGAACAAACCATATTTTGGTTAAAACCAGTGCCTCAAATTACAAGAAACAGAAACAAATAATTTGATTGAGGGATGCAGCTATCAGTTTGATCTCACTTCTGTTAGAACATTGCAGCCTTCCTCTCCTCACATCATACTGCTGCTAAGATGATAAAAAACGCTTCCAGGTATTATAATCCAAGTCATCAGGAAGGCTTCCTTCTCCAATGCAGAGTACACAACCATATTTTGTTTATTTAGAAAGATTTGTGGGCCACTGAAGCTTAAAACTCTCCAATACAATTATAGTTGAAAAAAGCTAAAATCCGCAAAACTGTTTGAAAGATCAATATAACTTTCAAAAATAAATATTTTTACTTCAAATGGCTTGCCTCAATCTCCAATCGAGTTTCAAACAGGATCAATCACAAGCAGGGTAGAGCAATGGGACTATTTGGCCTGGGACCTCAACCACAAACCGGGCCCCAAATTTAGACACTTGGTTAATTTTTTGGCATTTGATAAGTTTCGCCGCTTGCTAATCGGACCAAAATGAGACACACATTCTTGCCTCAGAGCTACAAGTTTGAACAAATCAAATAAGTGATTAGGTAAAATTATTTTGTTGTTATTAATTGATGTAGATTTTGTCATATTAAAGAGTTAAATGTTTTTCATAAATACAGTCATACCTCTTGTTGCGTTTGCTTCATGTTGTGGCTTTTCAGGTTGCGAATGTGGCAAACCCGGAAGTGTATACTCTATGCTTCGCACATGCGCAGAAGTGCTCTATCACGCTCTGCGCTTGTGCAGAAGCACCGTTCTAGTTGCGGACTTCTCAGGTTGTGAATGGCACCCCGGAATGGATCGTGTCTGCAACTAGAGGTACCACTGTATTACTAAAAATGCAAAGGTTCTGAATGTACAATATCAGATGAACCATGATGGATGTACCCTATCAGATCAGCTGATTATATAAACAAACTACTAGTATTTAATTTTTTATGATGTTGTCATTTTAAAAATTATTACTATAGCTAAGAGCCTTAAAGGCTGGAAGTTAGCTGGGCCTCTCTGGACCTCTTCAAAACATCTCTCCTCAGAAAACTATTTGTTTCTCTTTAATTCCATATCACCTTTTTTTAAAAAAAAGAACATGTGTGTCTCAAAATGTGTTCAATAATACCTGAAAAAAATTAGTTCCATCTTTGGACTTTTAAAAAACAGACATAATAATAAAAAACTTTTAGATTGCATTTCGATATAAATTTAGACTTGCTTCCTGTCCAGCAGATATCCAAGCACATTACAAGTTCTATGTGAATCCTACAGCAATAATCACATTTTCTATACAGGATCCCTTGTGGACTCTATATTAATGTCTGGCTGGCAATTTAACAGCACCTCTAGGCATAAACAAAAGTTTATTAACACAGTAAGTAAAAATTTCCTGAAGTCTGGCCTGCATTTTTAATTTTCAAATCAACACTCCAACAATGTGGATAACTTTATGCAAATATTTTTTAAAAATACTAATTTGGCAACTCTTAAGTATCATAGTTTTATGCAAGTTACGTAGAGCAAAGCCTTGAGCAATGAACTTCTTTATTTGTGTTTGCAAGCCTGCTCTTTTTTGAAAACCATTAAGAATAATAAAGAAAAACATTTTCTGTTTTGATTGAATCGTGAACATCTTGTAGGAATAAGAAAAAGGAAAAATATTAAGAGTTTTAATAAATGCTTCTTGAGAAGTTGTCACTCTGGTGACTGAGGGGAAGTAGCATGATCTCTTAATGGCATCACTGGCCTTTGATCACCATCTGGCAGATGGACATATTACCAGTTTTTAATTGCCTTGATCACGTTGGCTCTTGCTTTTTTTTACTTTTTGCCTCAATGCTAAGTAATAGTCAATTTCAAAATTTGACTGTAAATTTACATGTGGAAATAGCCTGTACGTATGGGTGAAATGCCAAACGCTGTAGTCAGGAATGTGTGCAATCTGGGGGAAAAACCTTGATTTCTTGCACAAAGTAACCCAAATTCTGGGCCAAGGCAAGCTCATTCTTGCAAATCTTGCAATAAGCATCTGACACTTTTGTGCCATGACACTATATATTACAGTTACCTAGAGCATGCCTTTCAGGTTACAAATCCTTCCAAGGCAGTTTACAAATAATATTATAATCTAACTTTTTAAAAGCTACCAATGAATGGAATGTAATTGGCATGTTTCTGACAAGGTAGTTGGTGGCAGAATAACCCTAGGAGGGGGAAAGGATAGTCCAGTTGGAGCAGGCTCTGAGGTGATATTTAGCTGCACTCAGTGCTGTTTTTCTAGAAAAAGATTGCCAGACCTCACCATGAATACCTCCCTTTTTCTCTTATAATGACAATGATGCCCACCTGAGATGTGCCAGAACTGAGTTCCAGCAAGTTCTGGCTGAAAATAAGCCCTGGAATCCTTCACAGAGTTAGTTGAAGGTAGATGGCCATAGCAGCAGGGGGAGGGGGGAGTCCAAGTGAAGCAGGAATCTGGGGATCTTTTCACAGGGAAGTTGATGGTACATCACTCTCTCTGTGTTTGGGATTGGGGAGTCCAGGATGAGCAGGTCCTGAGGTAGTCTTTGCCTACATTTTTCTCCTGGAATACTTCCCACGAGCGACAAAACTACAGTTGTACCTTGGTTTTTGAACAGCTTAGTTCTCAGATATTTTGGCTCCTGATGCCGCAAACATGGAAGTGACTGTTCCAGTTTGCAAACTATTTTTGGAAGCCAAATGTCTGAAGGGGCTTCCGTGGCTTCCAATTGGCTGCAGGAGCTTCCGCGCTTTGGTTTCCGAATGTTTTGGAAGTCGAATGGACTTCCGGAACGGATTCCATTTGACTGATAGCTGTCAACTTTCAGATTTGAAAAGAAGGGATCAGCAGCCTTGAAAATAAGGGATCAGCAGCCCCACCTGTCCTGGGGACAGTCTACGGGATATCTAACAATCCGGGATAGAAGCAGGAAGAAGCGGGAAACAGTGCTGGAATAAAGGAATTTCCCGCAAAAAAAGGGAAGGTTGACAGCTATGATTTGACTTCCAAGGTACGACTGTATGGGTATTTGAAGGGGATGAGAAAATCACCATTAGAGGAGAAGATAAGCATGTTTCACACTCTACATTTTTATTGTACAAAACCTCTATTGACAGGCTATGAGGCAATTACCGGTACTTGCTGTTCCCAGCGGAACCCACTAAAACATATCATCAGTGGTGTACAAACTATTCTGGACAATGATGTTTCCCTCTCACTGGCCTTTGATGGTGAGCCTACTTACTTGGGGGTAGGGATGGGTGGCAGCCTGGGAGAGAGTATCTCTGTGGAAGCTCCTAATTTGTGGAATTCCCTCCCAATAGACATGCGTCTACAAGGCACCTTCATCTGCCCACATGCAATAAGACATATGTCTCCCATATTGGTCTCTATGGCCACAGCAGGCACTGTAACTCTACAACGGTTTGACTTTACCACCGAAGGCGCACTCCTCCATTGTCTCCCAAGGCAGATGGATGCCAACTCAACCCAGGACGTGCATTCACTATACAGCTTTCAGATGAATGCTTAAAACACCCAACATTGTGGCCTTCAACACCTGAGATGTGTGTTTTCAGGTCCCACCCTATACCATTGACTGTAATTTGTATTAACTATTTTTAATGTGTATTTTAAAAGGGTTGTAACCCACCATAAGACCAACTGGTGAAGAGTAGCTAATAAATACAGTCATACCTTGGAGGTCAAATGGAATCCATTCCGGAAGTCTGTTTGACTTCCAAAATGTTCAAAAACCAAATCATGGCTTCTGAATGGCTGCAGGAAGCTCCTGTAGCCAATCAGAAGCCTTGGAAGCCCTGTTGGATGTTTGGGTTCCAAAAGAATGTTCACAAACCAGAACAATCACTTCCAGGTTTGCAGCATTGAGGAGCCAAAATGTCTGAGTTCCAGGGCATTCAAGACCCAAGGTACAACTGTATAGCAAATCATCATCATCATTTTTAGATCTCTCCCAATGACAGAGTACATTTTACAAGCCAAATATTTGCTGCAGATGTATAGTTAAGCTTAGATGGGTGCTTGTAGGAGTGTGATTTGCATCCTTGTGAATGCAAAGAGATATTACAACTAGCAATATCTATAACTAGTAATCAGGTAATGTCTGAATAGGAAGGTAGCTCATCAGAATTTTGAATAACCGTTCTTTAAAATTCCCTGAAGATGTCTCTCGTGTTTACCTCATGGTGTTGTTGTTTTTTTGCTTCTGCTTCCAGCTCCTTTTGAGAGTTCCCATTTTTAAAAAGCCAGATAATTGGGTGCATAGGACTTCAGAAGTAGTATTGCCCAGTGCAGGCCTGAGGAAAGGGTTCTGTTCTAAATCCTTAACTTCCAGTTCCTCCAATTTAGACAAAGGTGCACACAAATATTGGAAGGTTGATCCTGAAGTGGTGACATCTTTGCCTTGAAAAGCAGAGAAGATTTTTTTTTTAAGGATATTGGTTCAGAGCCCACAAGCTTTGCATATTCATACTGCTCACAGTTGTTCAGCATTTGAAAATTCAGGTAATGAGCATACAATACTCTAGTTGCCTTTGTATTGCTTGGGGGTTTGCTGTTCTAGTAATGTCTCCACAGAAACCATCCTATCAAGTCAATTTTCCCCTTCAAATTGAATCAGTACTTGTACATTGAAGTTTTCAACATCACCCATAAGGTTTTTAAGCCTTGTCAAATGAATCTGCATGGTCTCTAACCATGAATAAAAATGATTTCAGATATCATCTTTATTTCAAGTTTTATTTCATGGGATTAATTTAATTGATCGTGCTGTTGGCTATGTTAAGTTGTTGCTGCAATAAAAACATTTTCCCGTTTCACAAAAATGCAGATTTATTCGTCTTTTTGCATTTCCGAAGCCAACATTCGGCACCCAAAGCACCACCTTTTTATTTTTAAATGTTTTGTCACTTTTATAAATGACACACACTTTTTAATCACAAAGGGTTTCAGTCTTCAGTCTCTTATTATGGATGTAGGATCAATATTCATTTTGGTCCTTTATACAAGAATTTGAAACAACTAATATTAGAGGTATAGCATGAGTGTGGTTTCATCATTCTGTGTGTACACACACAGCTGAGATTTCTCAGTACCATATCAAAAAGCCGTTGATAGAAGTCTGTGTTACCAAAGGAGAAAAAATGGTATCAAATAGTGCCAAAAAGTTGTGATTTACAAGAATCAAAGTGGCCTTTAAAGTGACTAAGCTCTAGGATCTAGACAAGCCATTTCCTTCCTCCATTTATGCTCTGGCTAGGATCCAAAGAACTGCTGTTCTGATTCCATGCTTTGGACTTGCTTTCTCCAAGAGCAGCCGCCAAGAGCAAGGAGCTTTCATTTTTTAAAAAGGTAAGTCTCTAGCACTTTGTAGAACAAAAATTATGAAGCAAAAATCGGCAGACACCATGTGAAACAATTGCTTTTATGAGATATGAGCTTGCTCCCATCTTTCATTGTGTTTCTATCCAATGGGTGAAGTCACAGCTATGATTGATGAGTCAAGAAATTTGAAGTTATACACAGAGAATATTGCAAAAAATGGCTTCAGAATGACCCAGGGAATCACTTCTCCAGACAATGCAGAGTTTGTAAGGCAGAGTTGGAAGGTCTGTTTTTTACTTCCTTGGTGGGTGGGTGTCTATATTTTTTTCTCTTGACTCAGGCAGTGGAGAAGATACTGACTTTGTTTTGAAGGGAATTCCTGACTCACACAGAAGCTGCTTTTCCATTGTCTTTCCTAGTAAAGAAGTGATTGCAGCCCAGAGCAAATAATTTAGAAAGTCATGATTTTTAGTACAATTGTGACTTGGCAGTAGCAGCAAAAATAGGATAGCAGCAAAAACCGACAACAGTCCCCCCCCCCATGTGAACATTTTAAAAAATTACACTGCAAATGCAATTAAACTAATCAGTATTATAGCCATGCTGTGCAGGGAAAGTGTGTTGTGTTGTGGTTAAAAATGCATGGGTTACATAAGTTCTGCAAAGTAGCCCAATATTGCTAAATTCAATTTATATTTAAAATACAGTATTCAGTCTCTCTGTGTGTGCATGTGTGTGTGTGTTTAGGGGAATGTAGTTGGATGGGCTGTTAAGTCAATTGTAGCAGCAGCAGCATGGGAGTGGAGGAATTCCATCTTTGGGGTAGAAATAGGGTTCTTGGGGGTGGGTTGTTGTTGCAGCTATAAATACTTGAATGAGTATATTCATGGCAAAGGCTGAAATATTTATTTGCTCAAAGAATAAAACAGTGGCTGTTTGACCTGCTCTGATAACACTGCCATAGCTATTGTGCAGTATAAATAAATAACCACAACAAATGCTTTTAACACACACTGCTTGCTTTTTAACAATTTGATCTTGAATTTATCCAAGCGGTGATATCAGAACCTTGGTTGCTATGAATCTTGACTCTCATTTGATCCCCTCCCTCTGAAGTACCATGCCTCCTATTGCACTGAGTATAGTATTGCCAGCCTCAAATCAATAGATCTACAGTAACACCACTGGATTACAGTTCATGTCACATGAGCTGCTTGCATGGTTTATGGTTAACATTAGGGGAAAGCAGTGCTCTTACACATTTTACAACTGTGTGGCAGGCAGAAATTCAACAGGTTAAGCCTTTTCTTATGGAAATGGCATGGTATGGAAATGGCATTTGTTACTAGTATGTGGCGCATAATTAATTTTTGGCCCCGCATTCCACCTGAGACGGAAGATACAAATTTGCATATGACAGAAGGTACATCCAGAGTTGTGCCCTCTTTTGAAAGTGCAGCACAGACTCAATTCCACAGACCTAGTAAATCCTGTTGGCACCCCTGAGTTGGACATATCTAAAGTAGTTTTTTTGTATCTCAGCCTGGCTTTTACTTAACAGCTGAGGCTATGATAAACTGGGTGGGGAACACCCATCTGTGCCAGGGACACCTAAATTCATTCTCCTCCCTGCTATGCAAACAAGTTGCATATATTTGCTTGTTTTGCAAAGCTGATCCTATTTCTGCTAGCTATGTGAAAGGTCAGCTAACTATGCAAGGCACAGATCCACGCCCAATGGAAATCCTGCACAAGTAAACCCACACAAACCCATATTTGATCAGGCACTGAAAACATTTCAGAGTCATAAGGACTAGAACCTTGTTTGTTTAAGAAATAACAGCTGGGGTTTTTTGGGAGAGACTTTGGTCCTTCAAATTTCAGTGGTGCCCTGTGTGAAGCCAAAATCTGGTGTCCCCCGCCTCCTGTTCTGCTTAATTCACTATGCCATAGTTGTGATACCCCCTAGGCTCAGGGCTCAGTGCGATGGAACTGGTCACACTACATTTGCCTCTGGGAGAGGGACGCCAAGTTCGGCACTTAATACAAAATCTCACCACTGCAGCATGATCCCGGAACTGTGAAAGAAACAGTCCAGCTCTGAACCTAGATTTTCATATTAAGATGCCCCTTTTAGTGTCCAGCGGTACCTCGGGTTAAGAATTTACTGTAATTCGTTCAGGAGGTCCGTTCTTAACCTGAAACTGTTCTTAACCTGAAGCACCACTTTAGCTAATGGGGCCTCCTGCTGTCGCCGTGCCGCCGGAGCACGATTTCTGTTCTCATCCTGAAGCAAAGTTCTTAACCTGCGGTACTGTTTCTGGGTTAGCAGAGTCTGTAACCTGAAGCGTATATAACCTGAAGCATCTGTAACCCGAGGTACCACTGTACAGCACTGTCTAACAGCAGCAGTGAATGTTTAAAATGGCCTAACTGCTCTCTTCATGTGTTCTTCCATGTGCAGAAAGATTAGCCAGCTACAATGGGTCCCTGAAGGAAATAAAGTAACCCTTAGGTCTGTGAATAGGTTAATCAAGCCCTCTGCACCTCTGCTTTCCAGAGCACTTGTTTATAAAGATCAGCTCAACTGGAATCAGTTATTTCCTGGTCCGGCGTCCACATTGAGCGCATTTGAGGATTGTTGACATTTGTACCAGCTGCAGGAAAAGTTGTGATAGCGATCTTCCACAAACACCGGCTAGTGGAAGATCCTGGTTCTACAAGTTTCAATCTCTCTTGGAAGTCATTTGGCATAGGAAATTTCATAATTTTGTATTATGGAAAGAGGATTTCTAAATCAGTGAAAGCAGGCCTCACTCAAAGTGATGCTTTGATTAGCTGCTTTAAGCACTGTGATACTCATACATGATTTGCAAGCCGGGGGTTAAATTCTTTCCAAATTTTTACATTTCCATAAAATTGTGCAAGGACATGAAGCCTCCCTCCACACACAGAGTTTAGGGTTTTAAAGGTCATAACTAGTACTTTAATTTAAGAAAAGTTCCTTGCCTCAAACAGAGTGTGGAACTGTGGAAGAGGTACAATGGATGGGCACATCTAACTGTTACTGCAACCTCCTTTTAAGTTCGCATGCTTTGAGATTGCAGCGGCAGTTGCTTGTGCTGTGTGGATGTGTGTAGGTCTCATCTCAGCCAGAGCTAAGTCTGGGCACAATGCCTTCTGTCTCTCCTTCTTCCCAAATATTAGTATTTGTATCACTTGAGTGCTTGGTGGATGCTCGCTAGATGGAAAAAAATTATAAAAGGGGAAGCAGCTCTAATATTTTCTTTCTGTGGCTGTTTTTAAATCCATATTTAGTATTGATGTTGCTTCTTGTATCATTTTAGGCATTTTCAGGTTACACTGTTTTCCTGTATGCATTCATGCTTCCTAACTGCCAGGTATGAAATATCTGGATAAGGTTTTAAGTGTATTTCCTTGCCGTATTAGTCTGGATGAACACTTCCCTCTTTTACTTATTAGACTGTAAACTCCATGCTGATCACTGAAGGGAAAGTTGATTTTTCCACTATTTAAGAGTGATCAATAGAATTGACAAACTCAGATGAATTAGCTTTCCTCCTGGGGAATAAGGGCAGGCAGGTTGTGAATGCAATTGCTTCTTTTACATATACATTTGGTTTTATCAGATAGCAGAATATTAAAAGTAATTGCGTTCTTTAGCTTAGATCCTTAATTTATCACTTGACACCCCCCACCAAAGCCTCTGTGGGAGAAAAGTTAGGTGCCCCCTTCTGAACAGTGTGTGTTTGGGTGCAGGAGTCTGCTGCAAGATGTGGTAATAACACGAAATCTGGCTCAGCTCCTCCAAAGAAAGCTGAGCTGAATATCACACAAATACACACCTTCAGGGGACTATTCAAAAGGGTTATTCTGTAACTTCCGGACCAGTGGAGGCAGACATGTCCCCCACTCCCCCAAGTATGTTCCTGCCTGAGGAGGAGGGGCCAATTATATCGCCTGTGCTCTAGTCAATGTGGGTGAAATTATTCACCTATGACTGGTAAAATCATTTTGGCATCCGAGGCAGAAAATCCCATAAGCCCCTCTCCATGCAGTAGACAAACAAGCAAACAAACAAACAAACCCAAACAAAGAATGATAAATTAAATAGCTAACAAATGTGCTGCTCTTTTATAATACATACCCCAAATGAGTGGTCTAATGCAGTTGTGTCTCTTTGCCTAATGGTAGGGACAAGCCTTCTCGGGAACCATACTACATCATGAAATTGCATGGCCTATTAAGGACAGCCAAGCTGCTGCTTTGAAGCAATGGCAAGGCTTTTGTTGTTGGGAAAGGGACATCCTCAACACCTCATACAGTGGTACCTCGGGTTACATATCCTTCAGGTTACATACGCTTCAGGTTACAGACTCCGCTAACCCAGAAATATTACCTCGGGTTAAGAACTTTGCTTCAGGATGAGAACAGAAATCGTGCTCCAGTAGCGCGGCGGTAGCAGGCGGCCCCATTAGGTAAAGTGGTGCTTCAGGTTAAGAACAGTTTCAGGTTAAGAACAGACCTCCGGAACGAATTAAGTACTTAACCCGAGGTACCGCTGTATTTGAAGAGAAGGCAGCTTCCTCTGAAAAATTATTAGAATCCCCCAAAATTAATCCCATGTTCAGGGTGGTGCTTTCAACCCACCCCTCCCAAAACATACAAAATATCCTAGCACTCTCTGATAAGCTAATTTAAGAAAATTCATGGAAGGAACTTTTCCCATCCTTCTCCTCTCTTGCCCAGCAACCTCTGGGCTCCATCCTGCTTTGTTCAGGAGGCCCTCTCAACCCTCCAGAGATGCTGTTCAGGAAGAAGAAGGGAGTGAAGGCAACAGGAAACATTTATTATATGAACTTCCTTAAGTTATCTTAGGATTCAAGTCTTCACAGTTTTATTTGAATTCTGATGGCAATCAAACAGTTACCAAACTGAAAATCAGAACAAACTGCATATTAACTCCCAGCAGTTGATGTTCTATACAGTTCCTCGGCCAAACTTATATAAAAAGGACAGGAAACCAGTGGTCCTCCAGAGGTTGTTGGACTCCACCATCCCATTGACCCCAGCCAGCATGGCCAATGGTCAGACCTCCGTCAAAAATCTCTTTTACATGAGATCACACCCTACCCAACTCACATATTCAGGATCATCTTACATCTTAAAGTGAATTTATTTAAGCAAACATTTGTAGGACTTTGCTTCCTTTCTCTGTATTATTTGCTTGCTGATATTAAAACCAAGGATGCCATTCACAGATCCACAGCAAGAGACTAAGATTAAATTACATACCTCCCCAACAGTGTAGTTCAAGAGAATTCTCAGTCCTTATTATCAGTGTTCCTTTTCGTAAAGACTTGCTGGGTGTCAATAGGGGCAGGGTCAGCCCAAACCATTTTGGTTCCTGAGGCAAACCACAAAATGATGCCTGCTCACCAGGGAACAAGGGGTAAGTGAAGATTAACATAAGGATCAAGTGGGGAATAAAGATCCACATCAGGAATAAGGGTAGGAGGAGACCACTAGTGCCTCCTATTCACCAAGAGGCCACTGTAGAGGCAGTATGGGGGGGTACTGCCAAAGAGGCAACATATCTGGCCTTCAATGAATGTGCTGCAGCTGTTGATGTCACCACAGTGGTGGTGGGCAATGCATTCCTGAGACGCTGAATCTGCTGCCCCTGTGGAGCCTGCTGCCTGAGGCAGTCACCTCATCTTGCCTCAAGGGTGGGCTGGCCCTGAAAAGAGGTCTAAGGATGACATCAGAAAGAGTGCTTCATGCCAAAGAAACATCCAAGATATGCAGGAGAAATCTTGTAGCCTTTGAAGAAACTTGCCAGAGTTTTCCCACAAGTTCTCTAGAACGTTAGAATTCTCCACCACATCCCAAATGTCTCTCCTGTTTCAAACCTTCCCTGCACCTCTCCCTCTCCCTCTTGGGAGCATGGATGGCTATGGGAGCTGTCATGATGAGTCTCTGCCCTTCGAACTTCACCACTGCACCTCTGCTTTCCTTCTATGTGGACTTGCATATGTATTTAGCACAACATTTGCTGTGCTGTTAAATGTTGAAAGCTGCCCCGAGCTATGAATATTTAAAGTAGATTTTTTTAAAAGATGAAGAATAGAAGTACTCATAAACACAATGGTAGATACCCAACTAAGTTACATGCAAAGTAAACCCTTGGAAAATAATGAACATCTTACTTATATCCACTGATTTCAGTGGGTCTACTCTGAGTAAGGGGATGCGGGTGGCACTGTGGGTTAAACCACAGAGCCTAGGACTTGCCAATCAGAAGGTTGGTGGTTTGAATCCCCACGACAGAGTGAGCTCCCATTGCTCGGTCCCTGCTCTTGCCAACCTAGCAGTTTGAAAGCACGTCAAGTGCAAGTAGATAAATAGGTACTGCTCCGGTGGGAAGGTAAACGGCGTTTCCATGTGCTGCTCTGGTTCGCCAGAAGTGGCTTAGTCATGCTGGCCACATGACCCAGAAGCTGTACACCAGCTCCCTCGGCCAATAAAGCGAGATGAGCGCCACATCCCCAGAGTTGGTCACGACTGGACCTAACCGTCAAGGGTCCCTTTACCTTTACCTTTTACTCTGAGTAAGACTGACATTAGCTTTCACCTACCACAACAAAATTTTCCAAACAGCAGCTTCTCTAAATGCATTACAAACTCCTTTTCAACCTGAGAAGCCTAAGCTACATTTCATCATGAAGGGGGTTGAATAAATTTAAAGGTTTGTAATATAATATTACTATTGTTTTTAGCATCCGTCTGTCTCAAGAGACAATACAAGAGCATGTCATTCTTCTTCTGGAGAAGAAAAAGCCAAGGATGTTACTATGGATATTATGCCAATTTTTAATCTATTTATCTATTTTTGAATGTGAACTCATTTCTGGAACAAGCCCTTCCAAATTTCATAATCTTTTTTAATGAAAAAAAAAGTTTTCTCCCCATGACTGCAGCTAAACTTGAAATTGTCATGGGGAGCTTTGTAAAAGGTCAAAAACAGCCAATATTTAGCTTTTCTACAAAGCAACATATATTGTGTTGTTAATCACACTGGTGAAATCTAACGCTTCTTCATGTGGAGAGATTGTTAGCACTCTAACAATGTTTACACATATTGCCAGCAGCACAACAGACAGAGCTTAGATACCTATTAATGTATATTCAATCAGCATGAATCTGAATTCTTAAAAAAAAATGCCAATAAGGCCTAGAAATTAAATTGAAATGGATAGTTTCAATTAGTTCAAAATGGAAGAGTTGTTTGGATCAACCTGATTTCCTCCAGGTGCTTTAGACTTCAACCCCCTGCTGGCTCCAAAACAGCCCAAAATATCTGCACAAGTTTGGGAAACACTGGCTTTGACTATGTGCTGTATCTGGACCAACACAAAACCAGAACAACACCAAACAAAAATGTTTTGCATCAAATTAATATTACAGTAAGTCAGAGGAAGGCAATGTTTTTTGTTAAGGGTAGGTAGGGATGGGGGATAAATTATATTCAATTTGCAATTAAAGGTAAATCTATTAAATCTGCACTTTCCAAAACAGTACGAGAACCGAAACACAGCCACTTGGGTCCACTTGGAGAGAGACACCATTGAAAACACTCCCATTTCTCCAAAACAAACTAAAGAAAATCTCCACAATACAGAACAGGTTCACACAGCATGGAAGGGAAAAGTAAACAAACTATCCCCATCCCCACTAACCCCCTTGGCCTATCACCCACTATTCTAACACGCATCACAAATTCTCCAGATAAAAACCTGGCAAGCAAAAGGCCTACACTGGCTAAAAGATGTATACAAAAACAATAAACCCATTCCAGCACAAGAAATGCAAGACAAACTAGGGGACACCCAAATACCTTGGCTAACACACTATCAATTGCATGCCGTCTTAAACAATCCAGCAGTAAAATCAGCAGCCACTATGCCCTTGACCAAAAACCTTCTCCTGACAGCAGAGGGACACTACAAAGGGATGGTATCCACAATATACAAAATACTGCTCCAAAATCCCACAAAGCCCCTTGACTCAATCAAAGAACAATGGGAGCATGACACAGGCTATGGACTAGAATGTGATCTAAACTTCCCTTTAAGTCCATATCAGCCAAAAGAAGGGACCTCACTCTGAAACTCACTTACAGGCGGGGCTCAACAGCAAGGAAACTGGCACTGATACGCCCAGGAACCTCACCAAGATGTTGGAGAGGCTGCATCTCCACAGGCACAAATTTCCACATCTGGTGGGAATGCCTAAAACCCAACCCTTCTGGACAGCAGTCCTATAAGAGATATGCAAAATAACTAAACAGGTATTAGAACTCACCCCAGAACTGGTCCTACTGAACACCTTCCAAGGTCATAATGACCATTCATATAGAGCTTATAACCCACCTACTCTCAGCAGCCAGAAGCCTCATAGCCAGACACTGGAGAGACCTGTCAGGAGTAAACATGGACCAATGGTATCAAATTGTATGGGAAACGGCCTAACTAGAAAAGCGAACCAATAAACTGAAACTGACATGGGGACAAATAGAAGAGGACGCCTTCACCCCAGTATGGCTCTCCCTTATCACAAACACGGCCCAACAAGACAAGAACCAGAATCCACCGACAGCATATGAATCAATCTGGTTTACCTGACCCAGCAAGCCCTCCCCCCCCACAAATGCAAACAAACCCCACTGCAGACAACCACAGACAAGCAACCACTCACTACCTCTCACTACCAAGGAAATGTAATAAATGAATAGAAAGAGAACCTACCTAGTTGATGCTGAAATAAAATCCCACACGTTTGCTATATAAAAGAATATAAGCCTCACTACCCCACCCCTCCTCTCCCCCACCTTCATACTGTACTCAACACTAATGTCTCACAACAAATGAAACTGGTTTATAAGAAAGACTATACAACCTAAAAAAGAGAGACAAGGTATGTACTTTTGTAGACCAAGAAAATCTCTAATAAAAATTTTAAAAAATTAAAAAGTGCTGAATTGGCTCCCCCAGAGTGTTTGCACCACACTGAAACCAGACAGAAGGTTGTAAGTTGCCCACCTCTGATCTGAATGGAAAACAGTGTGGTAAAACATCTTTATGTGGCTTTAAAATTTCTCTGTTCTCTTTTCCCTGTTGGATGCTTTGGAGCAAGTAAGGCTGTGCATCTATCTGAGGCCCCTGGTGCCTGGTTTTAGGCACTCACACAGTGATGACCAAATTTTGGGACCAGTGAAATTAGCTTTGGTTTAGAAATGCTTCATATCACAGTACAAAACAGCTCTGTATGACTGACTGAAGCAAGAGACTTGCCTGTAATGGAATGGATGCCTTAAGCACTTACTTTCCAGAAGAGTGTAATCACCTTATGATCATGTAATTGTGATGCTGTATAATTAACTTTCAATCCTTCTGATATGGATGATTTCCATAATGTTCAAAATTATTTTCTGCCGTCTTTTAATTATGTTAATATTCATCAAAACCTAATAATATTTCATTCATTAGGAACTGAGTTGAATGTAGAAGGGGCTGTACATACACATCGTGTATGATTTGTTTCTCCTGATTTGCCAGCTCTGGGTGCCCAGTAGATGGGATGACTGGTTAAATGTTAAGTATTAAGTTAACAATTTTGGCTGTATTCTCAGAATGCTGCCAAAGGATGTTGGAGCAAAGTTTGTTTGTTTGTTTAAATAGAAATGCTGGGCTCAATACCTGCATAAGTGCCCTGCCATCTCCTCTGGAAGCAAGTCCAGTTCCTTAACACTGAATACAGTTGTAATTCCTCACTGGAGGAGGAAATACCATGTGCTCAAAGGAACACCATTACAGATTATTGCTTAATATTGATTTCTTTAAAGAAGAGCCCCTGATGGAAGGCAGTTTTCTTAATAGATGGGAGAGGGCTTACAATATCAAGATCACGGTTTTGGTCTTGGGCTGGATGGAGGCCCCAAGATAAAAACCATATGCCCCTCCCCATCTTTCCAGTTAAGCTTGCACAAGTAGGCATGGTGGTGGTTACCATGCCCCTTTCACTTGCTTCTGAACATTTATATAGGCTTTAGTTCCAGGTGACTACAGTTTGGAGCGTGCCAAGTCAGAAAGACAGTTGGAGGGAAGGCTATATAGGTTACTTAGGAACCAATAATGGCAGGACTGCCACCTTCATACCCACCTTGTGCACTTGAAAGTTTCTGACTGACTGTAGTTGGAAACAGGGTACCGTTCTGGATGGCCCCTAGGTCCAGCAAGCCTCTTCTTAGGCAGTGTCTACACAACAAAAGCCTGCAGGTTGGTTTGCTGTCAGCAGAGTGCTGATAAGCAACCTAGTTATGCAATCTGAGCACTGGTGGAAGAGGGTTGTGCACTAATACACAACATCTGCCCCCAATGGTAGCTCAATTTATCCCTCTGCTATTTGTTGTCTCATCTGTCATGCTGGAGTTGGAACTCCAAGCAGTGGAGACACATACAATCTAAATAATTCCTCGGCCTAACCTGTCTTTCAGTATTGCCAGATTCACTAGACTGTAATGATGCACAGTTTAGAAGTGGAACGATTCCAACTAAAATAGCACCTTGTTCTGTCTTTGTTTCATCCATGCCAGGACACTGCCCAGACCTATGTTAGCTAAAAGGGATAGGCATGTTGGATATGTTCAAAGGAATCCTCAGCTATATTGCCTGTGTTTATACTGATGGTCCATGGGTGCCTTAGAAATATATGAAATAAATAAATAAATGCATGGGGGTTAATTAGGTTACAGAGCCAAATATTATATATATTGGCAAAACAGGTAAGAAACTACTTGCTCTCCTGCCTTAGTACAAACACCCTGAGTACAAATGTATTTTGAATGTGTTGACTGACACATAGCAGATGAATTGGAAGGATTGTCCTGACCCTCTCAACTACTGAGATATATCACAAATAAATTAGGGTGGCAGGTTCTTCACTTCCCACCAGTCCAAAAGATCTCAAGTTTCCCTTGGTGCTTTGGGTTTTCCCTAATGCTGAACTATATTATGCCAGATTTGAGGGAAAGAGATTAAGCAGGAATAAGAGACTGCAGGACTTGTCCACCTTGACATATGGGATACCTCATCATAAGAAAACAGGAAGAGTCTTGGTGTATCAGACCAAAGGCCTATCTGGTCTAGCTAGCATCCTGTTCTCACAGTGGCCAATCAGTTGCCCCAGTGGGAAGCCCACAAGCAGGACCTGAATGCAACAGCATTCTCCCCACCCATGGCTCTAAGCATGGTTATTCAAAGCCATATTGTCTCTGGCAGTGGAAGTAGAAAGCAGCCGTTATGGCTTGTATATTCCATGAATTCATCTGATCTTCTTATGAAACCACCCAAGTTGGTGGCCATCAATACCCTTTCCACTTTTATCCAATTCAGTGCCCCAATCACTTTGTGGGTAGTTTTTACACAGTACAAATTCACAGAGAATAATTCTTGTAGGAAAAGGTCTACATCCAAAAGAGAATGATGGGAGCACTATATGTGTTGTACATGTTGTCAGGGCTTCTTCTCTATAAGGAAATTTATGGAACTCAGTGGGTAAAGAATGACAGCAATGCAGCAATGTCAGTACTGATGTGCTCCCTCCATGGGTGAGACCAGGGTTTATGAAGTGATTGAAATCTGGGTAATAGCTTACTGGAAAGGTTTATACAACTAGGAATCCAGAATGCATCTTCACCTACAGAAACAAGGCCAATACAAGACTGTCCCTTCTCTCCTCTGCATCTCTTAGAGAAGCAGGGCAATCATTGTTTCTACCTGATTCCTGATTAGCAGTTTGCTCACATCCCTTCTCACGCTAAGCATATTCCACTTTCTTTGTCTAAGGTGCTGAATGGCTATGAATAGTAAGGACAGACTATCTTTAATTATTTTTTAAATTATTAATGGTTTTGTTAGATCCTTTCACTTTTTACATTGTATTTTCACTAATGTGAGTTAAATAAAAATCTACTTGATGTTTCCAGGGAGTTTCTTCCCTCCTTCCCTCCCATGCATTTTTCATCTTTCCATAACATCAGTTCAAATTCTATGAGCCATAAAAGTTGGTTTGTGACTCTGAGCAGCGGATACTCGGGTACCACTGATGAATGCAAGAGGGGCTGGGCGATTTGGGGGACTGCTAAAACACACACACCAATACACAAACCGCGATTCCAGCTCATAGCACCGGTTTGATGATCTTCTTTCCACAGTCCGAAAGAATGTACTGATCGTTCTCTTGCAAGCTTCGAAACTCCCTATCACCACCACCAAACTCCCGTTGAGGCAAAGCCTCAGGTCAGGGATATCTAGAATGCCAGAAAGTCAGAAAGGAGTTTAAAGGAGCCCACTGTGTGTCGCAGGGCAGCGAGCTTTCTAGTCAAACAAAATTGGTTCTACGGAAGACTTCTTTGGAACCCGAAAGCTTGCACTGCCCAGCAGTCTGACTTCTCCATCCTCGGAACCGTTTGGATGTCTTTAGACTGTCTCACTCCCTGTCGAATTCCTAAGCAAATGAAAAGGCTGCCAAGAAGAATAAGTAAAACAGACTAGCGGCTAAACTGAAATTCCAGCATAGGGAAGAACCATATATTTGGTGGTAGCCGCGGCAGCGGGGGTGTCCTCTGTTAAAAATCACTTTTATTTTATCTTTTAGTTATCGGTGAGAAATACTTTAGTCAAGTGCTAAGTGGCTCCGTAAACAAGAGCATGTAAATACTCCCTAGGATTTAGAATGAAGTCCAGTAACCAGTAGTTTACAAATCCAGCGCGTGTTGTTGTTGTTGTTGTTGTTGTTGTTGGTGTGTGTGTGTGTGAGAGAGAGAGAGAGAGAAGGCACCAAGTTTAAATGCATACAATTCAACGCAAACTCTCCCCAGAACTCCCGGATAAATTATGCAGAGGGATTTCTGGATTTCTTTCAAGTAATTAAGTTTCGATTTCTTGCATTTCTGTTAGTGCCAGGAAGCACAAGGCGCCACGGATTGCAAAAAGCTTCATTGATTGTTCCGTGCCTTAAGTTTGATTTCGTGACTTGACTTAACTTCGGGAAAGGTACATTCACCCGCCAGGGAGAAGTCATCAGGGCACTCCGCTCCCACTGCCCCGCCCCTGGTAAGGGAGTCGCTCAGCTTCAACGTGAGAGCGCCTCTGAACTCGGAGGAACTTGCTTCAGGGCAAACGTCAACAGGAGGACGCTGTAAACGTTGAATATGGCGAAGGTGCTTATAGGGAAATTTGCTCAGGAAGCGGGGGGGGGGGTTGGCGGTTGGTCCTTCATACCTGGATTTTGGCTGCAATTTGAGAAGGTAGATATGAGGAGTAACAAAAACACAGGTGAACTCGTCAGTGTTTAGAGATGGCAAAATAATTTCAGTAATCCGAACTCTGTCCAGGGAGACTAATCATTACGGGTTTCGGCGTAGATTAAATATTAGCAGAATTTATTCCTTATTTGGCACCTTACAACACGATTCTATGTTTACTCAAAAGTAACCGGCACTGAATTCAGTCGGACATAGTCCCAAGTAACTGTACGTGGGACTACAGCTGTGCAGTGCAATCCTATGCATGTTTATGGAAGCCCCACTGGGGTCAAGTTTACAGCCAAGGAAGCCTGCATAGATTAGAATTGCAATCCTAAACACACTTCCTTTGAACCCAGTGGGACTTGCATCCGAGCATAATTAATGTGTGTATAACTGCTTCACAACGTCTTCAAAACCTTCCCAGAAAGTCTGTGAAATAGATCGCGATTATACCCATTTATCAGCAGGTGCTCCGAGACTCACTTTGTGGCTCTTCCCACGGCTGCCCAAAAAGTTCATGGCAGACAAAAGTTCAAACATAAGCCAAGTCCCCCCACCCTCTCTGCCTTGTTGACCATTTCCTACTTGTAAAGGGGGGGGGATGACCTGCCCGGGAACCTCCAGTGGACCCAATGCTCAGCTATGAGCTTGAACTCGGACCTCTCCAAGTCCTGTTCAGATCGCAGGTTCTCAACAGGAAGCGGGGAGCTATTCTAAGCGAGCCTTCGGATTTCCATGCAGAACCAGCAGAACAGACAACGAACAGCTCATTCCTGTTTTCTCGATCTCGGCTATGTTAGGGGTTGGTATCCTGCGAGGCAACACTTGACCTGAACAAGGTCCGCTCGGTGCTAGTATAATATTCCAAGTTGTCTTCAGGTAACAGCACCTTGAGAGGATGATTCTGGCCTCAGCGTGAACCGGCGTGTTGGCCGAGGTGGTTCTCTTCAGGATTACTCCTGTTTGTGTTTTGTGTGTGCGCGCGCGCAAGGAAAGGAGGGAGAGAGGCGGATCTCCTGCGGGTTGGAAGGTGGTGCGCTTATTTGCTCTCCTTTCGCACTTGCCAATAGGAAGAAGGAGCGCCGGTCGCGCTGCGCTGTCCAGGGTCCTGAAGCGCCTTCCAAAGTTCTCCCTCACGCCAGGCAGAGACTCCCGAGCGCAGCTCTGACTCTTTCACTTAACCAGCCAGTAACTGTCATCCCCTGGCAGCCGTGCCGCGCAACATTCCTCCCCATAGGATTGCCGGTGTTAGGCAAAGAAAACGAGCAAATTATTTGAATAAATCATCTCAGAGCAGGTTTGTTGACTGGGAAAGCCGGGCTGAGCGGGGTGGGGGGAGGCAGCGGCGGAGGAACATTCCCGTGCACTAAAATAAAACTGGAGATACTAAGCAATGTTGTTCATTAATATAAAACAGGGAGGGCATCGGACAGCCGCATTTTCGATAAATAACTGCCCTGGTCATAACCGAACTCTCTATTCCTTGCTGAAAAACAAAGACAGGACTTCCTAAAGTATAGCCTGCATCTTAATGGATTAAAATTTCATCCGGCGCATTAGGTTCGGTAAAATATGAATGTGTTGCTTTAAATTTTAATCATAAATCAGAGCAGGGATACATGAGAGGCGACAGTGATTTCTCCCCAGATGTCTGCGTGGGTCAGGCAATGAAAGGGGGACTCTAATTTTATTTAGGCAAGTCCATTTGTGCGCAGAGCCTGCAGGAAGACTAATGGCTTTGGAAGGCTTGCGAAGGCAGCCTTGCGCTGGTACCCGAGGGCTTGACGCTGCTCTGGGACAGCTGCATTTCACATCTGTCTGAGGCCAGTCGGTGGCAGAAGCTGCTACTAGACAAAGAGGCCTCCAAATCCAGAAGCGCCCAAAGACTCTCTGATGTGGGGAACCCAACCTAATTTCCTGCTTGGCGTTTAAAAATAATAACATCTTCAACATGCAGAACAACATATTCCTGTTGGAAGGCAAACTGTTAAGTCGTGAATACGTCGTCAGTTCAATACCAATCAGGTTCATGATGAGACAACAGTCGCCTCTTTAGACCTCCGAATTCTCCTACAACTCTGTTTTCTCATGACTATCCAAGGGAACCTTTCCCAAGCATTTGACATCCCATCCAACGAACAATTTCCCACTGATCTTAGAGAGGCCAGGAGTCAGGACTCGACCCTTTCACAGAGGTCAAAGTGCAAACTACAACATTACATTATATGGTGCGCATCTATTCCAGAGTATTTTGTGGTGACTAAGAGATTTTAAAATGTCTGGTGCAAGGTTAGCACCTTGTTTACGTTGTCCGCTTTTGGCTGACTTTTGTCACGTGGGCTTGAAGGAAGCTATATGAATGGTGACTTAGGGTTTTTGTTTCTTTCTATGTGTTTTCTCACGGAGGAAAAAAGGGCTTATAGCTACATATCAGAACTACAGACGAATCTATGTTTAATGACAAGAGTTCCATTCCCGAGCAGAATTGGGCGGCTTAAGTCTCATTTGCTTCAGTAGGATTTGTCCCCCCAACGATACACAGGATAGCAGACAATATAGGTCACATACTGTTGAGGGGAGAAGGTTTTGCTGAAAAGAGCGTGAATGACTAATCTACATTAGTATCGCGGATTTAGTAATTTCCCTTCTGCCCAGACCTTTGGAAAAGGAGGCCTTGGAGACTGCAGTGTTTAAATAATCTTAGCTAAACGTAGCACCAAACAAACTTTGCCCACTTATTTCACGAGTGTTCCCTTTATTTCATTAATATATTATAATCCCTTATTTACCATAGGAAGTGGTGACAAGTGTTTAGCATTTTGGAGATCAGTTGTCAGTTGCTATTAAAATCAAGATTAATTCATATTAACGATATGCATTCTCAGTTCTCCCATGTGACAGCATACATTAAAACAACTAGTGCAAGTAATTAAACCCAATACAGGGGGTTAAATATTTTTAAAAGAGGGTTTTTAAACTCAAAGTTCACTTGAGAGCTAAGTATTAAATTGAGAATGCCCTGTTAATTATCTGTTAGAAAATTAGAAGATAATTTGATTTGAGGTCTATTTGGCTGATTTGTGGGAAGCATAATTGTCCTCAGCCTTTGTTTTTAATTTTCAATAGTATCCTGAAATGCAATGTTAAACAGCTATTGCTTGCTTAGGATTCCTCGACCTGTAACACAAATATGGAATATGACTGGCCAATCCAAAGGCTGATGGCTAGAGAAACCTGCTTTCCACCTCTGCCCTTCAACTGTCCCTTGTAAACTTCTTTCAATGAAAATACAAAAATATTATCTACAGATCTTTTTATTAGGCGTTTGAGATGCTCAATAGTTTAGACTAATTAGACAAGCCAAAAGCCTTTTGAAGATTAAGCAAATTGGACAACCCTTGTTAATTAGAACATAATTTAAAGTTTGAAATTATATCACTGATGAAGTAGCCTAATTAGTATGACGATATGTTAATGGCCTACCGAGACAGCCCTGTGGAGGGCTGACATGAACTCCTTAAAGGCTTGCAAGAATCTGCTCCCTTTCTATGTTGCCATTAATAAAAGATTTCTATAGACTTCAGCCTTTCAACGGTTACATACAATTTATAGTACACACAATGCATTAGCCCATAGTGCTGCTCCGTGGTTTGCTCTTTTTTTTTTTTTTTTTACTATTATGAAAACTAATAAATTCGTCAAGCTGAATTAAGCATACAAATCAGATGAGGCATAACAGATTACATATTGAAGCGCTGTGTCTCCCGAGCCTAAATGAAATTTCAATCTAATAATTCCTTCCTGGCCCGGCCATAATTTGTTTAGAGATGTTGTTCCACTCCTTTCCAAGCGCTGTTCGCACAATAATTAAATGATACTCAAGCTTTTAACTTTGATTTATTTCATTTCTCTGAGCTGGCGACAGTGAGAGCTGATACAATGGATTTTTATTATTATTATTATTATTTCCCTGAAAATTACGAAGCCTATCGTTTGGGGTGAGAAACCTGCTGGAGCCGCCTAGTGTAAAATTAAGGCACACAAAAGGGCCAGCTGTATTGAAATAAGTCACTCAGCAGCCTTCCCCCCCCTCTCTTTTACACACTCACCCACCCACACCTATATATATTTTAAATATGAAACCCATCCATCATAAAACTGACAGAGCCAAGGAACTGGCTGGGCTCAGAACATCATGCGGCTTTGGGTGGCACTAAGATGCCGGATTGCAAGAGGTGAAAGAGGAGGATGGTCTGAACATTTGGGGGCATCTCCTCCCCCTAGTGTCACGCTAGCCTGGAGAGGTCCATGGCACCCGTGGAAATCCCACGTGGAACTCTTGCATGAGGCCAAGCGGAAAAGCAATGGCACGAGGGAGACAGGCTGCTGGCTGGCAGGGAGCAGAGCCATCAGCTGGTCCCAGGCTCTGCTCTGCCCCGCCCTTCGCACCCCCTCCAGCAAGCAGCTCCTCCTCCCGCAGCGCCTGGCCCCTGAAGGCGGGCAGCTTCATCCAGCCTGCAGAGCGCGACGCAGGAGACGGCAAACAAAGGTGATGGTGCGGAGGAGCGACCGAGGGGAGGCGACGGCACCACCCTCTGGCACGCGCCCACTTCGGAGGAGGAGGAGGAGGAGGAGAGCGGCACAGGATTCCAATTCCCAAGAGCCACCGCGGCAGGATAAAAACCAGCGCCAGCGGCAACTCAAGGGACTCGTGCCAGTCAGTCTCTGGGGTAGCGGGTGTGTAGCGCGGGGTTTCCTCCCGCTGCACCTGCGCAGTGAAGTCTCTCGGGGCAAACTGCCTCCACCCCCCCCCACTCCGCGGTGGCTAATGAATGATAATAACTCGAATGGAAAGGCTTTCACCCTTCTCCAGACCCCTCCTTCCCTTCGCTCTCTCCGCCTCGTGGAAGAAGAAGGGTGGACTTGTCTCTCCCCAGCCCCCTCGCGACAATATTGCAACAGCCCCAACCAGGGAGCTGCCTCAACGTATGAACACAAGCCAAGGGAGATAGATACGGTTAGATTATATTCACACACACTCTCACACTCTCTCTCACAGCACTACTCTATGGACTCCACACAGAGGCAGAAAAAAGCGCAACCAAATACTGTATGTCATCTACCTACAACTATAGTCACACACAGAGACACACAAATACACGCACATTCTGCTATGCTTCGAAACAGTCCGCTCTCTCCTTCCTCTTTCAGCCTCTCAGAAAGGACCACGACGTGGCCTCACGGGGACCCCCTCTCTCTCCAGCAACGAGGTCTCCCTCACTTGCTCTCCACAGGACATTTTCTCTCGCACTTTTCCACCCCGTGTCCCCTCACTCACACACTTACCCTCCCCTCGCCACACATCATCCTGCCAACATATTTGTGATGATACAGTATATCCCTTTCAGGTTCCCTCTTAGCATTAACGTCTAATATCTCTCTCTCTCTCACACACACACACACGCGCAGCTCATACAATCCCTCGCTCCCTTCTCCGTCTCCCTCCTCGCGCTCCTCCAGCCCCTCGCTCGGCAGTCACACACGCGCGGGCTCTCTCGCAGGACGCATGCGTCTCGCCTTGTCAGCCCGCGTCCAATGGGCGACGAGCAGAGAGAAACAGAGGGAGACAGAAAGACTCGCTCAGCCCAGTTACGCGGAGGTCTCGCTGGCTCGCGCTCGGCACCTGCCAGGCCAAGGTGTGCCGCAGCCCAGCGCTCAGGCGGCGTCCCAGCCGCCGAGGAAGGAACAATAGGGCGAGGCTAGAGCGCTCCTCCCGCCTTTTTCCCTCCCTCTTTTTGCTGCTGGGCGGGCAGGGAGGGGAAGCCGGCGGCGAAGAAAGAAGGCAGCGCTTCGGGGCTCTTGCTCCAGTTTGAGCAACAGCTGCCGGGGCTCCGAGCTGAGAGAGGCTGGGCTGGGCGGGGAGGGGGCTTCTTGGGGCGCCGGGAGCAGCGGAGGGCGGGCGGGACGAGGGGCTTCTGGCGCTTCAGGGGGAGGCGCTGGGGAGGGGAAGGAGGGGCGCTGAGGAGAGCCGAGGAAGGCAGGCAGGCAAGGAGGACTAGCAGGGAAGGGGCAGGAGGAGGAGGAGGAAGGGAAGGGACTTTCCCCAAAGAGTTGGGGGGCGTCCTAGTGACAAGGCAGCGAGAGGGGGGGGGCGAGGCGAGTAAAAAGCCAGCGGCGAGGCGGCTGAGGGGGCAGTTGGACGGCGGAGAGTGGCGAGAGGCAGAGGCTTCGCCGAAGGGGCAGGCAGAGGACGCGAGAGCCGGCGAGGCGCCTCAGTCTGACGGGGCGGCGGCGGCGGCCGCTGAGGCAGCAACTTCTCCTCGCGCCTTTTCCCGCCTCTTCGCCTCCTCGCCTTTCCCGCCGGCCACCATGATGATGATGTCCCTCAACAGCAAGCAGCCCTTCGGCATGGCGCACGGAGGTGGCGGCGGCGGCGGCGGCCTCCACGAGGCCAAGTACTCGGCCCTGCACTCCGCGTCGCCCTGCACCTCCTCGGCGGCCGCCTCCGTGCCGTCGGCCAGCTCGCCCAGCATCTCCAACGCCGGCAGCGGGGGCGCGGGCGGGCGCAGCAGCGCGCCCAGCAGCACCACCAGCAGCAACAGCACCTCGGAGGCCCTGCGCCGCGCCTGCCTGCCCACCCCGCCGGTAGGTCGCTCCGTCGCTCCCGAGTGCGGGAAGGGTGGGAAGGGGGCAGCCCAGGCGCCGCCGGCATGTTTATTTCATGGCCAGGCAGCAAATCAACCCCGCGCGCCTCCCGCCCTCCCCAAACCCAGCGCAGGCTTCCAAGGGGCTGCCATGAATTTTTACGACCTGCGATGCTGCTGCCGAGCCGGGCTGGGAGGGGGGGGGGGGAAGCGTCAGAAAGAGAGAGAGAGTTAGAGTTGCCTGACTGCCCCCCTGCTTCTTTCCCCTTCTTTCTGCCCTCGTTGCTTTCCCACTTTCTCTTTCCTCCCTCTTCCTCTTCTCTGCCTCTCTCCCTCCCTTTTTCTATACATTTCTTTTTCCATTTCTCTCTCTCTTTCCAGCTCTCTCTTTCCCCCTATTTCTATCTCTCTTCTCTCTTCCTTTTCTCTTTTCATCTCTCTCTCATCCCCCCCCCCCGTCTCTCTCTCTGAGCAGGGCTGGGCTACCTCGGATGGCACCCCGAGGAGCAAGGAGGCGAATTCCCTCTTGGCAGCAGTAATGTGTGCCTTCTATTTGCAATTGCAGAGCAACATCTTCGGCGGTCTGGACGAGAGCCTGCTGGCCCGCGCGGAAGCCCTGGCTGCGGTGGACATCGTCTCTCCCGGCAAGAGCCACCACCACCACCCGCCGCACCACAGCCCCTTCAAGCCCGACGCCACCTACCACACCATGAACACCATCCCGTGCACGTCGGCCGCCTCCTCCTCCTCGGTGCCCATCTCCCACCCCTCTGCCCTGTCCGGGAGCCACCACCACCACCATCACCACCACCACCACCACCAACCCCACCAGGCGCTGGAAGGGGAGCTTTTGGAACACATCACGCCAGGGCTGGCGCTGGGTGCCATGACGGGCCCCGACGGCTCGGTGGTCTCCACGCCGGGCCACGCTCCCCACATGGCCAGCATGAACCCCATGCACCAGGCGGCTCTCAGCATGGCCCACGCTCACGGGCTGCCCTCGCACATGGGCTGCATGAGCGACGTGGACGCGGACCCGCGGGACTTGGAAGCCTTCGCCGAGCGGTTCAAGCAGAGGAGGATCAAGCTGGGGGTGACTCAAGCGGATGTGGGCTCGGCCCTGGCCAACCTCAAGATCCCCGGGGTGGGATCCCTAAGCCAAAGCACCATCTGCAGGTTTGAGTCGCTCACCTTGTCCCATAACAACATGATTGCCCTCAAGCCCATCCTACAAGCCTGGCTGGAAGAGGCGGAGAAATCGCACCGGGAGAAGCTCACCAAGCCGGAGCTCTTCAACGGCGCAGAGAAGAAGAGGAAACGCACTTCCATCGCGGCTCCGGAAAAGAGGTCCCTGGAAGCCTACTTCGCCATCCAGCCGCGTCCTTCCTCGGAAAAAATAGCGGCCATCGCGGAGAAACTGGATCTCAAGAAGAACGTGGTTCGGGTCTGGTTCTGTAACCAGAGACAGAAACAGAAACGGATGAAATATTCCGCTGGGATTTAGAGCCTTTGGAAACCTTTCTGCTTAGAAATTTTTTTAAAACCCCAGAAAAGTAAAATAATAAGTAAACACTAACATTGCAAGGAGACTTTTCCACTTCGATTTCCGGAAGAGAAAGGAAGAGGCCAGAGTTCATCAAGAGGGTCAGACTGAAACACACACACACACTGTGAGAGAGAGAGAGAGAGAGAGAGAGAGACTTTGACTGGAGAAGTAAATTGTCAAGTTGAGAAAGTTGGCAGCAGAAATAATTGGACTTGAAAGCTCAGACTTTTTGAGCAGGCATCAAAGACAGACTGATTGTGTGAAAGCAGATAAGAAATCTTTATAAAGGACTGAAGACGTATCAAGTAAGAGTTGTTTTTATTCTTAAAGACATCGTCTTTGTTCAGATGTAAGAGTACCCTTTGCAGCTATTTTTCAGGAAAAAATAATAAACCGATTAGAGAGACTGAAACTTTAATCTAGAGTTGAAACTTATACCGTAAGAGAGGCGTCTCAAAAGTATTTTGATTTTTTTAAAAAATAAGATGGCAGGTTTTCTGCGATTACACTGCATATTATAAATATATATATATTTTTACTGTGGCTATTATCTGTTTCCTTCTCTTAAGTGATAATGTGGAAGGAAAGCGCTGATCCTGCTGTGTTCACAGATCTTTTAAGAGCTATTATTAGATTACTGCCAAACAACCCCTTGTAAATTATTGATTTATCTCTCTAGTAACTTCATTTTGTGCTCATCCTAATTAATTGCACCTCTTTCATCAAAGTCTAGATAAAAAAAAGTTAAAAGGAAAAAAAGTATGGTTAGTGTAAATTCATTATTTTCCGTTGGTTGGTAGCGTTTACGAACTTTAAACTTTTTATTACTATTTAAGAAGGAGGAATCCTTTTGGCCATCTGTATATTTTCACCTGAATTGAAACTGTTTCTCCAGCAAATATTTGTAAGGCGTTCTCACTCTATAGTGGCTGTCCTGCGTTCTTTGTGTAGAATGACTCACTTGTCCAAGGAGGTATTTGTTGACTGCGTTACATATTTAATGGGGGGATTCCCCAGATCGTCCCCACCACACGCTGCTTAAAAAGACGCCCCTTGAGTAGGCGACAGGGTGGTGGGTTCCGTTGCTTTTAGATTTCCTTTCATCTAAGTAGCTATCTGTTCTAGATTTCAACGCTATTTCTCGTCAGTGTTCGGGTCTCCTAGTTACTCTTTATTTCCTTTGATTGCTAGAGGGTGTTTTTTCTCTCGCTTTTGCATTATTTTCGGAGGTTTTGTTTGTAGAAAAGCCAAAACGATATTAGGGAGAGCAAAGGAGAGCGAGAGAGATCGGGCGCGCAAGAGATAAAAAGGGAGAATGCACTGTTTGTAAATTCACATTGTTCGGTACAACTCTTTTGAAACAAACCCTCCCCGAGGTGCTTAGATTGTGGTACCGTTGTGTATTGTAAATAATTCATTCAGAATTGACGCACATACAGTTATATTCTTACAGATTTCGCTGCATTGCTGTTATGTTCGAAAGGCTCTTTGAAGTCCTACTTCTGTACATTATGACGATTTCTTTGGTTTTGTTAATAGAAAGTTTATTTATTATGGTAATGTATTGATTTATTTAAAATGTTGTTGAATTGTCTTTCATTAAAAAAAAAGATTTTAACGTTTTATTGACAAAAAAAACCTGTTTCCCGAGTTCCTTCCCCCCACTCCCCCCCTCCTCATTTTAGATTGTGTTATTGAATTTGAACTCTTTCCAAAACGCTACAGAGACTTGTAATTCGAACTCACTTCTTTGGAAACAGATTTCACTGGAATCAGTGGGACTTACTTTCAATTCATTGGGTTTAGGATCAGCTAGTCAAGGTATGAGTTATTTCTTTGAGCAGCCCTTTCTATTGACCCAAAGTATTTCAAACTCCTGGCGTGTATTCAGACTAGGAGAGAACCACAGATCTCTGTATTGGCATTTATTTTCTGGACCTTGCAAGGATTACGTTATTGCTTTCCTCCTGCGCATCGTATGTAATTCCATAACATTTCCTTGATGGGCTTCAGTGTATTGTGGCTGTAGATAGCCAGATTGCAAAAAACCCGGGGCATGGAAAATGACTATGGCGCTTAGGGACTTTGGAAGGGAGCTATTCAATTAGCCCGTCTTCGTAGCTGGACTCTGGGAATGATGACGAGGGCAGGTTGAGTCCCCAGAGCTCAGCGCCACCACCGCAGTGCCAAGCGCATAAGCAGCAAGATCAAGAGACAGACAGAACCGGGGAGGAGGAGAGGAGAGAGGGGGTGAAGAAGAAGAGAAAGGCTTGCCCGCTTATTTGTCCTCATTTCCTGTACTGCTTAAAGTGCTTCAAAGACATGCGGGGGTGGGGGTGGGGGAATCAGCTGCAGCATCACAGCTAAACAAATCTAACCAATAGCGGAGCCAAGTTTCAAATGTAGGCTGCTGCAATCCTAAACAGACTTAATACGAAGTAGGCCCTACTGAACACAGGCTACTTTTCGAATGAAAATGCACAGGGTTAGGCAGGTTAGGAGTGCAGAGGTTTCTACAAGATATTCAGGTGGAGAACTTTTCATGTGCTCCTAACCTAGAACAAGACACACTTCTGTGGGAAGACCGAAGACGCCCCAGGGAAAGATCTGAAAAAAAGACAGCAGATTTTCTTTCCCTCACCCCACCACCCACAGACAAACCGCTGCTGTAGCTCCCCTTGGGTTTGATAAGCGGCCACGAATTGCCCCGGATCAAGAGCTAAATTTAAATGATGCCATGCGATCAAAAGATCGCCCAGAAGGAGCTATATAAATACCCGACAGAACTATGCTGTCCTGGTAAAGAACTAGCAGCCCATAGAAAGCTTTGTATCTGGTGTGTTGTGTCTCCTTGGAATCAAACCGAGGTGTGCAAATTGGCAACCTTATTGCCTAAGGAGACACGTCTTTGATGTAGCGAGTTTGAATGGGGGCGGGAGGGGGGAGCTGTTTTCTGCTGGAATTTTAAGGCTCTGGTGAGCTTATCTACATCCCCCCTAAAATGGTGTTAGGGTGATAACATGAAGTCTTCTTGTCATTGCCATTCTGGAGCCGGGTCTGTGGCCTATGAGAGACTGGTCTGTGAGCAAAAAAAAAGGTTCCAGTATTTTTTAAAAAAATCTTTTATTTGTTTTTTTTACGTACAAAAGTAAGCGAGTGGAAACAGCCTCACCACCCTTCCCTTTCCACCCTTTCTTCCGCCCACCTTTGATTTTTCGGTGACAATGATGATATTGCCACTGCAGCCGATCTGCTCCCTGCCGCCAGTGCTTTCAGCACCAAGGACAGCTCCTCGGCGCTCTCTTGCTCTCAGTTCAATCTTGCCAGTTTGCCAGAGGCTGTCTCTTCCCTTTCACAGAGGGAGACAGCGAAGAAGAGAGAGGCAATGAGAGAGAGAGAGAGGGGGGGGGGCGGCGGCGGCGGAGCGAGCTGGGAAGGAGGGGTGGGTGGAGGAAGGGAGATGAATGTGGCAGCTTTTTGCTACTGGGACTCAGCAAACTAAACGAAGTTTCATTTGATCTTAGAATATACGCTCACGTGCGAACCTACTGCAAATACGTTTAAGAAAACAAAATACCGAGAAAGGGGGAAAGATTTGCAACGGAGGCGCAAAATATTGGCAACGAAGCCACTTAATATTTTGAGCTGACACAAATCCATAGGCTTTGTACATATGACAGAGAGAAGAATAAAGGGCGCTACCCCCCACCGCCGACAGTACAAGAGTTGATATCTCGTTGCTGAAATGATGCATCATATTATAATGGTGTAATTTCACCATTAATCGATCAAATAAATCTTTCTTCGCGTTATGTTAATTCAGAGCCCTATTGCTTCCAAGCACAAAGTATTTCTCTTTCATTTGCTTATTAGGTGTAATCAGGAAGGCATTCGAAGGAACTGTGTTTTCCTTGATCTCTTGTTTTTCTATGAATGCAGGTTCCTTGCCTGATAAACTGATACAGACCAAAAAAAACCCTGATTTTGTTGGCTACAGTCTATTTCGATTTTCTAGAAAGTAGCGGCATCTGACGCTAAAAGGAAGAAGTTAGTCGGTTCTTTGTAACGCCACCTTTTAAGATTCGCCTGTCGGTACCGAAATATTATTATTGATACACTTTGAACGGCTAAGAAGTGCTTCCTAGGAGGCCTGATAGTCTTTCAATCAAAGCAGATGGCCCATATGCTGAGAGATATTTTTGACAACACTCAAAACGGCACAGCAGTTGCTGCTAGGGATAGTTGTTAAGACACGGAAATATGATCCCGGGGATGGAGTTGGCTGAGGTAGTGGACACAGAAAGTATAGATTGGAGTTGCGCACACACTTAAATTTTTTTTTTTTTTTAAAGCGAACCAGTGCTTTGGACAAAGCGTTCTGGAGTTTCGTCTTTATTGGCAGACAGCTTCTGTAATAGGGTTCCATTTTTCTCCGTTTCCACGTTAGGTCGATCAAAAAGGACACACACACACACACACACACACACACACAGTTGATGGGGGTGGGGATTGTCAACAAAGAAGCAGAACTTCAGTGCGCATTCTCTCTGTCTAGAACTGAGTTTTACCTACACATTTCTGCTCCAGTTGATTCTTTAACACTGAAAGCTAAATCTATGAGGACAGAGTTGATGTTGGTGATACTGATGATGAGCATTATGATTATTTTATTTTAATAAAAGTATCTCACTTCTTAATCTGGTGAGGATAGGAAAGGAAGCCTCAACATTAACTAGTAAATAGTGTAGTTTTTTTCAGGCATCGGGGAGCGTCAGCGTGCGACAAATGTATTTTGGCAAGAAAAGAATTCAGCAAAAGGCGCTGTCCAAAATATAGCTCTTTTAGTGATAATTTTTTGGTCCATAAGGGATGGATGAAATATTAGCAGACCCCCTTATTTTTCGTTCTATGTGTAATGGGGAATCCTGTTCAGAAATCTTGCAACTCGGTTGAATCTGGAACTTGAGTATAGCTAACAGTGAGGAAGAGCAAAGACGAGGAAGAAGAATGGCGACTATACTGTATAGCTCTGAAGACAGGACAAGCCCCGAAAAAGCACGAGCCCCAATGACTAAGGACTGTAGAGGAGGGGGGGGGTTTGTCCAGAGACCTGCGCAAGGCGAGACGAAGTCTTTGCACTTCCTCTTGGCCCTCTTAAATGAGCCATTCACTTAAAGGCTATTAATAAATTACACGGCGAATTATTAAATCCAGATAATTACAAGGAATAAGTAAGTAATCATTCGTTATCTCAGCTAATTACTGCGGGTCACAGTGAGCTGGAATGTGAAACTCTCCTCGGGAATTGAAATTAACTTCGCGCAGCGAGGCTTTGCTTGACATCCCTAGTCTGCAGGCGCGTGGCAGCTCCCCTGCGAGGCCCGGCCTCGCTATTTAACTTGCAGAGAATGGAAATAAAATTAAGTGGCGATAATAGGAAGCTGCTTAGAAAGTCAAAACGCAGAGAGACAGAGACAGAGGAGAGAGAAAGATTGCCTCTTTTTAAAAAAAAGCAATCTGGAAACATCATCCAATCCTATATTTTTATATCTATATTATATGTGAGCTAGGCCTGGAAGCCGAAAGTATCCTACGGTCACGCCTTTAATCACCTATTAAAGGCAGATGAAACCGGGGCGCCAAGATCGAGGGCGAAGGAGCGTCCTCCCTCCTTTCATACTGCAAAAAAAGGGAAGGGCTCTTGGAACCGAGAGCGCTCAGGGAAGCAGCGTGCGCTTTGTTTTGAAGACAATAAAAGCCTTCATCTAGTAACTGCGAGAACCTAATGAGGGAGCAGTGTTGCCTCTTCTGTGGATCTTTCGCCAAGTCTCGCCCAGAGCTAATGTCAGGATTCCCCACCATCACCTTATTCAACACGACCCCCGCCCCCCTTAAAGCGTAAGTGTATTTTTGTAACGAGCAAATCTACAGTGCGCACTACTAGATGATGATCACCTCCGTTCCTTTCTCTGCATCTAATGTTTTAGTGCGCGCACACACACACGCTGTGGATGGGAAGAGCATGTTTTTAATCACATATTGGAGAAGAAAAAGGAGGAAAATCTGAGGCTTTTTATCAGTTGTAATTAGGTGGACAGTCTTCCTCCCCTTTCCTTGCTGGAGCCTGGGATGATAATTAAAATTTAATGAAGCCTGGGACTGGAGGGAGCCTCGTCTGGGGACTCTGGCATGGAATATTTTAACTGTACATTTACACCCAATGTCTGGTTTCAAAGACGTGACTGCTTTTAATCTCGAATTAGAAAAACCACAGACCTGAAATGAAACATTAGACGCTTTTTCGGCTTCTTTCCCCTTCCTAGAGTCCTGTCACCAATCGTGTTTCCCTTTTTTGTCCAGTAACACACACACACTCTCTCACACACCCACCCACACCCTTACCTCGCTTCTCCAATTACACGTGCGTTAATAATACATGGCTTTGATAGGGAACGGGATTCTGGTGCTTTTGGATTTTCTCGCTCTCTTTTTCTAAATGGGGTTAATGCAATATTAATCGGTTGCGGCTGTTCTAAGAATGCGCAGGGTTTTTCAGGAACAAATCGATGAAGGCTGGGGATGGCAAGAGCAAAGGCAACCTCTCTCCTTGCGGTGTAATCTCGCTTTCAAACGCTCCCAAAGCTTTGGGTGAGTAAGATTGTCAGTTCTGTTTGTGTTCCTTTGACGAGACGCCTGTTCGCGCAGGTAGTGCGAGCGAGGGAGGTGAGGCAGCGGCCTGGCCTGTAGCTCGTGCGCTGAGAGGCGGGTGGGTTGGAGGGAGAAGGAAGGAGGGGACGCCTCTCCAGGCTTTGCTCTGCTCCTGAACATTAATCACAGCAAACCGCGGCCCCCTCAACAGCAAAGTCCCCACCGCTGGGAGAACCGCAGCCCCAGAACTGGGTTGAAGGCAGACCCAAAGCCTGTACAGCTTAGCTAACTGTCTCGCCGCCTTCGCCGTACACTTTCCAACAAATGCCTCTCCACAAGAGACCCCGGCCCTTAAGTTTCCAAATCAGTCACTCAGAATTAAGGGCTGTTTTAAGCCCATTGCCTCTTAATAACCGCGGCCATTTGAATTCTAAGTTGGCCTCGCCATTTCCCGTCCAAGGAAATGCCCTGGAGAGCTCAATACATATATTACGCTTTTTTTTTTTAAAGGAAATGAAACTTGCATATTCTTGGGCGAGAAAAAGCATGACTTAATTTGCGCCCTGGCCCCTTCCTTACTTCCCAGTCTGGGTTGAGAACGGTCAGTTTTAGGTCCAGATTTGTCAACATGCTTCCGGAATTAAACGTGGTCTGCATGGTATCATTTACTGCTCTTATATTCCGCCTTTCCTTTAAGGAAGTCAAGGCGGCGAAAGTGCTCCTCTCCCTGCATTTCCTCACAACAGACACCTATCCAAGCGTCAGAGCCCTCTGAGATTATTCACTGTGAGTAATTTAACTGTAGCTTTCTGATTTTACCGTCTAGCCTACGGATGTGAAACCAACAAAATAGTCCTGGAGAGAGGACTTGACTACACGGTGACATCGAAAAGACAACTGTCTGGTGAGTTCATGGGCAACTTCTGAGCGCTGGCTGAAGAGAAGGTAACACTCTGTTCCTTTTCCCAAACGACACACCCCAAAGTCAAATGGAAAAGAACTGTCTCTGTGTGCGTGTGTTTGAAAGAATCCTGTAGGATTTGCACCCCCAAACGGTTAGTTGCTCTCTGTTTCTTAAACTTTGGTTGGACATTGTCTCGGGTCTTCCCCTAATGCAGCAAGTTAATCCCGCCCTGCTGCATATATTCCTGCCCGACAGAGGCTTGGCTTTAAATTAAACCAATGAGCCTCAGGCGGGAGCAAAACGGCGGAGGCGTAGCTGAGAAGAACCGATGCAGAACCGCAGCCGGGGACAGCGCCATCCACTTTAATGAGAAAAGGAACCGGCCTTGGGCATTAATAAGACAGAGATCACTGGTCACTCATTCATTCAAAGCTTGCGAGCCCTTCGGGGCAGAGCCTCTTAGCTCCCTCTCCCTTCAAAATAAATACTGTTCAGCACTAACATTGTCACCCCTCCCCCCACAACGGCTGACATAATACCATGTGGGGTTTGTAGCTCGGTTCTGCTTCAAGTATAATAGTTGCCCTAACACTACAGACTCGGGCCGCTATGATATTCGTGTCTGTGGATGTGTGTGTGTGTTTGTGCGAGCGCGCAACACCTCGTGTATCAATTAACGTGAGAGCGAGTCCCTCTCAATGCCATTTGCTAGAATTACCGGAGGGGGGGGGAAGGTAAGGGCCTTGATGAAAACAACCCAGGCCTCCACCCAACCCCCATTTTAATCAAATCTTGTCCTCTTACAAAACAAAAAAATCCCCACACGTTATTTAAGAGACGGTTCCTTTTCTGTTCTCCATGTTAAAGTGAGCACAACTCAGGTCAAGTGAAAGGCTGCAGAAAGGTGAAAGAAAGATGAAAGACTGTAATAAAGGACAACTTTCATATTCCTTACTCAGGAGAGAGTCAATTTAAGTCAGTAGGCTTACTTCAGAAGTAAATATTTTGAGGTTAAGGGCACCCTGGCGAACTTTATCAGTTCCCCTATGCTACAGAAATGTCTCAGATAGAAGGCAAACAAAACAGCAAATTTAGCAGTGAAGCTATTGCCTGTTGACTAAAGCTCAATAAATGAGAGCATCCCATTTTGGGGGGAGGGACACGTCGCCCCCCCTTTGATTGCCCCCCTTGCACTTTTTTGGGTAAGACTTAAATACGCCATACCAGTAAGTTACTTGGGAGTAATTACCCATCACAGAGATCTTTAAGCAGCTCTTTAACAGAGCACCGCACCCCTTCAGGAAGCAAGGTCAAATAATTGGCATCCGAATCCCTTCTTCACCTTTAAAAAGGATAGTGGTTGTTCATTTCAACGCTCCTTCGCCTGCGTCATATCATGAAGAGAAGGGCACTATTTGATGGTTAACTAAGACAGCAACCTTCTGTAAAAACAGGTCATTATGTTGACCAAAACGACGGAGGAGGATGAATTCCTTTTGACCTTAACAGCAAATTGCAATCCTAAAGATCTTTGCCCGGCGGTGAAGGGAGGCTTGCTGGGCTCGGGATTCCAGCATATCTATCTCGGGTTCCTTTCAACTTAGTGACCTGGGCTCCTCTAAGGCAGCCAGGGTAGGCTGTAAAAATCAATTCTCTGAACTCCGATCTGGCTTCCCTCTTTAGCACAGATATTATTGGACCTTCGCTACCCCTGGGAAATGAGGACAAAGTGAAGGGTATATTGAGGATGTGCACAAAGCAAGGGGGCGCTATTCTGGGTTTTGATCTCCTTTTGTCTCCCCTTGCAGCTTGTGGCTTGGCTGACTGGCTGGAGCTATCTTCCTTGGAAGCACATGGGTGCCCTGAAGTTGCTCCTCACTGTACTTCTCGGAACCTGCGGTAAGTTCACATCGTCTGCGCTAGTGGGGAATGACTGATTTGAATGAACGCTGGGCTTGAGTGTCTGGTTCCTCCCAACTCCATGTTCCCACGGGTCTGATTCATGTCCCAGAGGAGATATTCAGCGGCGGAACACTGTCACAGAAACAGTGCAGGTAGGGGAACCTTTGGCCTTCCGGATGTTAGAACTACAACTCTCCTCAGCTCTAGCATGCAAGGCCAGGGATGAAGGGAATCGCCGTTCAGCAACATCTGGATGGCCACAGGTTCCTCACGCCTGTCTTAGTGCAACAAGCTAAATAGTGTGCTTAGAAATGAGGGCATTTCCCCACCTCTGGTTCCATTCCGGCTTCACAAAACCTCACGAGGCAGGCAACAGACAAGGCCAAATAGAATCGCGGATCTATAAGCAGAGCGGACTCGGAGCACACATTTCAGAGCCCCCTCCTCTGGAGTTGCCTTGACCAGGAGGAATCGATCATCAGTTAGAATTACCACCGGGTGGGGGAGTTGTTCCGTGTTTCGTTTCAGACAGAGGATAACAAGGCGAACGCCCCTGTCTGGTTTCCCCCCCTTTTTTTCTGAGGCTCTAATAAAGGCAAAAGCGCAGGTCCCAACAGAAGGAACCCATCCAGCAAAAGTTAAGCGCTTTGTTTCAAATTATTAACGTGTCTACTCGGTAGTAAACAGGATTCAGTTCAATAGGGTAAATGGCCATGGGATTGTTGCCTAATGGTGTGAGGAGGAGGAGGAGGAGGTGAGTTTATTTCCAACCCTTCCTCCCGAAGGAGCCCAGATTTTTTTTTTTTTAAAAAGCATTTATAAAGCGGTTAATCCTTTACAAAAATCTGAAAGCCGCGATCCTGCTCAACTGGTAGGGGTGTTTCTAAATAAACAGAAATTCTAGCCTGCAGTGAAGGATCCGTCACTGAGCAAGAAGGCACGAACAAGAGGCAAGTTGCACTGGCTAAACATTTACCTCTCCCTTCCGCTAACCTTTATTTCTATTTCAGCTCCATCTTCGATAACGTCTATATACCATCAGCCCCTTGAGCTCCTGCAAAGCTAGAGGGAACGTATTCCACTTATTATAATGTAAATGGGAGCTCATGTGGAATGAGTGTTTGGTGGCCTTTTCAACAAGGAACTAAACGCAGACTCTGTGCATTATAGTTAGAAGGAAAGGAACACACATGGAAATTTGTCAGGAAGAAGCATCACGGGGACGACTAGTTTTGGTTTTAAATAGAATTAGGGAGGATCTAGAAGCCACGGCTGAGCACTATTAAAACCCTTTGATTTCAGTGGAAGCTGGCTTAACACTCTCGGTGGAAATAGTAGGGAGTCCAAGGTATTCCGGCTTGGAAGTGGGGCACACTGAAGGACACAGCCGCAGGTAAGTTTGCACTGAGAATCGCCTCTTTGACTTTGGCTAGAACTCATTCTAAGGGACCTAGGGAGGGAAGCTGCCTTAAACTGAGTCCGACCACCCGTCAAGCTAGCTCAGTCCTACACTGACTGGCAGCAGTTATCCCTCGGTATCAGGGAAGAGGGTCTCTCTCAGGCCTGCTGGGAGATGCCCAGGATTGAAATAGTATCTCTTCCCACTGAGCTACGGCCCTTCCCCCAAAGGGTAGTGACTCCTCGCGAACTTTTTGCCCATTCTTTCCAATGGAATAAAGAAAGCCAGTCCGCACCACTCTTCCTCTAGTTTGGAGACTGTCGTCCTATTCTCCTCATACAATTCAGACTTGTTGCACTATCCAGAGCGGATGCGCGTCTTTCTCTGCAGCAATCTCAAACATTTGTGTTCAAGCAGCTCTTAATTAATCCATTGCTTAGACCTCGCTCCGCGCGGAGGACGTGCGTCTTTGGATGTGCATAATTCCACTGACTTCCCTGTGTGCTCCTCGTTCCTGCAGGCGCTGCATCGCTAATATTTGAGAGCAATGCCGCATGGAGGAGAGTCGCGAGGTAACGGAGCCCCATTTCATTCATCCAGCGAGAGGAAGCGTGTATGCCCTCCGGAAGAGGGTAAGTTGGCGACAGCATCTCTCGACTCATTAGCGCATCCCTGTTAACTTAAAAGAAGTGGCAGGCGGAGAGAACTGTCTAATTGAGAGAGAGCAGCGTTGTATTTATTATTATTATTAATAATGATGATGATTAGGGATTTATTATGATAATTAGCAAGGGATCTTAATTACCGCCTTCTGACTGTGCTTTATAATGTTCCAAAAGCAGAGTGTATTCTGTGAAGGTGGCAGATGCTTGCTTTTCTGTTTCGGGGGTTTAAAAGAGTTAATTGATCGGAGGCAAACTCTATGAAAGCTTTGCTAAAGCCAGCCCCTCTTCCATCTTCAGGAGAAATGGATTAATCTTCAGTAACATATTGAACACATTGGAGCCAAAGCTAACCGGCCTTTAGTTCTTTCCTACCATAAATGTTTTTTTGCCAGTTCCATCTCCTAGGTATAGCAAGGCTCAGATTTATGAAATTTGCCTGATGTGGAGCCAACGTGTTGCCCTTCAAGTGTTGCTGGACTATAACCGCCATCAGCCCCAGTCGTCATGGCCAATAGCAAGGGATGATGGGAATTGTAGTCCAGAAATATCTGGCGGCCACAGGTTCCTCATTCTTGCAGTCGTCTCTAGGACAGAACTGATCGATGCAACTCCAAGAAAATAGCAATCATCGCCAGAACTGAACCGAACAGCTCTAGAATTTGATGAATGGGACTTAAAATGGTATACTGAAAAAGCGAAGAGTGCCTTTGTCTCCCCCCTAGAAACCACAGGCCAAATCTTAAACCTCTGGAATTAGAGATCAGGTTCCAAGGAAAGGCTTCCAGCTGGAAGCAATTCACCGGTGGCATGAACCAAACTCTAAGGTCACAGCTGCTGTCGCCTGCTCGCCAGGCCTATATAAAGAGCAGGTTGCAGTTCCATCACCTCTCTTTCGCACCAGACACTTTTTCCTGACTATAACTCTAGAGGTTTCTTCGTCCCTTGGACATGTGGACAAGAACCTCCTGCAGACGCAAGTCCTTGGAAGAGCTTGAGGGCGTGGCTTCCGGTGTCCCAAGATTCCAGAAAAGTTACCTCCCATGTTTCTCCTCTGACTGCCTGCGGGATCCAGAGAAATCCCCCGACAGAGATCTACCGGCTTCTGCGTTGGGGGCTTGCATCGCATAGGAGTGAAGGGTCAACGACGGGAAGGGAGGCTACCGGGGCAGTGTTTCTTGTCACCCCCCCTCCCACCACCATTCTGGAAACCAGTGGCCTGCCATCCGGAAGTTGGTCCATCCAGTTTTCTAAATCTTTTCAAGTAGGAAGAGTCGGGAATCGAGAGCTGTAGAGCCACACACGCCCCCCCCCCAAGGCTCCCAAGGAAGGACTCCAGCAGCAGGTAGGTTGGCAAAATCCAAGGCGTCAAGCAGGGCCTTCCAAGGCTGGCAGAGCTGCGGGTCTTGCACAAAGAAGTTCAAAAGGGGGCAGGAACTCTGCGCGTGGATGGATGCTTCCTCAAAGGCCTCGTGCGAACTTCAGCTGCAGCGGGGGTGGGGGAGAAAAGAGCGCACCACTCCTCACGACCTCTGTTAGGAACGTGGCCGGCTTGCTCAATTTCTTAACTGGAATCAGTACGGGAGAAATAAGCCGAGGCTGCACATCAGAGCATTTCCTGAGGATCAGAGGTGACCTCCCTGAAGGATGATCCGGTCCTGCACGAACTCAGGATTCCAGCTCATTCTTACAGCCCTAGAGCTACTTCGCAGGACACCTTCCCCCTTCTGTACTTCACTGTGTACATCTTTCCTGCCACGTATTTTTGTTGCCTGGACACGTGCGGCTAAGGACCAAGAAGCCGGCAGAGACTGACTGGCCTACAGGGGGCGCCCGACCTTACCAGCAGGTACCAAGGCTCAGGAATCAGGTGCCACCTCTACTTGAGCCGTTTGCCCTCTATATAGAAACAGGACAGAAGTATGAGAATAGTTAGACAGACAACCTTTTTCCTAGGAACCGTTAGGGGATAGGCTAGGTAAGTTAGGAATGGTAAAGAAAGAAAGTCCATATATTATTTTTTTAAGTCACGACCCCCCCCCTTAATAATATACAAGCACATGCTTCCTACCAATAACTACAGACTGGATGAGTTACAACCCCGGGGCAGACAGGAAATGACAAGGGCTTTATATAAAGAAAACTGGTAGGGAGAGGGCCAGTACTTTGTGACAAGGGATGAACTCTTTCTTCAGAAGCACCTGTTATTAAACACTTGAGTGTTACAAATCTCTTTTCTCAAAACGTGTTTCTCTTTTATTTCTCAACAAAACACATTTCCTATTTAAAATAAGATATAAATAGTCAATCGTACAGAACAGGGATAAAGAATCTGTGTCCCTCTGGATGATGCTGGGTTACATCTTCCATAATCTCTGACCACTGATCATGCTGGCTGGGGCTGATAGGAGTCCAGCAGCATTTGGAGGACCACAGAACTCCTGGTCTAGAAAACACAAAAGTTTCAGGAAATAATTCATTCAGCCCAAGGGAACAAACAAGTTAGGATAGACAACTGGAGGAGGGGTTCTCTAGCACACCTGACTTCAATAGGGAACAAAGAGATTTCCAGAGATGTGCAGATCCCCAGGACTCATCCTTTGAACTATGGACCTGGTAGGAAGGGAGTCAAGAGACCAAGCAGGCAGCTTTGTTTCCCAGATAAGCCATTCACAGTCAGCTGAGAGGAGGCCCAGCAACTCTGTGTGCCTCCTCAGTGAGTCCATATGACCTTTGCACGGCATGGAGCTAGTTAAAGAAAGCCCAGAGGACTGGGATTAGATGTGTTGCTGGTACAATGGCATCTGTTCTGGTAGGTGAGGTACTGCAGTGGGTAAGAATTGGACATCTTTGCAGAATGGAGGATAGGAGTGTGCATATCACATGAGTACTGACTCCAAACGGATAGGTAGATACTCATGCATATGTAGATTTTCTCTTTTAAACCTTGATATGTTCACAACCTTTGGTTGTGGTGGTGAACTTGCTGTGAGGCTGTGTGAGGAACATCAAGAATACAGGCACCATGCTTTCAGAAGAATTCAACAACAAAGCCTTGCAACACTTTAAATACTAACAAATGTGTCATGGCATAAGCTGTTAGGATTCTGTTCCAGGAAAGCTGTTCCCATAATAAATATGTTAGTCTTTAAGGTGCTACGAGACTCTCTGTGGCTCTTGATGCAGGACAGGCAACAGGGCCATCTCACCCTCTAGAAATTGGGACAACTTCCAAGTGTCTTTAAAAAGTAGAAAGTGAAGTAGGGAACAGTCTCTGAATTCCTTTGGGTGCAACTTGGGTGCTTTCCAGCTCTCTCCACCCAGAATCATAGAATCTTAAGATTGCAGAGTTTTGAGGGACCCCAAGGGTCATCTAGTTCAATGCCCTGCAATGCCGGAATCTCAACTTAAACATCCATGACAGGTGACCACCCCAATCTCTGCTTCTCCAAGGAAGAAGAGTGCACCACTTCTCCTGGGAGTCTGTTCCATTGTCCAACAGCTCTTACTGTCAGAAAGTTCTTCCTGATGTGAAGTTGGAATCTCCTTTCTCTTCACGTGAAGCCATTGGAAAGAAACCAGAGATGATCAGCCACTGCATTGCTGGTGCTAAGGGAATAAGAGCTGTATCAGCGGCAGAAGAGAAGACCATTTTCCAGCATACACGTGCTTTCGTTTTCTGCGCTTCCCGGCCTACCAAAGGGTGTTTTGCTCACCACAGACCTGCTGCAATGTTTAAGAAAGAGAGTTGATGACTTCCCCACCACCATGGCCACGGGAAGGTCTGGATTGAAGCCTCAACTGTCCCAGGCAGTGAAGTGGATCTGAAGGGAAGGAGGGAAGCTAGCCAGCCAGCCAGCCCGATGGATGTAGGGATGTGCACGATGGGAGGCTGTGAGTGGGGCTGGAGGCCAGAAGGGGCAGCGCTGGAGCCCCCGTGGCTGCCGGGGTGTTCCCCTCCCCTCCCGTGGAGCAGCTCCCTGTCCTCCCATCTGTCGCGGCTGCTCGGCCTCGGCCTGCTCGGCTCAGCCTCCGGCCGCCCTCATTGTCTCCGCGTCGCCCGGCACAATATTTACTGCTCCACCCCCCGCGTGACTTTTAGCTGGAAATGCCACGCGTTGTCTGCCCAGTTCGGTTGCGGCTCTATTAATCATCTCCACAAGGATTGCCAACAGGCAGGGCTCTCTTGGCTTTCCAGTTTATACAGAACAGGATCATTTACATAAAGTCCTTAAGGCAAATAACTGTTGGGGCTCTAATTTATATCTGATCGAAAATTAGCCGTCATTATGCGCTCCATTAGCTGCGTCTTTAATGTGCTTCTAAGCACCATTTGTCAAGCGGCTTGTTAATATCCTTCAAGTCTTTAAAGTTGAGAGCTCATTAAAGAGTGCGCTCTGTTATTGATGTAATTTAGATGAGTTTGGAAGAGCAAGTGCGCCATGCCTTGAATGGACAACCTACAAGAACAAGGGGGCGCGCGGGGGGAGAGCGAGGCTGACTTGGTTACAAAGGAGGCGAGAGGATTGCGGGAAGAAAAATAGAGAGAGAGAGAAGGAAAACTCCAGAGCCTCCGACTCTGAAAGCTGCGCAGCAGGAGAAGTCCTGGGCCTGCACTGTTGGCAGGACTAACCGGACCAACGATGAGGAGCTGAGACGCTCCCAAAAAAGGTGCTGCGTAATATACTAGTCCTCATTGACTGCGCAGCCTGCGCTCCTTCTGTGCCCCTTGTAGAAGCTTCTCCCTTGCTCCGTGTGTGTGTGTGTTAGAGAGAGATGTCTCAACCGATTCCTCTAGTGAAAATGTCTTTAAAACCTAAAAAACGCTCACTCAAGATAACAAGGGTCTGCATTCGTTAGTTACCCCTTAATTTTAATCTTTTGGACCCTGTCCTTCCTTATTCATTTTCAGCGTGGTTAAAGGTTGAACCCCGTTCCCGGGTGTTGCTGATTTTCAGTAGCCAACAATAGGTACATATTCCAGACTTAAAGAACGTGGACTGAAGTAGGCACGAGTTTTTCCTGTAAGGTGTCTCGGTGTGGAAAGTGGCGATTTTAATCCGGGTCTATGGTTGTCACAAGATTAGTTATGTATATAGCGCAGCCCTTGTGGACACAAAGTGACAGTGCCCCAAGGAGTCTAAAAATAAAATGAAAATCTAAAATTCTGCGCAGGGGAAACGACAGAGGAAGTGGAGGCAGGCAGCAGGGACAAGACAAGGAAGCAGCACAATAGGGCAGGCACTCCTGAACCCTTGTCTCGCGACCAGCGACCCGCCCCCCGCCGGTAAAAGAGCGAATCATCGCCTTTGGAAATCTCCAAGGATCTGCCTCCTCCGCCTTAGGGTCTTCCCAAGTGAGCAGGAAGGGAGAATTCACCACCATGAATTCACCCGGGGTTTCTTGTGGCTGCTTGTAGCGGGTGGGGGAAAGCCCATCTCCAGCGCAGCTGAACCTAATTTGACGGAGGTACAGTAAGCCCTCTTAATTATGTACATATTATTACATTATCTATCAACCATTCCATCAGAAGAGCATCAAGGGCAATAAATTACCCCTGTTATTTATCTAAAAATCCATACGTTCTGTCATCTTTTTTTTTCCTGCAGGATATTATGTTAGTGAAAGATAATAAAGGGAAGCCCATTAGCCCCGGCATTAAATTGTCGCTGAGTGCAACAAGCATTTCACTAGCTCAGATAAATAAGGGAAATCTGCATACAGCCTCCGGGGCCCCCTCCGTGGCTCGCCATTAACCACGCCAGCCCCTCCTTCAGTTCAGGGGATAGGAAGGGTAGAGACGAGGCAAGGGAAAACGGGGGGGGGGGGGAGGAAGGAGATGAAGGTCCAAGATCTGCTTAGAAGAGAAGTAATGGGATCTGAAGAGGAAATCAAAGGATTACAGGTCTTCTTAAAAAGGATGTCTTGCTTTCGACAGATTAATCGAAAATGTACCCACCCCCTTCGGAAAGGGTACATTTAAAAATTCAGTCTCAGGGCAATACCTTTGTTAGGCCAAGCGAAATGTCACAAGGTGGTGTACAAAGCAAAGCACGTCACCAAGAAAGGGAGCAGATTTGCTAAACTGGAGCCCTGGGCTCGGTTAGGCTCCCCTCCAAACCCTTCCACGTGAACGCTCTCGGCGTCCCGATCCTATGGCCCGAAATTTGTCGGCCCCCCCTGTGTTCCTAGACCGAACCCGCGGCAGCTTTGTATACAACAGCTCCCAATCCAAATAAATTTAATCTCTCTCTTCCCCCCCCCCGTTTTAAAATGGGAGACTGATGGCGTCGTAAAACGGTCAGAGGAAATCGATCCGCGCTCCCCGTTCCCTCTCTATCTCTTGGCACGTTGATGCACCTGACAGATGAAATCACCACAATTAGCTCGGGCAGTTCGCTGTCTCCTCCTGGAAGGAAGAGCGAAGGCAAATCTGCTGGAGAGCAGAAAGACCCGATGACGAAGAGGAGCGAACTTTTCTCCTTCTGTATTTTGTCTCTCCTCTCCACCAGACGGCCAGGCGCTGGATCCATCCTGTATGGTGACTGTGTGATAAAATATCTCTCTCTCTCTCTCTCTCTCTCTCTCTCTCTCTCTCTCTCTCTCTCTCTCTTCTCTCTCTTTCTCTCTCTCTCTCTCACCCCCACTGCGCCCCACCGGTACCCTTTTCTGTTACCATGCCGGGGCCGGACTCTGCTGTGTGGCGCCCGGGCGAGGGAGGCCCCCGCAGGAATAAGCCCCATTTAAGGACATCTCGAGGTCACCAAGGCGCGCGGGGCCTCGGAGGCAGCGGGAATCCGCGGGCGCCGTTTTATTGTTGGTCGGCGCCTCCTTCGCGGCTGCCTTTTCCGGGATTCCTCCGGGCGAAAGTAATAAAGCGAGTAATTAGAATGCTAAAGACAGATGTAAATAACAGGAATGAGAGCGCGCTGACAGATGAGCGGCTGGGTCACGGCGAGGCAGGCCGGGAGCCCGCGTGGTGGCAATGACACGGTGCCAGTGGCCCGAGGCGCCGAGGAGGGGGACAGCCGGCCGGGAGGGAGGCAGGCAGGCAGGCAGGCCAGCCAGGAGGGAGAGCGCGAGCAAGCGAGCGAGGCAGCCGGCCCATTGTTAGCAGGCAGGCGGGGCGCGCTCCCGAGGCGGTGCTTGCCAAAGGCGCGCCCAGAGCAGCAAGGAGAAATGGGAAGGTGCTGCCGTCTGTGTCATCTGCATGCTGTCCCCCTCTTGCCACCTGCAGAGGTGCCCCTTGGCTTCCTCCGCCTGAGGTGGCTGCCTCAGTCCGTCTCATGCACAGGTCAGCCCTGGAAGCGCAACCCTTTTGCAGCAGTACCAGCTGCCACTGCCCACCTTCCCCCAGAACTGAGGCCTCAACCCATCAGGGATGGGCTTACACCCCAATACTAATCCCTGATAGGTCTATATTCCAAGACCCAATCCCCGTGCCCCAAATGGCACTGGTTGCGTGAGGGCAACTTCACACAACTGAACTGGAGGGTGCTGTGCCTGAGCTGAGTGAATCCATGCAGCATTTTGACTTGTCCTGAAAACAATCGAAGCCCTGGTATTTAGTAGAGAGGTGCGGAGAGGAGGTTTGAATCACAGAGCATCCATTAGTACCCTTTGCCCTGCTTCTGACCTGCAAGAATTCCTTAGAAAAACTGGAGAGACTTGATTTGGTCTGCGCAGCACTCAGAGATAAAGAGTGGGTAAAACTAGGAGAAAGGGCATCACCATATTATGGAACATCGGACAACAAAACTGGGTTAAAAGCAATTAATCAAATACAAAACAACTTCAACTGTTGCAAGTAACTCAGCCGCTCTAGTCCCAGTTTAAAGGTAACTTCAGAAGCCATAGGCAGGCGTGCCAACAGGATTTTCATGGCTTGGTATGCTGTATATGGATCTGACCGTCAAATACACTTGCAAAAGATGACATAGCTTTGCATAAAATTTGCATATGCTTTGTGTCATATGGACCCAGGTTCACTAACCTTTTTATTCACATGGGTGCATTTATGAACAAGAAAAATTGCCACAGACACCATGCACGGACATCACATCCAAACACACACCACAACCTAGTTTACTGACTACAAAGTAATGTTTCTTTCAAGCCTAATTCCAAGGTGGGGGAGGAAAGGGGACCTTGCAGGCACCAGGAAGGGTCCTTGTGGCTCATGCACCCATAGCAGGGGCGGATTTAGGTATGATTTGATGAGGCCCTAAGCTACTGAAGGTAATGGGGCCCTTTATATGTTCAGCTGTCCTTTGTCAACAACAAATTGTCACTGTTTTTGTGTTGAATATATGCTATATGGTAATTTATGGACTTAGGTGACTTGGGCGTGCGCAGGCTCTGTGCTGCCCAAACAGTCCGCCTGCTGCCTCCCCCCCCCCCAGCTGTAGGGCAGCTGAGTGGGAGGAGGTAGGCAGACCCCGGAGGCCCCACAGTGCGCCCCGTCCCTATGGGTGGCTCGCCCTGTCCCAGGCGCCCGAGCGGCTTTCTCCATCACTGTATGAGTGGAAGAAGAGACAGAGCATTGAGCACAGTAGCCAAATATCTCCATTGTCTCCTCTGTTACTGTTGCTTTGCTGCACTGAATACTGGTTGAAGTTTTAACAGTGACAAAACCTTCTAAGTTGGAACCATTCACTACAGTGGAACCTCGGGTTGCGAATGTGATCCATGCGCGAGGTATGTTCGCAACCCGCAGCATTTGCAACCTACAGCGCCGCACCTGTGCACACGCGGGTCACGATTTGGCACTTCTGTGCATGCACAAAGCACGATTTAGTGCTTCTGTGCACGTGCGAGTACTGAAACCCGGAAGTAACCCGTTCCGGTACTTCCAGGTTCTGCGCGGTGTGCAACCCGAAAACGCGTAACCTGAAGCATCTGTAACCCGAGGTACCACTGTACTCTTAAACCTTAAAAAGTATTTGCAGCTGCAAGGCAAGCGTGGCACAGAAACGCTTCAGGGCTTGACACTCAACAATGCCTTCTTCTAGAACGACCATTTGTTCTATTGTGCACTTTTCCAAAGTGATATACATTGTCAGGTGGAGGACGGCCCTGAAGAGGTATCACACACCCCATCTAGGCTTGCCATATATCAAGAAAATTCCTGACATGTCTTGGTTTTGGGGAAGTAAAAATGGCATCAGGGGAATTGGCAAAATGTCAGGGGAAACCCGGATGCATGGCAACGTGATGGAAAGAGCAGTGGAAACAGCTCTAAAAGCTTAAAACCACTATTTTAGGGGGAGTTCTCCCACCAAAAGAATTTGTGTTTGTTCCCAGTGGCTGTCAGGAATTTTACTTTTTGAAATATGGCAATCCTACCGCATCAGAGTGGCAAGCGCTAAAGAAAGACAAGAAGGAAGAGGTCAGCGAGTGACAGGGAAGGACAACATTGCCCAAGGCATCAGTCTATCTTGACACTGGCATTGTGTAGATTGGCAGTTGTTTCTGACTCCCACTTGTTTAACCGTATGTAACAACTTAAAAGCTTTTCCTTACCCCCAATTAGGCCATTTGAGAATCTCTGTAGTAGCACAGATGTGTATGCGAGTCACCGCTGTGTATGGGGGCTGTACGTAACTGGATCTGCCTGTGCTCCCATTTTGCACCTGGTTCTGCCCCCACAGGCAGAATTTTGCCTGACTCCAAGTAGTGGATTGAGGGGTCTAATAAAAAAAGAACCCAAAGGAGTTCATGCAAATCTGAAGTCTGTTTTTGCAAGAAGGCTGACACAGGGTTTCACTGTACACCCCAGAATTATCTGTCAAAATGGATATGTTATTGCAAGACTTATTAACTATAAAATATCATTTATATTCACTTCAGTACTCTCAGCCTTTCCACAATCCACACTACTGGGGTAAAGTTTTAGTTAATGGGCAGTGGGCATATATGTTTTCAATGGGATGTATTCCCAGGTAAATTTGCAGGATTGCAGTCTTAGTTCATAAAATAGTCTGACTGTTTTAACCTGGGGCCTTTTGCATTGAAAGTGTGTCCTCAGCCACTGACCTTGCCACTCCTAATAATGTTATAATTTCTCACATCTCTAATTCAAAGGACCTGAAGTAGCAGAGAAAGACCCCTGCCAGAGATCTAGGGCAGCCACTGCCAGTGGTTGGGGGGATGTCACAGAGGCCAGTTGATCTCAGGTGGCAGGTTTTATGACTTGGCTTCTGTGTGTGCATTCTTCGCTCCACAGTTGTAAGAACTTTTGAGCATAGTTAGTAACAAATAAAATGGAAACCAAAACACTATTGAAAATATTCTAACAGTTTGTATCTCCTCAAATCTCTGTTTTTTCCTTAAATGATACATATAAGTGCTAGATTATATTAAGGCTAGTCTTCCATCCACTTTGGACCCGTTCCAGTTTGCATACAGAAGAAACAGATCTACTGATGATGCTATTTCCATCGCCGTCCATACTGTATTGAGTCATCTAGAACGAGAGGAACCTACGCAAGGCTGTTGTTTGTGGACTACAGTTCTGCCTTTAATACAATTCTGCCAGACAGGTTATTCCTTAAAATGACCAACTTGGGTATACATCAGAAGATCTGTCTGTGGGTAAGGAATTTCCTGACTGATAGGCCGCAGACAGTGAGAATGGGACCTTACTATTCTTCTACTCTAGTATTAAGCACAGGAGCCCCTCAGGGATGCGTGCTAAGTCCCTTTCTCTATTCTCTGTACACATTTGATTGCACCCCACTGTATAAGTCCAACACAATCATCAAATTTGCGGATGATACAACAGTGGTGGGGCTTATCAGTGGAAACGATGAGACTGCTTATAGGAAAGAAGTACAGGGGTTAATTCAATGGTGTAAAGAAAATAATCTTATGCTTAACACCAAAAAAACCAAAGAACTCATAATTGACTTTAGGAGAAAGAAAAGTGTATTGTTACCATTGCACATAAATGGCGAGGAAGTGGAGAGGGTTGGTAGTTTTAAATACCTGGGCATTTATATCTCGGAGGACCTCTCATGGACTGCAAATATTAATATGGTTGTGAGGAAGGTGCAGGGGAGGTTGTATTTCCTGAGAATGCTCAGGGGACTGAATCTATCCCAGCACCTACTCCTGTCCTATTATCATAGTACCGTTGAGAGTGTCTTAACCTATAGTATATTATCGTGGTATGGGAGCAGCTCTGAAACGGATAAAAAAGCTTTACAGCGAACAATTAAAATTGCCCAGAACGTTATTGGGCTCCGACTACCAACCCTGGATGAGATCTTCACGTCTCGCATCCTGAAGAAGTCACATAACATTCTGAGAGATCCCACCCACCCTGCTCACAACTTCTTTGAACTATTGCCTTCGGGCAGAAGATATAGGACAATGAAAACACGAACCACACGCCTTCGAAATAGTTTCTATCCAAGAGCTCTGATTGCACTAAATAATGATCTCAGGGCCAGTTGCAAGGTTTAGTAAGTAGGGAGAGGAAGGAATGAGATAGGTTTTAGGTTATGTTATGCCTTAAATAGGTCATGCTATATTCTGGACTATGTATGTTTTATAGATTATGTCCAAATAGGATGAGAGCTCGGAGATACGTGCAAATGTATATGTGTACCCGGTCTTTGGGTGGGTGTTTGATTTTCGTTGCTGTGCATACTGTGTATATACGGACAATGACAATAAATTTATCTATCTATATATATAACCCCACTGTATTTTCATGTATTTCTCCTTTAAAGGAAGTTCTTAATGTGTGTCTTGAGTGTTCAGTTGCTGGTGTACCCATTAATTTCTTTTCTTTCATTTCTTTGCTGAATACCTAGGTTATTTCTCTGAAGAAATGATGAGCCAACCACCCATGGTCTTTTATCTGGCTGTTCAACGTTGATAACCTGGGTCAATGTGCCATGAACCATTCTGAGCATCTCTTCATACTGCAGTGAAATGGGGAGAATAATCACTACTCAGTGCTCAGAAGGTGTAAGTATAGGCCAGGTGACAGGTATCTGAGTAATGACAACATATAGTCAACAAGATGGAGAACTTTGTATCATGCTACAGCAGGCACCAGGTGGACAGTTTTGCGTTGACATTGCACAGATACCCAAGAAGCACTACAAGTGTTAAATTAATTCATGATTGTTTCAGTGGCTCATTGATGGGTTTGTTGCTTCCATGCAGATGACAGAATTGTGATATCACACCTGTTGTCATGCCGGTTGGTGTTGTGGATTTCATAGCATAGCCATTCATTGGGACACAGTCAGTTTATGGTGTAGTGGAAATCACTGCGGGCAGGTGACAGTGGAATAACTTTTAGCTGGGTTCAGAGCTAGTGGAAATTGATTATATACTTGGTGACCCAAGGAGAACCAAGTAGCAGGCAATTTGTTTCCTATTCAAACAATGTAGCTAATATACATACTTCGTTAATCTGCTTCAGAGCATATTGACTGCCTCAAATTACATATTTAAGTATTTTAATGCTGTCAAAGACTTCTGTAGTGTCTATGTAAACGTTTGGGAGCCATTGCTCAGTGGTAGGGTGTATGTTTTGTGTGCAGAAGGTCATTGGTTTAATCTCCAGTATCTTTAGGTAGGATTGGGATGAATGTTCTTGTCTGAAACTTGGAGAGCCACTGTAGTGAGCCACATGGAGCTACTGGTCTGACTCAATATAAGGCAGCTTCTTATGCTCAAAACAAGATATGCACAGAGAGGAAGTTAGTCATCAGGGTGCTAGGATAGCCATAGCTATCAGAGACCAATGTAAATTTTAAAACCTTTTTTGCAATATTTTGAAATTAGAAGAAAAAACCACCCCAAAGCAAAGACTACTTTGGTTAATGGGCAACAAAGAAATCATATGAACCCAAGCCAAGGCTAAGAGTAAATAGATAAAGCTAACAGACTTGGCCTAGAGAAATTACTTCACAGCATATGAATGAATCTTTCAGGTTCAAGTCAAAAAGAATACTGCTGAGAAACTGCCCTTCATAGGATATGTTTTCCCACTTCACACACTCCTCTCTTTCCATTTACTCTGGCTCCAGCAAATAGGTCAACATGAGAGCAGGCCTCTACAGCGGTGGCTCCCTGTTTGTGGAATGCTCTCCCCAGGGAGATGCACTTGGTGCTATTTTTAGGTGCCAGGCAAAACCTTTTTTTAAACCTGGTCCTTTGTTCCTTAATTTGAAGGGTTTCACATAGCTGTGGGGCAGGTTCTGTAAGACCTGTCTTTTATTTGTATAGATGTGGGGTTTTTTGTTTTGTTTTTATTGGTTTGTGTGTTGTAATTGGTTTCACTGTTTATGCTGTGTTGTGTAAGTCACTTTGGGTTACTTTTGTGAGTAAAATGACATCACAGTAGTAGTAGTAGTAGTAGTAGTAGTAGTAGTAGTAAAAATAATAATAAATAGTGGCATGAACAAGACACACAGTGAACAAGAGTTTCTGTTCTGATGTTTATCTTGCACATTTCATTGTAAAAGCTCCGGTATTACTTTTAAGAAAGTTTGAATGGCATGCTTCTATTTTTGAGAACAAATAAATAAAGTTGTGATTGTTAAAAAAATGTTTGCAAGGTGAGAACCTGAAAAAAAGTGAAACATTTATTTCCTATTAAAGAAGGAATTGGAATATTCATTTTGGTTTAACAAGCCTTTCTGCCAGACTGTTAAACTTCTTGGACTTCAGGATGGATTAAATTCTTTAACCTCAGCTAGTGACTTCTCTCAATTCCAATTGCGCCCATATTTCACTTCATTTTTCAATTCCCTGCACTTCTGAGGGTTTGATGATGTGATTTGTAGCCTAGTGCGCTTGTTCTGCAGGACCCTGTCACTGGGTATATGGAGCTGTCCAGGGTACTGGAGAAATACAAGTAAGGCTATTTCTGACATGGACCTCAATTTTTGGTAGTCTGTTACACAACATCTTAACAAGTGTCAGTTGAAGTTATGCACAGAGAGAAAAGAAGAGAGTCAAGTACAGTAAAAATTAAGTACTTACTGTGGTAAAGAATAAATGTGTGCTTAGCTTGCTCACTGAAATGAATGGGACTTGAGTGTGTTTAACTTTGGCTGGGAGGTAGCCAAGGCTTTAAAATTCATTTTTATTAGCAGATGACCTGCTAAACCTGCCCTGAAACACAAAAAGGAGGGTGGGCTAGGGCTGTTAGAATGCAAGCAAATGAGAAGAAGCAGATTCACAGGTATATACAATGCACATAGTTTCAGTTTATTTTGCCAACAATCAGTGCTTTGCTTTGACCTTTGTTTAGAGCCACGGTTTCCTTCTGTGATGCACAGGAAGACTAGCCCAAATAATCAATATGATTAAAAAAAAGCTCTATGTTGCATTTGGGTGCAGAGCCCACTAAGGGCAACTCCCAATATCATAAAAATACACGAAGCAGTGCAACTTATTTTCTTCACTCTTTGAAGCTTTTTACTTGTTATGACAATATAAACCATTTATTTGGAGTATTTATATGATCTGGAAGATCTATGATCTTAGGTACAGCAAACTTTATAACTGAAGGTTCATTATAGACTTTTGCTTCACCTGAGACACACTGGTTGCCTTCTCATATTGTAAGTTGTTCACACAAGTAAGACTACCTTGGTGAATTGATGCAAGTGAGCCAAAGTAGGATCTCAAGTAACCTTAGATGAGGCATGGTTTGTGCATGCTTAGTACTGAAGTGTTTTGATTTAAAAGCAGGGGTGCACAACCTGCAGCCCTCCAGATATTGTTGGACTACACCTCCCATCATCCCTGATCACTGGCTATGCTCGTTGGGGCTTTTGGGAGTTGTAGTCCAATAAACATCTGGAGGGCCACAGGTTCTGCACCCCTGGCTGAAAGTAATGGAGCACAAAGGGGTGAGAATTAACATCTATACTTGACTTGGTGCAGCAGGCACAAATCTGAATCCTTTCCAATGTATTGTTTATTCCAGGAATGGGGAAGCCTTTCTTTAATTCTGAGAACTGCATTCCCTCATGGGCAACCTTCCAGGGTCACCAGGCCAGTTGTGAATGGAGCCAGGTACAAAAGTGGATGAGCCCAGAGGCAAAAACTGGGCAGAGCAATGAATGGGACTCGAATGTCTACAGAAGACTACATTCCAGGTTTCTATGCCCACACCTTTCCATCGAGGCAAGCAGGAGGCATTATTACAATTCCAGCCAGGCCAAAGTACTTGAGAAGGCTACAGAGCAGGACCAGTGAGGGTGTGGTCTAGGGAATGTCCTGAGGGCTAGGAAGAGCGTTCTGGAGCGGCCCACTTGTTCTCTGGGACTGAGGCTTCCCACCCCTGGCGTAATATCAAAGGCATGGCCAAGCTGGCCAAACCTCATCAGGGTCTCTTACTTCTTATGCAGTGTATTGTATCATATACAAGAAATATACATAGGTTACTATGATCTGATGGCTTTTATTTTGAAGAAAGGATGAAAGAAGGAAAGGTAGCTTATTTAACTGATCTTTTGTTCATAAAACAATTATAGATCTATTTGAACAATGGAGAGTGCTGGGGCAAAGATATATGTTTCTCTAGAGATTCTTTCATACCGCTTTCCTGTAAAACATCTTTGACTCAAAGCAGTCTTTGCTACAGCTGTTCTAATTCTGTCTTCTTAAATGCAACTCGCAGCCATTTGATGCTCTTTTTGATGAAATGGAATCGGCTGGATGAAGAGAGACACTAAACACGGGTAGTCAGGTTTTACACAGAGCAGTTGATATCTCATTTTTGTAATAAAAATTGCCATGGCTCCCAGGATTATTTCATATTCATAAGAAGCCACCTTGTCAAAACAAATAAATAAAAAGAAATCTTTTGACTTGATAAGGCTTTATGCTCATTTACATCATATTGTCAATAGGGCTCATATATGTGAAAAGTTAGTCACATTAAATGCTAAAGAAGAAAAGCTAATAAACACTTGAACTAAACTTGCTTTCATGTGTCATATTTATCTCGAAGCAAAGTGGTTGTGGCAACTTCCAGTTATTTGTTGTGTTTATTTAAGCATCATTTGATATCATGGTGGTTGTCTGTCATGAATGTCAGAAGGAAGCTACAGGAGATGCAAGGTCATGTGTCGGTTGCACTCTCTCTCTCTCTCTCTCTCTCTCTCTCTCTCTTAGTAAAAAGCATGTCCTCCTAGGACGGTACCATTCCAGAATGCTAGGGAACAGCATGACCAAATCCACATCAAAAGAACTCCTCTCCATTTGCAAGCTAGCAAACTGGGAAGAGAAATTCTAGCCTAGCCTTGTCTGTAATCTGCTGGCTTTCTGTGTGGATAGCTTGTTTGTTTTTAATGGAGGGGTGAATTCAAATACCAGATTCCTTTACATGCCTTTATTAATTTTAACATTTTTAAACTTTATTTAAAGCTAGGTAAAGCCAAGAGATTGTGACTGGCCCAAGGTCACTGAAGGAGCTTCATGGCTGAGTGGTGATTTGAAGTCGGGTCCCTCCAGTCCTAGCCTGGCACTCTAACCACTACACTACATTGTCTCTGATCTGAGCCCCAGCTGCTTATCACATAATTCTGTCATTTGATCCTCACAATAATGCTTTTTTAAATTGTCGTATTATATAATTGTAATGTGATTCTAAATTGTACACTGTTCTGAGTGATGCCTGTGTATTGGAAGGTTGGGGGAGAATTTTTTTTTAACACAGATGTCATGGGCTGGTTGGACACAGAGGAATGGTGGGAGGAACCAGCTGGGGAACCATGAAAGGAAGAAGGCTCAGAGCCCAGGGAAGAGTGGCGGGACAATGATGAGTGGTCAGATTGAGAAAAGGAAGACTGGGAGGAGGAGGTGTCGGAAGCTGAAGAGGTAACAGGACTTAGTGAGCTGGGAAAGCCTGTGGCCGAAAGAAGTCCAGAATCAGAGGCAGAAGCTGAAGCAGGAGAGCGGGGTGAGGGAGGCCAAGAGGCAGAGACGAGTCAGGCTGATGCAGAGTCATGGGTGCCCCGCTGAACACAATGACTTACTTCTGCCCCGTCCTCATTTCTGCTTCTTGAGAGAGGGGATGCATGCAAAAGTCTCCAGGTGGGTGGGTGAGATGCAGATACAAATATTCTTCGCAAGCTTGCTATTAAGAAACTTGGATCTTGGGTGGGTGGTGGGTGGGAAGAAATCTGCCATTTACCCTTCTTTTCCTTGAATACTGCCTGACAAGCATTTTAGAAGAATCCTTTATGTGATGGAAGAAAAGGCTGTAGAATCACCCAACTGCAATAGGTAATGTAAACAACAGTACTTAACTAGCCAGCTAAGGCTATTGCCATAACAAGGGAACAGGTATGGCTGGTTTCCCATTATAGATTTTACCCTCAGATACACAGCATCACAAATTCAGAAGAGACCCACAAATATCATCCAGACTCACCCCCCCCAATGCTTTATCTCACTGAGGATACACTGCTACTCCATTTTGATTTGGTCTTTCATGTAAAAACAGTGGGGAATATCCAGCTCAGTCATATGCAGAGTGCAGAAATTGAAATTGATATGTAGACTTTGGCTTCCAAACAGGTCTTGCTTTTTTGCTCCCCTTCCAGACCCCTCAAGTTTCTCAGAAAGATGTTTGCTGTGGAACACTCAGCCTGACATTCTAAGCTATCCCAGCAAGCTTCCATCATAGCAAGGCTGGCATATTAGTCCACCATTGCAATGTTTTGAAAGTATTTGTCACAGTTAGGGATCTATTTACTGTTATTATGGAAATCTGCACAGTTTACAGACAAATGCTTAAACTTTATATGGAACCACAAAGGTACCAATTTTCCCTTGATAAGAGTTTGTCATTTATATTAACATTACTGAAAAATATGCATGAGCAAGTGTGTTTTGTATTTACATCCCTCTCAGAGCATTTAGTGTGTGTTAGCTCAGAGTTCTCCAAGAACCGCTGCCTGACAGGAGTCATTTTTAAAGTCATAAATCTTGGCTCTCTTCTGCTTAGATATTATCACCTCAGGCATTTCTTCAGCCATCACCACCAAATGTATTGTCAGGTTTTGAATACACTGGCAATGCTCTTTTCTCACAATGGATCATGGGAGAAGCAAGGTAAAAACAAGAGGACCAGTTCATCAAAATCTGTAATTTCCACAAAGCTCTTGAGCCATGGCAGCTGGGGTCCACTGGGGCTAGCGGGGTGGAGGGCAGGGCCACCAGGGCAGCTAACAGTAGTCAGAGACAGATTTAGGCCTTGAAACATTGGGACCACAACAAGGAATTCTGCTGCAAGCAGGAGTAACCAGATTTGGCAACTGACTGAAACTGGATGGGCATGCAGCAGAGCCAGATCATCTCAACCAATAACCCATGACATTCACAGGCTTCTCAGTCTATCAAGAGGAATCACACACATATATTAAATTATGGCTGTTCATCTGTCCTGACAACACATTCCAACACCTCTTTACTCAGAAGTAAGCCACTGCGTTCAGGAGTCTTCTACTGCGTACATGGCATATGCATAACTCACTCTTCCATTTACACAAACAGGTCTCAGAAGTGCTTTACTCTGGCTGTTTCATGCCCTTTGTAATGTATTTATATCCTGTAATTTTTCATTGAGAAGCATCAACAAATGAATTATCTCATATTCTGCTTGAGGATGTATTTGGAAGGACCAGCTTCCACACAAAGAACAGAGTTCAGGGTCCAAGAATTGGCCATTTTGTCTGTTTTATGGGTCTCATGCACATCAGAGTAAACATTGCTCTGCCTAAAGCTACTTCATATTCCTTGTCTCCCACTCAATAGAAGAGAAGAATACATACACATGCACACACACACTTTCCTCTTTTTCATTCCCCTTTCTCCCTGCAAAGCAGCAAACAGTACAAGAGGCTTTACTTATTATCTTTCAGAATGGAAGGTCATTCTTTAGGACTAGGACAAAGCAAACTCAGGGAAAGAAGGCAGGAAAGATAAAATGCATGGGAGGAGGACAGGGCTGGTTTTGATGCCCCCTGTCCTGAACCCCTGGCCTACCTGTCAGTACGCCAAGTCCAAAGTCCAAGGGTCAATCCACAAAAGCAAAGTCCAAAGGTCAGGAAACACAGTCCAGGGTCAATCCAAGTAGCCATGTCTGAAGTCCAGCAGTCAGGATACAGTCCAGAGTCAAACCCAAAGCACAGTTCCATAGAAGTCCAGGTGCATCCAAGCCAAGGTCCAAAATGGGAAGCTGAGCAAATAAAGCACCTCAGCTCTGCTTCCCTTTTGCCCTTTGCACACTGATGGCAGCATCTGCGCTTGACGAGGCATGTGACCCTCACCTGTTCCAAGCCAGCTGAGGAATCACATCTCTCCCCCCAGAGCTAGTGAGCTCCACCTGGCCAGCTAGGGAGCTGGGCTGTGGGCTCTTGCCTGCCTCAGCCTCCTTGAGCTTGCTGTGTCTATGGAGACAGGGACTGCTCTGGCTCCTGCTCCTCTGGTTCCTACACCCTGACTCCCATCCCTTTGCCATCTGTCACCCTGTGCGTACTTCCATCCTCATCTGCTGCTTGCTCTGGTGTGTCCCAGTCCCGGCTACACTCCTCCTTGGGAATCTCTTCTCTTCTCCCTTCCCGTCTTCCTGCCAGTTCATGACATGCCCACCCACCCACTTGAGTTGCCTGATGTGGCTGAGCTCCACTCCCAGCTTTCAAGTAATTAGAGAATTGTTTTTTTCTTCAGGATTGACCACTGTTTTTTAGTAGCAGGTCTGACTTAAAGACACACACACTTCCCCCTTCCCTTCTGGAATGAAACACATGCGTATGCACATAACTCTGCAAATTCAGCACAGCGATGTTGAGTGCTTTCCTTACTGGGACAAATATTTTTTTGGAATGGAGTAGTTTTGCCAGAAAGCAGAGCATGGGCATAGGCATCAAGTAAAACAATAGAAATACTTAACTAACTGGCCAATCACATTGGTTCTGCCCCCCCCCCCAATTCTGGCTATGCCCATGAAGCGGAGGTGGGGAACCTCAGGCCTGGGAGCCAAATGTGGTGTTCCAGGCCTCTCTCCTTGTCTCTTAAGATTCTTTCCAAGACACACTCCTCTTCAGGCACCTGTCTCTCCCACCAGTCTTGCTTCACATCCTTCCTGAGTGTTATTTGCCTTGCTGGGGTGTGATGGCCCTTGTTTCCTTGGGCGGAGGATACAGAGAGGGCTATGTCTACTATAGAAAGGTAAAATTTACATGTATCTCTCCATCCACTTTTGCTTCTGGCCCTGCTCACCAGTGGCATACGGCCCCTGCAAGATTGTCCAGAAGGAAATGTGGCCCTCAGTCTGAAAAACAAACAAACTCTGCTCCTGCCAGGAAGGCTTGCAGTGCAGAAGCTTAGAGGAATGCATCTGACCAAATGGGGGCGCTCTGAGAAAGAACAGGAAAGAAGAAATCAGGGGAGAGATCACATGGAAAAGGGAGGGGCTTCTCTACTACCTTACCAATGACTGATCACGCTGCTCACTCATTGTCTTTTTTCGCACTAGGTCTAAATTTAAAACTAAAGCACAAGGAAGGTGCTCCAAAGCAGCAACAAGAAACTGTGCTGCTTTGCAATCCCCTGTCTGTGTTGGGAGAGGTGCTTGTTCCTTCCTCCTCTTATGGCAGGGGGTTGGACTCGATGGCCCTTGTGGTCTCTTCCAACTCTATGATTCTATGGGCCTGATTGGCTGGGGTCATTCTACACCAATGTCCTACAGAGCAGCCAAATGATGTGTTTTGAGTTGTCCTCACAGAGGGGACAACTCAAAGGCAAGAGGGAACAAAAGGCAGAGCACTGAGTCTGGACACCCTGCAATGGAGGCAATTTCCATAAGGTGTCTAAAGTCTGCGGCCACCCATGAGCATGCCACAGACACAGGGAAGATGTGTGTGCAGCAAAGCTTTCTTCTGTGCTGCTGAAAGAGAATCCAGGAGATCATTGTGAACTTGTGAAGTTCACTTGGTAAGTTCCGAGGCAGCACCAGCTATAATCCTAACGGACAAAATGCAAACCAGTTACTTGACACATGTACACCTGAGAATATATTTAATGTTCTTTACAGTATCTAGTTGGACAAATCCATCGCATTCATTCATTTTGATGGAAATGGAGGCACCAAGCAGTTAATTGGGGGTCACCTTGTAGAATAAGGTGCCAGTTAGGCAATGAATAACAAGGCATTTTCTTTTGGAATTCTTTTAATGTGCTGCTGTATGTTGACAACTGTGGACATGAAAGATAACACACATTAAAACATGTATCTGATTATACTTGCCATGTGCTCCCCTATTAACGTTCCAAAATGAAATGCAAACTTTCATTGTGCTTCTCCTAATAAGTATCTTCTTAAACTCATTTATCAGCTTCAGAAGCTCTCCCATAGCTCTGCAGAATGGAAAACAAAGTGAAACGAAGTTAACTGATGTTCACATTTAGCTCCATTTACATCCCCTTTAATTCCTATACTGGACCACCTATCCTTCTGCCGTACAGACAAATATGTACAATATAAACAATGGAAGGCAGCAGAAATTTATAAAACTGAGAATATTCTTCCTAATAGTCATCCTATGTCCATGTCAGCCTTAAATGAAAAAAATGGAAATATACCACATAATTGGATTCAGTTAATTCAGAAATCTCTGAATTCCAAAGGCTCAGTATCCAATATTTACAAATTACTAATAAGATAGGTTATGGTTCCTACCAGGGCCTTAGGATATCCTGGGAGGGTGACCTTGAATGTCACATTGATTAACATGAATGGGATCAAATTTGGATAAATGCTTCACTAAAAACTAAATCATATAGGATTCAATAATCCACTCTAAAAAGAATACTTAGGTGGTATTGGACTCCAGAACACCTTTTCAAAATCAATAAAATATCTCTCCACTAAGCTGACAAGGAACCTATATGCATATGTGGTGGGAATGTGAAGTTTTATATAGTTTTTGGATTAAGGATTTTACCACTATCTCACAAATAACAGATAAATCACTAACACCAGATCTAGTCTTGGTCTTGCTTTCACAGAAAGCAATGCAAATTCCAGAGACTCTTATAAGACATTGGTCTTTTTTCATGAGCAGCAGCCAGAACATAAATAGCAAGTCAATGGAAATCTTGTTCATCTCCCATGGTTGATTATTGGTTTGGTATAGTCTGGGATATAGATCTCCCAGAGCGTCTCACCTATAAAAGAAAAGTAACCAGGGGAGACTTCAAATCAGATCATTTTTATGCTATTTGGCCTAATTTCTGATATATGTCAATATAATAGAGATGGAGCATAGATCCCCAGAGGTTCAATTACGTTTGTGGAGATGATATATTTTAGTAGATTAGGATAAAGTGATTTCTCAATGCCTTGGACTGTGATTATAAAAGAAGCATTGCATGAATCTTTCCTTTCCTTCTCCTCCCTTCTAGTTTTCCTCCTGCCTCCTCTGTATCTGTATGCTTGATGTTGTTTGTATTTTGTCTTTATTTTAAAATTTAATAAAGTTTTTTTTTTAAAAAAGTTAACTGGTTAACGTTGAATTGTAAATGCATTTCTAATATAGCTTTATTCATTCCATTAGGAATAAAGTATCTGGATAGGATAAAACAAAAATGCGTAATAAAAACATATTCACGATTGGGTTAAAACTATTTTTACTGACATCCATATAAGATGTAGAATTGACAGCATATACAGATGTGAACAGAATGGATATCTGGCATATAGTTAAAAAAATTACCAGATGACATCTGAAGCAACAGTGGATCCAAGTACACGTTCAACATTTTCTTCTGTCTTCTTGCCATCTGAAACACACATCAGTACTTGAGATGCTTCACTTGCTACAGAGATTACAGGTGGAAGTTTCACTTGCTTGAGACCTCTCCTAGTCCCAGGTCATCACTGCTTTCTACACATGCTACAAAGCCCTACTCAGGCATTGTTTCCTTGCATATAAACAACCACAGGAAGGTCAGTGGAGGCACAATGGCCAGCCATGCCCCATGTTATCCCTGGCCCCCTTACAGCCTTCCATGAGGATGGGGGTCTGAAGCAGAACCACCTCCTAGATGTGAAGGCTCCCCACGACTTTGAAACACATGTGCACAGTGTTCTAAGTTGTGTGGGGAGCTTCCAAGAGTAGACGAGGCTCCTTGCTTCATACCCTCACTCTCAAACCCATGGAGGGCTGTATAGGGGCCCGAGGTGATGCATTAAAGGGGATCAGGCTTGGCAGCACATCTCCATTCTTCCTCATGCAAGCCTATGCATTTGAGAAAACAGAAAGCAGTAAAAGTGATATTGTGACCAGTATAGCCAGGGGAAGTGGGGACCAATTATTCTGCAAACTCCCCCCCGGTTCATCAGGTGTTTCTGCTGCCATGTGCAGATTTTATCAGTGATTGTATTTAATCAGCATGCCAGCATCACTTACTCCCAGTGATACCTACTGTGCTAACATTGCATGCTCTGGCATCAACCACTTCTGGCGTCAACCATTTATACACAATGCCAAGCATGTGAAACATTGCACAGGGTAACGGTTCTTTCAAAACCACTCCCAGCATTCTTTTTAAACTAGGGATAACATTTCACGTGAACTGCAGGCATTGTGGTCAAATATTTTGTGCATTTTTTGACCCTAGGGTGGTTCATTAGCTGTAAAAAAAGCTTTAAGCAGTTAACACATCTACAATTTCGTCAGTTAATTGATTCATTTATCATTTAGATACCAACAGATCTGTCTACCATCAGACTTTCACTAAAGGTGACTTTAAGACATATTGAAGGAAACACAATATAACACTCCATTTAATAAACAATAAGTTTCTCCTTAAGAAGAAAAGCCCTCAGATATTTTCCTTTTAATTCCCTACTATAACAGCACACCAGAACTTTATTAAAGTGTCTTTAAAAATAAGCAAGCATTCAGCTTTGCCAATTAAATTTTGTGCTCACTGATTAAAATTGGTCCCTACAATTTAACCAGCCAAAGCTTTACTTGATTAATCCACCAACTAAAGCTTGCAGCTCCATTTCACAAACATGCTTTGGAATTTCCCAGTAGTTTCTTCCTATAAGTAAGATGTCAGTAATGACAGTAGCTTCTTAAAAACACACAGTGAACTGCCTTTCTCTGCTGAGCTATATCTCAGTGCTGTGGGCTCCATTTGGGATGTAGAACTGACTGGTCTTCTTTCATCTTAGACATAGAGTTACAGTCTCCCAACCCAAGCAACCTATTATAAGACATTTTATTTAGACATAAGAGAGACAGATATTCCAGGCAAGGAGTCTTCTACCACAACTGCATGGTTCAGAAGAACCCAGAGTTATTGAGATGACAGCCTTCTTAACTGAGAAATTGAGATATAAAAATATATATAATTCCAAATTGACCACATTGTAGAGTGCCAGAGTTAGATTAGTGTTACAACTTTGATCTATGCACCACAGGGAGAAGTTCGATAGGTATTGCCATGGGACCTTAATTTTAGGATTAATCAAAGTGTTGGGTATTCGTTGTACACTCACCATAAACTGAAACTTTCTGTGTATTGAAAATAACTCAGAGCTGACTTTCTGTAGCAGCCCATTTTGCTGAAACATCTGAAGCCCATGCAACATAGAAATATGTCATACGTTCAAGTTATGCTAATCACAGTATTTAATATTATAATATGTTATTAATCCAGATGCACATACCATGCACTAGCGTTCCCATCAGCCTCAGATGTTATGGCTAGTGGTCAGGGATGATGGGAGTTGTGGTCTGAAACATCTGGATGGCACTAGGTTGAAGAAGGCTGCTAGAGGCCCCATCTACATAATATCTAGTTTTAGCAAGGATCTCATTAGCAGCCCAGCAATTAGCTTTGAAATTTATGTACCCTTGGCTAATCCAGTGTTTCCCAACCTTTTTTGGGCAAAGGCACACTTGTTTCATGAAAAAAATCTTGAGGCACACCACCATTACAGCCCCGTGACGTCAGCGCACAGCGTCACGCCGGGAGGGACATGAATTGCTAGCAAATTACATAATCACCTCCTTGAGGGCTGGCTCATCTTCTCCGAAGGCAGAACCCCATTAATTAACAGCACAGACTCACACCATAGCCAAGACGAGGGGGGAAACCTCAGTCATGCACAGTCATGCACATGTGGGGCCTAAATGAGGACGAAGACCGGGCAGAGAGCAGGGTTCAAATCACCCCACCTGGCCAGGACAATCCCTTGGGCCACTCGCCTGACCCACCTCGCAGGGCTGTTGTTGCGAGGATAACACGGGGAGAACCACGCGCGCCCCCGGGAGCTCCTTGGAGGAGAAAGCGGGCGATGAATGCAATGCACGAAATATATGAGAGGCGACCAGGTTTTGCAGGTGAGGGGCCCCCATCAGCCTCCGCTTCCAACACCCGGCGCAACGACGCCGAAGTTTCCCCCCGGGCTTGGCTCGGGGAGCAGCGCTGCTCCCCCCCGGCTCCCCTTCGCCCTCCCGGCTCTCTCTGCCACCCACTGGGGACCCCCCTCACCTGCCAAGTCCGGAGCGCCGGTGGAAGTTGCATGCATGCATGCAGGGCACCGCGTTGCCATTGCATTGCACTGCACTCCATGCAATGCCTGCACGCATGCACTGCCTTGCACGCACGCCAAGGGGTCACCCTGCGGTCCGATGCGTCCCCTCCGGCGCGGATGCAGCATTGCAAAAATAAAAAAACCCCGACGCAGCCCTACCTGGGGGGCAGCCTCCGCCTCCGCCGCTCCGCCTCCGCGGGGATCCCAGGGCTCCATCCCACCACCCAATCTCCGCGGGGGCGCAGGCAGGCTGCGCGGGGTCTGCGCGGAAGAGCCCCTGCCCGCCCGGCCGCCGCCGCGCTCATTCCATGGCCGGGAGAAGAGCGCTTCAAACAAAACGCCCGGCCCGCCAGGCCACGCTGGGAAACGTAGTTTGCGCACCCCGCGCGGGCGCGGAGCCCAAGGGCGAGGGGACTACGGATCCCGACAGCCCCTGCGCCGGGGACGGAGGGGGAGAGGCCGGGTGCAGGGATGGAGGGACGGGTGGGCGAGCGAGTGAGTGAGTGACAGCCGCCAAGCCTTGGCCGAGAGCCAGGAAGGGCCTCCCGGAGGAGGAGGAGGAGGGAGGCGCAGAGCGGGAGGGAGGGAGGGAACCCCAGGGGTCATCTAGTGACGGCGCCCCAATCGAAAATTTGACTTTTTTTAAAAAAAATCTTTCGAATTTTTTTATTTTTCCCGCGGCACACCGGGCAACATCTCGCGGCACACTAGTGTGCCCCGGAACAGTGGTTGGGAAACACTGGGCTAATCGATATCAGTATTAGAGAAGCATCGAACCTTTTGTACGGGAAGGAAAGTTATGCACAACTTCAGAGTTAATTGTGACACCTTCCAAAAAAGTATGGGCAGAGCTCCTTTGAAGCCTGTGGAGAAGCAGTAATTTAAAAAGCAAGGAAGAAGTAATTTATAAAGCAGCTTTCCTTTCCTTTCTATGCAGATAGAGTAAATAGGCAATAGCAAATGATGGGAGTTAATGTTACAGAGCTGAACTATTTACATAAACTTAAGCAACAGTATTCAGTCAAATTGCTCCTTCCTGTACAATGCTGTAAAAATACGACCCTTCCTCTCTGCCTCCTCAGTGGTTCAAGTTCCAGTTAACTCCCATTTCCCTGGCTTTCTGATGCCACTCCTTGGTCTTCTCATTAGCTTTGTTCAAAATTCTGTCACCTTTTGTTACTCAGGCCATGTGGTCTCTGTTAAATTCATTCACAGCTGGATCCAGCATGACTTTCTCATTCCTACCTTCAAAGCCCTCCATTGCTTTACTCTTGCTTTACTCCAACTTCTTATTCTGAGATATCTGTGCCTGCAACATTCTCTTTTCCACCCTTCCCACCCAAAGGTTTCCTGTTCCCTTAAATGCCAGTGTCTTCACTCTTGCTACTGCCATTTGCTTGGAACTCCCCCACAGAAACCTAGGATTGTCACCTCTCCCTTTCCCTGAAAACTCCTCCTAAAAAAATGTGTTTTCTGTGATGCCTTTGACACATCCTCATCTTTTACTGAAACAAAGCATACGAGTAAATGGGCACATGTTCTCCCCTGTTTTAGCCTTCATCTCCTGTTTCCTCTCTTCTCACCCTATAAAGTGCCATGATACAGTCATAGACTCACAGAATCAAACAGTTGGAACAGACTACAAGGCCCATCTAGTCCAATCCTCTGCAATGCAAATATTTTACCCAACATGGGGCTTGAACCCACAACTCTGAGATTATGCTCTACCAATTGAGCTACCCTGGTTAACAATAGTATCTCTTTAACTTTGTAGCTTTATTGCTAATTAATGTTTGATTGTTATGTTGCTTTAAGACATGGGTAGCCAACATGGAGGGACGCGGGTGGCGCTGTGGGTTAAACCACAGAGCCTAGGACTTGCTGATCAGAAGGCCGGTGGTTCGAATCCCTGCGATGGAGTGAGCTCCCGTTGCTCGGTCCCAGCTCCTGCCAACCTAGCAGTTTGAAAGCACGTCAAAGTGCAAGTAGATAAATAGGTACCACTCCGGCGGGAAGGTAAATGGTGTTTCCGTGCACTGCTCTGGTTCGCCAGAAGCGGCTTAGTCATGCTGGCCACATGACCCGGAAGATGTACGCCGGCTCCCTCGGCCAATAAAGCGAGATGAGCGCCGCAACCCCAGAGTCGGCCACGACTGGACCTAATGGCCAGGGGTCCCTTTACTTAGCCAACATGGTGCCCTCCAGAGGTTGCTGAACTACAATGCCTTCATGGGCCCTGCTAGCAGGGGCTGATGGGAGTTGTAGTTCAACATCAGGAAGGCACAATGTTAGCTATCCCATGCTTTAAGATAACCAGCAGTTGAACACTGAACTATCACTTCTCTCCCTCCCCTGCTTCTTTGCCCACTATTTTTTCCCCCCAGGTCCAACATTTCAACCCACTAGACAAATATAAAAACTGAAAATTCAAGAACTTTGAAAAATTTAACCCATTATGTATTTATGGTACTCTGGATATTCACAAAATTATATGCACAAGTTTCTCACACTGAAGCAGTTTCAAAGGAAATTAAACCAATAACTGAGCCAATTTTTATTCTGCTTGTTATGCTATATTTTAAATATTTGAGTATAGCACACATAAAATAAAACTCAGGTAGTATTGCTTAGACTTGCAAGATTTTCATGTTCATTTTCTGTAATTCCATTTGTTGCCGTCTGCACTATATTATTTGTTGACGTGTGAGTTATCACTTCAATAAGTGTAAGTGTAAACCATATACATGCTATTTCTATAGTAACATACATTTGATAAAATCTGACCAGGATCTGACAGGATATGCAGTCTCTTCGATTTGCCATATTTCAAATGACAAGAAACATTTCCTTATTCTGCTCTGAAGTTTATTTGAATTTCCAAACAGTCATGCTTTTGCGGTTTAGCAAAACACAATAAAAATCACTGTGGGAAATTGCCACAATTAGACATGGGTATAACCTCTCTGAAGTTCTTCTAGCACAGTAGGGTTTTTGCACAGTTTCCATGTATCTCCATGGAGATGGTGCAGGAAAATCTCATGAAATAATTTTATTATCTGTTTTTTTAACCAGTATTAACAGCAGAGTTACTAATTGCTGCTGATTTTAACTATTATCAGAAGTAAAGGTCTGGAAACAGTGGTGGTTTTATCTGGTACCTTTCTTAAGATCCAGATGAATGAATATGTAAAATTTGGCTACGCAAACCATTTTTATCTAGCACATTCCATTAAAAAGAGAGAGAGAGTATGCAGTAAACTGCATATAAGGGTTGTGTCAAAGTTTACAGAATAGGACCCTTGGTAGCTAGAATAACATTTCCACAACAAATCAAAGGTATTGTTCTCAACTTACATGAATATACAGTAGCCATTACCTTAAATTTAAGCCTCACAATGAGCGTCAAAACCACTGTGGAGATATGAAAGCCATATTGTATCAGTGCAGTCTGCAGAGATTTTTTTTTGCAGCTTTGCTGTGCTGAAATATATGTTGCACTTGAAAGCTAAAGGGATTACTTTTGAATAGTCATCACAAAGGTTGATTATATTCGTATATCATTTAGCTAGACCCTGCAGGCTATTATTCCATTAGCTGTGCTTGTCCACTCCTGCCCTGTCAAAAAGTTGATCATGTAATGTGAAAAGGCCAGACAGTGTGTTAAACTATGAGAAGTGCTTCAGAAAAGCACAAGAATACTCTATTTAAAAATAATTATAACCCTATTCAGGTGGCAGTCCTAAGTATATTTATTTAGAGACAAGCTACACGGAGCGACCGGGTTTATGACTGGGCTGGAGAGTCTAACAAAGATAAGTACCAGGCAAAGTATGAAAGAAGGATTACATGAGACCAGGGCTTTTCCCCCAGCTAGAACTCACCAGAACTCAGTTCTGGCACCTCTCAGGTGGGCACATTGCCATTATAATAGAACAAAGGAGTTGTTCACGGTGAGTTCTGGCACCTCTTTTTCTAGAAAAATAGCACTTTATGAGACTACTATACATAGTTCAGCAATCAGTTAAACAGTTCAAAAACACATATTAGCTGTCGAGGGTCTACAGAATTGCTGGATTTTTTAATCACCCTGTCAGCATTCCAGAATAGAACAATTTTAAGTCAGACCTTAGCTTGCCTTGGAGGCTTAGTTAGGGCACCAGGGCAGATTCAGTTTTGCAGCTCTCATTGGCTTTGTGTCTGTTGCTTAACACAAGCAGGTAGATTCAGCCTTTGAGCATCCTGTCCTTTCATCATTTCTCTCAACCCCTTGTCCGCCTGCTCCATTCTTCATTGTTCCCAAGGTTCTGCCTTGGAGTTCAAACCATGTTTAATGCCAGGCAGTGGAAGCTGGTGGCACTTTGACTTGGCAGGGCTGCAATTTCTAACTTTGTTGTTTTCCTCACAATAGGACTTGTACAGCAAAGCAAAACAAGTTTCTCCAAGTAGGAAACACTTCCTGCTGCTTCTCTTGATGGAGAGGTGTGGCCATCAAGGAAACAGCTCTGAGCATCCTCAGAATAGATATTTACGATTCAGATAGGTCTATTAGGTGTGCCCTTGCAATTTCCCTTAGTAAGGAAATGCCCTGGTTTGCCCTAATGGACCAACCTTCTCTGATGCCAGGTCCCTGGGGAGACACAGAACTGGGAACCTGCTTAGAATTTGTCCCCTGCATAAAAATGTCTAGGCACAGCTCTGATGTGGATCAGCAAGCTAGATCTTCTAGAGTTTAACAGACAAGCAGTCCTGTGTTTGGTGGGTACAGGGAACAAATAAGAAAACAGAACAAATGAAACGGAACAGTAATATTAAATAATAAATACCAGAAGGAAGCCATGCTAAATTTGTTGCAGCAAAAAACCCATGGTGTCTTGTGGGCACCTTGAAGACAAAGGCTTGGATCTTATGAGAATCTAACTTAAGAAAGTTCATGGAAGTCAAATATCCTCTTCCCCTGTAGCCAGCTGCTTCCCACCTCATAAACCTCTCAGGACAGTTGAACAATGTGAGATACATGGGATGTAATCCACTGGGAGCGGTCAAGTACAACATTACAGTGGTACCTCGGGTTACAAACACTTCAGGTTACAGAGTCTGCTAACCTGGAAATAGTACCTCGGGTTAAGAACTTTACCTCAGGATGAGAACAGAAATCTCACGGCGGTGGCGCGGTGGCAGTGGGAGGCCCCATGAGCTAAAGTGGTACCTCAGGTTAAGAATGGTTCCAGGTTAAGAACGGACCTCCAGAATGAATTAAGTATGTAACCAGAGGTACCACTGTACCTGTTTTGCTAGAGTGGTCATGCAGGAGATGTTGGTCCAGTCAGCTGAACTTCCTGTTACACCTGGCTGGAGCATCCTTCCTTGCATGTGACTAGTAGGTGGGCGTGACCTTTCCAGACCTGGTAAAAGGCCAAGTCTCGCAGCCACCTCCCTCTTTTCAATCATCTTTTTCGTCCTGCAAACTTCCTTTTTTATAAAAAAATATTTTTATTGCTTTTTTCAGGTACAAATATAGAGTCAGATATATGAAAGAAATAACAGAAACAAGAAAAAGAAAAAGAAAGAAAGAAATCCATCTTTCCAAGACATTTTTTCATAACCAACCGGACTTTCCCACATCTCCCTCACCCTGCATTCTTTACAATAAAAATATCAGCAAATTGTTACCTTGTTTCATGCATTCCTTTGTACTTTTAAATAATTATATTTTGGGTTTAAAATACTTGTTATCAATTGACTTTTACCCTAAAGTAAATATAATATTACTTTAAACTTTACTCCTTTCATAATTGTAACTTAATTTCCCATATCACCGAATCTTATTGCTGAAGTTAGATTTTCCAAATCATGCAAATTCTTAACATTCATATAACTTATAATATTTTTGTAAATAGTCCTTAAATTTTTTCCAGTCCTCTTCCATTGTTTCTTCTCCCAAGTCTCGGATTCTGCCAGTCATTTCAGCCAGTTCCATATAGTCCATCAATTGCGTCTGCCACTCTTCCAGTGTGGGCAAATCTTGTGTCTTCCAATGTTTTGCAATAAGTATTCTTGCTGCTGTGGTTGCATACATAAAGAGAGTTCTGTCCTTCTTTAATACCTTTTGGCCTACAATGCCCAGAAGGAAGGCCTCTGGTTTCTTGGGGAAAGTATACTTAAATACCTTTTTTATCTCATTATATATCATTTCCCAGAAGGCCTTCACTTTTGGACAAGTCCACCGGAGGTGAAAGAATGTCCCTTCAGCCTCCTTGCATTTCCAACATTTGTTGTCAGACAGGTGATATATTTTTGCAAGCTTGACTGGGGTCATGTACCACCTATATATCATTTTCATAATATTTTCTTTCAAAGCATTACATGCCGTGAATTTCATTCCGATGGTCCATAACCTTTCCCAGTCCTCAAACATAATGTTATACCCAATATCCTGCACCCATTTTATCATGGCTGATTTGACTGTCTCATCCTGGGTATTCCATTTAAGCAGCAAGTTATACATTCTCGAAAGTACCTTAGTCTTTGGTTCAAGCAATTCTGTCTCTAGCTTCGATTTTTCCACCTGGAATCCTATTTTTTTGTCCAATTTAAAAACCTCTTGAAGTCCTGCAAACTTCCTGATTCACCTGGACTGTACTGCTGGCTGCCAGCCATCAGCCCCCCCCCCCAGGTTATCTCTCATATGGGGTAAACCTGTTTGTACACGTCTGTAACTTTAAGCTTAAAGCCTGCCTTCAGGGATCACACTGTGCTCTGCCTGATTGTGAGTAAAACTACTTTTTGTTCCTTATGAATAAGACTGTGGTATCTTTATTCTTTTAGGAGGGATCAAAGGGGTCTTACTAGGAATAATAGAACATATCTCAATCTGGGCAAGCCAGATTGAATTGTCTATTGTCTTAAGAGGCTCACACAAGTCTGCAACCAGTTTTCTGCTGCGTAAGGGGGGAATGCTCTCTACTATATAAAGAAACTTGCTAGTGTGACTTAGGAAGGATATTAATAATCAATATAGTCTCTCTTCCCACCCTCAACATTCCCACAAGATAGAGTACAGGGTGTTGCTGGGGGAGGGAAATCACCCCCACATCCTACCCTATATGGTTCAGAAGAACCACATGATCCTCCAGAGAGGTTTTTTGGGAGCATAGGAGGATACAGAGTATAGGAGGGACAGGAAAATGTCCTTTCATGAACCTCCTTAAGCCTTTCAGATTTATTGCTGCATAAACATTTTTTACTAGGGCCTACTGTCCAAAGAGAAATTCTAAAATAACCAACTACCATAGCGAATGATCCGTGTCACCACCAGGTATGTTAGGAGTCATTTGCAAATGAATACAAAACAAATCTTTAATCTTCCATTCCCCTTTATATCACATTTTATATTACAAATTGTAATTTTTGTGCTGAACTTCCTTTGTGCTTAAAGTCGGTGCTGATTAGTTGGCACAGGAGAAGACAAAACAACTGCATTATCTTAGCTCACTTACTGTTCAGATATTTTAGCCCAATCTAGATAAAATAAAATACGAAATAGAAGACTCAGTGCTTCTTCCAGAAGACTTAAGGCAGAGAATTCCTCTGCTTTTATTATTCAAAGTTGTTTAATGTAGATTGTAAAGATGTTTTATTTGGGTCTCTTTGAAGCAATGTATTATACAGAGCCATGAACGAGTCTTTATGAGCACAAGTGGGAGTCCTAAATGAACAGCGTTTGGAATGTTTGACTTTGAATAGGTAGGTTTATATGAGCAGAAGGCTTGATTGTTGGGGCCCAGTTTATGAATTAGAAGGAGGATTTATTTTATACACCTTGAAATGGGAAGTCAAATCTTTTGGGATCCCGGTAAGCACAATTTTTGAGCAGAGATAGAAAACCTAATGGAAATCTTTTCTTCTGCCACTATTATTATCTATTTATTGAAAACAGTTTCATTCAGACTTCTTCATGAAACTATTGTGGCTGTCAGGGGCAACTCAACTTGAAGTTTGAACAGCTTTCTGGCTTTGGAAAGTAAAAAGGCCTCAAAGGCTCCAGAATAGTGTATTCTTTCTAATTTGCGTAATGTGGTAAAATGTGTGCATGGATTTGTAACTAAGGAGAGAAGGTGTCTTTGCAAAATTCAGTTTAGGGGGAATTAAAAGGCAAAGCTCCCAGGTAATCAAGACTTTTTATCTAGCATTAAATTGCTGAGTTATGTTTCTTAAGCAAAGATATGGAATGTATTTACATGCAGAAGGTGTAGATTCAATCCAACATCTTTAGGTAAGACTGGGAATGTCCCATCTGAAACCCTGGAGAGCTGCGGTCAGTATGTCAACATGGATCTGGACAGGCCAACAGTTTGGTTTGGTGGGAGGCAGCTTCCTCTGTTCCTATTACAATTATTTATATATCCTGCCTTCTAGAATGTGAATCCTTCCAAGGCAGCTTACAAATAACATAAATGCTCATTTTAAAACAAAACAAAATCAACATATAGCAAGTCGTAAGTTCTTGCTCATGTTAGTTGGTTGTAGTTGACGCAGGAGTGGGAGAAGTACAGGCCGACTGGAACAGGCTGTGGTGACAGGTTTTTATATTAAAAAATCCACAACAAATTTATGAAGAATAAGGCTATTAGGCATGCTGACAGTGCACCATCTCCATCTGTCAGGGACTGGGCAGAGGAAGAATGGTGGAGACTGCCTCCTCAGCCTGACCCTTCCAGAGAAGAAGAAGACAGTTCAGAATCACAAACAGCTCAGAGGAAGATGAGAGGAAAAGTTGGGGAATAATGGGAGAGGAGGAGGGGGCAGAACCGGAGTAGCAGCTGACTGACATGTTCACTAGAAAGCATTCCAGACCAACCATCTCTCAGAACCTAGCGAGCCTTAAAAATAGGAGAGCAAGGGCTCAGAAGCAAAAGGCCCTCAGTGCCAGCCGTAGAAGGGATGAGGAATGAGGAAGTGGGAGAGAAGGAGAGGGGAGAATTGCTCAGAGCAACGCCATTATTCCGAGAGGCCACATTCCCAAGCCTCTCTCTGTGAATACTGAATAAAAGCCGATGGTAAGGACTTCCCCTTGTCTTGTCCATTCCTGCCAACCTGCTGTGGGGGGTTGGTCCCTCTGCTGCCTGGCACCATCTTTCATGTCCCATAGGCATCTGGTTAGCAACTGTGAGAACAGGAAGCTGGACAAGATGGGCCTTTGCTCTGATCCAGTAGGGCTCTTCCTAGATTCCTGATCGGCATATTAGCAGTAGTGGTTCTTTTTGTGCGAGTGCAGATCAACAGAGATTTGTCTTTTCTGGAAATGTTTATTCATTACAGAGGCCTCTTCTTACACCTGTCTGCTTCAGAAGGCCTGTGTCTTCGTTTGCTAATCAACAGTAACAAAATATTAGTAAGAATGGACAGTGTCAGCCTGAAGCTAGAAACTTTTGTTTTGGCAACTCTGACAATATTTTGCCTAGTTGCTTACAGACCGTGTGCCATCTGAGCTATTTAGAGATCACACCAAGTTTCCTCCTTGAAACTGGCTTTTCAAGATCTTAGCAAAAGGTATTTTATGAGGGTACTGAAACTGAAGCCAGCAAAGCAGAGAAAATTCAGGAATGCATCTGCAACAAAATGGGATGCCAGGGAGATTTTCTGTAAGGCTAGAGTTTTGCTTTAAAGCTTTTAAGGAGCATTAGCCTTGAGTGCATCCCTTCAGGGTAAGGAAGTGTGGGAAAAGCAGGTTGATGATTCTGATGCTTTCAGAGTACAGGTAGAGTTCCTGTCACTGAACCTTACAGAAGAGCTGGTTTTCCTGCAGGAAAACTCTTCAGGGAGAAAAAAGTCACCCTTTGAAGCCATTCAGTTGTTCCAGTGGTATCTGTGCATTTTTGCACAGGGTAAAATCATTTTCCTAGTAGTGGCAATTAGCTCTGTCTCTTAATATGGACAGGGAATATAAATGAATGTGCAAGCATCCATTTAGGGAGAGGAAAGAAAAAGCATTCCCTGCAAAACCTTTTCTTCTCTTCTTCTTCTTCTTCTTCTTCTTCTTCTTCTTCTTCTTCTTCTTCTTCTTCTTCGCCTATTCTACAAGGAAAATAATGTCTGAGAGTTGTGGAATCAGCTAGTATGGAAATGGAGGGCATATCAATATATAAAGTGGTGGCCCAGAGCTAGTCACTGGGTTCATGACCGTATCCTTACCCCATAGTGCCATTTCAGAAACTCAGTGCACAAGGGGACAGCAGGGTCATGTCCTGCAGCAATTGGAGTTTTTCTTTTTCTTTTCTGACTGTAGACTTTGGTTTTGTAGTTTCTCGTTTCTGTAGTTACGCATTCTGCATTAACAGCTTGCCCTCCTCTCATTTCAAGATGTTCTGCAACTCCAGGCATATGCAGGTGGGTTATATATTTCTATATTTATTTACAAGACTGCTTTAATTCTCCAGGTTTGTGGCACCAACCTATTGGTCTATTTGATTTGCAATACCCAGACAGATAAACAGTGCAAGCTTACACATCAGAGGTAGACCTGAGTAAGTTCAATGGGACCTACTTCCAAAGAAGTGTGTACAGGATTGCAGACAAGGAGTCCTACATGATGCACTGTGGTATACAGTGGTACCTTGGTTCTCAAACATAATCCATTCCGGGAGTCCGTTCGACTTCCAAAATGTTCGAAAACCAATGCTCAGCTTCCGATTGGCACAGGCCAACAGCCAATAGTGAAACATTAGCCAACAGCTGCATCTAACGTTCAGCTTCTGAAAAAGGTTCGAAAACCAGAACACTTACTTCTGGGTTTTCGGCATTTGGGTGCCGAAACGTTTGAGTACCAAGGCGTTCGAGAACCAAGGCATATATATACTGTAGGTACAGTCTCTTACACATTCATGTCAGGAACCATTTGTGTCCACCCTAGCTCACAGTCAAAAGTGTGAGGTCTGCTCTGAATGGTGTTTCCCAAACCAGACTGCTTGAAGCTCACATCTCCTAAAAGGCTGACAAATAAATTTAGTCCTGGACCTATATCCAAGGCACTGAATTACCAGTGACACCAGCTAAACAGGTTATTTTGCAAACAACACCTCCACACTTAAAATGAAGAGTGCTTCACTGCTCACAGATGTCCCTTTGCACTAAGTTCTGGTAACTGTTCTAGCTCACAACCAGATTTATGAGCCCTGCATTGTCTACAACATTTTCTTATACAAAGGCTATGCTTGGCAGGCATAAAGGAATATTATCTATACGTCATGCAAAACAGCTGCAGAATGATAGCAAGCTAGCAGGCTAGAAAAGGACCATATGACCAAAATCTGGTTTGGCGTAGCGAACTGCTTGCTACTATTCAGTTTAATTCTTAATCTTTGCTTCTCTATTTAATTTCTGCCTACTTTAGAGACCTGCTGTAATGCAGCAGTTTTAAAAAAATATCCACATGTACTCATGAGCCTCCCCAAAGACCACTAACTTGACACGTAGGCCATGACAGCTAAGCTTCGACTAGCAGGAAACCTAATCCAGGGTTTCCATCATGTCAGTTGTTGCCTTTATTTCATTACACTTTGACTCAGCTCCTAATGGATTCAGCTTCATAAAGTCTGTAAAAAGAGGAAAAGAAAGCAATTTATTCATGTTTCACGAGAGCTCACTGAAGACCAGAAATTTCTCTAAAAATGCAAATCATTTTGTGCCACGTAAGTGGGACTGGGCAGCTAAAGCTCTTGGAGGAAGGTTCTTTCCCAGGGCTAATGTTTTTATACTCAGTGATAGAATAAATCGATTCCTTTATTATACCATCTCCTTTGCTCTCTTTATTTCCTAAAAGAACGTAATCCAAGGTACTAAAGAAACATTCTTCACCACTTGTTAATTTTGTTATTAATCCCCAATATCTCAAAAAATAAACACCACAAATACATGTAGAAAAAAAGATCAATATGGATCCCTGCAACATCAGGCTAGCAAAGGGAGATTTACTAGGAATCCAAGATGTAAAATACTGATGTGCAAAACTAATCCCTTACTTATGTAATAGGACTGTATATACAAGCACAACATAAACCAGGAAGAAACTATTACAGGAGAGACACGTTATACTTGTATTTCTTTAAAAGCAACCTTTCAAGTTCTTATTTACAGAGAAAGTTGAAGTATTTAATGTCAGCCTATGCTGCATGTCAAAAGACCAGTCACCCTTGCTAACATGCCACAGATAGGCTTTTAATAATACATGTAATAAAAATTACACTTATCAAGTATAAGGCAGGTCATAAAAATAAAGCAACATTCATAAAAGCCAGAAAATTATAAAGTATTGTTATCACTTGTCCCTACTGCTCAAGGGAGGGCCGCTTGAAATAAAATTCACATCTAACAGCAGTCATGCCCAAAGTAGCTTGGTTATCAGTTCTTGCCAAGTTAAAACTCTCTTCCCCAGTCAACACACACACACACAAGCATACTCAGGACTTTATGTGAAGTCTGCAACTTGGTCCTCACGTCCTTCACTCTGGAGTCTTTCAAAATAGAAATGGAGTCACATGGATTGTTGCCCCAACCTTTCCCGCCTTAACTATCAGCTCCAAAGGTGATCCTAAAGAGGTAGGTTTTACAGTGTTTCCTGGAGGTGCTTAGGCTTGGACTTGGGAGAGTCTGTAGTGGGAGGGAGTACTGTAAGTGAGCAACCACTATAAACACCCTTTTTGTGTCACTGCTTTATAAACATAGAAAAATAAGAAGTGCCTTGTTGGATCAGACAAAGACTTTGTCTTTTTACCAGAGGACAACCAGAGATGCAACAGTAGGAGGCAGCAGTGCTTCTACCAATTGCTGGAAACTACAGGAGGGGAGAGGGACTCGGGTGGCGCTCTGGGTTAAACCACAGAGCCTAGGGCTTGCCGATCAGAAGTTCAAATCCCCACGATGGGGTGAGCTCCCTTTGCTTGGTTCCTGCTCCTGCCAACCTAGCAGTTCGAAAGCACATCAAAAGTGCAAGTAGACAAATAGGTACCGCTGTGGTGGGAAGGTAAATGGCGTTTCCTTGCGTTGCTCTGGTTCACCAGAAGCAGCTTAGTCATGCTGGCCACATGAATGATATTTATTAAAAGTTTTATAGACTTACAAAAAAAAGAAAGAAAAAGAGAGAGAACAGAAAAAGAGAAAGAAAAAAACAAAGAAAAAAAACACAAATCACATCAAACAATACAAATTCAAAAAACAAAAATACACCATAAACACTCAAAAACAAATCCATCATTCTCAAGTCCTCAACTGTCATTACCTTCTTTCTTTGACCTCCTCCTCCTCCCTTTTTTTGTATCCTAGTTGTTAATTGCCGCAGCAAATCCTTTCCATATTTCATAATATTCTGTCATTACATTACCTTAATCTATTTTAATCTTATCTCACTATAAAAAAACCTTAAATCTTAAAACTTAAATCTTATTTTTCCAACTTCTCATAACCATAATATTCTTACATAATTCTTTAAACATTTTTGCTAAAGCCAAGTAATTTCGTTCCAACATTTTTCTAACATTCATCAATTTTATAAAACAATCCTAGTAGTAAAAAAAGAAATAAAAACAATCCAATCTTCATCCAGCGTCCCTTCCTCCTGGTCCCGGGTTTTGTCAGTCCATCCCATCGATCTAGCGCATTAACCTAGTAACCTTGTATCCAAAGCCCTTAAATCTCTTCCATGTCCCTTCCGCGGCTCTTCTTCATATTTATAACTGTATTTTCCTCTGTCTCCTACTCCTTTCACTCGTGGGAACTCCAGCTTAACAATACTTTTAACACTTCTCAACAAATCAGCCCCTTTTCCATAGTCCACACTAAACTCCATGTGGTATTTAAGAACATATTTCAAAAACCCTCCAAAATTAAGAGCCCCCACAACCCCAAACATCTCACGGCCCATTGCCAGACTTGAAAAGTCCAAACGTCCCTGCATAGGGGGGTCTATCCAACCCCCCATTTCCAAACCAAACCAAACTTTATCTTTCCAAATCTGGCTTTTTCCAGATTCATTTGTCAAATCCAAAAGCTCATGTTCCTGCTGGGCCACAACTCCCTCCATCTCTGGCGCCCAAGATTCAGCAACATCCTCTTCCCTCACCTGTTCCGTCAGGGCACACTCCTGATTTAATTCCTGGGTGGGCTCCGTATAATTTCCCACTGCCTGTTCAAAATTTCTGATCGCATCAGTCATCAAATCCGTCTTCTCATGTAGCTGTTCCAGTAGGGCATTTGTTTTAGAGAAAGCACACAGCAGAGCTTCCAAATACATTGTCCTGCAAGGTCAGAAGTCTATTCCCATGATTGTAATCTGTAACAGCTGCAAGCTCCCCGGAGTTGGTTACAGTTTCACAGTCTCCCTCTAGGGGAAAAATTCTATTTGTTCTTTCTTTTAAAAACAAATCTAACAACAAATTTCCCTTTTTCAGATATTTTGTCAATTTGTTCCTTTAAAAAGCGAAGGGGAACAATGGATCAATGTTTCTCTTCTTATAGCTATCTGTCAAAAAACGTTTGTCTCTGGTCAATGAGCTTCAAAAAAAAAAAAGAACGTCAGTCCTGACACCCCGCTCCAGGATCAGGACGGTGGAAAGTTACTTTACTTTAGACTCACTTCTGCAGATTTAAACAGTCCGAAAACCCCCCCTCTTCCCCTGCTTCCGAAGGGGGTTCAACAATTTTAAATGATGAAAGTTAATCTTTTACAAACGATTTTCTGGGCTCTAGTTTGCCATGTCTTTGCTTTGATCTATATATAAAGAAACGGAAGGCTGACTTCCTGTTTAGACCTTCCCGTTTCAGTGCCAAATTGAGGTAAACTTTTAAGTCCAATTTTCCTTTCTGATCACAAGTCCTTATTTAAAGTCCAATTGTCCGAGTTTAAATACTCACGGGTGATTATTTTAGAAGCCAAATTGTCCCAGTAAAAAGGCAGCGCTCTCCGGCAACGGCTGTGCGGCTTCGCTCCACGGAAGAAGCAGTTGACTCTCAGCACCGAGCCACTTCCCCCTCTTCGCTCCGGAGCCCGTTAGTGGGTTCTTTTGCGGGTTGGGGGGCGCTAAAGGTGCCCGCCGAGTCCCATGGTCACAGGCTTCATCCGCCTGTGATTTTTGAAAGGGTCCCCGCTTCGCCGTAGCGGAAAAGACCCGTTTCGCGTGGAGCTAGTCCCTCCAGATCAGAGGGAATCCGCCATTGCCGATGGCGCCACCCCGGAAGAGTCATGCTGGCCACATGACCCGGAAGCTGAACGCCAGCTCCCTCAACCTATAAACTGAGATGAGCGCCACAACCCCAGAGTCGTCCGCAACTGGACCTAATGGTCAGGGGTCCCTTTACCTTTTACAGGAGGGGAGAGTGCTCTTGTGCTATATTCCTCCTTGCTGGTTGACCACTGTGGGAAAAGGATACTGGACTAGATGGGCCCCTGGCCTGATCCTGCAGGCTCTTCTTAAGTTCTTAGGAGAAGCCCACAAGCAAGGCATGAGTGCAGTAGCTCTGTCCTGTTCATGTTCCCCAGCAACTTCCTCAAAGGCATCCTGAGACATGTTTCTTTTTGGGCAGGAATGGATGTTGTAGAATCATCTCATTAAACACTGTACAGAGATTTAGTCAGACAGGTATGCTTTGTGCATGCTCACGCCATTTATTCCTGACACTCCTCATTTCTAATCATGACTATATACATTTTCCTTCTCAGTAAGCCAACTGACAAGAGACTTATCTTTACACTTTAAATTTTTTAAAAAGAGTCATCCAACCACAAGATCTAGAAACCTATTCTTCAATATGAGGCTACTGCTTGGAGTTTCACACTTCTATCGCTTTTCAAATTTCAAGTGTGTGGTCTCCAGAATGGAGAGGATTACAAATAGGAAGAAGAACAGAGAGAGGTAGAGAAAAATAATAATATTGGATATGGCTGTAGAAGGGCCAGTCTGTCATCTTCAGAACTTTATGGAGTACTTCTCATTCCACCCTTTGCCCAACTTTTGGAATCTGCTGAAGTTTTGATGTATAAAATATTTGTTTACGTAACACCTGCATTAGAGATCTGAATTTTAATTCTACATTTGTTTCAGCTTTAACCAGGACATGTGATTTATATTTCATCATTAACATATTGCATCCAAGTTAAGTTCCGAATAATGTTCTGAGGAAATCCAAATGAAAAAGATTACTCAGGTATATTGCACTGACCTTATCTTTCAAATATCTATGACGTAATTTTTAAAACTGGTTACTATTTCAGAAGGGACGCGGGTGGAGCTGTGGGTTAAACCACAGAGCCTAGGACTTGCCGATCAGACGGTCGGCGGTTTGAATCCCCACGACGGAGTGAGCTCCCGTTGCTCGGTCCCTGCTCCTGCCTACCTAGCAGTTCAAAAGCATGTCAAAGTGCAAGTAGATAAATAGGTACTGCTCCGGCGGGAAGGTAAATGGCGTTTCTGTGTGCTGCTCTGGTTCGCCAGAAATGGCTTAGTCATGCTGGCCACATGACCCGGAAGCTGTATGCCGGCTCCCTCGGCCAATAAAGCGAGATGAGCGCCGCAACCCCAGAGTCGGTTACAACTGGACCTAATGGTCAGGGGTCCCTTTACCTTTACCTTACTATTTCAGAAGTTATTTTCCCATTGTACAAATATATGCAAGTTATCTTCCAAAGCAGACTTTGCTCACTGCATGCATAATCAGTGCTGAAATAAGAGCAGCATGAGGTGTTCATAGATTATATTATTTGAGCATGGGGGTGGGTCAAAGCTGCCTTGTATTCCTTTGGGCTGGATCTGGGGACTGGACTGCAGGAGATTTTAGTTGAGTATTACCCCTAAACAGGTTTTTTTTTAATACATTCATGTCTGTTGCTCCCCTTTCACTTACTCTAACTTTGGTGTGGTGTAGTATACATAATTTAAATAACCAGAGAATGTCTCTGGGCTTGAAACCACCTGCTGGCTTATATTAGCTAATTAATGGTGATTTATCTGAGTTACTAATTTGAGTAGAGCTGACTGCCTTCAGGATTTTTTGTGAACGTTCTAAGGATTTTGATTATAAATATGCTTACTTGATGGGCACTCTACTTTAAATACTTTAAAAAATATTTGCCTGCCAGTAGAAAAGGGTTTTTTCATGCTAGTACAAATAAATTACCTTGCATTGTTTTCTATTTCAAATAATATATTCAGGTGGTTTGTTTATGTTGGTACACAATTTTATCTCTGTCTGGTTCCCTTTCATTCTCTTTCTCATATTAGGGATTATTTGCCTAGCTTCCAAACAGCGACCGTTTGAAAAATAGTACTGATCTCATACCCAGAAAGCTTAATCATTTTCACAAAAACTAATATAGTAGATTCATTTTAGCCAAACTTCTTTATCATGCTGGCCTGATTCCCATGGCCTTAAAGTGTGGATTTAATGGTGGTACAATCTCTGAGGTAGAAATATAATAGAACCCTCTCAACCTATTGGATCTATGTAATTTCTCTTTTTCTCTTCTAGTCTCAGTGTCTCTTAAGGCAATCTGCTCTGAAGACAGCAAAGAAAGCTAGCCTTTCCTTTAACTGTGCTCCCATTGCTACTTATACTAAACAAAGAATCAAATCCCTAGATATGTTATCCAGTAGACATCTGTTAAATACACAATCCTAGAGGGGAGTTTACTCTATTAACAGGTTTATTCTTTTGCTCCACAGTTAAGAGAATCTATTTCTGTGTTTTACATTGGTTTCTAGTACTTTACTGCATTAGAATACATTGCTCATGCATTGATTACAGAATGTATTGGGGATGCATAAAATTCTGATATATATATTTATAGTCAATGCCAAGTACATTAACAACAATAACAATAGCATCCTATATATTCCTGGCTGGAAGGAAGGATACAGTAGTGGAGAGAAATAGGTAAATGTAAAGGTAAGGCTAGAAAATGTGGAAGATGAATGAATAGGGTAAAGCATGCATATACCACTTCATCAATACAGCAAATAGAAAGAATGTGGCATGGCTTTCCATAGACAAAGTAAGCAATGAATTGTGCTGCTATGTACTGCACCTCTTCCATATACCCTTCTGCCATTTCTACTGATTCTCATTTCCACTCTCTCTTGAGAATGTGGCTCTCTCTCAGGTGTTTGATTTTCTAAACCTTCCAATATTCTTTGATGTGGCACCCTCTGATCTTTGTTCATTACTGCTATAGATCCCTATCCGACCTCTCACCTATCACAGTTCCAAATTCACCCTCCTTCTCTATGGGCTGTAGATGCTGTGCCAGAAATGTTATTTACTCTTCCCGGATTAATGAGCTCCAGCTATTTCAACAGATTTTTATTGCAACCATGCAACTTCCATGCACACTTCAATAAGTCACATGTGCAGATCTCAGAATTGTTTTACAATTCTTTAAAGTTATACAAGTGAAAAATACTTTGCCATTCTTTATTATTTGAACCAAGGTGTAACCAATGTAACCATTCCCTGCTGCTCACCAACCAAACCTCAAACTCAAACCTTATGGAACTAACTTTATGCGGATCATCGAAATCCAACTTGAACAGAATTGGTTACAGAAACCCATTAAAAAAGTCAATATTTTCAAGATTATTTCGGGAAGGGGGGGGCAAGTTCCCAACACTGGAGACTGGAAGATTTCAGGTAGGGAAATCTTAAAGTCTTAAAGCCAGCAGGGGGAAGCTCTGGCCTTCCAGTTGTTGGTGGGCAAGAACTTTCATAACTCCTCAGCACCAGCCATATTTGCTGGAACTGATGGAAACTGGAGTCCAACAACATGTGAAGGGCCACAGGTTTCCCATTCCTGCCTTAAAGGGACATAAAAGCTCACAGTCTTCTGCACAAAAACTTCATTATTCCTAATGTTCTCAATGGGACATATTGGAAAAAGTCTACCCATGTAGAAGAAGAGTTTGGATTTGATCTCCCGCTTTATCACTACCCTAAGGAGTCTCACCGCGGCTAACATTCTCCTTTCCCTTCCTCCCCCACAACAAACACTCTGTGAGGTGAGTGAGGCTGAGAGACTTCAGAGAAGTGTGACTGGCCCAAGGTCACCCAGCAGCTGCATGTGGAGGAGCGGAGACACGAACCCAGTTCACCTGATCACGAGCCCACCACTCTTAACCACTACACCACGCTGGCTCTCAGAAGGTTTATCAGAGGCTACATTTGGGAGCAGCATCTTTAGGTATTTGAGCAAGAAGACAGCCTCTACTGCAGCAGCACAATACAGATGAGAGAAATAGATTTTTGGTGCAATTTTCTGCACTCAAAAAACCTGGCACTTTACAGAGTTGTCATCCAAAAGGAAAGCTCACTGAACTTAGCTGACTACTCCCTGAAGACCAGTTTGCATTTTATTTTAGGTAAAGAGTGCTATAAAAATAAACTGCAGTGTTTTGGGTTTTTTTGGGAAAGGGGGGGCGTAATTCAAGAGATTTGCTGCTTCTACTATGGCACCATGTTCTCCTAAATTTTCTCACTGACACACGAGTGAAAGTCTGCAAATAATGATGGTGAAAATGCTTATACCCAGTCAATTCTGGTTTTCAATAATTTTAAGATTTACAACATCTGATCATTCTAGGAGCAAGCAGGATTCTATTTGGTAGGATATATGTACACTACTAAATTCAGCTTGCATTCTGCAAGCATATATGTATCCTTGGCGACAGCTGTAAAGCCTTGCCTCCCCCCGTCTGAGGTGACTTCAAGTGACCGAGTCACTAACGGGGTGGAGAAATAAAAAAATAACTTTCACACATCTACTTTTTCAAGATGGGGACAATGTTTGCCCACCTCCTGTGATGGAATTCAGGAGAACAAATGAACCCTACCCACTCCACCCCACCATCCAATAATGCAAAATAATCATTATAACAATGGTAATAATCCAGTACAAACATACCAATTACAACCACAACTGTATAAAAATCAGCAAAAGCCTGGGAGAATGGAAAAGTATTTCCTTGATGCCTGAAAGACAGAAGCTCAGGTGCAAGGCAAACCCCTCTGGGGATGGTATACAGATGCCACCACAGGAAAGGTCCTCTGCCCTAATCTACCTACAAAATCTCTAAAGGTGATGCTGGTAGAAGTGGGTAAACTAGAGCAGGGCCTCTTGGTAACGTGTGTGTGTGTGTGTGCGCGCACGCACGCACACACACACACACACAAATACAATATTGTTGTAAATGACAAAGGGGACAAAAATATATCTGAAAATACCAGATTGCATCCAATTAGGTTGCTTCATTTGCTTCCACAGTGGATCTTCCTCTCTCTCTCTCTCTCTCTCTCCCCCCCCCCATGCTTTCTAAATCTTTTCTGGGGATTTCTCAACCCTTACACAACACTAAGCTAGATGGTAACTGAACTGGATTGGTTAATAAGAATGGATGGGTTTTTTTTTTCTTTCTTTTTTTACATTGGAGCTTAGATATCACTTGCCTGCTAATGTGAATGGCACTGGTGTCAACTACAACACCTTTTGGTGTTTAATAATGATAAAAAAAAATGTATTGTCAGTTTCAAGTGCCTTGGTATCTTCTACATTGCTGGAGGAAATGATGGGATCTTTACAGAAATTTGAACTTCCAGTAGCTGTTTATAAATGTTTATTGAAATGTTATAAAATTGGATGTTCAGGATCTTAGAGATGAATGGAACAGGGAACGACAGTGTTCCGTTCCACTCAATCTATGGAAAAACACTTTAGCACCTGTATCTAGTGTTTCTTTAGGCTAGAGACTAAACAAAAATGGATGTTCCAAGCATATCAGGACTCTACAGTGCCTATTTATAAAGAAATTGTGTAGTTATGATAGATGCTGGTGATGTAATGCTGATAACGCCTCTTTGAGGCATATGAAGTGGGAGTGCCCTGTAGTGTCTTCTTTCTGATGAGAAGCAGTATTAACTATGTTTTGGAAAAATCATTCGTATTTGTGGATGTTCACACACTTTTAAATTATGGAGATGAACAGATGGGCAATGAAAGTGGATCCTGCGAGCCCTTATGTTTGAAAGAGACTTCAAGGCTGGAAGGATATGCACCAAACACCAGTGGTCTGAAGATCTTACTGCCCTTTCTACAATTAAACACCTATCTTATATTTGTCAATCTCATGCATAAATCTATTTGGACATCTGGACTACTTATATTAACCTATACATTTAAGTCAGGATTGATGTGTTATTTTTTGTTAACGTGAGCTGACATTGTTCTTTTCTCTTCTATTTTATTTGCATTAAATAAAAAAGAAAGAATAAATCAAGGCAAAGTGCACAAACAAAACTAAGAAGGTTTTATAATTTGAAGCAACAAACTACTTTAAAAGAGATTCCAGTATGTATTCAGTGTAGAATGCTGTACAAGCAAAATTCCCAATGTGTTATTACAAACTGTGAGCAGATTTCATAAAACAGCAATAGCAAAACAAAGGAAAAGATAACATTGGTGGGCTTTTCCTCCAGCACATCCAAGAAGGCTAAGCTATGAAACTGTGATGGAAATATTAGAGCTGTTATGCCTAGAAAAAAAATGCAATGATCATTTCATTCTTCCTGTCTTTTAATGCTCTAGGGGTTAGGAGACGAATAGGAGCAATAAGTTCACTTTGCAGAATTAATGCTGTAATTCTTTATCATAAGAGCAAAGCATTACCTCAATCTGATTTTTCTACAAAATGGTTCAAAGTATTTTTAATGATGGCCCTAATTTGTTAACACCTCCTAAATTATTAATCCCCCTTTATATTCAAGTAGTTATTGCATGTCATAACAATGTATCTATGCAGGGAAATTTAATAGTATTTTCTGCATATCAAGAAAAGGCTTGTTCTGCAAAATGCTATTAAAATTGATAATGAGCTAAATATTTGCCATAGCAAAAGCTGAAATTACTGTATCAATCAACCTGGGTGCTCTTATTCAATAAACAAAAATTATCACATTAACCTCCCCTAGTTCTAAGTCACAAAATGCTTCCCCCCGTGTGTACACCTAAGGCCTCAGACTGGTTTTCTCAGGCAGTTCTCTTTTGCTGTTTTCAACTGGAGAGAATAATACAAGCTTTTCATCACCTTCCAAATTAATCTGTATTATGAGATGTCCAGTAGTTCCCCCCCTACACTGAGTTATGATGCTGTTACTAAGAAGCCACAGCGATAAGCAACACTCTTGAAGATAACCTTTTTACTTTCAACCCAGAGAACACAACCAAAAATAAAAAGCATGTACCTGAAAACTGCCTCACTCTATAGCTTTTTTCTTGATTCCCAGCCCCCCAATCCAACCTGACAAAGTGCATTCCAGGACCAGAGCACAAAATACAGAACTATAATCCACAGTACAGATTCTAGGTTGAATCAATAGCTTTCTTCAGCTTCCAAAAGAAAAACAAATCACTCCACAACTTCATTCTCTTTGTAGAATACAAAGATTCTGAAATAGCTTATTGCAAAAAAATGAGTATTTTTATGGCAATATTTTGTTGCTGCATTAAGCTGATTACCCATGCCTCAGAATGTGGCCAAGAGGAATCAGGATAAAGCCTCAAAGGAAGAAATTCAACTGAAAAAGGGTCAATGCATGATGATCTGCTGAGCCAAATACAGTGGTTTATGAACTTAATCCGATCCGGAAGTCCGTTCTTAAACCAAAGCTGTTTTGAAACCGAGGCATGCTTTTTCTAATGAGGCCTCCTGCTGCTGGTGCCCTTCCACTGTTTGGATTCCATTCTTAGACCGAGATAAAGTTTGCTAATTGGAACACTACTAACTTCTGGTTTTGCGGAGTTCATATACCGAATATTTCGTAAACAGGGCTGTTCTTAAACTGAAGTTCCACTGTAATTGTGTGAAACCTACTGCTATATTATTAGCAAACTCTACCCGAAAACCAGATCAGGACTGCATGTGCACCGTGTGTATAGACATAACAAGCAATGTAGTAACTCATGCTGACAAAACTCAATCTAGACCTGGAGGGTGTGGAGCAGCTAGAGATATTTCAATAAGGTGTTTTAACTGACCCATTAGGCAAAGCAGGAAAGCCAGAATCCTAGCATTTATATCAGTTCTTGTTCATCCAAAGGTTGCCTGCCAACTGCAAGAGCCAATGTTCCACAGAACTCTTTCTTTTTGCACCTGGCTCTGAGACTTCAAGTACAATCCCAGCAGGCAGCTCACCAGGTTAGATTCTGGAGCAGAAATGGAGACTGTGCAGGCCTCCAACATTCTTCAGCTCCAGCCAGCATGGCAGAGACTCCAGGATGAGAGAACTGTAGTCCAGCAATGTCTGACGAGCCAGAGGCTCCTCATCCATGTTCTGAAAGGCTTCCTGGTTCAAGCCACAGCTTTCCTGTCAAGCATATTTATATATTTAGTTACAGCACAGAAATGTGAACCTGTGACATGACTTTGGGTGTAAGCCATTTCAAGCTCACTTTTACAAATTCGAGAGAGAGCCGATTGAGGATCCACCTTGCAACTACCCTGATTATTATTATTGCAAATGTGTTAATGAGGCAAGTTTGAAAGAAGGCAGCTTGTCTAAAGCCATGAGTGAGTTCATCAGAGAGACAGGAGTGGCATTTGAAATATAGGAGAAAAGGATAGTGCCTTTTAATGAAACCCACAACTCCCAGCCTTTGATTCTTTCCAATTTTAGCCAAACATACTCACCCTGGATTTTCATATCTGGTTATGACTCAGAAGTGCCATGTATATTGTCTAACAAACTGACAGAAAATGAGCGTGTTTATGACAGTGCCACAAAGAGGATAGCTCAGTCAGTAGAGCGTGAGACTCTTAATCTCAGGGTTGTTGAGCAAAAAATCCCTACATTGCAGGGGTTGGAGTAGATGACCCTTGCGGTCCCTGCCAACTCTACAATTCTATGATTTAATGTGCTTATCTTGGATATACAGAATATTTAACCATGTTTCAGTAGGACCAAGAGTCAGGGCTCAGTCTACTTAATAGAACAAACACCCCCAGTGCTTTAAAAAGCTTGTGCTAAAGATTGGTAAATTGGTAAGTACGTCATTTCATTTTTAAAGCAGCGGTTCTTGAGATAATGCTAAAGAGCACTTCAGCATTCGATAAACAAAAAAGGGCTCTCTGAAAAGCAGTAAATTTATTTAAAAGCACATCATATTATTTTAGATCAGGGGCTGGGAACCATGTTGGCTCCACAAGTGGCCAAACCTCCATGTGTATGCAGAGCCAGTGTGGTGTAGTGGTTAAAAGCGGTAGTCACGTAATCTGGGAAACCGGGTTCGTGTCTCCGCTCCTCCACATGCAGCTGCTGGGTGACCTTGGGCCAGTCACACTTCTGTGAAGTCTCTCAGCCCCACTCACCTCACAGAGTGTTTGTTGTGGGGGAGGAAGGGAAAGGAGAATGTTAGCCGCTTTGAGACTCCTGAAGGGGAGTGAAAGGCGGGATATCAAATCCAAACTCTTCTTCTTCTTCTTTTGACTAATGCACATATTTTCCCAAGCCACTTCACTTTAATATAATGCATTTTAATGTTATTGTCACCAATATATTCATTTATATGCACACTTTGCCCTAATATATGCATTTTTGTAAACACTGTTTGACTGGAGAACTGCATCACAAAATTCAGAGACATGCACATTACGAAATATGTTTGTGTTTCAGTTCTAGTATTGTTTTGGAAAGTGTGAAATAGGTAGGATCAGCTTTAAATGCAAACTGAATCAAATTTCTATCCTATCCCTAGTCTGGTCCAAGACAAGAAGTGGCATGCAATAAAGCTTGATGAAAAGGAATAATAGAAGAACATGGGAAAGAAGACAGATACAGGCGGGTTATGAGATGCTTTCTATTTATAAACCTTCAATTTGTGGCTTTGGAAAAAAAGGGCTGTGTGAGAGAATGAAAATGCATAAGAAGTTGAAGCATAACACTTCCTTTGAAAAAGTTCCTTCTATAACAACACATTCTGGAATTCAAAGGCAGGGGAAATCACAGCTTATGGTCAAAAGGGGTTCACAGTATCTTCACATTTACCACACGTGTTTTGACACAGAGACTTTCTAAATCTGTCCACTGCAGAACTATTCCCATTGCTCTGGCTTCCAAAACCAAGTGCAGTGTGATCCTAAGCATGTTTTCTCAGAAGTTGTTGCTACTGAATTCAAGGTAGCTTTTGTATCTAATTACATGGGGTTGCAGTCCTAGTTGGATGCAAGACCTCTAATATCGCTTGAACTTACCGTATTTTTCGCTCTATAACACGCACCCGACCATAACACGCACATAGATTTTGGAGGAGGAAAAGAAGAAAAAAAATATTCTAAACGAAACAGTGGATGTATGATTTTTGTGGTTCATGCTGTGGCCACAGACATGTGATCTGACGGTGAGTTTGGGGTAGCCCAATGCAAAAATCCTGAGGATCCATGTGGATCCATGCTTTGTAACCACGTTTTTGCACCACTGCGGCCCCAGGCAACAGTGGGTGCGTGATTTGGGGGGGGGGCAGGCTGTAGCCATGGACATGCTATGTTCTCTGGTGGTGAATTTGGGGTGACCCAATGCAAAAATCCTGAGGATCCATGTGGATCCATGCTTTGTAACCACGTTTTTGCACCACTGCGGCCCCAGGCAACAGTGGGTGCGTGATTTTTTTGGTGCAAGCTGTAGCCATGGACATGCTATGTGATCTGATGGTGAATTTGGGGTGACCCAATGCAAAAATCCTGAGGATCTATGTGGATCCGTGCTTTGTAACCAGGCTCTCTGTCCCTCTCTTCTCCCCACTCAGTGGCTCTTCTCCCGCTTTGCTGTTTCAAAGTGAGCAAAGTGACCCACGGAGGAGGGAAGGAAGGGGAACCATGGATCCTCTGCTCACGACTGCAGCAGATCCCCCCGCCACCCGCAGGCATTCGCTCCATAACACGCACAGACATTTCCCCTTACTTTCTAGGAAGAAAAAAGTGAGTGTTATGGAGCAAAAAATACGGTACTTTCTTTTAAGTTTACCTACTTAGAGTCACTTAATCTGCATATATTGTAAGTGGTTCACAACGAAGCATGGCAAAAACAACAAAACAATTTCACACACACAATAAATCATTATCCATTAGAGCTCCACACAAAGAACAGCTCAAGAAAAGGTTTTATTAATTTGGTAGGAGTTACACTGAAGGGTGGATTAAGAGGCTATTGGCTTGGATCCTAACTTCCTGTGAATGGAACTTGGCTTATGGAACATTCCTGCTGGAGGAAAAAAAGGGGGAGGCAATCCCTCCCTGCCCTGCAGCCCCCTTATGCCCTCTCAAAAATAGCTCCAGAGGATTTCAAAAGCAGCAAGGGCCGTCTTTAGCATGTGTGCCACCGGGGTGCAAAGATCCACCCAGCACCCCCAAATTTAGTTTAGCTCCCAAACAATACATAACATAATATTTTGATGTAAGAGTTAATTTTGTGTGCATGGTGCCGTTGAGTCTGACAAGCACCGTCGTTGAGTTTGACAAGTGCCGCCATTGTGAATGACAAGTGCCACTGCTGGCGCGCCTTTGGTAAATGAGCGCACAAAGTTGAAAGTCCTTTAGCGAAACAGTAGGTATACATTTCGGTAACACCTAAGTATATATGTATTTTGTTTTCTAGCTTGATCAAAATTATTTATTATTTCACAACAGGTAGATAGTTAAGAGCTTAGGCAGCTTCAGCAGTGGTTGCCCCCCAGAATTTGGTGCCCGGGTGCCCCACACCCCTTGCACTCCCAGGTAAAGACAACCCTGATGGGAGATAGCACTGGGAGCTGTTGGAGGGCATGGGGAAAATCAGTGAAAATAGCTTCCCCCGCTTCTCCCAGTATTAGCTTTCACTGGATCAGAGCCTCCTCCATTATTGTGGGGAGGTAAGGAGAGTCCCATGGACTGCAAGATCAAACCTATCCATTCTTAAGGAAATCGACCCTGAGTGCTCACTGAAGGACAGATCCTGAAGCAGAGGCTCCAATACTTTGGCCACCTCATGAGAAGAGAAGGCTCCCTGGAAAAGACCCTGATGGATTGAGGGCACAAGAAGAAGGGGACGACAGAAGACGAGATGGTTGGACAGTGTTCTCGAAGCTACCAACATGAGTTTGACCAAACTGCGGGAGGCAATAGAAGACAGGAGTGCCTGGCGTGCTCTGGTCCATGGGGTCATGAAGAGTTGGAAATGACTAAATGACTAAACAAACAAGGAGGAGAAGATGAATTTAGGATTACTTTCCCTCATATTCAGAGAAGTGTGATACAAACAATTGCTATTGCTACCAATTATGATTTTTTAAAATGGGAGGAGCTGTAAGGACAACTAAGAATCCAACTCCATGTTATTATCACATCAGCCTGATTGTTTGAAGCTTTTGTCACATGTTGACTACATGGTAGCCATCATTGGGAAGAAAGTTCCAACATGATGCGTTTGTCACTTCATGAATGGTTTTTTAATAGGTCCTCTGTTTCTACTTTGAATCACTTGCAACTAAAAGATCAATCTGCCATTAAATAATGCTTGAAACGGCAGAAGGCTTGCTGTTTATGTAAACTTATATCAATATATTTCTATCAAAAAGAGAAACGAGTATCAGAAAATAGAAATTGTCCCAGTCTTTAAATGCAAAGGTTAAAATATATTAATCACTGTCTTTTTTCATTTGCCCATTTCAGACATCGGTCAATAGGAAGATCTGATTTCTTTATCCAAGCTTCAGAAATATAATATTAGTATCTTCAGAGAAAGATCTTGTCTGTGAGAGCTCCAATTTCATTGCCCCAACTCAATTACTGCATTCTTGAACTGAAATGTATTCATTTGTGGGCACTGAGGCAGCCAGTGGGAGGGTATTGATTGGAGTATAATGTCATGTGAAGCAGTAATGTCATTTGAAGAGTAAGATGAAAAAGTGTTTTCTGCTTAATGGGTTGGTATTAAGTAGGTGGGAACAGCTTCTAATTAGCCAACAATTGCTGTGTTTCCCAGTTTTCCTCCTTCCCCTCCTCCTGTCGGTCACCAGCTGCCAATCTCCCTCTCCCTTTTTGTGTGTGTGGAGTTCATTGCTCACTGCAGTGAAAGTCTTTGTTTAAAAAAAGAGGGCTCCCAGGGTCTCAGCTGCTGGGGTACAGCTTGCTGCCTGCGATGAGTAGCAACTGTCAGTTTATTTTATCTCAGCCTTTTCATCATTCTGCTGAAACTGGTCGAGTGAAACCACCTGAGAGACCTGAGGATTCAGTACCTGCAAGTCATTAGCCAGGACTGCTCAGCCTCTCCCCACACAGCAAGTCAACTGAATATAGCCTAAAATACAGTCCACTTTAACCCCATGTTTTCCTATGGACATGTGAGACTTCCACTTGTATCCTTCTGCCAAAGAGATAATTTCTTTAATGTCCCCATAATAAAATTAGTATGTAAAGGTTTTTCTAACACTGCATGGTACCTCACAATAACAGGGCTCAATATCAGCTTCTGAGAGAGTTAAACATAATGAAGTGGACATATGAGTTTTATCCCAATCTCTTTCATCCAGAATAGTTTCTGGTGTCTAGATTATGTCCCAAAGCACACATTTCACCATCAATAATATCCCCATAATTCACTGTCCCATTTATCTAAATATGTGTTTTCTTCCTTCTTTTGTATATGTCTCTTTTATTTGTCATGATTATCATTTCATCAAATTAGGTATGCATTTACAACAAATGTGTGCTGCGCAAGCAATAAATGCATAATTTCCCTTTCGCAAACCTCTGTTTCTGACTGTGGTTAAGAATGACAAATAGAAAAAATTTAAATTATCATCAGGAAAAAACCTTTGCAGTAGAACATGAACATGAACAACCTGTTGATTTCAGTACTAGTATTAGTAACTCTGTGGGGATTAGTTGCTTGGTTATTCCCATGTGCTGACAATATGACATTAATAGCTTCCCTGCCATCTCCTCTGTGGTTTAACATAACACTATAGATAAATAAAAGTGTCTAGCATCATAGTATTGCAATTTTAAATGAATGCTACACATTGTAAGTATGTATTTTATTATAATTGTCAATAAATTAGGGAACGGGGTGATTTTAAGACATCCCAGACATATTTTGGCCCAGGTGACTTTACTTTTGAAAATAATAATATCCAAGCAATTTACATTTGCTTAACAAGGCCTTTTGGGAGATCACACTTTAGATAACCAGCTCAGTTGTTTTGGTTCATCCAATCTAATTTATATATAGTAAAAGGGGCATAAATAATATATATGTGTGTGTGTGTGTACATTGTGCATTCACTCCAACACAGTTATCATTAAATATTAAACATCACCCAGTATGCTCTGGGGCTGAAATACCAGGATGAAACCAGTACAAGGTTTGGATGTGGGCAGTAGCAGAATATTCATTATTTCATTCTTGTAAGGTGATAGTCGGCTTCTGGGAAAGCACAGTTGAAAATGCTGCCTTACTCAGACTTCAGTCTGACCCTGGCTGATCTGACATCATTAGTTGTTGGCTATGGTTTCTTGTTCTACTACCTTCTAACCTGGAACATTCCCAGAGTAAAGAGAGACAGAAATGAAAGAGCTCGAAAACTGGAAATGGTGGCTGTCAGTCACTTTCCTGTATGGGTCAACCAATTCAGCATTATCAGTTCAGAGTTTCTCAAGCCTAGGTCCCCAGCTGTTGTTGGACTACAACTCCCATCATCAGCACCAGTGGTCAGGGATGATGGGAACAACACTCCAACAACAGCTGGGAACCCAAGATTGAAAAACACTGGTGTAAAACTATGGACCAATATGGAGCCTACACACAAGACCGGTAACACAGTGGGCTCATGAGCACATTTGTACAGTTATAGCTTGGTTCTTGAACGCCTTCGTACTCATACATTTTGGCTCCCGAACACTGCAAACACAAAAGTAAGTGTTCCGGTTTGTGAACGTTTTTCGGAAGCCTAATGTCTGACGCAGCTTCCGCTTGACTGCAGGTTTCGGGAGTCAAACAGACTTCTGGAATGGATTAAGTTCAAGAACCAAGGTACCACTGCACCATGTGTTGGTGCCACCAGATATTCATTGTTGTATACAACATTTGAAATAATGACTACAGACTCAATGACTATAGACCTGATAAGTAATGCTGTTAATTCTCCTAACTTTCAGGAAATGACCTTACTCAACTCTACATGTGGCAACTCTAAGCAAATATTACATCCAAGATATGGAAATATAGTGAGCCCAAAAGATGAACAAAGAGTCTCACTGCTGTGGACAGAATCCCACTAGTGTTCCATGCACAACTAGAACTAGCCTATTTTTCTTATGAATGTTGTCAGATCTTACAATGATGCCTTCAGTACTTTCAGCACAATCATTATGTCTACAAGGCATAATTTTGGGGGGTAAATTTCAAGCTTTGTAATGTTATTTTTAGGATGTCATGGATACATTGGTTGCCAAAATACAGTTTAGTCTTTGGAGCAATAGGACATGTGAGCCAAGGGTGTCCTTCAAAGACATTTGTAACAGGCACTCACTCCCATTTTTCTTTCTTAGCAGAAGAAGCTAGGTGCTCTGTGTTTACTTACACATGTGTAGCATTGTCTTTGCCACATATTAATATCTTAGTCTGAACTTGTGCAATTCAAACTTAGTAAAGGGGAAATTGCCAACTCTTCTGGCAATTGTGTAGCATTATGCAGCACAGTCAGTCAACATGGGTGAGACCCTTCAAGTAAACCATAATAATAATAATAATAATAATAATAATAATAATAATAATAATACTCTTTCCTTGACTTGGGCTGGCAGCAGCTGTGGCATGCAGATCAGCCCAAGTCCAACTTGCCTGAACCAACCCCCCTGCAAGCCCGGACATTTCCTTTAAAATGTAAAAATCCACCCAGATGGACATGTTGGTCATCCCCCCCCCCCCGGACATGCCCGGGTTTCCCCAGATGTATGGCAACTCTACTTGCAACTCTACTTCAAGCATCTGCTTTCATTTACACAGCCTTTTCATTTCAACTAGCCATCTTGGTATGATTGAGTAGAAGGTTATTAATGTGATGCTGAATTTTGGTATCGTAGATCATAGATCTGTGATCATAGATCTGTGAAGAATCTTACTACTGTGGCCTTAGTTCAACTAACAGTTGTGCTGTATTTTGGAACTTGCATGAAATAAAAGCTTTCACGTCCATCCCCCCACCTCAGAAAACCCCAAAAAACCAACTTGCAGCAAATCAGTAATCAGAGAGAAGTTTAAAAAAAATACTTCTAATCTTCTAATTTCCTCTTTTTATGTGCTGTGCCTATAAGTTCAGAGGGCATCAAACTGTTCAGGAAATATACTAATGATCTACCATGTAAAGACAAAGTTATAAATGAAGTATAAAAAAGATGAAAGAAACTTTAAAAATGTATGCTGAACTAAAGAGACAAAGTATTCAATTGAAAAGTATAAAGTAAGTATAGGTGATGTTTTAATGCTCATATGGAAAATAGCAAAGGGGCAATAAATTGCAATTAAGACAAAAATGAGAGTAAATCTTAGCACTTTTTTGTATAATGGAATAATAAAAATGCCAGATATGCTGGGAACACTTAACTATACAACTGGTTATTAATTAAACAGAAGATGAAATAACAGAGTGCAAGAAATGCGTTTGAATTAAAATCATTCTTTATCCCTGTAACACTGCTGGAATACCAGGAATTTCTCCCCCACACCAACAACTGCAAATCACCTTCCTTTTCTGAATAAGTACAATGCATTTTGGTCTGAAGCAGAAATTTCTTATTTATTTTCTCACTACTGGCATCCAAACTGATCTACTGGTATTTTCCTAACACTCCCTCTTCTTGTCTTGTAGGATCGAATAGTTAATATGTCACCTCAGCAGCCCAGATTCTTCAGATTCTTTCTTCTTGGCTTCACTTTTAGTTGGCTGGCCTTTGCCTCAGTTTCTAAAGCCTCCATGGCTAGCACCTGAAGCCTCAGTTTCTCTTCCTATGGGCTCAGATGTCTAGTGAGCTGTCTCTGTTAAAGCAGCTACAATGTTGTTTCTGCAATGTGAAGCTTAGAACTCTCTTGGATTCCCATTTAAATGGAAATGTTCCTGAGGGTTCACGGAGAACAGCTTTCAGTTTAGTTTCAAGAAATGAAACTACCTGCAAACAAGGTGCCCTTTTAGAAGGCATCATACCTCATCAGCTCCATCTACCAGCTCCATCTGATATGCAGGCTGAGACCCTACCTGCCCCTGGACTGTCTTGCCAGAGTGGTGCATGCTGTAGTTATCTCCCACTTGGACTACTGCAACGTGCTCTACATGGGGCTACCTTTGAAGGTGACTCAGAAACTACAACTAATCCAGAATGCAGCAGCTAGACTGGTGACTGGGAGTGGTTGCTGAGACCACATAATACTGGTCCTGAAAGACCTATATTGGCTCCTAGTACATTTCCGGACACAATTCAAAGTGTTGGTGCTGACCTTTAAAGCTCTAAACAGCCTCAGCCCAGTATATCTGAAGGAGCGTCTCCACCCCCATTGTTCAGCGTGTACACTGAGGTCCAGTGCCAAAGGCCTTCTGGCAGTTCCCTCACTGTGAGAAGTGAATTTATATGGAACCAGGCAGAGGGCCTTCTCAGTTGTGGCGCCCACCCTGTGGAACGCCCTCCCATCCGATGTCAAAAAAATAAACAACTATCTGATTTTTAGAAGACATCTGAAGGCAGCCCTGTTTAGGGAAGTTTTTAATGTTTGATCTTTTATTGTGTTTTTAATATCCTGTTGGAAGCTGCCCAGAGTGGCTGGGGAAACCCAGTCAGATGGGCGGGGTATAAATAACTTATTATTATTATTATTATTATTATGACTTACAGGCTATCCAATTTGGTTTCTGAAGCTAAATCCTGATCAGAAAATAAGAGCAATTAAAACATAGGGGAAATCGTTAAAAAAGAATTAAGCATTGATAGAATTAAAATTTTACATGCACACATATATACTGTTACACACTGCCCCAATTTCCATGTGGTGCAAAATTCCAGGAGTTCCAGGCACATAACCAGGTTCATGTCTCCTCAGAATGAGAGACAGCAAGACTATGGTGCCTTTATGATATATGGTTGATTTACACATATATACAACCTGGGCTTATGGTGGAGGGACTCACAGCAGGAGGGTCTTGCTTCTCCCAAAGTAGCAGCCTTGGATTCCAGCATAAATCAATCATGGTTCTATCTCCCAAACTGCAGCCTTGTTTCTACCTTCTAGCTCACATAACTCAACTCTCAACTCTCCTCTTTGTCTTTTTAAGGGGAGTTGAGGAAGGAGGGCCAACTCATTTGTTATCTGACACAGAGCCACTTCCTTTGTTATCTTAATGGCCCATATTTAGAGGGCCATTTCCTCAACAAAAATAGTCTATTAAAAATTATAGACAAATAGGTCCAGGGTTTTTGTGCTGAGCGCTTAAAAAAATTAATTTTTGCAAAAAAAGCACCTGCCTAACTTTATTATTTTTTGGGGAAATTTGCTGAGATGATTTCCCCTAAAATTTTGGATAGTTAGTTGCCATATTTCCCCGCAATGGCCATCCTTACAATTTTGGGTAGTTAAAATGAATTTAGTTGATCTTCCCTATTGTTTTATGGACTATTTGCATGAAAATAACATACATTGCAAAGGTACCCCTAGGTAAGAAGCATGCTAAATTATAGGCAAATAAGTTCACATTTTTGTGTGTGTGCTAGGCATCTTTAAATATGACTTCTTTTTTATTTAGGGGGAGAATGAAAAGGGATCTGCTTTCTTTCCTGTGGTTCTGTGGGAAATGGTTTTGTTATAAAAACAATATGCATCTCAGAGGAGCCCCTGGGAAAGTAACCTGCAAAATTTCAGAAGAATGGTGCAAAGGCTTGTGTTTTGCTCACTTTCTGTGACTTTAGGTGTGAATTAAGTGCAAAACTAATTTGAGAGGAGTTGATGTGGGAACAGGTGGCAATGTGGCTGAAGGAGCTGAATATTCAGCATTTTCTGAGCAAGCACCACTAGCACAACTAGAAAAGAGCACAGAACAAACATTAACAAGGGAATACATCACTTCAACATCCCTAGGAGAGATTGGATTGGAAAGCCTTCATAAAACAATTCCCTTCAAATTAGAAGCTAGACTTGCCAGTCACTAAAGGGCTCTCCCTCCTACTTTCCCTTACCCTGGTGTTTCCTTTATAGGGCAGGGGAGAAATGTTTGTTTTGGCAGACATATTCTCTACAGCTGTTTAAAACTGTCAGATCTCTGCAGCACCCCAAATCAGTCCAGTACAGCTTAGACAAACTGTCTGAAGCAACCTGCTGTGGTTCACGATTCCTCCAAATCTGATTCCTGCTTCTGCTATGTGTATGCCTTTGAGTGGAAAATGAAGAAGTGTCAGCAGTGCTTTGTGCGACATCCAAATTCAGTGCTCCTACAGCTCTTGTGCTCTACGCTCAGTGCTGGCTTTTGCCTCAGTTGTGCTCCCCTAAATCTGCCTCTGAATGAACTGTTTAGATGCAGCATGTGAATAACTAAATACTTCTATACATTATCCTAAAAGGACCCATTGGCTGCTACAGAGTCATCTATAAGGCCTTGCAGATTCCAGCCGACAAGGTAAAATAAGAGGGCAGACCCCTTTTTCATCCTTATAATATGCCATGGAAACGACTGTGGTGAAGGCTATATATGAACTCCCACACATATGCATACAAAGAGTTTTAGAGTTCTTTACCACTGCGCATTTTCCACTGTATATTTCCAGCACTTACATAAAAGCCATTTCATAGCCCTGCTTCCATATCAAAGAGATAAATATCTAAGGGTTCTATTCAACCTTCTGCAAGCTGCAGTGGGAGTTGGGAATTGCTTCAAACTAGGCAGAGGAATTTGTGTGTCAGATTTCAGGCGATTTCATGCTCCCACCCGCCACCTGCACAATCTGCAATGATTGATAGGCCCTTACTACCCTCTGGAAAGGCTTTTTGGGGCAGAGGGAGATGCAGGCAGAGGAGAGAAAGGAAGAGAGACATTGCATAGGCTTGTCTTCTGCTCCCTGCACTGCTGGTTGCAACTGCTACAGTTTAACTGAGATTCACATGAGAAATAATACACTGCTGTTACATTCCTGTGAGAATGTGGCCTGGTTAATGTATCAAGAAAAGAAATTATTTTACCAATGTTTTCTAAGCTTGAAATTGTGATAACTTCAAAAGCAATGTCAGTGAGCTTCTAGCAAATATATCCATTGGACTTGATTGTCTGTGTTTGTATATAGACTTATTTAATAATTTTTTAAAAAAATCTCATGCAAACACAAGTCTTACCTCCACCCAGGACAAAGTTAGTCCAATAGGATTAAACTCAGCAAGTAATTTAATAAAACTATACAAGAAAAATGACTTAACCATAAGGACAATGCAGCACTAATGCGTTTCATAACTACTGTCTTACCAACTGGAAAAGGGTCAGTGAACATGTCACTTCGGTTCTCCTTCCAGGCCACCAGGTACTTGATGTTGGCGTAATCTGCAGCTTCTGTGCGACTGTTATATTTCAGCATCATGTTATGAGCTTTCCCAATGCCACAATATACCTTTGTCTCGTTCACTAGAGCCCAGTCCGAAAGAGAATTTGCTGTATCAAATGCCTGATCAAAATACTCGCAGGCCTTGGAGTAGTTACCCTAATAAAAGAAAAGACAGGTACGTTCCAGTTTTCAAATACTCCAGCATTTCTTATTTTCCTCACTTGCAGCCTTTAAGAGGTTGCAGTTTGTTGCATACTGAACCAACAAAGTGGCAAATTGTCATAGATACCCTTGGATTTACAGCTTTACATTATTGACTCCATTTTGTACCATTTAAAATGGAAAGAACATTAAACAGCAGACCAATACTGGAAGTACAGTAACTAAAAGGATAATTATCCTCCTGTGATGACCTTCCTTGTCTGATGAAAAACGGGGAGGGAAAATGCTATTGACTCTACTCTTTACTTTTTGCAAAAGCAAGAGTCCTATTCTCCCAATACAAGCAAGGAACATGGAGGAGGCACTTAAATTTATGGTTTGGATCATCTCAGAGAATTGCTAGAACCCTGAATTACTGCCACTGTCACTTTCCCCTATAATCTTACTCTCTACAGTAAAATGTTCCACTACGACCTTTAAGATCAGCTGGGAAGGCTCCCTTAAACATACTCAATATATAGCAAATATGTACTAAGTCAGGACTGCAAGGTTACGCAGAGATGGGTGTTCCCTAGTGGTCTGGACTCTTCTTCCCCCCTTAAGACTTGTCTACACCTAAGTCTGTACAGTGTATATTTTCTGGAAGCAGTGCCTGATAGTCAAATCTTTTTGTGGCCAGGAATAGGAGTAGAATAATTAGAATATGGTTACCAGCTCCAAGTCATTGACATGCAGTAGATTATAAGCCAAAACAAACAAACAAACAAACAAACAAAATGCTCGCAAATAAAAGTGTGCCATAAAGGTATACTTGAAATCTAGAAAGACAATAATGATGATGGACATGGATAAGCACTTCCATGTTAGGTGAAAAATAGTATAAACATTAAATAAGATACTCAGGTCCTTATTCAATCCTGAAATTCAACCCCACGTTTTGTTTAGAAAATAGCCTGAAGATATACGATACAGTATATATGCAGTTAGGTGTTGCTGAATTCACTTTATCAAGCATTTATCTGGGGTGTCGTGATGACAGTGCTAGACAAGGACTGGCGAGATCATGATTCACATCACTACACAGCTAAAAAGGTTACTAGGTGACCTTAGGCCACTCACACACACTCTGCTTAGCTTACCTCACAGGGTGTGGGGTGAAATAAATATGTGTGCTGCCCTGAGTTCCTTGGAGGAAGATTGAAACCAAAAGGAAGAGTGGAACAAATAAAACTATTTTTGTGATAGCCTTCCACTTTTAATCTAAGTTTATAAAAAGTAATATTAATGTAGCACATGTCTATGCCACCTTTCAACCAAATAGTTCTCAAACACAGTTAATGTAGAGCAAAATACAAACAACAAAAGTTACTCCCAATAATTGGGTAATTCTCTAAAATGATGTGGGATGTGCAGCTGGGGGCTGCAGCAGAAATTAGGGAGGATCCTAGGCATCCAGTCATTAATCTGTAACACATTCATAAAAGTTACTTTCTGCATATACTGAAACATTAAAACACATGTGTGGAACTAATTCATAGGTAAGGGTAAAGGGCCCCCTGACCATTAGGTCCAGTCGTGGCCAACTCTGGGGTTGCGGCGCTCATCTTGCTTTATTGGCCAAGGGAGCTGGCGTACAGCTTCCGGGTCATGTGGCCAGCATGACTAAGCTGCTTCTGGCGAACCAGAGCAGTGCACAGAAACACCGTTTACCTTCCCGCTGGAGCGGTACCTATTTATCTACTTGCACTTTGACGTGCTTTCGAACTGCTAGGTTGGCAGGAGCAGGGACCGAGCAAGGGGAGCTCACCCTGTTTTGGGGATTCGAACCGCTGACCTTCTGATCGGCAAGTTCTAGGCTGTGTGGTTTAACCCACAGTGCCACCCGCGTCCCTGGAACTAATTCATAGTTATTACTAAATAGATATTCCAGTGACTATGGACTGTCTAGCCTTCTCCATGTTACTTGTTCATGTGAGATACACATGCATAATGAAAAAAGTTAGTTGATAGGAATTAATGTTCTAACTCTCCTGGTTTTTCTTTTTTTAAATTGTGCATGTCCAATTGGGCAGTTGGATAGGGCTTTTTTTCAGCCAGAACTCACTGGAACTTAGTTCCAACACCTCTTTGGTGTGTTCCAGTACCTCTTTGTAGCGTACCGGCAGCTGTATAGCAGCATGGCGCCCAGAGCTGTGTGTCAAAGGCTTCAAGCTTCATGCCACTCATGGCGTTATGTCTGTAGCGTGTTGGGGTTGATGTAATGCGGCTGCAGCAATGCCGGCAGTGGGGCGATCAGGCAGAGAAGTGTTCCCCCCAAAAAAAACTGATCCACCCCTAAGAATGCTCCACGTCTTTGGCTCCCCCTAAAGAAAAAAGCTCAACAACTTTGGGTTGTCTGTCAAAAAAAAGTGGGAGTTCCTGCACCTCTTTTTCTAGAAAAAAGCACTGATGTTGGGCAGTTCTTCATATCCTAAAGAATCTGAAATCTCAATGAAGGAGTTGAGTCAAATCAAACTTGAATGAAAAGCATTAGAACATGAGCTATTCTCTGAAAAACTCTTTTGAACAGGTATTAAAAAATAACTTTAAGTGGTACTGTATTTCAGCTCCCGATTCAGAAAAAGGGCTAGATTAAGCAAACCAATGAACAGAAAACCTGACATTGTGTAGACTTTGGCACCAATCAAAGTGAATGATGAGCACCTAAGATTCACATCTGACACCACCCAGGATTCCGTATTTTACCCTCTTCAAAAGCTGGGAAGCAGTAAGCAGCACAGATGCCTGTCATTTTAAGGCTGCAGTTTACTGTAATAGCCTAGTGCAGAAATCAGCTTTCCTGCTCACTGAAGAATGGAATCACATTGGGGGAGTTTCAGTGACAGCTGAAGCTGCATCAGAATAGAACAGTAAGATTAAATGTTTGACTTGCTAGCTACGGTTCAGATGTCCAACCAGTTTCTGAAAGATATGCACTGTTACCATACAACCAGGATAATGCCGTCTTTTGTTGGTATGCAGGCCAATACCTCTGTACTTTTCAATAAATTGCTAGACTGAAAAGTTTTGGATCTTAACTACCTAAGTCAACCACAGCTCTTCCAAATGTGTACTGTGTATTTGCAGCTATGTTAGACTGTGCATCAAGTCATCATTTGAAAGTTACAAATGCTAAAATCACTGGGAAGAATTCATCATCATGCTAAGGCGATCATTTCATCAGGGCCAACATTTTGGCTTACCAGATGGAATGACCCCCAACCCCACCCTGAGATTTGTTGTGCAAGTAGAAATCCTTTTGCAGGGCTTCTCATTAGTTGAATCCCACCCATTTCATTTTAGGGCTATCTAAAGCAAGTACTCCCAAGATTTGCTACTGTTGGGATATGACACAAAAATAGCTAGGAAACATTATTCTCAGCAACGTTTCATTCTTTCATGCATGCATGCATTAAAGTATTTATGACCCACACTTTCATACAAGCACATAAGGCATTCCAAGTTATATTGAAGTCATCAAAAGCATCCATAACAAACATCAATAAAAACAAACAAACAAACAATGTCGCAACTGCACATATATACTTATATTTAAGAAACAGATCATATGAATCCACTGACGATGTTATACTTAATCTATGATATAACTTCTCAAGCTAATACTTACTTTTTGGTTGTAAATATTTCCAAGAAATGTACATGCATCCACTAGACTTGGGCCAAGATTAACTTTGTTGGTAATAACCATAAACTTTTCCATGTACTTAATAGCTTCCTCCACTTCTCCCAGACTAAGAAACAAAGCAACGAATAAACATTTAATGAGCAAATTCATCAAAGGAGCAAATTCATCATACCATGACTGATTATAGTTGAAGCTCTGCTCAGCAATCAGTGCATTGAAATTTGTAAGGCACAATTTTGTAGCTTGAAATTATTAGTGTTGTTTGCGGAAGAATTGTAGGCCGCAGCAGCTACATCACAGTTTGAAGGCTGGAGCTCATAAACACCATGGCCTCCTTCAAGACGTAATTGCTGCTCTTTATCTGGGTAAGCCAAGGGTTGCTGGAGTCATACTACCTACCACATCTGCAGTAGATTGCAGGTGTTACCTCTAATTCCCAATTCAATATACACAACCTGAGGTCATTGCCAAATCTAAGCTGAATATTGGCAAATGTACATTGATAAGACATTTGCACATTTTTTAATAAAGCAAGCTATATTAACAACAAAGCACCTCCACACCGCCATTACAACACACAGCCTGATGCTACAGTTTGTTTGTGGGTGAAACATCACACAGTTCTTCTTTCTGAGTCTGTGTCATAGCTGGTGACCTTAATATTAGCTGTGAACCTGAGTGTCTAATGTGGCAGTGCAGAAAACTAAATGTCACGCCACCAGTGAGCCAAAACCTCCAGTCCTAATATAGAAATGTGTAGAAACTAAAGTTTATAGGTAATGACAAAGGGAATTGTTCTCTTATTGTTTTAAAGAAGACGCTTCAAGTTAATTTTATGCAGCAAAAGACTGAGCTTTAAGAAATAAAAATATACCAACATAGTATGATATCTATGTACCAAAATATGAATGGTGGTGTTCTCTAACCTCACATATGAACCATAGAAATAGAAGACAATATCTACAAAATTGTAACAATGCCGTGATGCCTCCACATGATTAAGTGGATCTAAATTGTAACAAACTGATAAAGTGCTTAACAGTGAAATCCTACATGTGTCTACTCATGTCTAATTGAGTTTAGTCTTAGGGCTACAGTCCAAAATTTCCATGGGGTTAAAAATGGTCTAACATTTAACATTTTTTCATCCATAGAAAGTGTTTATTTTATTACAATCAGGAGAAGGCGGCAAGCAAACATTCCTGGAATGTAAAATGTATTGCAAACATTTGCCATATGTCAAAAGGTTTCTAAAGTTTAAAATCAAAGTCACATTTTGATGGCTATTTTTCTTTCAAAGGGGAGAGAATCAAACATTTCCACCCAGAAGAACTGAACTGATTTATATAAGTTAAAGGACAAGGTTAAAATGTTAGACAAATATTAATTCCAGTTTTTCTAGTTTTCTATATGCAGTGCACAGGTGCAACTTGAACAGCATATTATATGGTATAATCATTAAATTCATTCAACCAGACCTTAGAGAGTTAAAAACATATATTCTGAGGAAAAGTACTCCTTGGTCCAAAGAATGAGAATGAAACTGTGCAGAATATTTGTGTATCAAGGTGATTCCAGTTTCCAACTGGGAAAACAGGACTGTTAACACCCACATCCCCTGACAACTGTCCAATTATGTATATCACACTTGGCCTACTGTTTGCAGTAGAAGTAATCAATAAAGGATGTGGTTGAGTGAACATAGATTTTGGTTGAACCAATGCATGAAATCTTAATCATTTACTCAGAGTGAAGAAATCAAATAGAGCAGAGATGAAACAGCCACTGAGGGTTTTGTTGATTGTGCCACCACGTTTGTGGGTTAGAAGCTGAAAGTAATAAGTCAAATGGAATCAGTGACAGGAGAAAATGTAAAAAGGTTTTCTTAATGTAATGAATTAATAGAAATGTTTTTGATGTATTTTTGATCTTTTTTGATATAGCATTACATGAACCTATATTCCATTTACAAAAAATAAATACCATTTACCTAAAGAAAGAAAAAAGAAAGAAGAATTAATTTGTTCTATAATCAAAGGGCAATATGCCAACACAAAGCTTTATTTATGCCGTGAGAATAAAACTCTGCTACAAGATTAAAACAGGATTGAAACAGGTCTGCCAAATGATTATGCAGGGAGCAAACCCTAAACAAGAATTACTATCAGATTAACATCTGTTGAGTTGAACTAAACTTTTCTTAATTATTTCATTTCATTTATATATCTTATTCATACAGAATGTGCATCTTGAAGCTTCAGCAGACAGAAGTGGCTATTTGTTATCTATAAGTCTTGTTTTCCAGATAGAGCTAGAAATTTCAGTGGAATTTCATCAGATTAGTAAATAGTGCCTTCCACTTTCTCACACATGCCTTCTCTGATACTGGTACAATCTGATGCTTTACAAATTACATTTACTCCTTGGTAACAGAAAATATCACACTATGTGATAGAAGCTACAAACACTGGGGGTAAAAACAGTTTTTTTAAAAAATTAAGAAGAGTATGTTTAGGCTCTGTTAGAAAATACAGTCCATACCTCTGCAATGGATGAATGTTCCCTAGGAAGGTTTCATGTGTTGATTCCTACAGATCATTGAACTTACATTTACATGAGGCCTGTGATTTATGTTAGAAGGAGGATAAGGCATCTTGATGAAGAATTAATTATTCCCAAATTACTGAAACAGTTATTAAATAATCTGAGACCTGATGATTCTAATGAAGAAGCATTTCACTTCCTGAAGCTTTCAACTCTTCAATACTTCTTCGTGAATGATCAAACTATTTAAGGGTGGATGTGACCTCCTTTCTTAGGTAAAGGTAAAGGTAAAGGGACCCCTGACCATTAGGTCCAGTTGTGACCGACTCTAGGGTTGTGGTGCTCATCTCGCTTTATTGGCCGAGGGAGCCGGCGTACAGCTTCCAGGTCATGTGGCCAGCATGACTAAGCCACTTCTGGCAAACCAGAGCAGTGCACGGAAACGCCGTTTACCTTCCCACCGGAGCAGTACCTATTTATCTACTTGCACTTTGATGTGCTTTCAAACTGCTAGGTTGGCAGGAGCTGGGACCGAGCAATGGGAGCCCACCCCGTTGCAGGGATTCAAACTGCCAACCTTCTGATTGGCAAGTCCTAGTCTCTGTGGTTTAACCCACAGCGCCATCCGCGTCCCTATCTCCTTTTCTTAAAGGTGTTCAAAAGAACATTATAAATCACTTACCTGAGAGTCTCAGGCACAATATCCTATGCCTTGGCTCAACAGTTTGGGCTAGAAAACCATAGATTCCTGTGCATAGTTCAGTGTTTCTCAAACCTTTGGGATCCCTTCCTGAGGGCATTTAGCCTCAAGCGCTGAAATGCCTCAGACCTGCCCCCCCCCAATATAATATAGCATGGGGTCACCTTTGCCAAAGATGCCAGCTACCTTTGTATGGGATCAGGAAGTCATATTAGAACATGGAACTAGGAAACTGCCAGGTATGCTATGCATATGCTATCAACAAACAATGTGGCCATCAAGGAGAAATAAAAGTCACTAGCCAAATTATGGCAAGTTGGTATGATCTCAATGAATGCCATCCATTTCCTGTCTGCACACAGTTTTTTCCATTTTTTCACTGGAACCAAGTGCACAGATCTAAGTAGTAGGTAGTAGGTATAATCCTCCTAGTACTGTGCTGTATCTTCCTCACTTATTTAAATGGGGTTCGAACAGGGCTCTCCTATAAATAATTTTGAGCTGAATCAAGACTGTACAGAATCAGCAGTTGCCAGCAAACACACAATTATATTAGCAGGGAAGCAGGCGATCATTCAAAGTAATATCTTGTAGCATAAATACCTAGCCCTTCAGTACATATCAATAGTAAATAACAGGAATTCCTAAACTTTGTGCCATGAAAGGACTTTAAGTAAGCAATTAAACCTTAATTAATAATTACAGGATCTTGGGAACTGTACATGCTCACTCCCAAAGGAGTCTGCTGCATCACTGTTATGATGAGACTAAGTCTCTTTTGGAAAGTTGGCAATACTGCCGCATCTCTGCACTGGATAGAAATTAATAATTCAGTTATTCCCAGCGTAGAGATCCAGGTGAATTGCCACTCATAGGTGGAGGCTTCCCACTGCCACTCTGCAGAAAGCACTCCCGAAATATGAAACACCGGTTGTGTAAACTCTGCTGAAGGTGAGTAATTTCTCTTACACACTTTAAAAGTAAATCTGTTCAGGTGCCAAATGTGCCCCAGCTATTTAAAAGCATGTAAACACCAGTGTATATTAATCTGAAAACAAGATGATTGTAGTTTTCTGTTCAAATTTCAAAAAACTACTTGTCATTAAAGAACATTATTTCTGTTTTCAAGAGCACTCAAAGATCAGACTTTTGCAACTCATCTCAGGCTATGATCTCTGCCAGATGGTCCCTTAACAATTTCAATAAAAAGAAAAGGATGCTACTATAACAACACTATCTGCCGGCCATATACTCATATCACCTGCTTTCACAACCTCTAGAAGCAAAAGGACAGACAGGCTATCAGTAGTAGTCTTAGTCTTTGGAAAATAGTGAGGGAAGAAATCAGCAATCTTTGTAAGTGGTCATGTAGTTACAGCCACACGCATACAAATATGTAGCTTGTTCTTCAGCCTCTGAATTCCATTACAATGTAAATCTTATTACATATTTCTTGCTGCTCAGAGTAGTCCTAAATGTAAAATTAGTGGTGGTGGGGAAAGGATTGATCAAAGTACACTGGCATTGCCATTATTGCTTTTGGTGATGGAGCCCCAGTGACAATAAAGGAAATCTTGGAAGCATGTTCAAAAATCTATTTAGGTTTGTTTGCTTAAGTGTGTTGACATGCATCTCAATATCTTCCAAGAAAGGGAAAATAAGGGCATTTTGGCCAGCAACACATTAAACAATCTGTTTTTGGAACTAGCTCAACTTTTCTGCTTCTGAGATTCAGGACATTCAGGTTGAAAAATGGCAATATCTATAGTGATTACTGTAATTTTGTACATTGCCCTGAAAACATGCTGAAAAGTAGTACATAATTTTAAAAACAAAAAATTAATAAAATAGCCTGCTCTGAACACTAATTGTTAACGAACCAAGGAGCTCCAATACATACACTTAGTTCTTCACAACCAAAAGCATCTCCATGCATTTTAATGGAGGGAGCTGATCTCCCCATGCGTTGCTTTGCATCTGTAGTTTGCGTCCTTTTACGGAAACAAATGGGGACTTCCATAGGCGCCGACTCCATGGGGCTTGAGGGGGCCCGAGCCCCCTCAAAAATTCGTTTGGGGGGGCTCAGCCCCCCCAATAATCTCGGGCGGCGGTGGGCGCGTCCGCGGCTTTTATAGGGCGCCCGGCGCGCACCAGCTTGATAACGGGCACCGGCGCAGCCGGGGGCGCCGGGCCGGGGGAGGGGGGCGGCCGGCCTGTCTCCTTGGAAACCCCATTGAGCAGCGCCGGCTCCCCCGGGAGGGCCATCCCCCCGCGCCGCCGATCGCCAACACCGCCGACGCTGTGGCTGCCCGAGCCCGAGCCTGAGCCCGAGCCGAAGCCTGAGCCGGAGCCCGAACCCGAGCCCGTCAGTCAGTCAGTCAGTCAGTCAGGAAGGAGAAATGGGGAGGGAGACGAGGGAGGAAAATTGCGCGCAGAGTGAAGAAAGGAGAAGGGCGAACGAGACGAGCTTCCAACCCAAAAAAGGGCTGGAAGACTGGGAGGATGCAGGATCGGGAAAGAAAGCGACGCCTTCCCCGCCCGCGACGTCGCCCGCTTGTCATTGGCAGCGCAGCGGGCGCCCAGAGGGGCTGGGCACCGGCGCAGGGCTGCTCCACAGCCGCGGAGGACAGCTGCGCGGCTAGCAAGGTGCGCCGCGTAGAGCGCGGCCCTTGTGTGGCCCGGTGGCCAGGCAAGCTCGGGCGGGGACCCCCATGCGAATCTAAGACGGGAGAAGAGGGCAGAGCAAAGGGGGTCCCTTCCCCAACCTCCGGCTCTGAGACTTCCCTGCGCCCCAGAAAAGCGAAAGGATTTTCTCTTCTTCTTTCTTTATAAATATTTTATTAAGTTTTCAAATACAAAGTTAGAAACATACACTGAAGAAAAAAGTAAAAGAACAAGAAAAAGAAAAAAAGAAAAAGAAGAAAAGAAAACCAACCATTCAACACATTTTTTATATAACTAACTGGACTTCCTCGCATCTCCCTTACCCTGCATTCTTTATAATAAAGATATCAGCAAATTATTACCTTGTTTCGTACCTTATTTTGTACTTTTCAAATACTATACCTCTAAATTTAACATACTTTTCATCAGTTACTTATATCTTAAATTAAACATAGTATTACCTTAGATTTTGACCTTTTCTTACTTAAAATATAATTTCCTGTTTCCCAAATCTAATTGCTGAAGCTATAGTTTCCGAATCGTGTAAATTTTTAACATTCATACAACTTATATTGTTTTTGTAAATAGTCCTTAAATTTTTTCCAGTCCTCTTCCGTTGTTTCTTCTCCCAAATCTCGGATTCTGCCAGTCATTTCAGCCAGTTCCATGTAGTCCATCAATTGCGTCTGCCATTCTTCCAGGGTGGGCAAATCTTGTGTCTTCCAATATTTTGCGATAAGTATTCTTGCTGCTGTAGTTGCATACATAAAGAAAGTTCTATCCTTCTTTAACACTTTCTGGCCAACAATGCCCAAGAGGAAGGCCTCTGGTTTCTTGGGAAAGGTATACTTAAATACCTTTTTTAACTCATTATAGATCATTTCCCAGAAGGCCTTCACTTTTGGAAAAGTCCACCAGAGGTGAAAGAATGTCCCTTCAGCCTCCTTACATTTCCAACATTTATTATCAGACAGGTGATATATTTTTGCAAGCTTGACTGGGGTCATGTACCACCTATAAATCATTTTCATAATATTTTCCTTCAAGGCATTACATGCCGTGAATTTCATTCCGGTGGTCCATAACCTTTCCCAGTCCTCAAACATGATGTTATACCCAATATCCTGAGCCCATTTTATCATGGCTGATTTGACTGTCTCATCCTGAGTGATTTTCTCTTCAACCTGCCCTCCATCCTCTTGCAGAAAACTCTTTGCCTGCCCTGCCCGTATCTCGTTTTTGCTTTTTAATTCCACACACGCACCCTTCGGACTTCGTGGCAATCGGGCGCGCGGGTGCGTTTCCTAAGAGAGTGAGGACCCCCGCCTCCTCCCCACCTGCTCCCTCGCCAGCCAGCCAGCCGCGCGCCCTAGCCGGAGAGCCCCGGCCGTCCCCGTCGCGCAATCGGCTGGATCTCCCTTCAGCAGGCCGTGCTCACAACTCGGCCCAGGGACCCCCAGCAGCGGATCTCCGGCTCAGCTGAAGAATCCGGCAACAAGCCCCCTCCTCCCCAATCGCTCCGCCGAAATACGCTCCAAAACCCCCCAGATAGGCCGCCGGCCGCCAAGTCTAGTGGCGCCCTGAGCGAGGGTCTCTCCCCAACACCGCCACCTCGAACTGCGTTCTCCCGGCTACCCGAGCGAACCAGCGGCAGGACCCCGGTATGGGCCCCCCCAATATTTTTTATAAGTCGGCGCCCCTGGGGACTTCTGTGCATACATGACCTCTGTAAGCACGTTAGAGAATATGTTCAACTCTGTGCTGGGATGACTGCACAGGATTTACTGACAAAAACATTAGTTTGTATCAATGATTCCCACTAAGTTCCAGGTGTTTCAATTTCCCCCCATAATCCACACTTTCATGGCATATAATAATAATTTGGGATGATAGAAATTAAATTGTATTTACTAGAAATTTTACTCATGTTCTAAAAGCTGGAAAAAGTGAGGCAGATCTAGATAAATAAATAAAAACTTCTAAAGAAGAATTCTGGAAAGGTTACACTGTGGCATGCCTATTGAAGCATGTTATAATTTTCTGTGCTTTCTGCTTTTTAGCCTGTAAGATATGACAGGATGTTTGTTTTTCAGCCGTGCCTTACCCTTTCTGAAAGGCAAAAATAAACAACGCAACTTCCAATCCTGTTTAATACCCTCAAGTAAGATTATTGTGCACAAAGAAATGCTTTGATGCCTGATAAGGTATCTTAATTTAAGTAACTCCGAACTGAAAAGCCATATGTGGAAAAGCAGGCCATTGCTTAAAATTTAAGCAGTCAGTAATGGGAAGCAACAGACATCCAACAATTTAAGTTTTTCACAGCTGAATGAATTTACAGTGACAGTAAGACAAGGAGGCACTAACTTACCTTACCAGGACCTGAGCTATAGCTTGATATGCTCTCCCTAAACCAGCGAAATCTCCCAGTAGTTTGGATATTTCCAGATAAGTATTTAGCTTCTGTGAGACAAAAAAGAAGATATAAACACTATTAGCAATTTATGCTTTGAAACCTTTTGTCCACATTGCGGGACAAAAATGGACAGCATTTATGTGAAAGCATTTGCATAAGGGATTTTTGTATAATTGTTTCACATCTCTGTAAACATTACGCATACACACAAACTGTCTGATTTAATGAAAACGTATCACTGTTCTAGCCTAATAAGAAGCTAAATACATGAATTTCAGTTAACAAAGCAATTTATACAATTTACCAGTTGTGCATACATGCTTGGCAATTATGAGATAACATCCTTAAATTCCATTAGTTGTACCCAGATTTGGCATCAATCATTCAAATGCACAATCTCCTTGTAATAGTTACTATGTATTTGTTTGGTTTATAATAGTCCAGAGGAATCCGTTATAATATATTGTATAGAATTTAAAAGGGTAAACTTGAAAACAAGCTGTTGTATACAAATTTATTGTATGTGCTTCTAATAATCTTTGCACAAAAGTGATTTGTTAATATTCATTTAGAATGTAGTCTATTAATGTGACCTCTTCTGTAAACAAAGGATTACAGCTGCCACAGTGAAACATATGAACTTAATTTAATTTAAACACTCACATAATCTGTATTGCATAATTTCTTTTCCAATTTTTTCAATGAGTCGCAGGAAAGCATGTATATATAATGAAATCTCATTCTTTCCTCCCTCCCTCTTAGTACCTTGACCCAATCTATTACACACATGAGGACACAAGAACTCTCCAAAGACTATCTATGGAAATCCTTTTTGCACATTTTCAAGAAAGGATTAGTGAATGTCATTTACGAGGTTTAATGGGGGGATGGGAAGTGAACAGGAAATCTATGCAAACCATGCTGGACAAATCTATGCAAACCATAAGGCTTTACTGATGTTCAGATGTACCTTAAGTGGAGCACATGCAGCCCAGTCCAAATGAACCTTGACTAGTACACATCATAGGGCAATCTTTTCTAAGGGTTGGCTAAAGTGGATCTCATCCATGTGAGCTAGAATACTTCACCTTTGCAGTGCTGACAGCCTGGAATGTGTCAGCAGCTACTATTTAAAAGACTGTCATAATACACTAGGAAGCTTGAAAGGGGATGTGGTCATGTCTAAAGTATTGAATAAAGTGTTGGATAAAGTAGAGGTAAAGATCTAACTTCTGTGACCAGAGCATCACATAACTCTAGAAGCAGTTTATTGAACAAATTCTCTGTTTTCTTGCAGTCTTTCACAGTTCATAATGTGGTTCATAATGAAATTTCTGCCACTTTCGTATTCAACTGCCACAACCTTGCTTCCTTGTTATCCACCAAACAGCTTATGTGTGGCCATGTTAGAATCCTGTTCCTCTTTTGGGAATATCTATATTATATTCAATAAAACACTTCTAAATAGGTAGCAGCATCTTTCTCGTTCTTTACATATAGGAGATTTCTTCCCTGTGCCCTATAGTTAGTGTGGATTGGACCTATGGATAATGCAGGGCATCAGAAGGAAAATGGATAATGCTAAAATATAGATACATATAAAGCCAATCCTAACATTCTGAAAAGTTTCTTCCTTAACACTGTAAAGGAGTGTGGCTTGGATCAAGAGCCAGTCATATTTAGAGAAGACTCTAATCTAAGTCCTACTGATTTCAGTGAATCATCTCCAAGTATGACCAATGTCTGGATCTAATCTTATGTATTAAAAATGAATTTAATTTATTTCAGAATTTAGCTTTTAACCTTAATTGTCTTAGCAAGCAATACATATTACAAATACTACTAATTTCAACTCTGGGTAACAAGCATTTCTCTAGGTTTGTACAATGCCTTTAAAATAAACATATATAGTATGTATAATATTTATACATATATACATTATTATATAATAAACATTATATAATGATGAAAATGTGGGCACATTCCACATTTGTCTATTCCCCCCTATCCTGGCATAGAGAAGCTATGTTTCACAAGGCTCAATAATGGTATGTTGGATAGAAATACACATTCCAATGCATAGGCATAAACCACTGCCTGTAGCAAAAGCAATTCTAGAGTGGAAATATGTTAGCAGTATCAAGAAGTCACAGCAAATGTTGAAACAGAGCATTCCAGCTGAATGAAATAAAACAAAGTAAAAAAACAACTCCCGATGTACAGACAGGAGTGGTATAAAATGAGGTCTGAAATAATCTGTTTTAGAAGAAATGTTTGGAATACTCAAACCCAGCAGTAGGCTTAAATTATATTTATGTTGTCTTAGCATTAAATATGTATTTCCAAAGGTCAGACTTCAAGATGGAGGTCAGCTTCAACCCAACATTTGAGCTGTGGGCATTGTCTTACAGCAGAGAAGGGAAACACTCTTCCTTACCACTATCCATAAATCTGTCTTCATCATCCTTGACCATTCTAGTGTATTTTATAAGAGCCCGTGTACAAATTTGCCAAGCTCGACTACATATTTTTTTCTAATGTACTATTTGTCTTCTGCTTCAAAGTATCTCTTGCTGAAGTCTTCATGACTACTACAATTATTTTGGTTACCCTAAAACATCATTTCCATCTTTCTCATTCAATTGCTTTCATTCCTCAACATAACATTGCAACCCCCTCATCTCTTGCATTTCAAACTTCTTGTTACTGGGTACTTTATAGACATTACTCCAGGCAACATTTCCCGCCACTGTCAAGTATCTGTAGATATATAAAATATACTATGTTGAATACCTAGATATACCCAGTGCTGACATTTCACACAATTGTATATCTACCAATGCACAATAATGTGTCTTTCCGCTTTCAAATATTAGAATATTTGATTTGTTCTCCACATTCATTCTCCCTCCAATTTTCACAGAATTATGTAATAATACAAGAATAAACTTTTATGTTATGAAGTACACTAATATTAGTTTGATATTAGGAAACTGAAAGCCAGTTCAAGAGTTATACTTAGAAGCATTCCGTAGGAAAACCAGAATTTTTCCAGGAAAATTGAGGATGAAATGAATGAGAGGAAGTAGATTTCACTGATGGGGGTGAAGTGGTACCAGAAGGCAAAAATTGGTTGCTGAGTTGCATTGTTTCTTTATAGAAAGGGATGGGGAGGTTGTCTGGGAATAAGGAATGTTTGGGTAGTGATTTTGTGGGAGTCTGGGAAATATTTTAGGGGAAGAATTCTAATATAGCAATTGGAAGAATTTGGGGCATGGCAAGGGGAATAAAGACAGGAAATCTCTCAAAGAAAAAGAGAGAAATGATGGGGCTTGAAAGCACAAGGTAGTGGAAGGGCAGAGATAGGGTCTGGCCAGCTGATGGGCTTGCTGGAGAGGAAGTGGTGTTAATACCTGTCCTTGTACTGTGATGCTGGGTTTTGGTGTGCTGGAAGTCAGAGCACCCCTTCAGCAGCAAAAGGAATGGAGGGGGGAATCCACAGGAAAGTTTCTAGGCAGAGGGGTGAGGTTTCCTTGGTTTCTGAAAGATTCCTAGATATTATGGTGAAAGGCACCACCTCTTATGCTTGAGTTAGGCTAGAAAATTACCAAAGATGACAGTGAATGGGTGTAAAAAGCAAAATGATGTCAGCCAGGAAGAGTTTGTCTAAATACATGTTTGCAAAATTGTTTCTAGATTCTGCTGTCCAGGTAAAATGGGAAAAAGAGATTAACATCTTTGGGGCACTTCTGGCAAGAGCCCCTCAGGCTATTGAAACTTCTTGATTAGTAAATGTGAGGGTTGTGGGGAGGAAGGCGTAATATTTGGGTGGCCACATCTTGGTTGAACGCTCCTATGAGCCTGATGTTCTTTTGCTTGGTTCCAAATTTACAAATGATGAGGGAGGAATGGCAGAGGTTACTGTGTAAGGCGACAGTGAATTTACCATCTCTCTTGCAGCTCACCTTGTTTGGAGCAAGCTTGGTTTTCTGTAATGGAGTCTGCCTTGAAGCTTCTCCAGGTCAAAACTGAAACTTCTTTTTGAGGTGCTGGCTATCATGGCAAAAGCTGGATATCTTTAGGGGTGCTTCAAAAGACTTGCTAGATAATTTTAATAAAAAAATTCCTTCCTGTAGCACCTTAAAGACCAACTAAGTTAGTTCTTGGTATAAGCTTTCGTGTGCATGCACACTTCTTCAGATACACTGAAACAGAAGTTGCCAGATCCTTCTATATATAGAGAAGGTGGGGAGGGGTATTACTCAGAAGGGTGGTGGGAATTGGAGATTGACAGATAGCTGAGATGAGCCTGATGAGCCTGTTGACGACTCTTAACGACTGTAGTAGGTCTTACAGGAAAGGCAAGGGGTGAGAAGGTGAGAAGTGGCTTTTAGTCATATATAATGAGATAAGAATCCAATGTCTCTGTTCAGACCAGGTGTCTCCATTGTTTTAAGTTTGGTAATGAGTTGCAATTCAGCAGCTTCTCTTTCCAGTCTATTTCTGAAATTCCTTTGTAGTAAAACAGCTACTTTGAGATCTTGTATAGAATGTCCTGGGAGATTGAAGTGTTCTCCTACTGGTTTCTCTGTTTTGTGATTCTTGATGTCAGATTTATGTCCGTTTATTCTTTGGCGTAAGGTTTGGCCTGTTTGTCCAATATAGAGAGCTGAAGGACACTGTTGGCATTTGATGGCATACACAATGTTAGACGATGAGCAATTAAATAGTCCCGAGATGGTATGTGTGATGTTGTTGGGGCCAGTAATGGTGTTGTCCGGGTGTATGTGGCAGCAAAGTTGGCATCTGGGTTTATTGCAGGCTCTGGTGCCAGTGTCCGTGTTAAGTCTGGTTGTAGTATTATTGTGGGTTAGGAGTTGTTTAAGATTGGGTGGCTGTCTGTAGGCAATGAAAGGTCTTCCTCCCAGAGCTTGAGAAAGAGAACTGTCATTGTCCAGGAGAGGTTGTAGATCTCTGATGATGCGTTGAACTGTTTTAACTTGGGAGCTGTATGTGATGACTAGTGGTGTTCTGTTATTTTCTTTTTTGGGTCTGTCTTGCAGCAAGTTACCCAGAGAGAACTTGCTGCAAGACAGACCCAAAAAAGAAAATAACAGAACACCACTAGTCATCACATACAGCTCCCAAGTTAAAACAGTTCAACGCATCATCAGAGATCTACAACCTCTCCTGGACAATGACAGTTCTCTTTCTCAAGCTCTGGGAGGAAGACCTTTCATTGCCTACAGACAGCCACCCAATCTTAAACAACTCCTAACCCACAATAATACTACAACCAGACTTAACACGGACACTGGCACCAGAGCCTGCAATAAACCCAGATGCCAACTTTGCTGCCACATACACCCGGACAACACCATTACTGGCCCCAACAACATCACACATACCATCTCGGGACTATTTAATTGCTCATCGTCTAACATTGTGTATGCCATCAAATGCCAACAGTGTCCTTCAGCTCTCTATATTGGACAAACAGGCCAAACCTTACGCCAAAGAATAAACGGACATAAATCTGACATCAAGAATCACAAAACAGAGAAACCAGTAGGAGAACACTTCAATCTCCCAGGACATTCTATACAAGATCTCAAAGTAGCTGTTTTACTACAAAGGAATTTCAGAAATAGACTGGAAAGAGAAGCTGCTGAATTGCAACTCATTACCAAACTTAAAACAATGGAGACACCTGGTCTGAACAGAGACATTGGATTCTTATCTCATTATATATGACTAAAAGCCACTTCTCACCTTCTCACCCCTTGCCTTTCCTGTAAGACCTACTACAGTCGTTAAGAGTCGTCAACAGGCTCATCAGGCTCATCTCAGCTATCTGTCAATCTCCAATTCCCACCACCCTTCTGAGTAATACCCCTCCCCACCTTCTCTATATATAGAAGGATCTGGCAACTTCTGTTTCAGTGTATCTGAAGAAGTGTGCATGCACACGAAAGCTTATACCAAGAACTAACTTAGTTGGTCTTTAAGGTGCTACAGGAAGGAATTTTTTTATTTTGACTATGGCAGACCAACACGGCTACCCATCTGTAACTAGATAATTTTAGTATTAGATCAAGCTGTGGCTAACCAAACAGAGAATCAAAAGCTTCCAAACTCCTTCTCCTAGCTATATAGGAGGAGAAGAGAAGGTGGAAAGTTTGCTTTGGCTCATTCCTGCTTGTGTACATTGTACTATGCTCTTAGCAGGACACGTGAACATGGATATTGTGTTTCTCATGTTCTTCAGTCATCATGTCTACATCTATTCTTATTGTCATAACTGGCTATAACTTTCTTCAATAAGTAGCAGAAATGAATAGGCTACATAATATGGCACCTAAAATGAACTACGGGCACTTCTGAACTATATTTTTTGTTTCTTTTATCGCCTTTACTGCACAGATTCTCTGATTATATTTATGTATCAGCATGTACATTAATACTGATGAAATCTAAGCTATTTCAACAACATATACAGTATTTATCTTTGTAGTAATTACTTACAAATTCCAGTAACTTTGTACATTAGATTAATACGGATAGCTCAGAATCTACTTAAATTCAAATCTTCAATAACATGGGCTTCATTTCTTTAAACAAAATTAAAGCTTAGCATAATTTTCCCCTTAGAAACCGGAACCTAATATTTTCAGCCAGCAAATGTGGTGAATATTTAAGTACAAATGCTGTGACAGTCTGAAGAGGCTTCGTCTGTTATCCTGCAGAGGTGATATAAGAGGCAAAAGCAATTTATGTATGCTTTCTGTCCTGACAGCTGTGACAATGGCTCAAAATGCTAGGCCTGCCAAGAGCTTTTATCAAGTATGTTATAACAACTAGTAATAAGTGTAAATAATAAATGCTAAGATCTTATGGGAAACAGTGGCAACAGTAAACAGTTTTTGGTGCTTGCTGATGGGGAATCTGCTGGTCTTGGAATTCCCTGGCTTCCCAGTAGAGTTTTGGCCTGACAATAAACAACAGTTTAATACTTTATCTAATCCCAGCCAGGAGGTGAATTCAGCAGCAAGCTTTTGCAGATGTTCACATCCAATAATCTATCCATAATTGATGAAACAGGGAGGTCAGATGTAATGGTTGCTACTACTCCAGCAACAAATAAATGGTTATTGACAAAACAAGCCAGTGTGGCGCTGAGTACTGAGCAGTGACAAGCCTGAAAACAGTGCAGAGACGGAAGCAGGGATGAAGCTACCATCCTTCACCTTGAGGATTCTTCAATATGATGGGCAGCATAAGGGCCACCAAGACACACACACACCAGCAGATGGAGAGGATTTCTGAAAGGGGGAGAGTCTTCAAAGACAGTGAAGAAAACAATGAGCTAGATGCAAGGTGCCTGAAGATTCGGGTAAGTAAAAATGAATGCTCTTGTACAGCAGCCCTGTGATCCTGATGTCTGAATTGCTTTTATCACACTAATATGCCTACACTTATATACCTTGCTGTCAGGATGATGTTGCTTTGTTGATACCATGGTGTGTGTTTTAATTGGTGGGAATATAAACATAAGCTTTGGACTACTGAAGCCAATCAGCAATTGAAGGTTTCACAGATATTTGCTGATTGACTTCAATACTCTGAAATTAATGTTGTCATTTCCAGCAGTGAATATCCATAAAATAATAATATACCAGTTTTCCCCTAAGATAAGGGAATAAAACAATACAGGCAGAAGCATTTCTAAGTAAAAAAAACATGATTTGGATAATCACTTTCTTTTTTCAAAACTACTGACGTTGAAGGAAAAGTTCTCAATCAATAAAAGCTTGCATTTGCAAAGGTTAAGTCCACAGAATTGCAAGAAATTCACTGTACTATTGACTGAATAAAAAATTAGACCTTTACATGCAAATAAAAACTGGAATCTTGGGCACATTTAAATGATAAAATACAATACTTTTATGATGTTTAGTAGCTGATATCATAGTGTATAAAACAGTGGAGAGCAGTAGCATTATTGCTACATGCAATCATAAAAAGATTTCAGACAATAATAGTTTAAATATTGATATTACTACATTCACAGTATGGAATGGCCGGTTTATTTATTTTACTGTTTACTATCAACATTTCTGATTAGAACTGAAATTATGAAATACATGTCTGTTTAAAATAAATTGACAGAATGAGCAGGCTTAACTAATACTTCCAGTTTTATTGTGAAAGGGATGCCCAACTATAATTAATAAGTAAAATTTATATATTTAAAAGTTGAGATCAGATGAACTCCAGCAGAATAGAATGAGGAAACACTCCCACTTTTTGAACATAAACATAATTTGAGCTCAATTATTTCCAAAATTTTATTAAATGATTTATATTTATCTGCTTTTAAAAGTCACTGACAAAGTGTTTGCAAGCAAAGTGAGAATATGAAACAAATCTATTTAATTTTACATTGGTACACATTATATATCAGCCATGTAAATAAGCCGACAAAAGTTACTAGCCTGAATTTTTTCTACAATCCTGTTAAGCGGCTAGCAGACTGCATTTTCACACTAGTCATGGAGGAAATGACTTTCCTTCCTCCATGGTTAGCATGGAAAGTATGTAGATCAGCAGAAGAGGGAGAGAGTTATCTGACCCTCCTCAATCAGCTGGGTTGTGTATCTGAAGAAGTGTGCATGCACACGAAAGCTCATACCAAGAACTAAGTTAGTTGGTCTTTAAGGTGCTACTGGAAGGATTTTTTTTTATTTTTGACTCTATTGTGATGTTAGCTGTACTGTATAAGCACAAGGCCAGTAGGTGACACTGTGCAAGGAGGCTAGAGATTGCAAGTAGGAAAGTAAAGCTAGCTGTGTTTTTCCACTCCTAACATGGTATCCTGGCTCTCTCTTAACCCTACTTTGTGTAGGCAGGGGGATGGCAAATTGCTATATTTAAGTTGGTTCTATATCATGTATTATATTTTCTCTACATGAAGAACAGCCATGCAGGGTAGAAAAAACATGTATGTCATAGGGCAGAGAGCTGCGGATAGAGATCAAGAGAAAGTTGGCAGTGGAAACAGATAGTAAATTCCTGTGCATCATTTGAAGCTACTGGTAGCCCTCTAGCACTTGATTCCTCCCTCCCCTAGTAAGGCTTTTTAAGGCAATAATTTGGCAGGACGGAAGGGCAAAGCAAGAGAAAGCTAGCATATCTATAATGGAAAGCAAGGAGAGGGTTAATTTTTATTTTTTTAATTTTAATAGTAAACTATCTTATTAATGTTTATATACTGTCCTTGCTCCCACAGGGGCTGAGGGCAGTACACAACAGTATAAAAACACTACCATTTACACTACTTAAAACACCTAAAATTGAAAAACTAAAAACATTGTCATACCATAACAAACCCAATATCAGCAGTGAAGGATCCCAAAAGCCCACATTTTCCTCCTAATAAATAAAGGTCTTTTTGGTAGTCATGGGCTGTGAACCTTTTAAAAAGGAAGTTGCATAGCATCTATAGCTTGTTTTATAATCACAGGATGTACACAAGTGGACCTAGATGGGCAGGTGAGGCAGGGAGAACAAGAGGATTGCTTGAATCAGCCTGTGTATGAATTTTAATTGTACAACTAGCTCATTTGGAATGCAGTGGTAAATAAATATTACAAGGCAGAAATTCAACAGATACAGCTTTTCAGATCACCTGCTTACATACACAGCTATCTTTATTTGTCTGATGCAACTGAAAGGAACAATACTCTACCTTCAAAGCCACACATAATGAATGTCAAGTCAGAGAGTCAAGTCAGTTTTCTGAATGACTTGCTAGCAATGCAGAAAACACTTTGTTCATCTAAGGTGTACATCTACTACATGTTTTACAAAGCTCCTTGTTACCAGGTGCAACCATCCACATGGCATCAGACAACTGCAGGTCATTCTAACAAAATTCAGATTATAATTGCGTCATAAAAAGGTAAAGGGACCCCTGACCATTAGGTCCAGTCGTGACCGACTCTGGGGTTGCGGCACTCATCTCGCTTTATTGGCCGAGAGAGCTGGCGTACAGCTTCCGGGTCATGTGGCCAGCATGACTAAGCCGCTTCTGGAGAACCAGAGCAGCGCACAGAAACGCCGTTTACCTTCCTGCCAGAGCGGTACCTATTTATCTACTTGCACTTTTGAACTGCTAGGTTGGCAGGGACCGAGCAATGGGATCTCACCCCGTTGCGGGGATTCGAACCGTCAACCTTCTGATCGGCAAGTCCTAGTCTCTGTGGTTTAACCCACAGTACCACCTGTGTCTAACCAAAGTATTTTAAAGCATGCAAATGAGTTTAGCTTCTGTCAGAAGCAACTTTGGTGGTTTTATATACTGTACAGTAGACAATCAGGGAGGTCAGAGTTGTAAAAGAGTGGCCATCTTCATTCTTTCAATGCATGCCTCTGTCAGGAGAATCATTTCTAATGTGTGCTAGTGATTAACTGAAATCAGCGTGGGGAAGGTGGAGAGAAAGTGGCACAAATGAGAACAAGCTTGAACTTTACTGATTACCGTTTTAATGCCAACTTACAACAGCCACCTTGGTGATAAACAGCTAGGGGGACAACCCCAGCAAGAGCAACAGAATAAGGCCAGCTCTGGTGACAAATATCTGTTCCCTTTGGACTTTCTGTGGTCAAAAGGAAATGTAGTATAAAGTGAGAAGTGCATGTAAGGAAGAGGAGTTTGTAGATTTAAGAGCAGAAAATCTTAAGTATTAAGGGGGGAGCCATATGGGGTATCTGTGCTCCCCAAAATATATGAATTGAGCCACACTGTTACCAGATAAACTGCCACATTCTGCATTAGCTGAAGTTTTTGAGTCATCTTCCAAGACATAGAGTGCATTATTCCTGACGTGTACCCAAGCGGCTATCCTGGCTGCAGGGCTGATAGCTGATCATATTTTCCTAGTGCATTATAGACCCCTGTCTCTGAAACCCACTTCTAATACAAATCCACCTAGTGCCAACCAGCTGGGGAGGCAGACCTCAGAACACCAGGATCCACTACCCTCTTGTGATGAAGAAAGAGACTATAATCTTTTCGAATTCCAGTCATTCCTAAATGCCATGAGGCCCTATATTTCAACTTGCTCCAAACACACAAGCCTATTTCTATTCATATTTGAGTAAAGTATGCTTGAATATATGTGCTTAATGGACAACAGGTTTTGATGAAGGTGACCGTAGCCCATCACCCATGTGCTGTGGCCTGACCAGTGTTTAACCACTTCCTTGTTCTCGAGGTTCCAGACAAGCAGCGGAAACAGGAGAAGAACAGAGGAAGATACCTGTTGGATCGCACCAAAAGCTTATATAGTCTGGCATCCAGTTCTCACAGTGGCAAGCCAGATGCATAACGCAAGAGCAACAGCGCTCTTCCTACTTGTGTTCCCTGGCAACTATTATTCAGAGGCACACCCCCTCCTGTGACAGAGATGGCTTAAATTGCATTAGTTAAAGTATCCACTTAAAGTCAGTTTTGCTGTAATGAATACATATCATTCAATCATTAAGCACCTCAAGGGAGAAAATCCAGTTCCAATCTTTAGACAAGGTGGGCACATAATTGTACTTAAATCAGGCAATATAAGAGTGTTGCCTTTTAAAACTCGTGTTTCAGGTGGATTACCTCCAACCTTTGTTTTCTGTGCTGTTTGCATTGTGGAAGGAGAGTAATAGCAAAATGGCAAAAGGAACCGACGACAGGCAGCAATTGGAGGCAACAGCATCTGAAAAAAGCTGTGCCTTTTAGATTCTCCCAGAAGGAGTCTGCTTGAGGTGGCCCACAGAACAAAGGGATAAAGAAGATGAAAACTCTGATGCAAAGCAGGAAAATAACTGTTGAGACCCCTGAGTGCATACCTGAATAGTCCCATGCTGTGTGGCAAGACCCTTTTAGCATGCTACAGAAGCTGGTGATGAACTACACATTACCATGTGGCAAACTGGCTTCCAGCAGTATTGTCTGCATGTTACAAGTAATGATAACCAGTAGTCCTCTGGGAGCAGAATGCAATGATTTCATCTCTGTAAGCATCTGAGCTCCCCTTGGATAAAGGGACCATTAAACTGAGAACAGAAGCGTAAATTTTAAGCCAATGATTTCTAATTGGATAGTAAAGCTCACATGTGCTCAATGGAATTGAAAGCAGCAGATATTTTACCACTGTATATATATTGATCACTGTTGAGGATTAGAGGCTTCTATAAAACATTTTTCATTCCTCACTGTGCACTTTTTCTTAGTAAGCATTGCACTTTATTTTTACGATTCTGTAAATTTCTTCTGTCGGGATATTATAATTAAATGGTATACCACATTTAGTATTACATATATAACATGTATGACATGACAAATAGTAATAATTATAATTATAATGGGGACTAACTTTGACTTTAACTTCCTCTGTATTATAACTGTTTACAGGAAAAAGTATTCTAACTAGAAATACTAGCTATTTTAATCAAAGTTTGTATGTTCAATATATTCTACTGAAAAAGGAGTGTCAAACTGCTAATCCCATGAAGTGAAAAACTAGGCTATGGTAACCTTTAAGCAACAGCAATGTTCTTTGGGGTTCACCAAAGCTTCTCAAGTTTGATTTTGACCCTAACAATGTGGGAAATCCTGCTTCTGTTTTGAAAAAGTATGTTTGATAGCTGGGGAAAATGCCCAAATAGATTTTTAGCTCTATCTGTTTCTGTTTCATTTATTTATCCTAATTTAGCTTTATGGCCATCAGGAAAACTGTATTAAAACAGCAGGAAGGAAAGTTTATAAGCTGCTATAAGGTATATCTGAAAATTCAGGGTTTCACTTAATGAGTCTTTTGCAGTACTATTATTTTGAAACAACAGAGAAAAAAATACAATTGAGAATTGCTTCAATCATTCTTAGAAACCAGTTCCTGTGCTTGTATTTAATTATCTTAGGTTGTCTGTATATAAAACGAGCTGTCTGAAAACTAAGAATTGATATAGAATTAAGTTACCGAGCTAATAGTTTTATCTCTTTTCAGAATTCAATCCATTAAGAGAACAATATATAAACCAAACCCACCACAGATATGATAGCTTAAATAGTAAGTTCAATAATGTATATTATGTAATGAACCAACTCTTTAAAAAACTTACTTCTATTGCTGTCTTTTCTTCTCCAACTGTGTGATATGCTAGACCCAAACAGTAGGCAGCTTCTCCTTCCATCTTTTTGTTCCCCGCTAAATAAGAGGTATCAAGGCAATAATTATCATTAAGATTTATCATCAGAAAGCTTTAAAACTAATGCGATGCCTGGTACTTGATATGCATTTCTAAATACCATGTTTTTACATTAATACTTTATTATTACTTATCTCCTCAACCTGTAGATCAGTTGTGAACACCAGTTGTGGTGGGATGGTGGTGCTCACCTGACCTCCTGAGAAGATGCTGCTTACCAGGAGAGGGGGAAGGAAGAGGCAGAGGGGAGGATGGCATGGTGCTCCTGCCAGGGGGTTCACACTGCATGGACCTCCCCACTGCCTCCTTCTTCTGGGAAGCAGTAGCAGCAACTCAGCTGCTGGGAGGTTACATGAATGCTACTGTCCCGCCACACTACATTTTCTGTAGATGTAAGTTATCAGCAAGCAATACCATAACAAAGCAGCCTTCTCCTGTTTTAGTCAATGGCGAGCAGTGACCAGGTAGTTAAGCAGAACTGTAGTGTCAGGAGAATACAAGCTGTGCTCCAGCAGAAGCTGGGAGCGAGCTGCTTTATCAATCTCTGTGTATCCAGGAGAGAGAGTTCCTCCATATGCAAGTAGGAGAACTATTGGAAGGTCAGGGCATCTCAGGTTTTTAGAGCCAGCCCTGATTCCAGACATATAAGTGGTAGTTCAATTAAGGATAAAGTTTTTGGGTTGTATCCAGTTAGGTTCTTCTCAGAGTAAATCCACTGAAATTAATAGGCCTAAGTTAATAATGGTCATTAATTTTAATGGGTCTAGAACTAGTACTGGATGCTCTCTGCTGCTTCCATGCATATTACAACAAAGGTAGCCATTTAAACATGGCCGTGAAATTTACAATTACTAGTTAACTGTTGAGCCCCTGCACAAAACCAACGATTCATCGCATAGCCCCTAATATTTACACACTTCTGAAATGAATATGTTTAAATTACACACAACTTCATAACTATACAACTATGAAGGGGGGGGGGGTTAGGATTTGCGGCTTAAGGAATGTTTCTGCAGAAGGAAGAAATATCAGCATTCAGACCAATGATCTCCAGAATAAATCTTTTTGTTAAAAGCATGCTGAAGGACAATCTTTAGACAAAGGTTGACAAAAAAAGGGAAGCACTGTTTTCTTTAAAATAATCTGCAATCATAAACAGACTGAGTGCAAAGTTCCTCCCATGTCAAGGAGAAAACCAAAGTTTGAATACCAAGTACCCTGTACCCTGATTAGTCAATATCTTCTTGATAGTAGGTATTTATCCATAAGCTGGGGGCAATGTGTGCAGTATGGTGCCTACTCTTCTTCTCTCAGAATCTTTTCAGCTGAAATGGTACAATTGCTGATCACCAAAGGGTTTCCACAACTTATACTATCTCCAATATTTGGCTGCAGACTAGAAGCAGGCTGAGCAGACCCTGCTTCAGTGTAAGGCAGACCAACCAAGTGGGAAGGTAAAGATAAAGGTACCCCTGCCCATACAGGCCAGTCGTGTCCGACTCTAGGGTTGTGCGCCCATCTCACTTAAGAGGCCGGAGGCCAGCGCTGTCCGGAGACACTTCCGGGTCACGTGGCCAGCGTGATGAAGCTGCTCTGGCGAGCAAGCACCAGCGCAGCACACGGAAATGCCGTTTACCTTCCCGCTATAAAGCGGTACCTATTTATCTACTTGCACTTAAGGGTGCTTTCAAACTGCTAGGTGGGCAGGAGCAGGGACCGAAAGACGGGAGCTCACCAAGTGGGAAAGACCTATGCAAATGGCCACACCTTTGATACTTGCAACCACCCGCTTAGGGATAAATAACACACAAGGAGACATGTATTTTAGTTAATGGACTAAATAAGGCCACAACTTTATTGGTTACAGCATGTGAGTGGTATTGGCTTAGGCACTGGATCAAACAATCTATATATGACTCCACCCTGTTCAGCGGGGAGTCATCCGAAGGTTAACAACCAGTGGGAGGAGCTTGTTGATGCAGATACAATTGGAAGCTTCCCCTGACGTCACAGAGGGTCGTGCCATGGCCCTAGCCACCAGCAGGGCATCAGACAGGATCCATGACAGCCGGATTCCTTTAACGGAATACCCAAAAAGGGGAGAGGTAGGTGATGGTCACAACCTGCCCTCCAACACACAACACATATTCCAATGCCTAACCGCCAATACCTGAAAAGCTGTGACGATTTGCTACGAGGTAAGCGAAAAACCAAGAGGCTGGTGCCAATTGGCGGCAGAATGAGGGGGCGGTGCTGCCATGGCCGCTTGAAATGGCTGACGGGCGCAGCGCAGCAGCTGGGTAATGACGCAGAGGGCCAAACACACCCCCCCCCCACTGACATGGGAACTGGCTCTCGCTCGCAACTCCTCTCTTCTGGAAGGAGGAGAGGCTTTGCTCTACTTCAGCATAAGCAAGAGTGAGCACCACGGCAAAGCAGTCCCCATGTGGCTGAGTTTGTGCATGAAGGAAGTTAAGACTACATAGTATCTACCTAAATCAACTTATCTCTTGAGGAAGTACTCTAATAATTTTGATATTCTGTAGTTAAAGTGTATGCATGCATGCATGTGAGACTTAGAAACACAATTCTTCTAATGGGCAAATCTTGATACATCCTTTTGCCCAGGCTTTGTTTGCTATTTAAGTTGGTTTTAATTATTGGCTTACTGATAAACATTGTCTGGCTTTATTTGTTTATTTAGCTGCGTGCAGCTTATGCTGGGACTGCTTGCTGAAGGGCAAGCCATAAATGCATGTAATAAATAAATAAATAAATACAGTTGGTACTAAAACAAACAAACAAACAAACAAACAAACAAACAAAAGTGCTCTAAACTTTCCAAGTTTCCTAAAACCCTTAGCACAGAAAGCACAAAACCCTTTCCCCAATAATCAAGCTTTTATCTTAGTCACTAAGAAAGTCACTTTTCACTAAGGTGAAAAAGCTTATCAGCTCTGATACAAACAAATGATTTTATTTTCATAATTAGCTGACAGACCAATAAGCGATGCCAGCCAAGTAACAGTGAATAATCAGTGAACAACCGCAACCAGCAGTGCTGCCAGTGACCTTACTTCCGATTATGGACTCATTGTTTTACAAAAGTACTCTCAGGAGACTGCATTTTTGGTGTTAAAAGCTTTCAAGAAATAAATGGATTCCTACTTGTCAGCAAGTAGGTACTTCTGTTTTACAACAAGATTTAGAAATATATTGATAGCATTTGTCTTGAATTTCATAGAAAATAATCACCAAACACTTGATGTTTTTTACTTTACTCCTGGGAAAGAACAGGCCTGCACATTAAAGAGAGAAATGCAGGAGTGTTATTTTCTACCCACCTTCTTTTGCCATTTCAAGTGCTTTTATTAGAGTTCTGATGGCCTGTTGGTGTTCTTTATTTCCTAGCATTTTGTCTGCTAGTAATGTGTAAATTCTCCAGAGATGCTCACAGGCTAGTGAAGTGAGAGTCTTGCCTGTATCATCTTTCCATATCCGTCCCACTGTCAGTTGATAGAATGCTTCATAATGTTCTGCGGCTTTCAGGAACTGACCTGAAGAATGTAAGCCAGTCATAATGATAAGGCATCTACGTAGTTTACAAAATATTCTTGAAGAACTCTCATCATTCGCTACTCCCAATAGGATATTACTTACTGATTAAAGGCACAATATTTGAGAATAACATTATGATAAAGGGACAATATTTTGATATGCCAATTCAAAGACAAAAATTTGGGGTGTGTCCACAGCAATATTGGAAGAACAGACATGCAGATCTCCATTTACGCATGTCCAAAATCCGTGCGAATGCACCAAACCTGGAAGTGACCGGAAACATCATAAAGATTCATTGAAGCATCACTAAAAGGGAAGAACGGGAGCAGAGTGGGGTGGGGCATTTGCAGGCTTTTTCAATGGGTTTCAATTATACACAATTTCACCGACATTCGTGGTGCCTCAGAATGTAGCCCCCCACAGAATGCAGCTACTTGTAATATAGAGCACTACATATTTCTTTGTACACAGATATCCTGGCAGTAATAGTTAGGACCAGTATACAATATAAAGTAATTGCATGTTTATTTTGTTTGTTATTAGTTTCAGTCTGCAAAGCAAATAAAAATGATTTCTAGACAAATACAGCCTTCAGAAGATTGTCTATACAGGTACACCTTGAACTGTGTGTTTCTCTTAATTTGGACTTCACTGGAAATAAAAGCCGACAGTAGATCATTAATCACCAGTACTTACTAATGAATTTAAATACTTTTAAAGCTATTGTTCTTGAAAAGACTGCACTATTGCGCCAACCCAGCTGCTTAGTGGGCTTTTGTGCGCATGATTCTCCAGGATGCAAGGCTCTGACATCTTGTCAGAATCTTTAAGGCTATCCACACACATCTGCCCCTGAACTGAACTTAGCTTGATGAAACACACATGTATCTAGGGGTAAACTCATTCCAACATGCATTGCCACTCACTAGCTGGATTGAAACATATGACTCAACCTGCTATCTATAGTTTCATTATAGAATTGCAGCTAACAACAGGGAAATATTTTTTAAAAGAAGTATTTATATTCTGTTATCGAGCATATAATTTTTGGTGTTTGTACCATTGCCTTTGATCTTGCTTGTAAAATATAGTCTTTTTGAGACTAACACTGTCCATGTCCATGCCTTGTAAAGTCAGCTGTAAATCTTGGAGAGAAACAGATGATTTGCACAAATGATATTGTCCCCAGAAATATGCTTTTAGACATACTCTTCAAAAATATGCCCTCAGAAGTTCAATGGAAAATGGAAGAAATCTCCAAGTGATTACTTTGGACAACTATGTCCATATCATAGAGATCCCAAGCAAGCAGCCACTAATAAAAGAAGTTGGAAAATATAATTTCCCACCCCAAGGCTAGTGTTGGTTGGGAGATGTGAGGAGTAAAATCAGCTGAGTGCAACAATATGAATTTATCACATATCAATAGAAGAAAATGTGATCCAGTGGCTCAGATCAATGAACCATTTCAATCAAGAAACTTGATCTGAGTCCTGGGAGAGACGCATAGGCAAAAGTGAGTTCTCAGATGTTGAATATACATTTTTATGGAGAACACCCCATCACTGAGGTCTCTTCCATATATAGGTGGAAGGTCTGGGCCTTTCTAGACAATTCCTCAAAGCAAACTCTGGCATTCTGATTCATGCATATTTAGCTTGTCAATCTACACACTGGAGTTTTGAGAGAAAGACTGGAAATTGAAATAAAAATTAAAAGACTATGAGGGGGAAAATGCTACTAAATGTCACACAAGAGTCACATATATAAAGCATCTGTGTCTACTCTTTTTCCGCTAAGGGCCTACTGTGAGAAATATAGTTGCAGAAAGCTTTCCATTATATAGTGACTTTTTGACTGCAACTGGAGAAACCAGGTATATCAATAATTCTATTCTCTCTCAAACTGATTTTTAGTTTAGATGGTTAAAGGAACACATTTAGAAACTTAATCCTGATAGTCAGAACTGTGATGAGCTAATACAGTGGTGCCTCACAAGACGAAAAGAATCCGTTCTGTGATTCTCTTCGTCTAGCGGTTTTTTCATCTTGCGAAGCAAGCCCATTGACGGATTAGCGGATTAGCGCTATCAGCGCTATTAGCGTCTTTTAGCGGCTTATCGGCTTATCAGATCAGCTGATAAGCGGCTTAGTGGCTTAGAAAAAGGGGGGGAACCCGCAGGAACTCGCAAGACATTTTCGTCTTGCGAAGCAAGCCCATAGGAGATTCGTTTTGCGAAGCACCTCCAAAACGGAAAACTCTTTCGTCTAGCGAGTTTTCCGTCTTGCGAGGCATTCGTCTTGCAGGGCACCACTGTAGAGAACAAATCACAAATAATTAAACTATAGGGCCTTTCTAGCAGGATTCTGCTACACTAGTTGATAACAGGATCAAATATAGATGAAAACATCAATGTATTCAAAACTACAAAATATAGGATTAGGATAAGAAAGTCAGCTGTGGACAAAATCCAATATATCAGTTATGCCAACTGAGAGGCTATAAAATATGGTGGAAGCCATATGCTGGCACAATACTCATGATATTCTGTCCATCAACGCAGCCATTCCACTGCTGAAGATGTATTGGTAAATTTCCTGGCACAGGAAATTTCCCTTCTATTGACTTCAATGGTGTGGGAGGGAGAATTTTTAAAAAAATAGCTGTCTCTGTATCAATGTTCACTCTGCCCACCTCACCAAGACCAAGCATAGGATGTGATGTAACTCAGCACGAAATCAACATTTTCTACCACCTGCATATAAACCTCACAAGGAGACCATAACTCAGGTGATTGGGCACATAGTGTGAACCAATGCTTAGAGTTCATAAAGTGGGACTGAGAGGAAACTATGGAGAAAAGGCACTTTCACCAAACAGCTTGCTCTCACAGCACACATGGCCCATGGGAACTTGAGCATGCTGTTAACACTAGGGCCCTAACAGGTAGTGTGCCTTGGCCTCTGGACGTGAACACCTAACACCAAAATCCACTCCAACAAGTGAGAGTGCCAGGACAGTGCAACCTCACCCAGGTAAGCAAGGGAATGGGGAACAGATCCCATAGTGCATAGATGCTGTGATGGTCATATGTGACTGATCTTAGGAAACCAGCTGCAGATAATCCCATAATTAACCATAGGTATGGTAGGGGTTTATATCATTGTTATTTTGTAAGAAAGCGGGTGTTTTAAAAGTTGCACAGTCACTTGTGGAGGAAATATGAGCAAAGGAAAAGGGAAAAAAAGAAAAGAAAACATGATATGTTCATTCATCAGGAATTAAGATTAGTCCCAAATATACTCACTACAAACCAGTGAAGAGTTAAGCATGCTTGAGAACTTTTGATTTCATTGCTCTCCCCTCCCCCTGTTTAAAGAAAATCTGTAGAAAGTATTCTAAACACCTTGAAGAGAAATGCAGTTCCATTTAAAAGGAGCTCTCTAACTTACCTGAGCAATATCAACCTAAATTGCATGAACATAGGTAAAGGACCCCAGGACGGTTAAGTCCAGTCAAAGGTGACTATGGGGTGCAGTGCTCATCTCGCCGGCATTTGTCCACAGGCAGCTTTCTGGGCCAGCATGACTAAACAGCTTCTGGCACAACGGAACACTGTGATGGAAACCAGGGTGCATGGAAACGCTGTTTACCCTCCCGCTGCAGTGGTACCTCTTTATCTATTGACACTGGTATGCTTTTGAACTGCTAGGTTGGCAGCAACTGGGACAGAGCAATGGGAGCTCACGCCATTGCACAGATTTGAACCACCAACCTTCTGATCAGCACAAACATATCATACGCTTGAAAACACAGCACTTTTACATACCATTACACGAATCACTAACAGAAATTAAAGAATTGCTAAAAATGCTTATAATTTAAGAGGCCCCCAGGATACAGCATCAAATCAATCAGTTAATCTTTGTTTTTTAATAGCTGAAATGACACTGTATAACTGCAAGCTTCTTTCAATAGGGGGTCCCCATTCTAAACTATTATACTAATGGAAAGACAATACTCATATATTAAAATGAATTAAATATAGTAAATAATTCATTTTTCATAGAAACTAGAAATGTGAGTGCAAAAGATTTGTGGCTTTAAAAAAAAGTTTACATTTTGAATAATAATCTGGTATCCGGGCTACATTTAAACTGCAATGTATCCTTCCTGATTTTGGGAGGGTGGCAGGTATAGCTCCCCCCCCCCAACTATATGATGTAAATGGAAATGCATATTCACATAGATCTCTATGGTTTCTGAATACTATTCTTCTTTACACTTATTCTTCTACATAACTGCAAAAGTGTAAATTTTTATTAGGAAAGAATTATCTTAGGCAAATATGAATGAAAAAGGATATATATGATCTTTATCATTCTGCACTATTTTTGAGCAGAAAGATTGACTAGATATTAACACAAATGGGTTTAAATGTGAAGCTGCCATAAAAGCAGGCACATAAATGTAATTCTCCCAGACGCTATTTTGATGCACATTTTTGATTCCATGAATATTTTATGAAATGGCCCAAACTAAAGCCATATAACATTCCTGCATTACTGATGCCTGCGCCCGTAAGCTACAAACATTAGAGGCATGATTGAATGCATTAAAATGAACTCATTCAGCAGCACATTGATTACTTGAAGGCAGGGGAAGAAAAAGAAGAGTTACCCCACTTAAGAAAACAGTACACAAATTTGAAGTTTACAATACAGAAAAATAAAGACGGATGATTGGAAGAATGTGATATTTAATAAGTAAATAAATGCAAATCTCTCTTAGGTCTGTATGTAACAAACTGACATTAATTAGGTCCACAGATTGCTTCAAGTATTATTCAGGTAATTCAAAACGTCGCAATCCGCAAGATGCATCGACTGACCTGTTCTAGCTCCATGTTTCAGCAATATCGAGAGAAACTAATTATTTCCTTTTCTGCTAGACTTTACATTTTGCAATGAAAATAACCCACTTGAAAACAATGGTGTAAAAATAATCTGACATGTCTATGTGGCGCATTTGTTCAGCAGCATTATGATAGAAAGCACATTTAATTTTATATTGTCCACATTGTACTGGAAACTTTAAAAGAAGCTAAAATTGAGAGAGAGAGCCAATAACATTTTATTACAATTTTAATCTATATTTGGGGGAATAAGCTACTATATGGTATGTAGCAGCTCTAAAATCTGTATCTGGTGGAATAAGCTGTTATACAGTACAGTACTGACGACACACCTCTTTACGGTGGCTTTTGACACCTGAGGTGTATATTTTTAGAACCCACCTTATTTCTTGTGATTGTAAGTTACTTTAAACAGTTTTTAACATTGTGTTTTAATCTGTTGTAAAGCACCCAGGGACATTAGTGTGAAGAGCGGATAATAAATTATAATAATTATAATAATAATACACAATTCTAAAATCTGTTAGCAGTGAGAGTTACTAGAAGCTTTGTGTTTAAGCACTCACCTGGTAGCCATGGGCAAGGAGGAATTGCATGCTGGCGTCCGCCAAAGGGCAAAGCGGTTTTTTAATGAATTCGGAACACAATGAACATAGAAATGAAGGCTAAATATTATGTTAAATAGCTAAAAAGAAAGCTACAAAGCATTACAATTATGCTTACATCCTTGAGGTTGCCAGCAACCCTATCAGCTATGGACATGACTCCTGAAACTGGAGCTCGGCCAATACACCACACTTTCTGCTTTCTCTGGCATATGCTGATTATTATAAATCTTTAAAAACCTAGCAGAGGTGGTCTAGAGGCTTATGTACTGTTAGGGTGTTTGGGAGACCGCCAACATAGATAGCTTCTAAGACTAGCATATAGTGTCAGGTCCAGGTGCTAGCATGGGATCAGCAGAAACCTATCATAGAGATTAGAATTCCCACAAGGTTCCATCTCAACATATAACTTAGCTGTGAGAAACTTAACATTTTATAAAAGAAACAGAATTAACCCCTTAAAGCCCCCTGGCCCCCAGGTTTTGCAGGCATGAAAGCAGCATTGCCATATTACCATAGAAATCTCCTCAAAATCACAATAATATTCCATGATGTGACAGCACAGAAAGCAGGTTGGGTATTCTATCCTTCCTCTTTGCTCAGCTTCCTCCTCCAGCCCAAGCACAGAGGTATAGTAGGTTTGCTGGGGGAAAATGCAGATTCGCCTATACTGTTAAGTTGTGGCTGAACATATCAGACGACACAGCGATTCTTCAAACAGCTCTTGTTTATTCACAGGCCAGAACAGAACTGAACTGAAGGGTTCAGCCAGCCTGCTTATACAGAGCTCCACTACAACGCAACAGTAACAACTTTCTGTAACTATCCAATCACTGAGCGTCACTTTCAATTCCTTATCTGCATATGTGGACCTGAGTGAAAACTATCTACAGTATCCCCCTGCTGGCCCAGGGTGAGAACTTCAGTACATAACATATACCATCCCCTGCTGGCTAGTAACTTAAGTGAGCTTATTTACAAGTAGGAACCAACAGTGAACAATATTATTCTGATTCAAATCTAATGCAAGGGCTTGAACTCAGTTTAAATGCTTGAGAGATTTACATTCTATTTGGCCTCTTGAATTAATTTAGTACAGTCAGTGGCACCAAACGGCCCTATGTACCTGTTTTTAAAAGTGGATGGGATTTTAGAAAGCACAAAGTAAGTATATCGCCCAGTTCTTCCTATGGTTAATAGTAAGCAATTCCTATTAGCAAATGCATTGGCTTTCATTTTGCCAACACTATTAATAGCTTCATATCAAACTAACAGCCCAAATCACGAGCAAAAATAATCAGAAACTCAATAAAGTCAAGTGTATACTGCCTAAGCTCATGAAATACAAGCATACTACAAGATTTGCAAGAGAGACTATTAATTAATATGTTGCCAGACAAGAAATTATAATCAGGAATTTTGCCACTAGATAAGGGAGAGATACGTGCCTGACATCTACTCCAATGCCATCTAGACACGACGAGGCAAAGCCATTTATTTTCCCTGGCCTTTTAATTCAATTTGATCTGTTTTATCTTGGCCAGTTTTGTTTTTTGTTATACTTATTTGAGTTTACTGCATATACTATATTTTAATGAGTTTACTGCATATACTATATTTTATTGGCCTGGCTTGCACATCATGCTGAGCCAGACCACAGCTTAGAGGAAACACATGTGCATGCAGGTTTGGCTGTGCTGAACAAACCACAAGCTGTAAATCACTGGTCAAAACTTAGTTACAGCTCATTATTACTGTGGAGAAAACTAAACAATGAACCTGGATTTGGACAACATGCCAAGACAATGTGGGACAGCAGCAAAAAGATGGGGCGGGGGCAAAGCACCTGCTCTTCTCCAGGATCCTGCACATTTGCACTAAGTCATGGTTTGGCTTAGTGTCACATGCAAAACAGGATAATACATGTTTTTGATTTGTTTTATTGTGTTTTTAATTTTTTGTATGTTGCTCTGCAAATTTTACTGAACTGTGGGTTATATTTCCTTAAAATAAACAAGTGCATTTTATGTCACTGATTAGGTGGACAAAAGACCAGTTTATTCTGGATTTTATTCTGATCCTGATCTGATTTTAGGATGTATTTTAATGGATTACCTGATTTTATGTTAATGTGTTATACATTTGATGTTAGCTTCTCTGAGCCCGGTTTTGGCTGGGGAGGACGGGGTATATATTATTATTATTATTATTATTACTTTGATTTACACAGGCAAGCAAGGTAAAGCAGAGCAAGCAAGGGGCAAGTACGTATATGTACTATACCAGCCCAGCCTTTTCTGACTGCAATGCTGCTTAGACTGGAGAACTGGCTAGAGAATTTGATGCTTTATGGGGTCAGGTGAAATCCTATTGGCCCCTTATGTCACTTGACAGTTGTAGGTCAGCAAGTAATACTCAGCTGCCTTGGTGACACTCAAACACTTCAGATATCAGGGCAGTAGCTCCCTCTTCTGGTGATCTGCCATACATTCAAGAGAGTAAGACATCTGGGGTCTCAATGCCAGAGTATCTGTTTGAGATACCATTTGACTACTTCATTGCCGATACGCTATCAGATCCAGCCATTGTAAAACGTAAGAATTTAGCTATACATTCCAGCCATCAATAAGTAATATTAAATCCATTTTAATGAACCAGGGGGGACTTTAAGGCTTAATTCTATTAAAACCAGTGTGACTGCAAACCTTTGGCTGGATTGTTTCCAAGATTACACTTGAATAATGTATAAATAGATATAAAAAAACAAGGATCCTAGCTACACATTAATTCACAGCACAATAATTCTACGGACAATCATTTATTCCCTAGACAATAATTCTATAGCTCCAGTGGAAAGGGCATCTCTAAAACCAAGGTCTCCTCTGCAAAGAACTAACAGTAACTTTGCCTCTCCAAAAGTTTGTTCTGTTTAAGAAGAACATTAGGATCCAATGCAGCATTCCAATGCCTTGCGAAGCTTTGAAGCAAAAAGAAAAAAAGGAAAAAAAGTTTTGGGGGGTGAAAGCAGCTTTGAATGAAGCTTCATCTCAGTACTACTCATTAAACAATAAATAATTAAAATACCACAGAAACAGACAGGTAAAATACAAGCAGCGGTGTCAGTAACAGACTTAAAAGAGAAATGTAGAAAAATGAATTTTAAAAAAGCAATGAAATAATTCATTTGAAGTTTTAATAAATTTCAATTGCAGCCTTGTTTAAAGATATATTAGACTTTAGGGATGGGACCTAATTATGATCCAAATGGGCACCTAAATTTTTTAAACAGTGTTTCCTTTTCAGAAGCTGTTCCTTCAGACCCACAGACTGCTTTTAAAATTCCCTTGACTTCAGAAAAAGGTGTGGGGGCATATTGCACAAGAGCAATTCACGGGGAAGCAGCCCATGGGGCCCACATGAAATCTCTCCCCCCCCCCCCCCGTTTCCTTTTGAATTCAGTGGACTTGAATTCAGTGGACTTTATGCTTTGGATGTTCTGTGGAGCAAACTTCAGCCCAAGAAACTCTGCAAAAGTAAAGAGAAAAGAGCGTGCTGTGTCTATATTTTTTCAACCACAAGACCTTGAACTTTAGTGCTTAAGACCAAACATGCATTTATGATGAATGATAGAAGATTTATTTTCATTTCTAACATTATGTATGCATTGATATGTATATAGCAGACAAGAAAGCTAACATAACGGTACCCTAATAATCAGCTCAATCACGATCATTTGATATTGGTACAGTGGTACTTTGGGTTACAGACGCTTCAGGTTACAGACTCCGCTAACCCAGAAATAGTACCTCGGGTTAAGAACTTTGCTTCAGGACGAGAACAGAAACAGTGCAGCGGTGGCGGTGCGGTGGCGGCGGGAGGCCCCATTAGCTAAAGTGGTACCTCAGGTTAAGAACAGTTTCAGGTTAAGAATTGACCTCTGGAACGAATTAAGTTCTTAACCCAAGGTACCACTGTATTGTATTATACCTATGACAATGAGGAGTCTCCATGACAGGGAATATTCAGGAAGGAAGAGGCTGTGTTACAGTGCAGGACAGCTAGACAGCAGGCCCATTTAGAGTTTTATTATCTTTTCCTATCTGCAGTGCTGTTACTGATTTCACTTCAGCTTATTTTGCCTCACTTCAGGGAAAAGCTGGGGGCATGGGAGCAACAACAGATCGCTGGAAGGAAGAAATGACCCTTAAGAGGGGTGTGGGGGAAGGGGCTCAAGAAGATGGCTCTTGAGGAGGAGGCCAAGGCCACCTGTGCTTCCAGCGAAAAGAAAAACACTTCGTTGCCATGAATGCCTGCAACTTGGACTCCAAACTTTCAGAAAGGCAAGAAGTGGCTATGCTTATTCCAGAAGCCATAGAGATGAATGGAGCAGCTCCCCATCAACACACATACACACAAACTGCCCCTATTCCTTCCCTTCTGTCTTCCTTTCCACTGACAGCAGGGCAACTGCTGTCACCATGCAAGGAATTGAGGAATATGTGAGTGTATAATGGTGTGGTAAAAAAACAAACAGCTTCCTTTTTCATTTTACCTTGCCCTGTTTCGTTAAGAGAAACGACAAGGGAATGCCTCCCAAAATTAGTTGGCTCATCAAAGCAAAGCCCTGTCAACCAATTTTACTTGTCCTCGGACATTTCGTGATTTGTATTGATTTCATGTAGTGTTTTATTGCAGGATTTTATTCCCTTTATTGTATACCGTCATGAGAGTCTTGCACTGAAGAGTGGCCTATACATTTAGTACATAAACAGTCTCTGCCTTCCCCTGTCTAGGCTGTCCCTGTTGATCATAGGTTTCCACTTTTCACTTCCTTGCTAAAAAGCAGAGGCACGCCAAGCAAAGATTTTCACATACACACAACACAGAATTTTACTTCCTTAGAAGCAGGAAGGGGGGGGGATATAAGCCTTGAAGAAAAGGGGGACAACTTGTACCATGTATAAGTTGATGGCCAGTGAGAAAACGAGGCTGAAGGAAATGCTCATGTATGAGGTAAGTGCAGAAGAAGCTCTGGAACAGCAGCTTCAATGGAGCTGCTGAACACAAGGCAAACTTTTGAGATTGTGGGCTAGGGAGCCCAAAGTGGTGATCAGAGGATGATAGGGTTCATGTATCAATTAGAACTCATTAGAAATGTAAACCACTATTATCAGCAGTATTCTTCTTCTTAATATTTTTGTGTGTGTAATGGCTACTTGTTAAACACAATAAATTGAACTGAACTGATTAGCTAAACCTTTGACTGCATGTCAACTGTCTAAGATATTAAACTTAAAACGATAGAAGGTATAATGAAAAAGCTTCATCATTAAAACTGCTAGTTTTCCTATATTTCTAGGATTTTTGACAGTAAGTTAAAAATTATGAAAACAAAAATAATTACAAAATACTACAGTTACAAAATACTACTAAAAATGTGTGTTAGCCAGAATGCTGAAAAGGCATTCATACAGGGCTAATTCAGCTGTACTTGCTTGCATCTAAATTATTTGTTTAAGAAATGTTTACACAAAGTCTTATAAAAAGGGAGATTTGTTCTTGTTTTCCCCCTCCCTAATATTAAAACATAAATATATAGTTGTAACAAAAAGCCAAACAGTACTACAGTATAAGTAAATGCAGCATGACAAATCCTTTCAATTTGTTCCAATTTCCACTATAGTTCAGCTGCTTGCATGTATGCATTTTTACCATAGTTAACAACAATATGACTTTTGTTCATCAGCATACATATCATTTTGTCACATAGGCCTATTTGTAGATTTCATCATCCTATTCATTTAAATTGAAGATACAAATAATCAATGTGGAATCAATTCAAGCTAATAACTGTCAGTTCAATACCTATAGCAATATATTATTTCAGTGTAATAAGATTAGAATCTTTGTACGGGAAGCAAAACCCTGTGCTTGCATAGAGATGAACTGAATTATCCAATAAGTATTTCCATCAGTCTGCTCTTCAGACTTGTCATTCTGGATTTATGGGTGCTTCCCTCTGGTCATGGAATGGCAGGGAATTGTACCAGTCTCCAAAGACATTCCACATTAACATACTGCAGAAACTCTCACATTGACCTCTCAAGTCAAACTTCATAGGCTAATGAAAATGGTTTTAATTTTTAATGCAACTAGAACTATGAAACTATTGCTGACCTGGTTCGCACATAACACAAAGCTAAACCGTGGCTTAGCTCGGATGTGCGAGCACATGGACTGCCAGAGAAGAAATCATGCCTGCTTTGCTCTTCCTCTGGTCCAGCTACTGCTGTGACACTGTGAGCTAAACTGTGATTTGGCCTAGGGCAGGCTTCCTCAACCTCGGCGCTCCAGATGTTTTGAGACTACATTTCCCATCATCCCTGACCACTGGTCCTGCTAGCTAGGGATCGTGGGAGTTGTAGGCCAAAAACATCTGGAGGGCCGAGGTTGAGGAAGCCTGGTCTAGGGTATTATCTGAACCCGGGCTTGTGGTTTGACTCACAACAGACAAACCCCAAGCTGTAGCCAAGGTTTGTTCTATTGCTAACTATTCATGCTTTGCCTGCAGTGAAACAAATCAGGAGCCCAGGTTTCGGTGATGCACCAAGTCAACTCATTTTTTTGCTCATAGCAATGCAGCAGCATGCCTCAGAAGGAGCAAAACAGCTGCAGTCTTCCCTCTGGGAGCTCACATGTTCATGCTGAGCCATGGTTCAGCTCACTGTTACGCATGAATTGGGTCACTACATTTTGGTGGAAGACTGGTAACAACTTTCCAAAGTGAAAATGTAATTCTAAAATAGGCTTCAATGAAGGGTTGCCACCCGAATGTACCTAACAGCAAAATCCTATGCCTATTTGTAAGTTCCACTGAGTTCAGTGGGACTTCCTACCACATAAGCGTATACAGAATCAAAAGATTTAAAACACTGTCAGAATATAAATTTGGAAGTGCATTACACTGGCACACAATACTTCTCTACAAATATTACAGTAATTTCTTGGCTGCCAATAGGTACACTTTGCTGTCAATAGGTGAATTAATTGAAGGCTATTCCAAGCAAGACAGAGTAGCATGACTGATATGAGAATACAAAGTCTGGATGGAATTGCAGTCCTCTTTAAGACTCTGGTTTGTAATTTTGACTCAGGCTCGAACCTTATCTTTAGGTGTCAGTTGAGACTAGGTTGAAGGGCTAGCTATGCTCATTAGAGATGTCAAATTTGGCCACGGTGATCCATGTCTTAGCTACACATCCGGACCAGACTAATGCAATGTACTGTGAATATGAGGATACCTCTGAAATGTGTCCAAAAACTATAGCTGGTGCAGAATAAGGCTTTTCATTAAGATCACACACACACTTGTTAAAATAGCTACCATTGACTTCTGGTTTGTTTCTGGGCTCAAAGACATCCTAAATGGCTTAGTAAAAGATAATTACAAGACTGCTTGTATCCATATAAATCTGCCCAATCATTAGTTTTTCTGAATAGGCTACTATTGCATTTTTTAGTTGAGGTTAACAGGAATGAGAAAGGAAGCCTTTCCTGTGGCCATCCTAGACTATGAAATTCTCTCCCTAGAGATTGCTTGCCTCACCCCTCATTTCTGGCTTTTCACTGCTGTGTGAAGTATCTGGCCTGCAATATTATTTGTTTTAAAGTGTTGCTACTATTTATATTGCTAATATACTATCTGTTCTTTTGGCGTTTTTATTCTGTGAAAGGGCACTAACATCTAAAGGAATTCCATGCTGAAATAAACAGATCCCACTGTTATGTAGACTATTGCAAAGAAAAGTGTACTGAAAGGAATAATCTATATGGAATGCAATAATTCACATTCCTTCAATCATTTCCTACAGTTAAGTCTTGTAGCTGAATTCCTTTAGCTTTTATTAAGTGAAGGATTCCTACAGATGCTCCAGCCACAAATTACTCCCTTAGAGCAAATCAGAATTTTCCTACTTCTATTTCACAATGCTTCACTTTCCTGTGAAAATAAAATGTTATTAAAAACAGGTTTGGTGCTTCTTCCAATCAGAACAGACTGAACACCATTGCTATTTTTCAGTAAATGGGAGGTGTCTGAAAACCTCTGTAGCCTTCTTCTGAACAAGTTTTCATTATGACCTTTGGAGTGTATCATTTTTTAGTATATCATGCAATGTTGCCGTAAATATATTTAAATATTAAATTATCTTTCTCATACCATGCATTAAACAGAGTTTAGGCAGTGGGTTAATAAGGGTAGAGAGTACGACTTTGCAAGAGTCTTTGAAGATATTAATTTTTATATAATTTTCTGACAGTAACTTCATTTTTGATCTCTGAAAGGTGAAACAGTTTAAAAATGAAAACAACGAAAATCAAGTCTGCATCAGCTTTTGCCATTATAAAGAATTATTTAGCCATAACTCAACAGAAATATGTGCAATATTGCCACACACTAATCAACACAAGAAAATGTGAACTCTGGATTTGTATAAAGGGCAATGCTACTTAGTAATTGCATCTGTAGATTCCACGACTGTTAAGAACAAAATTTAGAAACAAAATTGGTGTTTACCAAACAGTTCACTGAGTCATCATCTGCACACAGTCCTAACTATTGGTCACTAGAATTTATACTATTTTGATGGTTTTGTCACTTCAGCAAAGATCATCAAATTTTCATGTTCCCTCAGAAAGAATGTGAAAACAAATATACCCAAACTGCATCAGATGCCACATCCTACACTTTACAACCTTACTGCTCACATACAGATTTTTAGGGACCTTGCCAATAATTTTCAATGCAATCAATTATATTCTCTGTTACCTACCTTGCTCCTCATAAACAAGTCCCATATTTGAATGCGCTTCAGCTTCTCTCCTTCCGCCATCTATTTTAATCAGCTGAGCAGTTTTGTAGCATTGTTCATAGAAGTAATTCCTTAGCCATCTGTCTTCTGGTTTGTTGAAGCAATAGGCCAAATTCAGCTGGTTACAATACACCTCGTCATAGAATTCTTCAGTGAAAAGAAAGTAATTAAATCTTAAGATATGATAAAATATATGCTATGCTTACTTTCTTAATGTTAAGTTTAAAAATAAATACGCAAGATTCAAGACTTTGAATTTCTTTCTATGGATCTCATTGGACTCTATCCCTTCTGGGCAGTATTTACGTAGATCATATGCTTGTTAAGAGTTCACACATACCCCTGAGCTAGACGGAGGTGGGCCAAAACCTCTCTCCCCAAGAAATTGGGATCACAAAGGTCAGGAAGCTGGTGAAGTTCAAAGCCTAACATTGCCCTTAAATACATGCCTTAACAGCAGCCATCTACACTTATAGAGAAAAATATAAGTATCACACTGGCAAACACAATTGCAGCTGGAGCCAGATCTCCTTTCCAGGGTCATTCAGCCTCTCATCAAGATCAACCCCGCAGAGAGGCATAATATTTCTCTTATGTTCAGAATACACAGTCTGTTCCATCTGTACTGGATCAATTTCAAATATTGCTGCCTGAGGATATAGAGAAGCTGTGGAATGCCCTCTGTACACAGGTGTGTCTGACACCTTCACCATGTGGCTTTCAGAAGATGTTGGAAATGCACCTCTTTAGCCTGGCCTTTGACACCTGAGATGTGGGTTTTCAGGACCCAACCTCATCCCTGCTACTGTACAAGCAACAACAGTTTTGCACACCTTCAATTTGCGTGCGACAACACGCGTGCGCATCACTGCAACCCGGAAGGGGCTGGAAAAGGGAATTAGACAGGGGTGGAAGCATAATGGGGCATAACAGGGTGCAGAAGGCTTATGCAAACCCCGCCAACCTGAATGAGGGTCAGGAATGAAATCTCTGTAATTTTTTAAACTGTTTTTAATGCTGAAATTGCAATTGCTGCAGCCTGCTCTGGGACCTGCTGGTGAAAGGCAGGTAATAATAATAATAATAATAATAATAATAATAATAATAATAATTTTAAAGGAAATCAAATGTTATCAAATAGATGTGCATCTGAAATAGAAACACAAGAACTGAATTTGTTCTGAAATACCAATTTCAACACAATCTCTTCTACACTTCGGCTAGACTGCTTCTTGTCATGAACCTAATATTCTCTGATAGCAACATGAATTTATGTGGCACAATGAAGTAAATTTCTATAGTATAGCCCATCCGCCCCACAGCATCCAAAACTCCCATTGTTCTAGGCACATTTTGCGACAGGGAATTTCATTAATGCAAGCAGTTTCTGAACTCTGGGAGCAGTACTGTGCCTAAGATTTCAGATTAAAACGGCCACTGCTGGAACGAAAGGAGGACCTTTTTCTGCCACTCTCTGAGGACTGGAGAAGAATATTAGGGGGGCGGGCAGGGGAAGTATGGCCTTGTTTTTTGTAGTCTTCAGATGAGGACTAGACCATGTGAAAAATGAATATAAGATTTTAGCTCCAGTCCATTCATTTTCATCTTTGCATTCTTGTTATACAAAAGAGTGCCTAGACGTTCTGTTGCAGCGACCATAACCTAGGTTTAAGGTGACGTTTAGCTCCTAGCTTTCATATCTCAGTTTCCCTGTGAAGCACAACTAATAAGAACCAGTTCTGGCATGATTATTATACTCCACCCTGAACACAGCTTTAAGGTGTGCATATAAATAATCATATTGTAGCTCAGTATATTTTGTGCAGGGATATCTGGTGGTATCATGAGAAAACCATACTGCTCTGGCAGAATGTTATTGTTTACAGTACTTATTGGAGCAAATCTCCCCCATTCAAATGCACCTTTTCATTGGCATTCAGGACTCAATCTTCACTTGACTGATTCCCTTGCCTCTCTTGGTCAAGTTTATTGTGGTCTTCCTTTACTGGGTGAATGGAATGGTCTGCAGCAGCTATTTTTTGCCTTCCTAGAGGCCCTCCTGAAGTAATGCAAGTTTCCCATCTACCTTAGTGTCACTGCTTGGAAAAGTGCTTATTCTCTGAAACTAGTTTGAGAAAATAAAATGAAATTACATGCTCATGCTGTCTCCTTAAGAAGTACTGTATGAGGGAGAAAAGAGCAAAAGGGCAAGGAGGCTATTGTCTTCTTCTAGCTCTAAAGACAAGCCTGCCATGCAAATATTAAATCAAATGGTGCCACCATGTCCACTTCGGAGGCAGTGCAACACAGACACACACACACACACACACACACAAAAACACATGTGTGTTACATTCAATATTGCATTTCCAGTCCTCAGAGTCACCCATCTGCATTTTAATGTGATATGTGTCAGCAGATACGAATGCAAGTAACAATAAACCTATTAAATGGTATCATAAAGTATATCACATGTAAACAGATCAAAAAGAGCAAAGAAAAAAATGGAGTGACTGCTAATTGGAATAAAGTAATACATACGACAGGATAGCTTTAACTGCTCTTTGTTACTGAATATCAAAGCTTCAGAGTTCTGTAAAATTATGCAAATAACTTGAGGTAAGTACCCTACAATTCTCAAGAGATGGAAGTGACCTGAGGCTGACTATTGTTACTGTTGCAGCCCTGATTGAATGAACTTTAATGTGACCCTCAGGTGTCTATCCTTTCAGTGAATAAGAATAAGTCGTGCACAAAGATAACCGTTTCAGTATAATTGTTTTGGACACAAACTGGCCAAATGTGCTGGAGTCATATGAATAAAGCAGAGCAATTTTTTTATTTTAGCCTGTCTCTTTACATTGTTTAGATTACTGCACGGACAGGTATAAAAAAAGAGACAGTACTGCTCTCCCAGATAATTGCCCACATTATATTTCAGCATGCTTTGGGTTCAAAACAAAATTTTGTCGATCACAGTATGCTATTAGCATGGCTTAGTCCACTTTCTAGAAAACAAACGTTTTGTCTTCCACATAGCCAGTCTTCAACATGTGATGAACATTTTTATAAGCACAATCTAAAGTTGTTCATTTTCCTGCAAATTTTCTAAGCTGTCATTTTAATTTCTGTCCGTCCGTTTCAGAATTAAACCTCAAGCTAACAACAGAAAGCCTAAAAGTGAAACATTACAGAAGTGATGAACCTTGTGAGTAAAATGAAGGCTTCTGAGAAGGTAGACAGATTAAAGAGTTCACAGTTCAGCAGTTGTATAGTTTAGGCCATATTGGGTAAACCAGGTTGTACCTGGTAATAACTAGCAACTCATAGACTTGTGGGAAGGGTGCATGATGGAGGAAAAGGTGGTCATTACTTTATGGATTAGGCCTAGACTGGCCTGCAAACCAGTCCTAGCTCCCAACATGACAGACTGAGCCATTAAAATAATACAGTCAGCATCTTCTTAACCATTTGGAGAAAATTGTATATAGGGATATCAAACTTGGGCTACAATATTGTGTAAAATAATATTGAACTCTGCATGCAGGAAGATTTACTGAGGATGACTGTACAAACTAGCCCTGTTTGTATGTCTACTAAGCACATCAGAGGAGTACATGGCAAACAAGTTGCTTGCAAGCTTTCTGCCGGTATACACTGCACTACTATATCTAAAACTTGACAGCAAATCCTATGAAATGTAGTAGTAAATGCTCCCCTTCACTCTGATTCATATCAGCCTTTTCTTGCTGCTGCAATTTTGCCTGTTTCCACACTATGTAAATGTACTACAGCCCCTATTCTTATACACAGTGTGCCCAGCATTCTCCATTCACTAATATGGAAAACTCTTTGTGACACCATACCATATTTAGGTCCTGCCTCTTCCTTCAACCTCCTTTCCACCTGCAGTCTGGGTATAAGATCACCATTCCAAAACAGCCAATCCTGTTGCACCCTGACCCCATCAGATGCAAAGTCCTTTCCTCTCCTACCTACTAATGCCCTTGATGCATGCCCTGAGGCCTTTCCTCAGAAATCTATGTCTCATGGCTGCAACGCTTCACCACTAACACAGTGAAATTACTTTCACAATGAAATTGGTGTGTTAAGTGGATGCGAGACTGCAGCCTAGAAGGACCATATTCAATACAACAATTTCAATCAGAGGAATTCAACAACTGATACATGGATACATTCTTTATCAAAGAATATTAATAGTCATGGTCCCATTCTTAAACACAAAGAAAAGAACTTTGGCCTGGAATTTGTAGGAAAATATCATGCACAGAACACTCTGGGTCTTCCATTTTAGACCAAACTGACTTTAATTGCTAGATAAAAACATACAATAGCAAGTACTTAATTTTAAAAATCAATACATAAAACTAAACAGTAGGGAAAACACTAGAGTGACTGTAATTGAGATGTTAGTTAAATCTATCAATGGGATCCTGGTGACATCTTTACACACAGAGAGAGAGAAAGAGAGAGAGAGAGAGAAAAGACTCCTCATTTTGTCACCTGAGTATTTAACTGTAAGTCTGATAATTCAGTGTTACCCACAATTTATTCTATAAATACAGTTGACTAAGGCTGAAATGTGCTAAAGCCCAGTAATGTTTCAAATTCATACATGAAACAATTTGGAATCTCCCCTCAGGCACACATTGCTGCTCCATTACCCAGAATTCCTCTATTTACCTGATCGTAGGGCTGCCTCAGCCCTGGTCAGGAAGTGGTGAAGCTGATCCAGCTTATCAGGCTGTTCCGCTAGGGACTTCTCCAGCCATATGGCTGACCCAGGCCCTGCAGCCTCCCTCAAGGCATTCCAGTGCTCTATCAGAGTGAAGAGCTCGGCGAAAGACTTGTGATAACCCTGTCGCAGCATGTCTATGCAGATGTTCTTCTTGTATGAATTCCGGTAACTGGGAATTTTAAAAAAGGCCAGTTTTAATTCTTTAAATGTGAATTATCTACTTCCACTGAAAGAGATCAAGATACACACAGAGATATTACTTACACACACACGCAATCAGTATACACCAGTGATTAAAATGTGACAAGTGTTTCTTTCACCAACTCATTTTTTTCTTGGTAAATGCCCACACATCTTCAACAGAGGAAAGCCGCAGTAGGCGTTTAATACTATTTCTACTACAACTGCATTACAAATATAACAGTGTTCTGCAATTGAAATCAGCCATGAAGGTCAACTGAGTTAACCTACGGGGGGGGGGGATTCTTACCCAAACGTTGCGGCATTTGTTCACTAGAACACAAGCTCAGAGTTTACTTAAAACAGGGAGCAGTGGGGGAAGCTAAGCATATACTGCATGTCAAAACAATGTATATGTTAAATAGTTTTGCTGGAGGTTATGGTGGTTTGGTTTAAAATGTCTGACATAGTATTTGTTAGAACTAGACTCCTTACATATTATTTGCCTGTGTTCAATATCCGTCTTCAGCTGGGACTAATTTAGTAACACAGAAGTTTCATAATTTCCACCTAATTTTAAAACCAAATGACATATCCACAGAGATACAATGAAGAATGTATATCAAAGTTATTCTAATAATAAACATGGAACAGATATTCATATTAAAACATGTATAATTAAACACTATCAAGAGATGGTACATATTTCAAGGCATATTACTCTGCTATAGCAAGGCCATTTTCATGTTACATCAAACCAACTGTAGAATATTAATTGTTGATTTTTTGATTAAAAGTTCAGTTAATTCCAATTTACAGAAAGTGCTGCCCTTCAATATTGTATCGTTAAAATACACTTGAACATTAGAAACATACATTTTTACTTGTTCCTGTTATTGAAACATGAATGGAAACAGATTTTGCTTAAAAGCATTGCTATGATCATATTTTAATATAAGCAGTAGAACTTGATAACAGTCCCTAATGGTTAGTATATGGTTTTATATACAAAGTAAATTTCAGAACAGAGCACTGCTATTTACTAACTAGTAATGTTGTTAAAGAAAGCAAGAAGATCTTTGCATTTCTTTATAAACAAGTTCTTCAAGGACAATGGTAACTGCATTTTTACTATTGAAACCAGAAGCCTATGCACAACAACAAACATTAGTGAAGCACTTTAAAAAAGCACTGTACAACAAACAAAGTTGAAGACAAGCCCTGTCTGCAAAAGTTTTTGGTCTACTGGACACAGAGACAGGGGAAAAGAGTAGGAAACTGCAGAAAACTAAAGAATAGACCTAGCAGAATAAAATACATCGCAACAGTTTAAAGGAAAACTGACGTAATATCATGCAAAAAGGCACAGGGCTGGCCCAAGGCATTTGATGCTTCTTCCCATACCACATACACAAGCCAGCTAGGTCGGCAGCTGAATCTTACTTACTGGTGACAGGGCACCATCCTTCGCCACACCTGATAGCTTAGGGACACAGAGCAAGCCATATGGCTGGCAAAGGTCTATCTTCCAATACCATCCTGCTCCTTAGCATCAGCTAAGGCAGCTGCCTTACTCTACCTAACCTGTAGAATACACTGTCAGCAGGTAAGAAATAAGTAAATTTAAAAGGGACAAATAAGAGATAACATATGACATTCTGGCTTGACCAAGTGTGCTCTCCTAGCAATGGTGACATGGCCAATTACCAGACGGTGGAAGTAAAGTTGTACAATACATGCAGCCCCAGCCATTCATGGGTTACAGAGCTTGCATGGCAGAAAGGCAACAGTGTGGATTTTGTAATTTAAATATGTCAAGACCGGAGGAACTACAGTGAGAATAGGAGACAGAACAAGACTAAGAAGGCCAGAATGCTGGCTCCAGAACTGGTCTGCAGCTTACTGGAGACTGAAATATTACTGAAGGTGTATGTCTTAGGCTCTTCCTTGGATCAACGTTCACTTAAAAGGGTCTGCTGAAGGTTCATGCTGCAGAAGTTAGAGAATGACCCTTTTAAGTGAGCACTGATCTAAATAGAGCTTAGACCAGAAACCTCCCTACAAGTCCTTTGTGGCCTCTAGGATTGGTATAGTAGTGAAGATGGAGCCCCCAGAGATAAGGGAGCCTCTGGAGAGGTGTATCTGAGGACATAGACAAGAAATATTATTGGGAACAGGAGACTGAGGAAAAATGGTTCCTTAGGGTTCTTCCTCTTCTTGACCAGTAGAAATCCCTACAGATGCAAAACTAAGAGTTCACTTTTGGATAAATTAAAAAAAAAACAAGAAAACGTTAATGAGGAAAATAATAAAACAGCCACAGATTATTAGCTAAACAAAAAAAAAATTGGGAGATTTAATATATAGTTGTAGCTCAGTAGAATAAAACTCTCTCTATATATATGACGGTGTTAAAAGAACAAACAAGGGAAGTCAAATTAACACCTAAGAAGACCAAAGAAAGAGCCTCATGGAACTCCAAAGAGGAAGGGATTTTAAAAGTACTATTAAAAGAAACAATTAAAAAAGAAAAAGAAAAGAAGACAAATCTAGCAAAAACAGGATGCTTAAAATCTAAAGCAAGGGAAAGAGTACAATATTAGTAGTACAGTATCAAAAAAATCAGATGGAGGACAGAATAACCTAATATTTAGCTAAGAGAAGGTTATTGGAAATTAGGGTGCTTCGACACAGAGGTGTTTTTGTGGAAAGGGTAGTTCTGACACATTTGATATGCAAATGTCCATATACACCTGTTTTTTCCACTCATTATATTCCTTTCTATTCCATCACTTCCCATCCACACCAGAGGAGGAGAGGTTGATGAAAAATATTCTGGGTGTGGGGTTTTTTGTTCCTCCCCTCAATTATTCCTGCCCTGCTCTATCTTTTTATGTTGTGGGTATGCACACAGGTGTGTCTCAGAAAATGCATAAGAACAAATATTACCAGGATATGTCACAATTGGCAAAATAGAAACTTTTTATATTTCAGGGGCAGAGATGATTCCGTAGAACATGCCTATTTCCATGATGAAAACAGATGCCACCAAAAGACCCCTATTGAATCTGTCAGCAGAAAGACAGCCTGCTTGTTTACCTTCCCCCTTCCCAGACATACTAGCTATTCTCAGCAATGGATTAGTACACAAAGGCTTTCTGCATAGCCCATGATGTTACCCAGCCATGTTGCTGATTTGTAATGCAATTTGAGGATGACGGCATCATGTGGACAGTGTGAAAAACTTGGAAGCATGATCAGTACCAAGTCCATAATAAACAGCTGGGCAGAAGCTTCCTTGAAGTGAGAATAATTTCAACAGGGTGATGTGAGCAGAAACCAGGCTGGAAGGAATTAAAAGAGGATTCTGAAGAAAGGAAAGGCAGACACTGAAAAAGGATCAGGTGTTCAAAAAGCTTAGAATAAAAGTAAAGGGATCATAGGCTGCTCTTTGTTTTATCTTTTTCTTTTTTTGGAATTTTGGGGACAAATATTACTCAGTGCCAGTTCCGTCTCTGGATGATCTCTCTCTTCTTTCTGAGTGGGCTGGATATGCACTAAAGCATAAGCCAACTTCCTGATGGAGCAATTGATCAGCTAATTAATGGGTAGCTCAGAACATGAGATTTTTTTTTAAAAAAAAAACTTGTATTGTCTCTAATTTGACAATTTAATCAAATAAATTATCCCCATAGTTTTTATTGATAGGATTTAACCAACTGACAATGATCCTGTATTATACCTATACCATCAAAGTAGATAAAAGGGAAATTATTCATATATAGCCCAAAAATCTATTCATACTTGGGGTATTCTGGCTTTTACAGGGAGGAAATACAGATCGCCACCAAATGCAAAGGAACCTATTGACATGGTGTATTTACAAGTGAGATTCTTACTTCTAAAACATAGTTTTGAACATCTGTATTATTTCTTATGCTGCTTATCAGAGCTGATTTTGAAACGGCAAAGGTTTTGTTATAACCATGCTGTTCGTTCCAATTAGAAAATTCTAATCAGCACTGCATTGTTCTATGAAGAAATGAAATTCAAAGGTATTGGTGTTTAAAAACACTGTTTCAATAGGTAGAATGGCCTCTGGGGGCATCTGCTGGTAATTTAGCTATATTGCAGTTAAATCTGGTTATTCGAGTAATACCCAGCGCAATATAGCATTGTTGAACAAAAGTAAATACAAAGTGCATTGTGTGTAATTCACATTCAGAGCATCAATGAGAGTTTTCCCACTGATCTCAACGTGAACACAAGCTTATGAAGTGACCGTTTTCTGAAACTATGTGACACTGAATTGATCAATACTCCCAAAATAATAACATAAGAACTCTTTAACCATTTCTAAATTAGGACACTGCAGTGAGACCTTAAGGCAAATCTTGTAATACACATTCATATAATTTTTATAGCCTAATGGGATGTTTTGACTCCCCGGGACAATTTCAAACTACTACTAGAAGCTTGTCATTTGAAGCATATCTACATATTTGTTCTTCCCTATTTAGCTAGCTAAAGTTTTCTGCATAACATTTATTATTATGCAGAAAGACTAGCTTTTGAAGAAAGGGTTCAGGGAAAGATTTCTGGGGACCCAAAGATTTTTCTTTTTCTTTTTTCATTACTTACCACAAGGCCAGAGGATTATGCCATGCTGCCTGATTGTGACCCTCAAAACTACCCAAATTGATGATGGAAAGAAGAGCTCAGACCTAACTGTGGCTGAGGAGTAATTTTCAGCTGATGAGCCTCCCTATTCTAAAGAGCAGAAAGCCATGCAAGAGCTCTGCACATTTCAGATATCGTTCTCCTCCAAAAGACCACTTTGGGACTAGAAGGTGGAGCCTGGGGCTTCAAAAGGCTGGCCCAAAAAAATGAAGGAGGAAGCTAGCAGTGGAGGATACAAGTGAGGCTACTAGAAGATGAATTGATCTCTGCCCTTTGCCTCTCCCTTGAAAACTGATGTGCTCCAGCATGCAAGTTTCTAATTTCTGATAAAGTGGACCTTTCCTTCTTCCAGCAGGTGCTTTTAATGGCACTCTGTGAGGCATCTGCCTGAATAAGCTACTGAATAGGGTCTTTCGAATCAACCATCTTGGGTCCTGAATAAGTTATCTTATGAGACCCTGACAACTGTGACTAAATGACAGAAGACGAAACTGAGATCAAGTTGTTAAAAAGGGAGGATCCCTTCTTTGTAAGAGCGAAATAAATTACTTATGACTTCTTGTTGTTTCCTTCAGTGGTTGCTTACTGGAGAAACCTGGATATGTTTTTAGCCCCAGAACTCTCATAAAAATATAGCTTTTGTTGCTGCAACCTGCACTTCTACCTTAAGCAGCCCCCAGGTAACTGTAACGGGCACCTGCAAGCTTCAAGTAGAGATCTCTTTAAGACCTCAAGGTGTTATTGATTTCTGTGATTTCTGAAACAAATTTAATTAACACCAAATAACCAATGGGCCATTGCAAGCTTTATTTATAGCACTACAATATACTTTTTTATATTGCTTAATTTCTTTTACAAAAGACTGTTCAATAAACTTAGAAGGTTTTATAGTGAGCATATACAATCTTTTGATAACGTTGTTTTAACTTCCAAACACTGTTGGATATTTTCATAATAGAACAATTAAACAGAGATACGTTTTTTTTTGAATATGAGCATCCAGCTTCAGTCTCATAAATCTTATGCCACTTTTAGTAGTCATGCAGTTCAGCCACACTTCAAGGGATATTATTGTAAAAAAGCTGTACATTATTGGATTAAAAAGAAATTAAGTAATTATAAATAGCATAATTCCAACTGTTTCTGTTGCAATTCTGAATATTTTACTATAAAACAATATTCTGATCCTTTTACATTGCTTTACCCTTGTTCTTTTAATTTGTTTATTTCTTTATAAATTCCCCTTTACAGGAGAAGGACAATGATGTTTGTACTAAATTAACCATTTGGAAGTCAGGAATATGTTTGAAGATGTATATGTCAGTAAAATGTCTTTAATCTGTAAATATATGCATCCCAATTTAGTAATGCAGGGCAAGAAGAACCAATCAACTGTAACCATACTAAATAAGTCACAGATGAAATGACTGCAAATTAATGAATGTATCATTTGCTAACACAGGTAAATTGAAACTTCTGTTTTGAAACCTGTTTATCTCTCAGTTTTTCATTATGCGAATGAAAGCCCCAGCAGTAACAAACAAAACTTAATTCCAACTAGAATCCTTTGGAATTGGGATAAGTAGATGATTAGGCTGAAAACCAATGCCCACCTACTTGGGAGTAAAATTGAATTTAATGGGTCTTACTTGTGAATAGACATGGATAGGATTGTGCTATTAAAACATAAGAAACAGCTTGTATTAGAATATTCCAACATTAAGCCAATTCAATTTGAAATACTGGGGGGAAGTATTATTTATTTATCAACACTGGGAGGAAATGCTATTCTCCACAAAAATCAACTTCTTTTTTACTTCTGTTTGCTGATGTGAGAAATACATGTTTCTGAAGTTTAAATATGTTCACTTAATAAAGGAACGTATCATATTTTATTAATGCAAAGTAACTTAACAAAAGAAAAACAAAAGATTCCTGTGGCACCCAAAAGACTGAATTTTTGTGTAGCATAATCTTTGTGGACTTGAGCTTATTTCTGTTGCATGACGTGTTATCATTAGATAACAAACAGAGAGAAATCAAAGTACCTACAGAAGGAGTTAAACATAAAAAAAGGTTTAACACTGAGTCTGTAACATTTCTACAAAAAGGCCAAAGATATACAAGAACAGTGACCAATTTGCAACAGCAGTCATTGCTAATAACATCTTTGTAGTTAAGCTATGTTAATTTAACACATGACATGTGAAAGAAACCCACAGTTCCACTTAAGGTGGTGAAGAACAGAATTTGCTTATAAATTTTAGGGAAGCCATTTCATACTGGATCATCCCTTTGAACAAAAGCAAGTGTCCTACTAAGCGGTATATTCCAAATACATTCAGATGTAGGAAGCCAAATTGACCTTTCAATTATTTATTTTTTAAAATATATTTCATTAAAGATTTCTTTGTTTACAAAAATAGATGCATTGTCTCTTTTTTCAAGTTGTGTTGTTTACAGATCAGTTTCATTTGTTGTGAGACATTAGTGTTGCATGCAGTGTTAGGTTAGGAAGAAAAGATTGGGAGTGGGGAGTGGTGTGGGATTGGGTGGTTATGTTTCAATTCTTCTACTTAGTGTATGTGTGGGGGTTTGTGTCAGCGTCACTTGGGTGGGTTTTCTTACTATTCGCTTGTTGTATTTCCTTGGTTACCACCTAGGATGTGATTGGTTGTCTTTGGTTGGCTGTAGTGAGAGTTGTGTGTGTGTGTGTGTGTGTGTGTGTGTGTGTTTGGATCAGGTTAGCCAGATTGATTTGTATGCTGTTGGTGGATTCTCAGTGTTGTCTTGTTGGGCTATGTATGTGCTAAAGGGGAACCATACTGGGGTGAAGGCATCTTGAAAGGTTAAAAAACACCACGTCAGGAATAGTACCTTAATTGCTTGCGGCTTTGTTTCATTGGCTGAGTTCAGATGAAATGACAAACAATGTATTGTTGTTCACAGAACAAGCCTGCACCAGCATTGGCTTGCATACCCCTTAGCATGCAAGGAAAAAACGCACTGAAAGCTTTCACTTTTTAACATTCAAAATAGTTCTCCATCAAGTCCAAACTCAACAAACTGATCTGTCTTAACAACTCTTTTCATGCATAGAAGGAGGGAGGAGAGGGGGAGAATAAAAGCACAAGGCTTATGCATGCTAATTTTCATAACCATAGCTTTTCATTACTTCTGAACAAGACCATTGTCTTTCAAACCGGGATATTACTAGACTCCCTCTGCTTTATAACGGGAACATTGAAAGAAAAAAGTTAGGCAAAAAATATGCAGCACATCAAAGTTACAATTCATGTTTGGTTTTCAGTGTGTTCTCTCTCTCTCTCTCTCTCTCTCTGTGTGTGTGTGTGTGTGTGTTGTGTGTGTGTGTACTTACTCTCTCTCTCTCTCTCTCTCTCTCTCACACACACACACACAATTACAGTGGTACCTTGGGTTACAGACGCTTCAGGTTACAGATGCTTCTGCTAACCCAGAAATAGTGCTTCAGGTTAAGAACTTTGCTTCAGGATAAGAACAGAAATCGTGCTCCAGCAGCACGGCAGCAGCAGGAGAGGCCCCATTAGCTAAAGTGGTGCTTCAGGTTAAGAACAGTTTCAGGTTAAGTATGGACCTCCGGAGTGAATTAAGTACTTAACCCGAGGTACCACTGTAGTTAATTGTGGTGTGTGAGTGTGTGTGTGAGAGAGAGAGACAGCCAGAGCGTGACGGAGTTCAGAAAGAAGCTTCACTATAAATTCTAGGACAATGAAATTCCCACTTGTCATTTTGTATCATTTTACATTCTGAATATTTTCATAGTATCTCTGTGCACATCACAAATAAAACACAGTTGTTTACTTTTGCCCTATATTTCCTATTAAATATTGTTGAACTATTGATAAAAGAAAGGTTTAGAAAACAATAGGACTAAACTCAGCAAAAACAAGTTACACAAAGTTAACTTCAGTTCACAGCATTCTTCTCTATTAAATAATGTCTTGTATTTTATCTTTGCAAGAATCTGATGAGTTTTTGCAAGTAAAATTCTGTTTCCTCTACACTTGCTAATAGTCATGAGAATCTGTAGTTTGCACCTTCCCATTAAAAATGTATTGTATTTTTTGAAATTATTCACCCCGCCTTTTATCCAGATCATGTCTTTGAAAGGAGGAAGTAGATAATAAATGGAATTATTCATGATTTCCCATTAAATATGAAACTTTCTTTTGCAGAGTTTAGAAAATGGAACTTCTACATAATGTACAGAAGTTGATTAGAACTTTTTAACCTTTCCAAGAAAACTCTTCCAAATGTGTAGGGCAGCTTTTTCATGAACGGTAAACTATTCATTTCCCTTGCATTCCTATTATTTCATCTTTCTCTAGTTACACCATATATATCAGATCAAATCAAAGTGTGGAGAGACCACTGATTTGAATAAAAGACTCACTTCCCTCCTCTTTTTCGAAGAGAATATAATTCTAAGAGAGTATTGCTTCATAAAAACATAAAATTTTGGTCACAACAGGCAAGATTATTAGGAATTATTTAGAGAAAAGAGGAATACACATTGAAACAAAATTAAAAATGCCAGTGTTATTAAAAAACATCAAATCTGTGTCTTATAATACTGTCTATAATGTATTTCATTTTTTCTCTTGGACAGCATCATATCAGTGGTGAGTTTAGAAGGTAAACAAATTTTAATTTTGAATTCACTATATACTGATAGTGAATTCATTATCCAACTGTGGAGCCTTATGTATCCAAAATGGAACCCCCACCAAACTTCCACAAGAATGAAGCATCAGCAGGCTTAGGATAAGTATGTTTGCATAAGTACTTTTTTATAGAGAGAGAGAAATCCCAATACAGTTGAATGAGAACCAAACATGCTCAGTTAAAAGCTTGGTGGTTCAGGAGAATGCTATGGACATACTGTATCTTGATTTCAGTAAGGCGTTTGACATAGTCGCCTATGTTATTTTTGTAGAGAAGATGGTTAAATGTGAACAGGATGAGATAATTGTTAGGTGGGTTTGTAGCTGACTGACCAAACCCAAAGAGTGCTCACTAATGGTTCTTGGTCATCCTGGGGGAAAGTGGCAAGTGGTGGTGTAGGGTTCTGTCCTGGGCTTGTTGTTGTTCAACATCTTTATAAATGGCATGGATGAAGCTATTGAAGGGATGCTCATCAAGTTTTCAGATGACACCAAAGTGTCATCTGGCTTGGGTAGCCAAGACAGAATCAGGATTCAAGAGGACCTGAAAAGATTGGAGAACTGGGCCCAAACTAACAAAACGAATTTCAACAGGGACAAATGTAAGGTTCTACACTTAGGCAAGAAGAACCATCTGCACAAATATAAGATGGGAACACCTTGCTTGCCATTAGTACAAAGATCTTGGGGTTTTAGTAGACCACAAGCTTAATATGAGAAAATAATGTGATGCAGCCTAGAAAGACTAGGGTTTTCTAGGCTGCATCTACCAAAGTCTAGTGTCCTGAAGTTATAGTACTGCTCTATTTTGCCTTGGTCAGACCATACCTAGAGTACTGTGCCCAGTTCTGGGCACCACAATTTAAGAAGGATATTGACAAGCTGGAATGTGGGCAGAGGAGAGGGCGACCAAGATGACCAAGTCTTATGAGGAATGCTTGTGGGAATTAGGTATGTTTAGTCTGGTAAAGAGGAGAATGAGAGGAGACTTGAAAGCGATCTTCAAATATTATTATTTTTCATTAGGAAAAAATATTCTATCAACTCAAATAAAATGCTAATAAGCTAGTCTTTCTCAAGCAGCAAGATTTAAAAGTATATCAAGAAAAAGTTATATTAGCTCTTCCAGCAACTGCTTTACACACTAAGGTTCTTAATTTCTAAGGCTTCATAAGGGTGACGACAAAGATGAGTTGAAACTGATTATGCATAGCTCCATTTTGGGATCTTCGGGGCTTTTAAATTATCTTTTCATAAATGCTTTAAAAGTTGTCTGGCACAGATATTAAAGAAGGTAATACACAGTACAATCCTGTGAATATTTACTCAATAGAAAGTTTCAGTGTATTCAGTTGTAAGTATTTCCTTGTGTGTTTAGGATTGTAGTGACAATATCCCACCCCCAAAAGTATGGGACAGAGGTGTTTAGGTGTATACTTCTCTTTCCTAGAACTCTGATGTCTAGCAACTGTAACCAGGTGCAAAAGAACTAGAACTCAGTTGGATATATTAAAAAGGGGGGCTTTTGAGCATTTACTCAGCCAAGCAAACAAGTTAAATCCATTTCGGGTTTCCTCTAGTGTCCTTTTTCAGCCAACAATTATTTTTTAGGGGGAGCAGACAATGTTAGTTGCTGCTATTGTTAGCCAGCTGACAGTCAAAGATCACCCCAAACACAGATCTGCCTTCTGGCATCCCTAACATGATACATCTATACAGACACACTGGTAAGATGTGCAGGTAATGGAAGGTGGAGAGAAGTAATGGGATAAGCAAGGGGTTGAGTGGGCTAGGTGCAGTAGGAGAGGCAGAAGTGATGCAAATTGATTACTATTTCAAGTCAGGGAGTTATATTTGGTGAGCTGAGCTGAGCTGAGCCAACTTGAATAAGCATCTAATGCTTAAGTCCCAGGCAGAAGATTCATAACCCTGAGAGGATTTCTCCCTTGCCTGGTAGAATGCAGAACCCATGTATCTAGGTAATATGTGAACTGTGCCTTGGCAATCCATACCGACCAACCTACCCCCTATCTCACTCACTTTGAGTTTTCTCCTCTGCAGCAGATTTAGGGAGGGCATGTGGGGATGCAGAGTGGGAAGGGCAAATCATTGAAAATAGTTTCTCTCCTCATTCTTCTGACAGAAATTTTAACACCAGTGAGCAGCTCAGGTGGACATAACCCTATTTTTTAAAAAAATGCTCAATTTCATAACACTACATTAGGAAGCTGCTCTAATGTACTCATCATACTGTACTATGTGGCTTTCATAAGAAAGCTGACTTGACTTTCCTACCCAAATGTGGAATTGTAATTGAGTATAAGCAGTCTTTCACTCTTCTACTTCTACTGAAGATATAAGGAACACTAAAACAAAGGCACATTCAGCAGGTATTTCTCAACTGTACTAAACCTTATGGACACAGTTGGCATAATTTAGTATCCCTGAAATTACATTTTATTTCATTACAGGCTCCTATCTCTATCTGTCGTACTCAGGTACCAATTTAATTTATGTTTCTATACCTGTACTGCATTTTGTTAATTGTGAAATATTTAAAGTTTTCAGAATGTCAGTAAGGGTTTTTAATAGGCATCTAAAGCTAAACAGAGTGAGCACCAATGGTATTTGTGGTGGGAAATACGATTTCTTTCCTTTATTGCAGCTAGAGGGACAATGCTCTGGCCTGTTGCTTTTAGGATAATTTATCAGCACTTCTTAATCTACTTTAATATTCTACATTTGATCTTTATTTTGGTTAGATTTAAATGAACAGCACAACTGTGCACAAGGAGACTTTGGGTGAGTTTTCCAAAAAAGTAATCTCTAATGTCATATTTCAACTCTTTTCTCCAAAAGCAATATTTTAACATGCCTGCTGTTAATTGTTTTGAAACAATCTCATTTTTGAATTTGCAATAGCACATAATAATATAAAGGGAAAGGAAGAATGTTACTGTGCAGTCCAGAATTTACTCTTGCACTTTGGTATCATTTGCAGTGCAATTGCAGCTTTAGTGATTTATCAACACATGTTATGAAGCACGGAGATTCTCTGTCCTGTGCCCTCCAATCTGGAGCATGACTGAAGTGAATAATGTGGCAGTGCTTCAGAGGTCTCCTCACCAGAAAAAGGGACAGGAGAGAGAAAAGGGGCCAGAGTGCCACACTTACAGATGAACTCAGGGAAGCTGGCGTCTGCAAAAATCACGGAGGCATGAATTCAGGTTCTTACACTGGGACTTCCGGTGGTGCGCGTCTCCGAGGCGAGAAGGGATTCGGCCAGGAGCACGAACCCAGTCCGGTAAACGGGGGGTTAGGGGGGTGCTAGAGGGCGAGAGCACCCCAGGAACACGTCCGGAGGGTGTCCGGAGTTACAGGGAGCCAGCAGAGACCGGTCCGCATCGCTGCCAGGTAACCCCGAGAGGTGAGGAAACAGCGGTGTCGAGCAACAGGTCCTAGGCAGCCATTTCTCCACCCCCCGAACAGCGGACAGCCCAGTCCTCGCCGGAGATTAGCGCTCCGTTCTAAGAGTAAGAAACCCGGGGGACGGAATTAAAGCGTTGATTTAGTAACTTTAAAAAACAGGGAAAAACTGAAAGTTGGAAAATAAAACCCGGGGAGAGAAAAAGTGAAACTTTTGGGGTTCAGCCGCTACCAGGGGTCAGCAGAACCGCAAAGAAACTGCAGAGCAGAGATAAATATACGGAGCTGCCACCAGTGGTTATTTTATTTCCCTGAAAGACTCCTTAAATGAAAACAACGACCCTCCCTAAAAGGAGGTGTTTAAACAGGGAACAGAGGTCACAGTTATTATTTTAAAACCCATTTATTGAAACGGAGGAACGCCGAAACGCCATCTTTGCCACAGGACGCTTAGCGGAAAGCGGAAAAGCGGAAGGGAAGCGCCAGCGGCGCCATTTGCAAGAACAGAATACACAGAATCTACAAAATTACAATCTACAATATAATAAAACGGAGGTACCTGTTCTACGGATATATCTGATCTGGAAACTTTGTGGATGTACTCCTCCCCGTCTACCTAACAACTGGAAACGATTAGGCAATAATCTCCTGCTTTGGGCTGCTGGATCACCCGATTCGCCTGTGTGACGTGTTTGCCTCCAGAGTCAGGCAGCAGCAGAGAGAGCCATCTAGTGGTCAGAGCGTTTATTGCAATTAGAACTTTTTATCTTGAAGCCTCCTTCTCTCTAGGTCTTTTTTTTTTTTTTTGGCCCTTGCGGCATTTCGCCCGCCCCCCTCCCGATCCCCCTTTTTTTCCGTCTCCTTCGTCCTCCCTTTTCCCCTCCCTCCCACCCCTATTTTTTTTTTCTCTTCTTTTATATGGTTTCTTACAGGTAAAAAACACAAAGACTTTTGACGAGGAATTGCTGCATTTGGAAACTGCCACTTGTGAATTACAAAATTGATCCTCCTGATAAAATCTCCAAGAACTCACTGTGTAGATCGGAGAACACACATCGTATCTCAACATAAACATAAGATCTCCAACTTCTGGAACTTTTCGAAGTTCAACTTCTTGAACTACTTGAATCTTGAGACTCCAAGACTATTATTGATACCCCTAAGGCTGCAGAACAGCGGAACGAAATAAGACGACCTTCTTGAAATTTAAAGACTGCTAAGTGACTGCAAACTGAGCCGAACTCTGTTAATTCAAAGACTGTCAAAATTGAGGGTTGGGATTGACCAAGCACACAGGTAATTGTTTTAGGAGTGCTACAAGTATACTGTTTTTTTAAGGTTGGGCTACCCTTCAAATTTAAGAATGTCAAACACTGGGAAAAGACCTGAAGGGGGAACGCCAGTGGACAGGAAGGGATCAAAGCAAGAAGGGGATTTTAGAGCAGAGATATTGAGAATGTTTGCGGAGATAAAAGAGAGCGAAAAAAGTGTTGAGCGCAAACTAGAACAAGTAGAACATAGAATTGGGGAAGTGGATAAGAAGTTAGATGAAACAGTCAGTGAATTGAAAAGTCAAATGAAAGAGGTATTCAGGAGGACACAGACAGTGGAGGAAGGTCTGAAAAAGACAAAAGTAGAATTGAAGGAAGTAAGACGTGAGGAAGAAAGAATCAAAGCCGAGATACTGGGTCTAAACAAAAATCAAGAGGATTTAAAAGATTGGATTGCTATGAACGAACTAAGACAGAGGGAGGCTAATCTCAGGATGAGAGGTATACCTGAAGCCCAAGGGGAAAATATAAAGGAGAAAATAACAGTAGAATTAGCCCTCTGGTTGGAATTACCAACAGAAGATGTAGAAAAGGCAATACAAACAGCTTTCAGGTTAAAAGCTAAACTTCCAAAGAATAAAAAATTTATAGGAGACTGCTTAATTATATTCAAAGACAAAGAAATAAAAGATAAGATTCTACACAAGAGCAGAGAGAAAAGGTTAAACATTGGAGGAAACAATATAATAATTTTCAAAGACATTCCAGTTAGGCTTTTAAAACGTAGAGACTCCTACAAAGAATTAGTACAGATACTAAAAAGGAATAATATCGAGTTTAAGTGGGAGTTTCCGGAAGGCGTCTCCTTCACATATAGGAGTAAAAGGCAAAAACTGACAAACCCAGGAGAAACAGACAAATTCCTAAGGAAATACAAAGAGTTGAAACCGCAAAGAGAGGTGGGGGAGGGGGGGTGGGACCGGGGGGAGATTTGGGGGGGGGAGACGGGGGAGGAGGGGGGGAGGGAGGAAGGTCTGAAGAGGAAGTCTAAAAAGAACCAACAGCCGTTTCCTTTCTCTTTTCTCTTTTTTGTTTTTTTTCCTTTGCTCTCCCTTAATTAAATCGCAATGGTGTTAAAGATATTTAGTTGGAATGTTAATGGGATGAATGATAAGGGGAAAAGGAATCGAATTGAACATATTTTGAAGAAGGAAGGATTAGATATTATATGTCTCCAAGAGACACATATAGCGAGGAAACATAAAAGAACTCTAATTAATCCAAGATTGGGGAATGAGTTTATATCCTCAGATCAGAGCAAAAAGAGAGGAGTGGTTATCTATATAAAGAAACAAATCGAAGCGAAACACCTCTTCAAAGACGAAGAAGGAAGGATAGTAGCAGTACAAATAAATTGGCAGGGAGAAAAGATCATTATAGTCGGAATATATGCGCCCAATATAAATAAGGCAGAATTCTACGGAAGGTTGGAAGAAAAGCTATCTGACTACGCTGATCAAAAAATCATATTATTAGGTGATATGAACGGCGTGGTGTCACTAGAATTGGACAGATTGAGGGACATAAAAGGTAAAGAAGGAAAGCTACCCAGAACTTTTTTCTCCTTGGTCCAGAATTGTAACTTAGTAGATATCTGGAGGTTTAAATACCCACTAGAAAAGCAATATACCTTCTACTCAGAACCTAATAACTCATCCTCAAGATTAGACCAGATATGGGTTTCGAAGGAGTTAGTCCTAAGATCTCTACGGGTGGAGATTCAGGCCAGAACTATTTCAGACCACAACCCAACAAAAATGGAATTGAAAGAGCAGGAAAGCAGACTATTTAGATGGAAATTGAAGGACTATCTGTTGGACGACCAAGAGGTAGCAGAAAAGGCTCAAAACAGATTAAAAGAATACTTTGAAGATAATTTGGGCAATAACATAAAGCCTAAGGTGGTATGGGACACAGGAAAGGCGGTGATGCGGGGTTTTTTCATCCAACAGAGTGCAATTAAGAACAAAAAAAGGGAAAAAGGGAAAAAAGAAATAATACAACAATTAGTAGAGAACGAGCAGAAATTAATCGGAAACCCAAAAAATAAGAAAATAAAAGAGAATATAAAAGTTTTACAATCCCAATATACAATGCTGATAAACAGAGAGATAGAATGGAAAATTAAAAGACTGAGACAGAGGAACTTCGAATATGCCAATAAAACGGGGAAGATATTAGCTTGGCAATTGAAAAAAAGAAAGGAACAGAATACGATAAATAGGATAGTGGTGGAAGGAGAAGAGATAAACAAACCCAAAGAAATAAGGAAAGCCTTTTTGGACTTCTATGGAGAACTTTTTAGAAATACAGAAAAGAATAAGACGAGGGAAATAGAGAAATATTTAACATCCAAGAATATAAATAAGATCCCCGCGACAGATAAAGAGAAATTAAATGCTCCGATCGAGGTGGAGGAAATAAAAGCAATAATAAAAAACTTAAAAAATGGGAAAGCCCCCGGCCCAGATGGGTTCACTAGTAGATATTATAAAGAGATGGAATCGGTTCTGTTATATCCCCTACAAGAAGTAATGAATAATATTTTGAAGGAAAGAGAAATACCGGAGACGTGGAAGGAGGCATTGATTACATTAATACCAAAGCAAGATTCAGAATTAGAACAAATTAAAAACTACAGGCCGATCTCCTTACTAAATGTAGACTACAAGATTTTTGCGGGAGTCATGGCAAGAAGATTTAAAGCCACTCTGTTAAACAGCATCCATAGAGATCAAGCCGGCTTCCTGCCGGGTAGGCAAATGAAGGATAATTTAAGAAATATTATAAACATTATAGAATATTTAACAGAAAGGTGCGATAAACAAGGCTTACTGCTATTCGTGGACGCTGAAAAAGCGTTTGACAACGTGAACTGGGAATTCCTATTGAAACAACTGGAATATATGGAAGTGGGTACTGAATTTTCCAACGGCATAAAAGCAATATACACGGAACAAAAAGCAAGATTAATAATAAATAACGTAGAGACGGAAGAAATAACAGTAACTAAGGGAACAAGACAGGGATGCCCACTGTCCCCACTGTTATTCATAACGATATTAGAGGTACTACTAAAAACCATCAGAGACAACAAAGAAATTAAAGGCATCAGGGTCGGCAAGCAAGAGCATAAAACCAAAGCTTTCGCAGACGATCTGGTCGTAACATTGGAAGAACCATTAGACTCAACAAAAAAGGTACTCAGAGAATTTGACCAATTCGGGGAGGTAGCAGGCTTCAAATTAAACAAAAGAAAAACAAAAATAATAGCTAAAAACATGCAGGCAGCCGAAATTGAGGAATTACAAAGAGAAACAGGAATAGAGGTAACAAAGAAGGTGAAATACCTAGGGATATGGGTAACGCCAAAAAATATAGATCTATTTAAAAACAACTATGAAACAGTATGGAAAGGAGTTAAGAAAGACATAGAAACGTGGGGTAGGTTAAGACTGTCATTTTGGGGCAGAATAGCCACAATCAAAATGTCGGTATTCCCAAGAGTTCTGTTCCTCTTTCAAAATATTCCGATTATCAAGGGTACTAAGATATTTAAAGCCTGGCACAGAGACATCTCCAGATTCATCTGGCAGGGGAAGAAGCCGAGAGTAAAGTTTAAAATTTTGACAGATACGAAAGAAAGGGGAGGCTTCGCCCTTCCTGATTTGAAGATATATTACAAGGCATCTTGTCTATGCTGGATAAAAACATGGATAAAACTAGAAGATGGGGAAGTGCTAGACTTAGAGGGTCACGACAACAGATATGGGTGGCACGCTTACCTGTGGCGCGGGCGGAAGAAGGGCCACAAAGGATTTGGGAATCATATATTCAGGGGCCCCCTGTTGGAGGTCTGGGAAAGATATAAGGAGATGTTAGAACCCAGAACACCCCAATGGTTATCTCCATTAGAGGTAATGGCCATTAAAAAGGTTAATATGGGTACTAATTGGGCAACTTATGAACAACTGCTCATGAAGGAGGAAGGAAAATGGAAAATGAGGCCCTACGAGCAGGTTAAATCCCAAGTATACGACTGGCTACACTATCACCAAATAAATGATATGTTTAGGAAAGACGTAAAAGAGAAAGGCTATGCCGACAAAAACTCTAGGTTTCAAACTGAGATTCTGGGGAGCAATACAAAAATATTATCAAAAATGTACAAGTACTTACTGGACTGGAACTTAGCTGACGAAGAGGTTAAGGTGGTAATGACCCACTGGGCCAAAGATCTTGGCCGCAACATCTATTTTGAAGAGTGGGAAAAACTCTGGAAACATCACCTAAAATTTACGGCCTGTGTGTCACTTAAGGAGAACCTAATGAAAATGTTCTATCGCTGGTACCTGACCCCGGTTAAGTTAGCCAAAATGTATGGATCCTGCAATAAATGCTGGAAATGTAAGGTAAGGGAGGGTACCTTCTACCACTTGTGGTGGGAATGCCCAAAGGTTACAGAATTCTGGGAAAGTATATATGATGAGATGAAAAAAATGCTAAGATATAGCTTTAATAAAAGACCAGAGGCGTTCTTGCTAGGTATGGTGGGAAAGGAAATTAAGAAGAAAGACTACAAATTGTTCCAATACGCAACAACAGCAGCAAGGGTCCTAATAGCAAAAAATTGGAAGCAGGAGAGTATTCCAACAACGGAGGAATGGAGAAGTAAATTATTAGAATATGTGGAGATGGACAGGATGACATGTAAAATTAGATATACAAAAGATCAGAGGTTTGTTGAAAATTGGGAAAATCTTACGAAATATCTGGAAAGCTTAATCGATGAACAGACAACACTAGTAGGTTTCCAAGGAGCTCTGTAAGAGGTAAAAGGTAAGGCTAAAAGAAAATGGATGGTTGAGAATGACTTATGGCTTTACAAACATGGAAATGCGGATTTATTGTTCTAATGTTACTTTGGACGATTCGTGGAACGACTGAAGGAAGTCAACTTATTTTCTTTAAGTGAACAGATATGAGTTTTGATAAAGTTTGTTATGTACTGTGACTTTTGTAAAACTAATAAAAATTATGCATAAAAAAAAAAAGAATTCAGGTTCTTACACTGGATTTTGCAGAAATCCTAAACAGATCCCAGCAGCAAGGAATCAAAAATTGAATGGGCCTTCAGCCTGAAGTCATATGACGGGCTGCCCCAAGCAAGTATTTTTAAATAGTTGTCTCACTTTCAAATGTTAGTCTTTTTTCACTTGTCTTGCTTTAATGACAAGGCTAGCGATTGGATACCTATGGTGAATGAGCTTGCACAATAAGAATGAAGGGTACTGTTACATGAAATAAAGAATGTTCTGGAGGGGGAGAATGGAGACGATCAGACAGCAACTCCTCCAGGTATCTACCCTTGAAAAAAGAATCACATTTAAACTTCAATAAAATGCTCTTTTGCAAGTCAAAGGCAAACTCTGCTTGCAACTACAATACTGAACCCTAAGGTAGCAATTCCTGAATTACGACGTTAATTTCAGGGTCACAGACAAAACAAGGGCAAAAGTTGGGATAATGACCTACATCAAAATGCTGCTATGCATACAACTATTTTTAAACACTATGTAGAAACAGCAGTGATTCTGCTGTGTAAACTGTGTGGGAAATTGCACTTTTCCCCAGGCTGACTTTGGACAGTGGGTTTTAGAGAACCAGGGAACATTACAGAGTTAAGTACTGCACATCACAATAGTATATTTCAGAAAGTAAAATTTCAGCCCTAAGTGAGAGGCTTTACAAAAACCAAGGAAGAAAAATACGTTTTAATTACTGACAAACAATTAAATGCTGCAAATCTACTTTGGTAAATCGGTGAATTAACACAAGCATTGAACTGAATGCTTTGATATATGCAAGATAAGTAGCAGTGAAACATAATTATTTAATATCAGTTTTAATTTTTAAATGCCATGTTCCTCAGAAAATTGCCTGAGGAACTTTAGATTTCAATGAATAAGACTAGAAAGAAAGAAAACAATAAACTTTCAGTATAAAAATGCCTCAGAAAGACCTTACTTACGCAGCAGCCTCTTGTTTTGACAATCCTTTGATATGCTTGGCCAAATAACGATCGATGGCATCTTTGCCTTTGATCAAATGCATCCTAAATTTAAATTAAAAAAAATAAAGAACAGTGAGGTGACTTAACATCAAAATCTGCTACATGTATTATGTATTAACCTTTGCCAAGCAAAGACAGATAAATATTAAAATATTGACAAAGTATTTTATCAACATGTACAAGTATCACTTTACCTTCTGGGTCTGCAGCTAATTCAAACCTTTATTTTGTAGAAAAGTACACTTGGCTTTAGCGAAAGGCTCCTTTTATTCATGACTTTTACTTTTAGTACATAAATAATAAACCTTATTGGACTCCATGTTTTGCAATGATTGGGAAGTAAACGTGCATCTTCTCTCTCAAGTGCAATGACCACAATGAGCATTATTTGAGTTGGGCAAGATACATTTAGACTGAAATCTTAACCCCTATTTACCGGGGAGTAATCCTCACTAAATTCAATGGAATTTCCTTTTGAGGAGGATTTCTCTGTTATTTTTTGAAAATCAGGTTTAATCACAAATGTTTTGAAATATTAGCACAGAGTTCTATCTAACCCATGTGAAAAAGTCAGGGCATAACCCAGTAACAAACTGCTTTAGATAATGCCAACCGATGGCAGTTCACAAAATCCTAGTAACATTTTGATAAGATGTAACATTTGAGAAACCTCTCTGTGGGTTTCTCCTGAGAAATCTCTCTGTGGGACAAGAAGCTACAGTTAGAACCGGATGTGGAACAACTGATTGGTTCAAAATTGGGAAAGGAGTACGACAAGGCTGCATATTGTCTCCCTGCTTATTTAACTTATATGCAGAATTCATCATGCGAAAGGCTGGGCTGGATGAATCCCTAGCCGGAATTAAGATTGCTGGAAGAAATATCAACAACCTCAGATATGCAGATGACACAACCTTGATGGCAGAAAGTGAGGAGGAATTAAAGAACCTTTTATGGAGGGTGAAAGAGGAGAGCGCAAAATATGGTCTGAAGCTCAACATCAAAAAAACGAAGATCATGGTCACTGGTCCCATCACCTCCTGGCAAATAGAAGGGGAAGAAATGGAGGCAGTGAGAGATTTTACTTTCTTGGGCTCCATGATCACTGCAGATGGTGACAGCAGCCACGAAATTAAAAGACTCCTTCTCCTTGGGAGAAAGGCGATGGCAAACCTAGACAGCATCTTAAAAAGCAGAGACATCACCTTACCAACAAAGGTCCGTATAGTAAAAGCTATGGTTTTCCCAGTAGTGATGTATGGAAGTGAGAGCTGGACCATAAAGAAGGCTGATCCCCGAAGAATTGATGCTTTTGAATTATGGTACTGGAGGAGACTCTTGAGAGTCCCATGGACTGCAAGAAGATCAAACCTATCCATTCTTAAGGAAGTCAGCCCTGAGTGCTCACTGGAAGGACAGATCCTGAAGCTGAGGCTCCAATACTTTGGGCACCTCATGAGAAGAGAAGACTCCCTGGAAAAGACCCTGATGTTGGGAAAGATGGAGGGCACAAGGAGAAGGGGACGACAGAGGACGAGATGGTTAGATAGTGTCTTCGAAGCTACCAGCATGAGTTTGACCAAACTGCGGGAGGCAGTGGAAGACAGAAGTGCCTGGCGTGCTCTGGTCCATGGGGTCACGAAGAGTCGGACACGACTAAATGACTAAACAACAACAACATTTGAGCACAACTGAGACCCAATGCATTCATTACTTCAAACTCAGGGAACTAAGTCAAATAATGCTTTCAATTAAAAATAAATAAATTCAAATGTAGCTTCCTGAGGGGGGAAATATAGTGAATTGGTAAGAAACTTTAGAGACCGTGGGTGGTACCCAGTGTTGTCCCCTCCACTGATGGATAGCACTGTCAACCTAAAGCAGAGGAAGACTGGTTTGTGTGATTTCCTCTCTCCTCCAGGCCCCTGTGCCTTCACCTATCCCCCCAACAGGCTCTTTTTTATACCTAGACCACCTGCCCATTTACTTACAAAAACAGCTACTATTGAGAATCCATAAATATTAAAAATGCCTCTCCATTTTAATTTCAGCTCCACTATTTTGTACTTCTATCACAAGGCACACAGTTTGACTTTTATTGTGACTTGGTCATCAGCAGAAAGGGGAGGGAGACGTAAAGTTTTAAAACACTCTAATTACAAATTAATTGACTGCATACAGTCCCTCTCAGAATCAATTAGTGCACAGGTCTGACACTTTCTCATTGCTGGCCTGTACCTCAATGTGCTCCTTCAGTACTTTAGCTTTAAAGAGTGGTACACACAGCTGAGACATAATAAACAAACAAATACAAGAAACACACACCTTGCAAGTTCTGGTGATGAGCATCTCATCTCTTCCTTACTTGGATGCGCTTTGGGGGTTCGCACTGGCACAGGAAGGAATATATTCATCTTGAACTAAATAAATGAATACAGAATTGTCAGAAATTCATGTCACATAGTTTTCACTTTTCTTAGACATTCATTACAGGTGTGTTGTTCGGTGTAAACTATACTAGTTGTTCAGAGGTTTCGCAGCACCAAGATATCAGCAGAGATTTTAAGTCACTGTGAAATTGACTCATTAGATACCCATCATAATAAACAGAGACCCCTCATAGCACACACCAATTTGAAATCAACTTGGAGTAAGAGCAGCAATGAAGAGATGTTATCCCAAAACCATATTTTAACTAGGGATGCAAAACTTCCAAGAATATTGGGAGACATAAAAGTTGTTCTTTTTTTTAATAAAAACAGGGATTTCAAGAACATTCTAAGTATTTGTAGATTGAAATATTAGATTTGGTTATATTCACTGGCCCAGAAACAGTGCTTGCAATAGAACCGCTCTCTTATCATCATGTAGGCATGAGACAAATCTATGTTTGATAAATGGAGCAGGTGGGAAATTAATACATAGAATATTGTGATCATACTACTAGACTTCATGTTGAACAGGGAAAACAAAAAACATAGCTATTTTTGTAACAGTGATAGTACAAGTTGCCTACAAGTATCTCAACTTCGCATTTCCCAGCATTTAACTGTAACATTCAGTTTCACTGTTTTTCTTTCTAACTGAACATTTGCAACAAATTTCCAACTCCTGTATATTAGAATGAAACCCCAATTTTAAATAATGACCCAACAAGTACTTATTTTAACAGCCTTACATTTCAGTAGCTATAAGAACATTGCTTATGGAACACTAACATGTTATAATGACAACATAATGATAGTAACTTAATACAACAATTAGTCTTATATGAGCACAAGCTTTATTTCTTTTAAGCAGAACAACAACAAAAAGCCATTAGACAGAGCAGTCTAGCTTGTCATTTTGAAGTTCATAAATGCTAATAGGACTTTTTTGTCACATAGAGCACTGTGTTCTTTTCCCCACGTACTCAGCTTACACTTTCCACCATTAAAGTTACAGCTGCCAGTTCCTTCATTTTGCAAGTCTATGATCTGAGAATGTTAGCAGCAGGAGCACCCTTACTCTTAAATTTGGTTTAATGTAGATATTGTAAGCCCTGCTGGCAGGCCTCAAGGCACAAACTTTTAATGGAGCCAGAAATACAGCATTGTAAAAATGGAGAGAAGGTTCTCCAATTGTTAGAGATATGTTATTCCAAGGAAATTTAGTTTGCTTTACAAGTACGGAATAGCTGATAGTAGTTAAAAAGTAAAAATAAGCAACAGAGCCTCTGCTGTTGTTAGATCAAGACTAATGATAATCCCCACTTCAGAACTGCAGTCTTTTGAATTCGAACTTTTTTTCATTTGGACCTTCTGAATAAATTACAAATGAAGGGCAAACATATCTAGAGACTGGCTTCAGTTCGTAATTAACCCAATTTTGCCCTAGCACCAGCCCTTCCCACAACCAAAGCCACTCACTTCCCTTGTTTTGCCGAAACCTATCTGGGGTCAGTGATTAAAAGGGACTTTGTTAGGCCATGTAACAGGACTGTGTGTCTCAAGATTCCTGGAAAATTGCAGGTTCCACTATAATCCCAGTGATTCTGGCAAGCGTGATGAGATTGCTGGAGTGTTCCAGGATTTAGTCAAGGCAGCAGAAGCAACAACTGCATCAGGAATGGACTTTGGTCTTTCAAATTTCAGTGGTGACCTGTGTGAAGCTAAAATTTGCTCCCCACCTCTCGCCTTCCATTCTGCTCAATTCACTACATCATAGTTGTGATGCCCTGTTGCTCTCTAGGTTTGGTGCTCAGTGTGGTGGAACCAGTTGCACTGCCCTAAAACCACCTCTGATTGCATGCTACCTCCCAGAAAGTTTTGGAAAAAGTGAAAGAGGCAGCAGGGAATGGCAATCATTATTGCCTCATTGTGTTCCTAGTTATATCACCAAGTGTGTGATTAGACCTAAAACTTAAATAGGCTGATCTGAATTGAGCCCATTCCAAAGTACGTGAAAGAAAGCTTGCCCATTACTAATCAAGACACAGAATAATGTATATAAATCAGGTCTTTCTCTTAGGGAAAACTCCATTTGACAGGATAATTGCCATGAGAATGTGCAAACAAAGTAAATAAAAAACTTCTTAGGGGATGTATTCAGGTTCAGCTTAAAATGCAGATTGACAGGCCAGCAGCAGGTGAAGAAGAGTGACAGTACATTGTCACTGAAAAGTCGAACAGTGCTTAATGAAGCCAAATAAAATCTTACTTATTTAAGAGATTTATATGCTGCCATTCAGGCTTACAAAGGCAGCTTACAAAACAAACTGAATAATAGATGTTGACAGGTTTTCATCTGTTTTACTGTTAATTTTTGCTGATAATTTTAATATTTCTTGTAAACCACTTAGAGATTTTATTATAATCAAAAGATGTATACATTTTCTTAAAGAAAGAAAAAATAAAACATATAAAATACACAAAGTTGTAATATGAGGAAGTATTACCCAGAATACCACTCTAAACCATTTTACTGCAAAATAAAAATAACAGCAATTTATTTCTACACATTAGTGAGTCTGTGAATACTATGACCAACAAGTACGCAATGCCATCTTTAGATGTATCAGTGGTTCGTGGCCAGAATACCATTTTTGAAATCAGAATAAAACTGAAAGCAGCGTATTTTCATCAATGACATCAGAAGAAAGGCTATGGGGTAGTTACCACGCGGTGTTCACTTTAATTCACTCCATATGGCAACATATACTGAAACACTTGTGTCTATCAGCTCACCATATTTTTCTACTCATGGCACTCTGCATGTCAAAACTAGAAGTTTGCCGTGACTTGTGAACGCTTCCCCATCCACCTAATAAGCGACTGCATATGAGCAGTTTGCCACATAACCAAGAGCCATGGGTGTAGCCAGGATGTTTCTTGGGGAGGGGGGAAGGAGAACCTCAGTTAACTATGTATTTTTATTGATTGGGGGGTAGCTGCCCCTCCTTGCCCCCCTGGCTATGCCCATGCCAAGAGCTGCTACTTGAGTGCCATAAACATCTCAAAATTAGAACAGAGATTATTCAAACTGTATGAATAATGAACCAAAGATGATAAACTCTTACAGCTTAATGATGTGCAGTGCTGTGCTTGTTCTTTTAGGATACCTAAAAAAGAAAGAAATGCACTTTAAACACATATCAGACAAAGAAATTGATAAATTGTTAAGCGTTAGCAAAGTGTCCCTCATGGCAGGCACCACAGGGGTGGGGATTGTACACTGCAAGGCTACCAGGGGACTGCAGTGTGTCTTTGCATATTCTGTGCATACTCTACACTCCCTGCCACAATCGCTGTCACTGAGAGCTGAGAGCAGGTTTGCCCTGACTAGAAGCACACTCAAGTGCAGCACTTTATCTGACCCCACAGGATTGGATGGTAATTGAATATTCAATATGGTAGGAAAAGTAAAGGAGTACACCACAGGACCAGGAGCTAAACTACTCAAACCCCTTCTGCCCCTAGCATTTGTGAATCAAATTGCATCTGGGTTGTTTCTTGGTTACATGAATAGTGTGACAGTTCTTGGGAACTAGTTTAGACAGATAAGTAGATAGATACTGTAAGACTCTAATCCTGTACACAGTGACATGTGAGTAAACCCACTGATTTCAATGGGACTGGCTACTGAATAGATATGTAATAATGTTTGCAGCATAACCATATGCACATTTTCTAAATGCTTGTGACGTAATAAATTTGTTAAAGCTTTTTCGGTGTCTGCTGCTAACCTGGACCACCGTTTCTGCTGCATTTGGATCAAGTCACCCAACTTCCATAAACTATGCTAATTTTAACATGAGTGGCAAATTCCAGAAAGAACTACCAAATGTTCAGAATGTTAAAATTATTTCTGAAAAATAAGCACCTGATTTATATATTCCTGAAAAATAACCATCTTATCTATTTACAGTCTGAATAAATCCCTCCTACAAGACAATGAAACATACCTTATCCCAAAAAAAGCTGGCAAACTTCCTCCTTGTGGGTAGCCAATACACATTACCAGATACACAGTGTTGCTTTTGTCACCCAAATTGTTACAAAAGAAGCACATTTTCCATCTTAATCCAGCAGAAGAGTTGCAGGGATTAGCAGGGCAGAATGGCTATTGATTGATTGATTAAATTTCAATGCTGTCCTTCATCCAAGGCAGCTTACAATATAAAAATATAAAAATACAGAGCACAGCCACACACACACACACACACACACACACACACACAGTTTAAAAATACATAGATTGTTTAATTAGCCAAAGTCCTAATTTAATCACCCAATCATTCTTCTATGCCTTCAGGCAGCTTTTTGCCCCCACACTAGGCTCTGCAACAAAGTAAGCCACCCCCATGAAATGCAGAAAACCTACACCTCACCAAGTAACAAACTGTATCTACTTAAAGTTATTGTGTAAAAAGCTGAGGATCTACATACACATATCTTGCCATAATGTTACATTCTGAAGCAGGGAGAATCCTTCTAGAACGGTAAAGTTACGACATGAAAGCAACAGAATGTCATTTTAACAAAGGACTAGCGATTTAAAAAAACCCTTCTTTGAGAGGTTTGGGGGTGAATTGTCCAAACTGGCCTAATTGGAGAAGAATTCCTACATCAAAAGCAATTTCACAGTGTTCTTAATCAGCTAGAGATATTACACTATTGCTCTTGAAAGGATTAGTGCTAAAGTGCAGGGCATGCCACCCAAAAGAAGCAGTTTCAAAGGGACAGTTCTTGCTTTCTGTGATTATTTTGATTGCCTGGGATCCTTTCTCTTGCCTATACTGTACTTGGAAAGGTTCAAGACAAGCTTTTTCGTGATTGGCGAAGGGTTGACAAGACTGTGTTCCTAAAATCTCTTATTGACATTTATAATTTCCCTTTGCTACTATTCAGTAAAACCTTAAATACTATCTATGTTGTTGTTGTTTAGTCGTTTAGTCGTGTCCGACTCTTCGTGACCCCATGGACCAGAGCACACCAGGCACTTCTGTCTTCCACTGCTTCCTGCCGTTTGGTCAAACTCATGCTGGTAGCTTCGAGAACACTGTCCAACCATCTCATCCTCTGTCGTCCCCTTCTCCTTGTGCCCTCCATCTTTCCCAACATCAGAGTCTTTTCCAGGGAGTCTTCTCTTCTCATGAGGTGCCAAAGTATTGGAGCCTCAGCTTCACAATCTGTCCTTCCAGTGAGCACTCAGGGCTGACTTCCTTAAGAATGGATAGGTTTGATCTTCTTGCAGTCCATGGGACTCTCAAGAGTCTCCTCCAGCAGCATAATTCAAAATACTATCTATATCACGGGTGTCAAACACAAGGCCCGATGGCCGAATCCGGCCCGCCAGACCTCATCATGTGGCCCGTGTAGCCGCCGCCAGCCTTCACCTTTTATTCTCGCTTCTTTTTTTTTTGACACAAGAAAGCCGCCTCTTCAGCGCATGCGCGGCAGCCTACAAGCCAGAGAACATCTGCCCTCTAGCGGCGCCAGCCGTTCTACACAGGAAACCTTCACTTTCCATGCATTCAGGAAGCCTCCACTTGTTTTTATATTGAGCGCATATTGAGTCCTATAGATACAACCGGCCCTTTGAGGGTGACCAAACTGCTGATGCGGCCCCCGATGAATTTGTGTTTGACACCCCTGATCTATATCCTCCCGCAAAAGTATCAGGTATACCCCCCCAACCATTTTTGTGTGTAACATTTGTATAAAGGTAAAGGTAAAGGTACCCCTGCCCGAACGGGCCAGTCTTGACAGACTCTGGGGTTTGTGCGCCCATCTCACATCTATTGGCCGGGGGCCAGCGCTGTCCGGGGACACTTCCGGGTCACGTGGCCAGCGTGACAACGCTGCTCTGGCGAGCCAGAGCCACACACGGAACGCCGTTTACCTTCCCGCTGGTAAGCGGTACCTATTTATCTACTTGCCCCCGGGGGTGCTTTTGAACTGCTAGGTGGGCAGGCGCTGGGACCGAGCAGCGGGAGCGCACCCCGCCGCGGGGATTCGAACCGCCGACCTTTCGATCGGCAAGCCCTAGGCGTTGAGGCTTTAGCCCACAGCGCCATATCCTAACTTAAAACATGGAAGTAACTTAGCTAGGCATGCTCAAGCACATTGATTTCAGTTGGCATAAGTCAGTTTAACTGTTGGCTGTGGGCTTGTATGCTTATTTTCGCCCTTAAATAAATATTGAATTAGAAGTTTCCCTGCCTATTGACTTACTTAAGGCAAATCCTTTTTAATGAAACACATTTCAAATCGCTTCAGACTACTGTGGCAGGAAAATAACCATTCCTAACCAGCATGATGAATACAGAAATGCAGCCTTGGAGGGAGTTCTGAAATATTGCATTTACTTGCTTTTAAAAAGACTGGACAGCTACACGAATCTGACGAGGGTCTTGCTGTTCAGTTAGCGAGAGAAACTGCGTTTCCACTGCGTCCTCTTCGTCTCCCCCCCACCAAAGGTTTCTCGCAGGGCGTCCGAGATCTTGCGCTGCTGTGTTGTACATTTTAGAGGGTCAACACCTATTAAAGTGAAGCATGACTGACAACTGCAAAATGATTCTTCCGGAGCTAAAATGTGCCCGATTACATTTATGTATATATATATATATTCTCCGCTGCGCTTCCGCGCGCCAGCAGTTTTAGCTCTGGAGCGTCTGAAAGCACCTTTTGCTTTCCAGCTTTGCGCTTCTCGGTTCCCAAATCCCAAGGAGGCAACTAATCGTGATCGGGGATCAGGAGCGATTTATTTGAACACCAGACGGCACACCAGACGGCACAGCAATCTCTCAAAACACACAGCCCGGAATGTCCCCCCCCCCGCCATCTTCCCCACTATTCCCCTTTGCCCATCACCTCCAACTTCGCCCCACTCGCCTCAACCCGGAACTGAAGGAGAAAGGAGAAACGTGGGCTGATTCTACACGCTAGAAAACAAGTCTTCTATAGGATCCAGACACAAAAGCGCGCAACGCCCCCCCCCAAGAAAAAGCCCTACACAGGGGGGGGGGGGAAAGGGCGAGGCGCCTCTCTGCGCGGGCACGCTCAGCCCAATTCTATGCACGTGTGAAAGAAGCCCCCAGTAGCCGGCAGTGGCGTAGCCTGGGGGGTGCAGGGGGGCCGGCCGCACCGGGCGCAACATCTGGGGGTTAGGGTTAGGGGGCGCAAATTCACGGGTTAGGGGGCGCAAATCCACGGGTTAGGGGGCGCAAATCCACGGGTTAGGGGGCGCAAATCCACGGGTTAGGGGGCGCAAATTACTTGCCTTGCCCCGGGTGCTGACAACCCACGCTACGCCACTGGTAGCCGGGCGCACGCAGAGAGGACAGCCCCTCTCCCTGCCCTCCGCTGGATGCGAGAGGGAGGGCTCAGCACCTGCAGCTAGAGCCAGGCTATACAAAGGCGCTTTCTCCACCACCAGCTCAACCTGTTGCTTTTCTTTTTCTTTCCATCTCTCTCTCTCTCTCTCTCTCTCTCTCTCTCTCTCTCTCTCTCTCCCTCCGCGCCTGCCCTCCCAGCATGAATAACGGCGTTCAACCCAGCCCCCGGGGAAGGGAAAGTGAAGACCGGGTCTACCCCCACGTCTGCACCGCTTACTTGTAGGCCTTACGGACTCGGGCAGGGAAAGACGCCTAGCCGTCACCATGGCAACGGGGCGGCGCCAGAGAAAGTGTTCCGCCCCCGCCTCCCAGGCGCGCCCTCCCGCCCTCGGCCTGGCTGGCGGGAAGAGGAAGGATCCGGCTTCCTGTTAGTGGCAGGCTGGCGTCTTGCAATGGCTCCCTTCGCTGCTCATTCATTCATTCATTCATTTGAAAAACTGGCTTTAATTGAAAGATTTCCTTGCGCTACAAAACAAACAAATAAACGGGGAGAAAGTGCATCTTTTGTCTCCACTTTCGATTCATGGAGACTTTTTAATGGAGAGTGGCTGGGGATACCCAGCCAGATGGGCAGGGTATAAATAAAGAAATTATTATTACTGTATTATTATTATTATTATTATTATTATTATTATTATTATTCACAGTTGGCCTTTTGCTATTTTGTCGGTCACTGCAAGAGTCGAAATAGCTGCCAGTCTGTTATGGGCATGTGAGTGAAAAATCCTGTTGGGTTACTTTTTTCAGCATCCCAACCCAGCTGCTGGAAGGGTACTGCCAGTTACATTTTCTTGGTAAGCAGGCAACCTCGGCCTGCAGCTGGATGACGCCTTTTGCACATGGTGTGCGGGGCCAAATATAGAGCACATGCAGGATTTCGCAAAGAGATTGTGTGTTAGGCTCAACGGGAGGTGGTGGCAGAGGCGGATTCGGCCTGGCAGTGGCCGCAGGAGGCGGCAGAAGTGGAAGTGGCTTGGCAGGTGTTGCTGCTGTGGTGGGAGGCAGTGGCAGAAGCAATGGTCTGCCAGGCCTGGCAGGCTTCGCTGAGGTGGCAGGAGGTATTGACAGAAGCGGTGTTGGCCTGCCAGGCTGCAGCTGTTTCTGCCACTGCCCCCTTCTGCTGTGATGAGGACTGGCAGACCACCAGCGCTTTTGCCGCTGCCACTTCCCGGCACAGAAGCAAGGCCTGCCAGGCTGCTGCTTCTGCCGCTGCTTTCTGCTGCCTCCTCCCACCATTGTGGCAAGGCCTGGCAGGCCACCGCCACTTCTGCCACTGCCCAGCTCAAATATTATGAAACAATTATCATGATATGAACTTCAAACCGGTTTGGGGCGATACATTGATATATTGCCCAGCCCTATTCCAGAAGCAAACTTCTGGCACCGGCTTCCAGAAGTGCCTGGCACACCTGCCATTGGTAGCATGGCAGGCCTCATAGCAGCCTGTGAGGTTGGCAGCAGCACCCTAGCAGGCTTTGCGTTGGTGGTGACACTCGTATGAGAAAGTAAGTCTCATTGAGCTCAACAGGATTTTCTTTTGAGTAAATATGCTTCAGATTCAGCTGCCCATGTGAATGAATCATAGGTTGTGTGGTATGAGCTGTCTGTTTTTATTTCATAAAAGAACTCTAGAAATCTTTTAACATATAACTTCCTTTCTTGTCTAGAAATAATGTTAATATGATATTACAATCATGGGTATCTTTCAGTTTATCATATCCGTCTAGTCCCCAAGCAATCTTTCTCCCTTGCAAATTTCAGAATGTGTTTTGTAGCTGCAAAAGGCTGGTGTTTTGACTGACATATGGAGAGCTGTTGCTCTGTGCCCGCATGGGCAAGTTAAGGAAAACAGCATTGACTGCAGCCTTCTCCTTTTTGCACAGTTTTGTGTATGCCAAGGTTCTAGGTTTCTCAGTGGCCTCTTAAATGGCCACTGAAGAACCAAGCATTTGTCCCAACTCTTTCCCCGACATATTTTTTCCCTCTCTGACATTTCTGTCTCACCTCACTCTGCTACATCTCCCTAGAATAGGCTTCCCCAAACTCAGCCCTCCAGATGTTTTGGGACTACAATTCCCATAATCCCTGACCACTGGTCCTGTTAGCTAAGGATGATGGGAGTTGTAGTTCCAAAACTTCTGGAGGACCGAGTTTGGAGATGCCTGCCCTAGGAGCATACTAACTTTACAAACCCCTATGTTTAATCTCCTATGATTTCCTTAAAGGTTATGAAGATAGAGATTTCAATCAAACACTCCCCCCCCCCCACTAAACATGCTGGTTTTCTTTTGACTGATTACCAAGACAGCCCGTTTACATTTGTATAAACAAGACCCTACCTACTAAAGTAATCTGTCTCTTCTTTCTAATGATAGACATAGTTTCTATAGAACCATCGTCAGAATTGTCTCTGTGTCATGTGTTTCTTTTGTTTAACTCTGTTTGAAAAACGTGATGGAGACAGTGGGTGCCAATGAAGATCAAACAGACTTTCTATAAAGAAATCACTAAAGGAATCTCCAGTCTTGCTTTTCATTAATATGGGTTAGCATCATGTTTCTTGTCATTAGAGGCTAAAAAACCAAAACTTTTATTTCATTTAGTCTTTCTATAGAAAGGAAGGATGGGGTAACCTGTGGTCCTCCTGAAGATGTTGGACTACAACTATCTCCATCTCTAACCATTGACAGTGCCAGCTGGGTCAGATGGAAGTTGGAGTCCATCAACAGCTGGAAGGCCATCCCCTGCTGTCCTAAAACATATTTACCAGAGCGTAAGCTCTTCTAAACGTATTTAAGGCTTGGTGTTAGCTGTGCCATGTATAAAGATAAATCAAGTACTTAATGGCAAATGGTCCCTACCAGGGAGTAAGCCCAATTTCATTCACTGAGACATAAGGTAAAAAAGGTAAAGGACCCCTGGACACTTAAGTCCTGTCAAAGGTAACTATGAGGGTGCAGCGCTCATCTCGCTTTTCAGGCTGAGGGAGCTGGTGTTTGTCCACAGACAGCTTTCTGGGTCATGTGGCCAACATGACTAAACTGCTTCTGGCACAACGGAACACAGTGATGGAAGCCAGAGTGCACGGAAATGCCATTTACCTTCCTACAACAGGAGTACCTATTTTTCTACTTGCACTGGTGTGCTTTCAAACTGCTAGGTTGGCAGAAGCTGGGACAGAGCAACGGGAGCTCACCACCGTTGTACAGATTCAAACTGCCGACCTTCCGACTGGCAAGCCCAAGAGGCTTGGTGGTTTAGACTACAGTGCCACCTGCGTTCCTCCCTGGGACATAGTTCTGAGTAGTCATGGTTAGGAATGTGCTGTTGGCAGTGAAAAAGTGCTCAGAGCTTGTTTATGGTTACTTAGAGGAAAAATCAATTTAAAGTAAAAAGAATCTGAATAGAAGTACTAGGTATGTTAAATTGTTTTCTCAAGCAGCTTCTTTTCATGCCATTTGAAGGTCTGGAATTCAAAACGGAAGAAAACTCTTTTATCCTGCAGATTTAATTCATGTAAAGTGTGTCTTTAGACAATGAGCAAAAGAAATATTAATATTCCAGGGTTCGCTAATAGTGGATACATAGAGAGTAAATATAACCTTTACAAAAATAGTGATCCATGAACTTACATGTTGAACTAAAAATTGTGAAACTACAGTGGTGCCTCGCAAGACGAAATTAATTCGTTCCGCAAGTCTCTTCGTCTTGCGAGTTTTTCGTCTTGCGATGCACGGTTTCCCATAGGAATGCATTGAAAATCAATTAATGCGTTCCTAGGGAAACCGCCTTCAGACCAGGTCCGGGGACAGTCTGTCCCCGGACCACTTCTGAAGGCTGGGGGGGGGACAAGGGCTTTTCTTCCCACCCCCAGCATTTTAAAAAACCCTGGGACAGCGGAGGACTTCTCCGCTGTCCGGGCGATCTTAAAATGCTGGCGGGCGGCATTTTAAAATCGCCCCGGGACAGCGGAGGACTTCTCCGCTGTCCGGGGCGATTTAAAAGCCCCTGGGAAGGCAGGCAGGGGGGGACAAAGACTTTCGCCCCCCGCCCGCCTTCAGAAGGTGTTCCCGCCCCCCCCGCCCGGCTTCGGAGCAGCGTTCCGAAGCCCGGCGGCGGCGGGAGGAGGCGTTCCCGCCCCACCGCCCGGCTTCGGAGCAGCATTCTGAAGCGCGGCGGCGGGAGGAGGCGTTCCCGCCCCACCGCCCGGCTTCGGAGGAGGTCCGAGGACAGTGGGGAAGACGCGCTGCGCTTCCCCGCTGTCCCGGATATTTCCCTATGGGCTGTCGTCTTGCGAAGCAAGCCCATAGGGAAATTCGTCTTGCGAAGCGCCTCCAAAACGGAAAACCCTTTCGTCTAGCGGGTTTTCCGTCTTGCGAGGCGTTCGTCTTGCGAGGTACCACTGTACATAATTTTACAGTAATGGTACTAAGTTTTAAATTCACAGTTCCAGCACTAAGAATCCTTAATTCCAGGAAGATTTTTAAAATCTACTAGAATGCATATCTTTACCTAACCATCATACAACATACCATAATGGGGTTTTAAAGATGGGTGGTTCCATGGAAAGGGAAATTGATCTACAGATTAGGATGCTAGTGGTAGGTATTATTAGATGGATAAATCAATAACATTATATGCAAAAGCCACAGGAGTAATTCTATTGCCAATGCTCTTTATTTGGCTCGAGGATTGGATTTGTGTAGACAATTCACTGAGCAAATTGAAATTTGCCTAGTTCTGTACATTTATAATGATCCAAAAAAGATGTGTGATATTTAGTTAGAACTGCCTCTGCCATTCCTTAAGTTTTATGTTCTTAATATGTCTTTAAGGTTTTAAAATATTATATTCATCTTTTGATGAAGCAGTTGCATTCTTTAAAATATAAGATAAATAATATCTTTTTTATTTTGAAAGACAATTCCTTTGTAATGGAGGGTTTTAAGGTGTGGGTGGGACGGGATAATATATTCAGCAGAGGGAGTATATTGTTCTGCCAGTAAAGAAGAGAATACTTGCTTGAAGCAGTTTATCAGAATAGAATTCATCCTATGCAGATAGATTTTGGGGAATAAAATGGTCAAAAGATATATGGAAATTGGAGGAATACATTTCACATGCTAGTTACTGTCGTAGACTCCACATCTGCACACACATATGAACTCACATTAGTATTGTTATGGATTTGTGGGTATCCAAATTCCCCTGGGTGTCTGGGTGACCTGCCTCCCTATAGATTCCTGTGGACTAAGCTTCTTTTCCAGACCAGGGCATCGCCTGGGGGGAAGCTGTTAAGGAGTACAAAAGGTGCTGATGACCAGTCATGAACACATCAAAGGAAGATTATTGAGTCTGGGAAAAACAAGGGTTGCCCGGGTTACAGTGGGCCTTGAAAAAAATGTGGTTGCTTTGCAATAGGCTTGGAAAACGGAGGTTGCCTGGGTGACAATGGGTGAAGCTATAAGCGGAAGAGGAGGAGTTGTTTCTGCAACTGGTGCTGGGAAGAAGCAGGAAATGGGCAGACAGCCATGCGGGGCTGAAGAAGAAGAAGCCATCACCACAGGGCACAGGCAGCATGGCTGATTATCTGCTTCTGGATTTGAGCTGGCTGCTCTTAGCAGGGCGACATAGGACTCTCTTGTGATGTGAATGCTGGGAACTCTCTCCATCTAGGTACAAGTTGTAAATATGTGTGATTAAACCGCATTTCATAAAAAACACGGCAGTCTCTGCTCTGCCTAATTCTCCAGAAGGAAACACAACTCTGGGTCAGTCCCCAGAACCCCCTGGAATCTTCTTACTGCTTGGCATAGATTGGGAGTTACATGTAGCAGTATTAAAATATTGCTATCTAAATGCTAAACTTACTGCTTATGTTCCTTTCAGCTACAGGTTATCAGCAAAAGATTTGTTTTTAAACACTGGTAGTTTGCACATATATTGGCCACAACGCGGCTGGATTGAATTATGACTGGAATGCTACATAAACACCTTTTTGTAAACTGAGGTGAATCAATCAGTTTATTATTACGGTCATAGACCAGCAGTTGTTTGAGGTTTTGTATTATAATCAAGCGGTATATAAATCTTGTAATATATATATAACGAGGAATCCAAGCATCAAAGGTTTTCTCTAGAACAGTAGCTGTTACTTTTCCTTCCTGAGTATGAAAGACCTTGAGTTCTTCATAGCCTCAGGCAAATGAACGCGAAGGTCTCCTTTTTGAATGAGTGAAAGATAATCAAAACATAGGGTGAGATACATTTTTTTTCTATGTCGTTCTTGAGGGGGTTCTTTTTGGGTTTTTTGAAGGAAAATAAAAGCAACCAGGCTTCCAGCAACCAGACTGATTCAAAGAATGATTCTTTGTATCTATGTTCCACCTTGGTTAAAGATAATGAAATAAAAGTAAAAATATGGAGAAGGGCAATTGAAGAGACAGGGAAGGAAATTATGAGACTCCTTTTGGGGAAGAAGAGATGTGGGGCTAGAATGCAGTGTGTGGTTGAGGGGGTAGTCTTAGGACAGGGGTGGGGAACTTCAGGCCCATGAGCCAAATGTGACCCTCTCTAGGTCTCTTTATCCGGCCCTACGGAACCACCCACTACCAGTGCCTCAGTCTTATCTAGACTGAGCTTTAGTTTGTTGGCTCTCATCCAGCCCATTACCAAGGCAAGACAAGGGTCCAGCACATCCACTGCCACACCTGCAGATGTAAAGGAGAAGTAAAACTGTGTGTCATCAGCATCTTTTCCAAATCCAGGGAGGGCTTCTTAAGGAGTGGTTTTACCACTGCCTTCTTCAAGCAAGCAGGGACCACTTCCTCTCACAAGGAGGCATTAATTACCTCCCTGCTAGATTTTATAAGCCAAGAAGGACAGGAGTCCAGAACACAAGTGGTTACCAGGACCGATCCAAACACCTTGTCCACATCTTCAAGTCTTAACAACCGAAACTCAACTAACACAGCAGGACTAGACAGTGCTCTGGACACTCATTAAGATTCATCCACTGAATCAACACTTGTGGAGTCAATGTCCAAGTGGATGCTACCAATTTTATCCTCAAAATGCTGCACAGACAAGTAAAAGTGAGCTACTGTCGGTTCTGCCACCTCCTTCAGTCCAGACAACAAAAGGCCCCAACACTACCTGGAAAAGCTCTTCCGAACAGCACAATGGAGGGAGCAAAGTATGCCTTGATTGAAAGCAGAATGTTGAAGATGAGGAAAAACTACATTTTTGCTACAAACATGTTAGTGCTTACACAATCTATACCACCCTTTGCTCTTCACAGCCCCTGTCCCAGATCTATTTCACACTCCATTTCATGCAAACTGGGAGAAAGACTCCCCCTTGGCCAGGAGCAGAACAAGTAAGCATTGACACTAGCACAGTCTCTGATTGGTGGGCACTGATGTTCATTCACAAACACCAAACTCGCCTCCCAGCAGATGAAAATGTGAGGACAGTGCACCTCATGCAGGTAAGCAGGGGAAGGGCAAACTGGTGGGAATGTTGTGGGTGTGTCTGCCATTTTTCTGCCCACCATTGTATTTTCCCATTGGATTTTTCTCTTCCCTTTCTGGGCTGCACATGCATTGGATTCAGCAATCATTCCGCTGCTGTAACTGAGGAGCATCTCCAGTCTCAGGGCAATGGAGGTATAGGATTGCTGTACCTGCTTAGTCCTGGCATTTTATTTTGCCTACTCTTATGACTAAGACTCTGAGGGAAAATAGTTTCTATTTTTCTGGGCCATCAACAAATTAGTTAGTGAAATTCTAATAGAGCATTTCAACATTCCCTATAAGTGACATGAATATAAGCCTCTCTTATTAATTGTAGCTGATTAGCCACGAGGCAAACACTTAATTAAACCTTGGGAGACAATAAAGTGGCACATAAATTATCCATTCAGGAGTACAAAGGTCTTTACTTTTCATTAAACATAGTTTAACCAATAATTACACATCTTAAGCTCAATTTGTATTTTAGCAGGATTGAGGACAGCAACCCCCTCCATGGATTTCCTGTTGTTGTTTTTGTCAGTCATGTATTTTTTCATGCTTTTTGACTTGTATTTATTTAGTCAGTTATTCGTGTTATTTCCCCAATTATCACAACTGTCAGTCAAATCGTGGATTACCATGTGACTTCAAAAAGCTTCCCTCATTTAAAAAAAAGATATAGGTAAACGATTAACAAGCCCTTTCATATACTCAGAGGTAATGTAGCACAGGTGTGATATTAGATGGATGTAACCATAAAAGATTTGTCTTGATTAATTTAAACTCTTTCAGTTCTCACCTATAAATCGCAGATCTTTGATATGAGGAATATATTTCTAACTTGACTTCAGACGGACTAAAGGTAATGCACATTTGATTGCGATTTTTAACTGTGACTGCTCAGACTGCTTGAGTTGCTTAATCATTTCAAACTAAGAAAGTAAGACTAGCAACAAAGCATTGGGAGTGTGGAGTGTTCCAGTTCAATGTGCAAGTCAGCTATGCCTTCTTACAGGTTACTACACCTAGAGGTGCAGCAATAAAACTGTTAGCACATTTGTAAAGCTAAGCAGGGTCTGGCATGGTTTCAAATGGGATGGGGGACTGAGATTCCTGCATTGCAGGGCGTTGGACTAGATTACCCTTGAGGTCCCTTCCAACTCTATGATTCCATTTCTCTACTTACTCCAGTTTCCAGTTTCCCCTCACTGCAACATACTTAATATTCCATACACACTAATCATACTCAGTCCTCCGAAATAACAATAACAATAACAATACTTGTTCTTCTGCCAGACGTGCCGGTATCTGCCTTTTATTTTTCAGTAGCCCTATTTTGGCTGAATAACCATCATGACCTATGTTCAGAGATAGTACAGTGGTACCTCGGGTTACAGACGCTTCAGATTACAGACTCTGCTAACCCAGAAATACCGGTAGTACCTCGGGTTAAGAACTTTACCTCAGGATGAGAACAGAAATTGTGTGGTGGCGGCGCAGCAGCAACGGGATGCGCCATTAGCTAAAATGGTACCTCAGGTAAAGAACAGTTTCAGGTTAAGAATGGACCTCCAGAACGAATTAAGTTCTTAACCCGAGGTACCACTGTATACTGCTTTCGCTACTGGGAATTTTGTATCTCTCCATGTGCACAGAGAGAAGTGCTGTTTACTTCACCACAGCACCCCGTGTCTCAATGATGCCAGTAAAGTGATCACCAGCAGCCTGCAGGGAGGAAATGTGGCAAAAGAGGCAGGAATTTTTCCGAGGACAGATAGGAGAATCCTATAGATGTTAGAAGCTCTCAAAGAAGGAGGGAAAAGAGAATAGTGACAACCAGAAGGAAAGCCCACAAAGTTACTATGGGAAGATTATATAGAGCCTGGCAGAAGCAACAGACACTTACCTTGAAGGTTTTGCTAGGAGAGTGTGACAATAGACTTCCAAAGAAATAGGAAATAAATCAGTCTGTTAACGGGTTTGGGCCTATTCGCTCTAACTGCTGTCACTCAGAAAGGCCCATAAATATAAAAATCAGAGCTCCCAGCCTGGTCCCTGAGTCCCTAAATTCAGAAAAGATGCTGTTTGCGTTTTTTTTGCCCCCTGTATTTTTGATCTATGCAGCCATCATTTCTTTCCTAGTTCTTCAAGTTGCTCAGATGCAGCAGTTTCTAGGCTGAATGTAAAGGGGTCAAAGTACTATCCATGGATTGTATTGAAAATTGAGCACTGAAGCTTTTAACAGCATGTGCATAGTCCCCCTTTTTTCTTTTCTGTTCCACTTGCTGAAAAGCTCATACATTGTTTTCCCACTGTGAGGTGATTTTTCAGACAGGCCCCTCAGTGTGGAGATCCACATGGGACCTGTGTTTTTATGAATGGGTTAACTGCGAGCCTAGCCCCCCCCCCCCCGCATGCAAATGGAACTGTTCAAAAATTTATGACTGGCCACTGCTGTAGGCATCGGGATGGAGGTGATAAGGTTTTTGTTTTGTTTTAAAGGGGAGTGCATTTTAAAAAGGGGGTTTAAAATGTTGTTTTTGAAGAACACTGCAAGAATCAACCAGAAACCATCAAATAAAAGCAAGCAAACCAGAGCCAGCAAGGCACATGCATGCGCGCACACACACAGCCCTGCATACAAAAGACTTACACGAGTGCTTCTGAAGTTAAATGTAGGTTGCTCCATTCATGTACAAAGATACTTAGATGGCAAATGAAAACTAGCTGCTGTGAAGCACTCACATTCATATATAATTGAAATACCCAAGAGTAAAATACTCAAGCACAATAGATGACAACTGATAAAAACAAGGGAAGGACTTGAAAACAAGATACAAAACTCTGGGGGATTACTGAGAATTTTCTAACACAAACTGTAGAAACTTCAATAGCTACATCTAAATTACCACATAATAAAAAACTGAAACAAAATAAAAACAGTTGAACTGCTGAAGCTGGCAAAATAGTGGCGGTGCTTTGGCATACAGGAGACGATCACTGTGCCAGTTCAGAGAGAGAGAGAAAGAGAGAGAGAAAGAGAGAAAGAGAGATAATAGTGCTATGACTTTTATCTTCTGCCACTGGGCTAAGGAAGGGACAGCGCACTTGCTTCAGAGCATATATCCTTTATCCCATAATCCTGCTGACTCCTTTGGAAGCAATACACTGTAGAAGCTTTGAAATCTCAGAACTGAGTTGTGGAGGGGGGAGTTATTCATTGCTATATTATCACTTCTTAATTCTGATGTATAAAATTATTGCCGTTATGACATATCTCTACGGCCCTTTATAGTTCATCAAATGCATTTACAACATCATTCATCTATAATAATTCTGTGGGACAGAACATGGCAATCCTTGCCTTGTTTTACTGACAATACAGGGCCTTGTCGAAAGTCTACATCGGCTTTCATGTTGGGCAGTTTTTTGCCCTTGCTAGACTTCTTGGTTTTAGCACTCATATGGCCAGTTTAAAACCTCGGTATCTGTTCTCAGGGACAACAATTCTGACCACCCTCCCAACTTGCACATTGCCTAACTTCTGTATGAATGCAGATGGGAGATATGTGCAAAATATGTGCAAAAAAAACCCAAAACCCCAGGCCTATCCAAGATTTGAATCAATTCTATCTGGCTCAGCTGGGATTTGAAGCCAAGTTTCCATTGCCAAGGAACAACAACAGCGTTTATCCATTGACTGTCATTTTGAAATGAGAAGTAGAGCAACATTACCTTGTTTAGTTTTATTCTGTTCCTTTTTGAAGACTGACAGTCAGGGATGTGACACGGTTCTGCCTTGCCCTAACCTGTCCCTTTAGGATTACCAGATTTTCTAGTTGTAGGGACACTTTGACAACCCCTATCTCCCTGTTATTGACAACTGAGTCAATTCATGCTCTAGCCCCCCAAAGGTATTGTTTCTATTTTCCAGGCTGTGTGAAGTTCCTGTGGTTGGCTGCTCAGGACCACCTGTGAATCGGTCCACCTGGTCAAGAGTGGACTTAAAAGTGGCATGTTGCCAACCATCTTTCATGTCTCGTTGTGCAGATGACTTTGCAGGATGCTGTGTTACAAAGAGATCAGAAATCTGTTTGTATGTAGTTGCATAGGATAAATGGACCTGAAATGGACCTGAAATGTTCTCTACTATGCATTTGAATTATGGTGCTGGAGGAGACTCTTGAGAGTCCCATGGACTGCAAGAAGATCAAACCTATCCATTCTTAAGGAAATCAGCCCCGAATGCTCACTGGAAGGACAGATCGTGAAGCTGAGGCTCCAATACTTTGGCCACCTCATGAGAAGAGAAGACTCCCTGGAAAAGACCCTGATGTTGGGAAAGATGGAGGGCACAAGGAGAAGGGGACGACAGAGGACGAGATGGTTGGACAGTGTTCTTGAAGCTACCAGTATGAGTTTGACCAAACTGCGGGAGGCAGTGGAAGACAGGAGTGCCTGGCGTGCTCTGGTCCATGGGGTCACGAAGAGTCGGACACAACTAAACGACTAAACAACAACAAGAACAACAACAATAATGCATTCTCTACTATGCATTTTTCGTTTTGCTCTCTATGGACAAAGATAATTGTAAGAGCATCCCTGAGCTACATACCCCTTCCTTCAGAGAGTGTTATCCCATCTACAACAGGCAAAATCTGGACCTAGGAACTGCGGCGCATGCCTTAGCAGGTTTCAGCTTATCAACTCTCAGGTCATCAATATATTGGTACTAAAGGTCTGGAGCAGGTCCCTGCTCTGTCTATGGGCTCCCTGCAATATTTAGCATCCTGTAAAATTAGGGTTCTAAATCAACAGGGGGAGCCGATGTATGTTCAGCAGGTTCCTACCTTCAGACCTTAGGTGGGGATAAGCCAGGTTGGCAGGAGGCATGATGGCAAAAGTCCCAGGAGGTCATCTCTTGTCATCAGCTCCCAATTGAGGAGAAATGCCAGTTGTTCTGGGCTACCAGAGTGACAAAGGAATGGTCCACAAGAGGCTGCTATAATATCCACACCCACCCAATAAGGCTCTAGCTCAATGGTAGAGCATCTGCTTTGCATGCAGAATGTACTATGTTCAATTCCTAGTACTTACAGGTATGGCTGAAAATATCCCTTGTCTGGAATTGAGGAGAGCAGCTGCCAGTCAGTGTAGACCATGGGTAGGCAAATAAAGGACCGGGGGCTGGATGCGGCCCAATCACCACCTCAATCTGGCCCATGGATGGTCTGGGAATTAGCATGTTTTTACATGAGTAGAATGTGACCTTTTATTTAAAATGCATCTCTGGGTTATTTGTGGAGCATAGGAATTCGTTCACCCCCCCCCCCAATATAGTCCGGCCCCCCACAAGGTCTGAGGGACAGTGGACCGGCCCCCTGCTGAAAAAGTTTGCTGACCCCTGACAATACTAAGCTACATGGACCAGTGGTCTACTTCAGCATAAGACAGCTTCTATGTTTTTTTCACCCAAATTACAGAATTAATGGGAATAGTTGCAAGTCTAGCAAAGTTTGGCTGTGTGACATCACTTTCGAAATCCACACTTTTATTAGAGTGACTTGCTCAGCAGTGCGACTGTCTTCGGTCGCATGTTCATACAAGCAGCGCAATTTGTTTCTGCCTGCTAATAATTATGCATAGCTCATGCTGTGTTTATGGATGCTGTGTTTATTTCTGTAATTGCAGCAAGTGCTGAAATTAATTATGCTCCTAACCTCTGGAATCTATCGGCCAACTGTTGAGTCTTCACTTAATTTTTTGTCTCTTTTCTTATCCTACCCTGCTTGCCTTTTGATGTGTTTTATCCTCCTTGTTTGGTTTCTCTGTGGAATAGTCTCAGAATAATCCTGCAGTTTTCTTTTATGACTGAAACTTTGCATTTTAACAGTTGTCTGGAGAAAGATCCTTCCTTGTGAAATATCAGTTTTAATAACCAGAAAAGAAAAATGCCATAAATCTGCACTAACCATATAAAGCTGAAGTCTCTCAGAGACTGATTAACATTGAGACTCTACACAGGTTTTTCAATAATTAGAGGATGTGCTTGCATGGAACCGTGGCTGCTCTGGCCTTGATGCCTTTTCCCTGGGCAGCCTGCAATTATTACAGCCTACAGTACATTTCCTGCCTTCCCTGCCTTCAGCCCCTGATCTTTTTTTGGGGGGGGGGGCAGGGGCGGGGTGTGTGTTAGGGTGTTAAAGAGTCTTTTAATTTTATACAATCTTGTCACCGCATGTCCTAATATTCCCTGTTTTTATTTTCCTCTGTTTGTTCAGGAACAACAGCTGGTGACTGCCTCTTTTCGCATAAGATTGCGGCCACATCTTTGGTTATATTAACATAGCAGATGACAGCTTTACATTATTATATGCCTAGATGGCCCACAGCAGCCTGGTTCTCCTTTCACTGGGCTCCAGTGTACAGCCCTAACTCAAAGCTGCCCTGTAAGCATTCTCCTGTATTAGCATTACATTTATTTATTGCTCTTGGATTCCTTGTGCCCCCATGTTTCATAAATAACAAATTAGATAGAGGTAGATCTTGGCATTGCCTATGCTATGTGAACACATTTAGAAGTGATTTCCCTGTGTCATGCTAGTACAAAGTACAGCCATGAAGCATAGTTTCAAAGTGCCAAAACTTCAAATTAGATGCTTGCAAGTTAACTTTCTCTTCCGTTTCCAGGATAGTTTGAACTAACCGTGGCCTTTCTCAAATGGAGGCTCCCACCCCAACATAACTTACCCGTGGATGCATTGGTGTAAGGTATAGAATCTCCTAGTATCTGCGGGAGAATCTCACACTGTTCTGAAATTGGAGTGTCCCCAATATCAGTAGTGAGTGGATGAAGGAAGGAGGTTGGAGCAGTGGCGGATGTGGGGCTCTCAGGTCCCAGTGGCATCCTGTGTGATGCTAAAATTTGGCACTCCTGCCTCTTGCACAGCATTGCTGTGGTGCCCCCTACAGAACAGCACACGGGATGAAACTTCAATTTGATAGTGGTTTTGGGGCAGGGGAAATTGCATGTGAAAATCATGCTCATTCACAATTATTCAATTTTTATTTACTAGATCAAACTTTTACCTTCTTGCCATTTTGTATCACACCTCCTGCCATCACAGAGGCCATTTTGTGACATACCTCCTGCTTTCCAAAAGGCCAAATGTGTCAACGTGCACACGCAAGAACCCCAAAGCATTCTTTTTAGGGACACACACACTGTCAAGTTGGACCCACTATATTATATCTGTCACAAATTCAGTGTTTTTTGGCATTGCCATGCTTATTTCCTATTCCGTACCAGGAAGTTACAAAAGTGTTTTTACATTCTATACTTTTACTTCACAGGTATGAAATAAAAAAAAGTATTTTCCACCCTGTGCAAAAAGCACATAACCATCTCCTCACACGCAGACACTGTAAAAGTGAGACCTTGGTGTTGAAGTGTTTGCTTTGTAACTTCCTTTCTATGTGTGCTCAGTTTACCAGTCAAAACAAGTTTTTGATCATTTCACCACTGTCTAACAAATGTGAAGCTGTGTTCTTTGGGCTCCATACATCATCCCAAACAATAGAAAACAAGACTTGAAGACTCTCCCCCCCCCCGCCCCGGTGTTAGTGTAGCTGTCAGAAGCACAAAGAATGCCATTTTCTTGAAAAAGAAGAGACTCTTCTCATTCTCCTTCCAGTCCACACTTTTCTAAACTTCCTGTTATGTGGATTCTCCCATGACTGGTTGCTGATCACTCACAGACCTGTTCTGAAATTATTATTTTTTTAAAGCAAGTGTAGGCATGTATCAAAGCCTTCAACATGAAACTGAAAGTTGCAGTGCTACACTGAGATCATCAGAGCTCTCTGTTTAAATTGTCAGAGTATATTTTCCTTTGATTTACCAGTTTAGTTTCATGTCCCTGAGAACAAAGCTGCCATCCCAATTACAATTAATAGTACCTTTCTGTTGTCTTCACAGGGAAATCAGTGTTTCCACCCCCCCTCCACACCAGTCTCGACAAGTAATCAGTGTATAGCATTACAGACTCCTCACTTTCCTGAGTGGTGAGAAGTTTAGGGACATTGCCACAGGATTTAGTTTCCTTTGGATGGCAGAGAACTGGACTCTTGCAATATCTGTTTTATTTCCAAACACAAACAAAGAACAGGGGACACAAATAGGTTCTGGAGCAGATTTGGCTTGCTGTGTCATCCAAATCCAGTCGTGGTTAAGCTCTCTCCTTGCTAACCAGGCCTTGTGGCCTTGTGGTTGGGTGTATTAATTAACTGGATGAAGGTCAGTAGAGTGAAGCTCAATCCAGACAAGATGGAGATGCTATTAACAGGTGGCTGTTTTGCCCAGGTGAGTGATGTTCAGCTAGTTCTAGAGTGGGGTCACATTCCTCCTAAAACAAAAGTGGCTGTTCTGTGGCCCTCCAGATAATGTTGGACTATAATTCTCATCATGTCTGACTGCTGGCCATGGTAATTGCGACTGATGGGAGTTGAACAACATCTGGAGGACCACAGGTTAGCCACCCTTGCCCCAAGGAACCAGGTATATAGTCTGGTCATGCTCTTTGATCCACCATCACTGGAGGCACATGGTACCTCCATGGCACAGAGAACCTTTTACCAGCTTAGGCTGATACATCTGCATCTGCTATAGTCCTTACAGTGAGGGGGAAAAGTATTTGATCCCCTGCTAAATTTGCCCGTTTGCCCCCTGAAGAAATGACCAGTCCATAATTTTAATGGTAGGTTTATTGTAGCTGTGAGAGACAGAATAACAACAGGAAAAACCCTAGAAACCCAGAAGACAAAAGTCAGAAATTGATGTGCATTATAATGAGTGAAATAAGTATTTGATCCCCTATCAACCAGCCAGATGTCAGGCTACCTGGTATCTTCACTGTATGTAATGAGCTGAGATTGGAAGCACCCGCTGTAAGGGAGAGGTCTTACCTGTAATCCCAGCTCATTACAGTACCTGTACAAAAGACACCTGTTGACAGAAGCAATCAATCCAGCAGATTCCAAAGTAGCCACTATGACCAAGACCAAAGAGCTGTCCAAGGATGTCAGGGACAAGATTTTAGACCTGCACAAGGCTGGACTGGGCTACAAGCAGCTTGGTGAAAAGGTGACAACAGTTGGTGCAATAATTCGCAAATGGAAGAAACACAAAATAACTGTCAACCTCCCTAAGTGTGGGATTCCATGCAAGATCTCATCTAGTGGAGTTGCAATAATCATGAGAACGGTGATGAAGCAGCCCAGAACTACACGGGGGGAACTTGTCAATGATCTCAGGCAGCGGCGTAGCGTGAGTTGTCAGCACCCGGGGCAACGCAAGTAATTTGCGCCCCCTAACCCGGGGCAAGGCAAGTAATTTGCGCCCCCCCAACCCCTAACCTGCGAGTTGCCGCTGGCGCTGCCGCCCAAACGACGCCGCTTGCCCGGAGGAGGAGGGGGGCAGAGAGGCGAGGAAAATGCAACGGCCCAGCAGCTGCAGCAGCACCGGCGGAGGCGGGGCTGTGAAGAGGGGCTGCCTGGCGCGTCCTCCGCGGCGAGCGCTGAGAGCCGCTGCCTGCTGGGCGCCTTCAGCCCGGACGCGCGCACAGCTTGTCGGTTCCGCGAGACATGCGGCTCCGCTACAGCCTGCGCCCGAGGCTCTTCGGCGAATCCGGTGGCAGCGAGCGCCCCCCCCCGATGTTGCGCCCGGTGCGGCCGGCACCCCTGGCACCCCCCACGCTACGCCACTGATCTCAGGGCAGCTGGGACCATAGTCACCATGAAAACAGTTGGTAACACACTACGCTGTGAAGGACTGAGATCTTGCAGAGCCCGCAAGGTCCCCTTGCTCAAGACAGAACATGTACAGGCCTGTCTGCAGTTTGCCAATGCACATCTGAATGACCCAGAGGAGAAGTGGGTGAAAGTGTTGTGGTCAGATGAGACCAAAATCAAGCTTTTTGGCATCAACTCAATTCATCGTGTTTGAAGGAGGAGGAATGCTGCCTACGACCCCAAGAACACCATCCCCACTGTCAAACATGGAGGGGGACATATTATGCTTTGGGGGTATTTTTCTGCTAAGGGGACAGGACACCTTCACCGCATCAAAGGAACGATGGATGGGACCATGTATCGTCAAATCTTGGGTGAGCACCTCCTTCCCTCAGCCAGGGCATTGAATATGGGTCGAGGATGGGTATTCCAGCATGACAATGACCCAAAACACATGGCCAAGGCAACAAAGGAGTGGCTCAAGAAGAAGCACATTAAGGTCCTGGAGTGGCCTAGCCAGTCTCCAGACCTTAATTCCATTGAAAATCTGTGGAGGGAGCTGAAGGTTCGAGTAGCTACACATCAGCCTCGAAATCTTACTGACTTGGAGAGGATCTATCTGCAAAGAGGCGTGGGACAAAATACCTCCTGAGATGTGTGGAAACCTGGTGGCCACCTACAAGAAACGTCTGACCTCTGTAATTGCCAACAAGGGTTTTACCACCAAGTACTAAGTCATCTTTTGCAAAGGGATCAAATACTTATTTCACTCATTATAATGTACATCAATCTCTGACTTTTGTCTTCTGCATTTCTGGGGTTTTTCCTGTTGCTATTCTGTCTCTCATAGCTACAATAAACCTATCATTAGAATTATGGACTGGTCATTTCTTCGTCAGGAGGCAAATGGGCTAATTAAGCAGGGGATCAAATACTTTCCCCCTCACTGTACCTAGATGGGGATAGGTTTGGTTATCTACCCCCTGGTAACTACTGCCTGATTTAAAGCAAATCCATACAACATAGCAGGGCAAGTCAACAATAAAGTATATAAAAATTGTGCAGCAAAGATAAAACTGGTTAAGTTTGAGGTGGAGCGGATTAAAAGGCACAGGAAAAAAAGGAAGACCTTAGCCTGCTGATGAAATATCAAGGAGCTTGAGAAGTGAGCTTCTCTGGGGAGTGTATTCCATAACTGTGGGGAGGTCACCACTGAGAAGACCCTTTCCCCAACAGCCACCCACCACATCTCAGACAGTGGGGACAGCACCCAAAAGGTCCAGGTAGATGCATGTGGAAGCACAAGATACTTCAGATACTCGGGTCCCAAGCTGTGAAGGTCTTGTAAATGTCAAAACCAGTATTGGACTTGGGACTGGAAATGGACTGGGGGCCATGGAACTGCCATATGCTCATACCAGCCACTCTAAACATAAAAGAGCCCCCACTGCCTAGTCTAGCACAGACCCACCCACAGTGACTAACCACATGCCAAACAAGACAAGAGAACAATGGCTCTCTCTCTCACCGTTGTCCCCCAGTAATCAGAGGCATGTTGCCCCTTATGCTGGAGGCAGCATGCGGCTTTCATGACTGGTAGCCTAAGTTGGTGGACATTGTTATACCTTCTAGCCATGAATTCTGTGTTTACCCACGTGCTGTGTGAATAAGTAACTCCCTCTTGTCTGCCCCAAGTCTTCTACCATTCAGCACCAATGGAAGCTTCCCTTGAAATGAAAACAGGAGCTTCTGTGAGACCATTTTTAATCAGGATTGAGGCAGGGAGAGAAAGAGTCAAACTTTTCATTCTCACTCACCCTTCCCATTGTCCCAAAACAGCCGAAATATCCCTTCAGCTGCTATTTATGTTACCAAATACAGATGTCGTTTCAAAGGTACACATGAATGATTCTGTCAGTTATAATGGGGCCTTTCCTTTTAAAAATAGTTGAATGATGTGCACCCAATTCAATGTGTGCTTACTAAAAAGTAACCCCTACTGTGCTTAGTGACACTTAGCCAAGTCAACAGGGCACAGGACTCCAGACGGAATACATGAGGACTTTTTCTGAGTACTCATGCATAGGATCAGACTGCACAGTAAGCCAATAAAGAACCAATTTGCTCTGGTTAGAAGTGCATTCCTATGCATGCATCCTCAGAAATTTGATCAATGGTGCTTAGTCCCAGATATATATCTTAGGCTTTTGTCAGCTTTTTATAAAACTGTATGATATGCGATACAGCACCTGTTCAATCAGGAATTTCTGCCTATGTCTGTTAGGTTGTGTACACTTAAACTGCACACACAAACTGAGCAAGCTTTGCCGCAGTGTTTTGCAAATGACAATGCATATCTTTCAGATAACTACAACTAAATAATCCTTCGATTTCCTCCTTATCACTGTTAAATAAAAAGCAGAGGTTATGTTTCTGAATACCACCTTCTGCACTGCAGAAACTGTACTACATAATGAGAAGAGCTCCGATACACAGACTGCTTTTGGCAGTCTCTAGCCTAAGCTTTGACTGAAAAATCAGTGCAAAAGGTCATCTAATACTAAGTTATTCTGTTTGAGCCTGGAGCTTTGAAAAGGGGGCTAGTCATGAAACATAAGGTCCCTTCGAGTGCTCAGTGATACAATGTAAATAAAACATTGGGGAGCAGAAATACAAGTGGAAAGATCGTTGGAGATGAGAATGAAGTGGGGTGGGGAAGGAGGATAGGGGAAGGGAAGGATAAATAAAGCATAAAAGTTGTTTTGGCAATTACTGGCAAAATTAGGCACACACATCAGTAAGGTGCACTTGACGAGTAGTGAAACCAAGTAAATTCTCTTTGCGGTACACTCATAGTTATACAGGCTGCACACTGACTAAGCCACAATGTGAACAAAACTACCAATGCCGCATCTTCACATTTCACACGACACAATCTTCATTTCTGTCTTTGGCAGCAAAATAAAAATAAGCATCTTGATCATAGTAAGTATGAAGTTTCAACACTTGTGATACTAGTCTAACTTTCTAGCTCAGGAGTGCTTTACACATTACGATTTAATGACACAGGAGTGCGCCTGAGAGTCATTCCTGCATCTGAAAACATAGCGTGGGGGTGATTAATATATTATCGGTCTCAGAGAAAGACGTGTGCTGTGAAGCCACTTTTGGAGTCTTGTAGCAAATCCATCTTTCCCCAAACTATTACGGCTTGTGTAGTAAGCATTCTGCTATCATATTTTTAATAGAATTGATTTGTAGTTTTGTCGATATAATTAAAACCAATCATTTTCATGTGATGTTTTCTGACATAGAATGAGTGCTCATACAATGGCGATGCAGAAAGCAGGCTTCAAGTCAAGTGATTTAGTTAAACTAATATTGCCAGGGGTATGAGACCAAAGGCAGACTGAACACTTTTCTAGTGTTCAGGTTCTATGCACATTAAATACTGCTTAATTGGCTGTGCACACCTAGTGATTTTCCACTGCTCATTCACCCAAACAGGCCTTTGAAGCTGTTATCTTTGACAGTGATTTTGATTTCTTGGGGTAGAATCCAGGCTGTCTCAGTACAGGTGGCAAGAATTGTTGTCAATGCTGAGGGTGCTGATTGGCCGTTCAATAGGGATGGTCTTTGGATGTAGCAGCAGTATGCTGCTCTATGTGGTGAGCTCTTTGAATCAGGGCAATTTTTTATTTTGCATATTGACAAAATATGTTTAGAATCTTACTGGAAAAGAATTGCACACCACAAGCGCAGAGTGCCTTTCCATTTAACTTATTTCAGTGGAACAAGTTACGCTCTGGTTTTTGCTCTGGTAATTTCTAGGTTAGATGTTATACATAGGGTTGCTTCTGAAGACAGCTCAGAAACTTCAGCCGGTGCAGAATTCAGTGGCCAGGTTGCTAACCTGGGCAAGACAGTTTGAGCATATAACGCCAATCCTGGCCAGAGTGCACTGGCTGCCAATTAGTTTCTGGGCCCCATTCAAAGAGCTGGTAAACCCTTAAATGGCTCAGGACTGCAATACTTCAAGGACCGCCCCTTCCCATATGAATTCACCTGGATCCTATGATCATCATCTGAGCCCATTCTTTGTGTGCCTTCTCTGCAAGAGGATGGCAACATGAGAACGGGCCTTTTCGGCAGTGGGTCCCCATTTGTGGAATGATCTCCCCAGGGAGGCCCCCTTTGCTACATATCTTTAGGTGCCAGGCAAAAACATTCCTCTTCTACCAGGCCTTTGGCTAATTAAACAATTGAGGCCGTTTAAACTCACTTCTCTCTCTCTTTCTCTCTCTCTCTCTCTCTCTCTCTCTCTCTCCCTCCCCCCCCCACGTGTGTGTATGTGTGATTGTTTTTGTTTGTTACTATGTTATGCAGTTTATGTTTCTTTATTGTAAACTGCCTTGTGATCCACCAATGAAGGGTGGTATAGAAATGTATTAAATAATATTTTTTAAACTTGGAAATACATCCTGGCTATTTTTAATGGGTGACCCAAAGTATGCATGCAGAGGCTGTTCTACTTGCCGAAAATCCATCTCAGGCTACACTAAAGAAAACTATTCCCATCTTGCTCACCCTTGATCATCTTTGTCTCTTTGCCTCAAGCACACTTTCTGATTTTTTCTCTTACCTGTGTTTTGTATTTTTCATCTGGGATGTTTCTGTGCCCAAAGTCACTTCCTTTCAGACACATAATGCTTGTGTTCCTAATGCTTAGCATGAACTAATTCAGGTGGGTCTTCCTATTTATTCTCCTTTGTACGGCTTCTCTGTTACACAGAAGAATCTCACAGAGAATTGATAATGCCAAGTGTCTCACTCCTTGTTAGGCTATTTCAACTCCAAACCGCGGCTCTACACATAGATTCACAAAACTCATCCTCTGAACTTACAGGCGATTAGTATCGAAGCCTTCTTATGGTTAAATATGATTAAGTGTATGATGGAAAAGATTTATTTTTTTTTAGTGTTGAAAGCACTGAAGAGGCATTGTCTCAATAGTCCTTACAACCACTTTTCAGGATAGTTTTGTTGCTTTTATTCCCACGTCGCAGATGAGCCTGTGAGACAGTGTGATGTTATGGTTAGAGTGTTGTACTATGGCCTGGGAGACAAGGGTTCAAACCCCTTCTCAGCTATAAAGTTCACTGGGTGACTTTGGGCCAAGCACTGTCTCTCTGCCTAACATACCTCACAGGGTTGTTGTGATGATAAAATTGGGAGGGGAGGACCATTGAGGCCTTGAGCTCCTTGAGGTCATTTACGGTGCAATCTTATACATGTCTACTCAGAAGTAAGCCCCACTGAGTTCAATGGGCAAATCTATATAAGACTGCATTTTTAAGACTGATTTTGTGGGTTAAGTGAGATTTGAATTTCACAGAGTTGCCGAGTTGCCTTTCATTTAACTTACTTAATATATTTAGAGGGATTTCACAGACCATAATTCATCCCCTTTGCTTCTACAGTATAACTGTACGGTGTGTGTATATAATATCACCATCTTATTTGTACTGCCTTCTGCATCACTGTTGCATGAGCACTCCTGCCAATCACTCTAGGTGGCCCATTGAATGTCAGCGACTAAGAAGGCCTCTCTCTGTGCCCACCTTGCTGATTTAATTTGGCAACATGGAAGTATTCTTAACAGCTGTGATTGCACAAAGAAAAGGAGGCAGCCTTCTCAGGTGTTTATAGGTCAAATTTATCACCCTGTTGTACTAATGTCCAGTATTTTATCAAGATTGTACCAATGAGTGAGTGCATTTCAATGTGGAGTTCAGAGTATTCAGTCTTATGCCAGTAAGCCATTTGATTTTTCTAGCATAGTCAGGTTAATGTTTCTGATTAATTCCTTCTTCAGTGAATACTTACAATCCAATATTTATATCCAGTATGTTAGATAAAATAACATAATCTTCCTAGTCTGTGAATATTTTCCATTTATTAATTTTATTTATTTTACTACCATGCTAAAGTTAATATATTGGTTGAAATCTCAACAGTATGCAGTAGGTGTGAATTATAAAAGCAATCTGGAGCAAAAGTAGTTTGCTGCACATATCCAAAATGTTTTCCTAAAAAGGTGGGAGGCTGCTCACATTCTGTTCTGCTCCTGTAATACTTGTTTCCCCTCTCTGGCAGGGATTGGTCCAAGTGCTGATAACTTTTTGGTAACACCTTTTGGGTAGTCCAGAGGCATCTAGACTAATCTGATACCTGCGTTCTCCTTACTCTGGCCGAAAAGGCGACTGGCCTGTCAGAGCTGAGAGCTCTGTTATATGCTATGTCATTATATGTGGGAATTGTCCCCTTTGCATGTATGGGTGCAGAGATCTGCAAATGAAAACCCATTTATTCTCATGGATAACACTGGCTAGATTAATGATGGTGATGATGATGATGATGGTGATGTTTTTATTATTTATATGCTGCTCATCTGCCTGGGTTGGGCCAGCCACACTGGGCGGCTTCCAGCAAAATATAAAAACACAATAAAACATGAAACATTAAAGGGTTGCCTTCAGATGTCTTCTAAAAGTCATATATTGTTTATCTCCTTGACAACTGATGGGAGGGTGTTCCACAGGGTGGATGCCAATGAGAAGGCCCTCTGCCTGGTTTCCTGTAACTTCCCTTCTTACGGCAAGGGAACTGCCAGAAGACCCTCGAAGCTGGACCTTACCTGAGCGATGGAGTGGAGATGCTCCTTTGGGTATACAGTGCCAAGGCTGTTTAGGGCTTCTAAGGTCAGCAAAATCAAATTATTTTGTAGGAAACTCTTGATTTTCTTTTTAGTGGGTTCCTAAGATCTGCTTGAACTGTGGTTTGAAACATGGTATTTTCTCTACATTTTTATTAAAGGTAGAATTATAACATCTAACTATAAAGTTATTGGTGTGCTTTTCTGTTTTTGTTAACCACAAATTGTAATCTGCAGTGATGTATCTGAAATTCTTTCAAATGAAGCTGGTTTGCTTAATTAGAACAATGCAACCCTGATAGTTATTCACCAATAGTTAAGTCAAGGTACTTAAGGTTTTTGAGCAAAGAATATGTATCAGTGGGATAAATGGGTTAAGCCTAAATTATCTGGATAACAGCACCCTTTTCAGCTCCCCACCCCCAATACTTTTTAATTATAAATAGATAAAAATCCTGGCTGATTTATTTAACCTTCCTCAGACTAGAATTTTGTTAAGGTTAGAGACATTTGGAAAAAAAACCCCTGAAGAAATGCAGCTTAATGCATCCATTTAAATTGCCTGAGAGGAAACATTGCATAGAGTCTTTTTAAAGCCTCTCCCCCTTAGGCTATTAAATAAGAAACTGGTCACTAAGTGCTGGTAAGAGCCTATTTCTGTGGGATTATGCCTATTCCTAGGTATGCAGTGGTTTATGGCTACATTTTGTTAAAGGTATTAGGAAATGAAATAGAGATTACCCAAACTGAGTTGGAGGGGGGAGGTGATCCTTTCCCCCAGGAGGTTAATAATTCTTCCCATTTATTGGATTCAGCTTACTGGGTGTACAGGATGAAATGAATTAACCTTGCCAAATGTAATGATCTGTGAAACACGCTTTTGTTTTACAATTTGACTCCAAACCTACAAAAACAATTTAGTGCAAAAATGCTCTATTATGATAATCTTTGGTTAGATATTTATTGTGCATTCAGTGTCTCATTGGAAGGGAATCCCATTGAGTTCAATGGGATTTTCTCCCAAGTACAGTGGTACCTCGGTTTAAGAACTTAATTCGTTCTGGAGGTCCGTTCTTAACCTGAAACTGTTCTTAACCTGAAGCACCACTTTAGCTAATGGGGCCTCCCGCTGTGCCACCGCCGCACGATTTCTGTTCTCATCCTGAAGCAAAGTTCTTAACCTGAGATACTATTTCTGGTTTAGCAGAGTCTGTAACCTGAAGCATCTGTAACCTGAAGCGTCTGTAACTCGAGGTACCACTGCATGTGTGTGTGTGTGGCTTACAGCCTTACAGTTCCATTAGCTTTTGCAAATCTGCACCAACTATATATTTTCTGTAGTTAAGGCTAGCACAAGCTGTTAAACAAGCCAAGCTACACACCTGATTTTATGGTAAACTGAGACGGCTATCCTATTCACAGCTACACAGATGTTAACCACACTGACAAAAGTTTTCATGTAGTATATGTTTCTAATCAATGGAGTTAAGAAAGGTGAAGCAGAATTGGAGTAGGAGGAAAATGAGAGAATTCTAAGAAGTTCAAAACCAGAAAAAAGTAGCATGGAAACACCAGAAATATTTGTGGGTTGGTTGGATTTCCTTTCCTTCCAACTTACCTGCATGTAGTATTTTGGCCGCTTAGTAGTATAAATGATGTGACTGAGGTGCAGTGCAATGTACAAATAAGTTATTTGCATGGGAAACATGTTTTCCACTTCTATTCTGTCCTTTCCTCTACCCCGCCTCTTCTTTTTATTTTAAAAAAACTAGATCAGAACATATCATTAGCCATGCTTCTTAGTGAACCTGACTTTTCTCAAGAAATTTACATCTTTCTCTCATTTTCTGTTAAGGTTTCTTACTCTGTTTTTTCACCTAAAGAATTATAATGAGGTAGAGTGAATGAGATCTATGGGGAAAGCAGTGGACCTAGAGACTAAAGGTAAAAGGATGATTGATGGTATGAAATTACCATAAAAGTACAATCAGGATCAGATTTTAAAATGAATTTTTAAGCAGCCTAAGAGATACTCTTTGATTTGTAGTCTAGTGGAATGAATAATGTCTCATTCAGTGAATAAAGTTTCTCACTGTGTGACTTGAGCTTTTTCTGATCCTTCTGACTGGGTGTAAAGTGGAACCAAAGCCTGAAGTGGTTTTTAATGCTGAAAATATCAAACACAATGTACCTAATGTCAAAACCTGTGCATAGGCATAGAGGAGAGAAAAATAAATATGAGGCAACTGTAGGGTTAGAAACAAACAACAACACTGCCCTCTATGCTAGGTCATTCTTGATTGGTATAAAGCATTTCAAAACCTAATGGAGAAAAAGGGTCAGGAGGCTACACTGACAAAGTAAAGGTGAAAACAAATCTAAGAGCAATGTGCAAGTCATGTATTCATGAGTTGACAGAGGGACACATTAAAGCCCACTCAGGTGCATCAATGTTACTATAATGATAGTAAATACTGAAATTCAATTCAATACCATGCACTTTATAATGTACAGTGCATGCATAGAAATATACACTCCCATCTGCAATGTTCAGCTCTATGATAAACTAAATATGTAGTACTACGTACAGAACCAAATCATATTTTTGTTGTTGTGCATATGTTACTTTGAACAAATATGGATCTCTCTGTAACAATGTAATACCTACTTAGAAATAATAGGCTCCATTGTTCTAAGGGTACTTACTTCGAAAGTGTGTATAAGATTGTAGTCTAGGTTTGCATAGTTAATATTATTTTAAACAGAGATATTCATGCTAATGAAAGACACATTTTTCTTAAGAACTAGTATAATCATATTTAGTATTTCCTTTTTTAGTATATACATTAATATAATGCTTGGAAAGAATTATTGATGTTGAGTCATACATGATATCCTGTCAATTTAAACAAACAAGTTTTGAAATTTTAAATTCCACACAGCATTTTTTAAAATACAGCTGTGATGATTTTTTTTTAAATGGTAAAATATAAATCCTCTTGAACCCAATAGATTGATGGGCTGAAAGTGGCTAAAATCCAAGTTGTTCTATAGGTTATAGGTCAAATTGTTACTTGATTTCCAGTATTAATGAAGAATTTAGCAGCAAACAAAACTTAGGCATGAGCAATTATGTGGAGGACCTAGGCTAACAGTATTGGATTTTTATTTTATTTTAACTTTTCTAGTTTGGCATGAGGAAATTAGAATCAGATGCTTTAATTGAGTTGAACATTAATTTTTTTTAACAAAAAATATTTTCTGTCAGTTGCTTTTTATGACATTTTCCATTTTTCCTCCCTGCTGACAGTTGCCATAATGACTTTAATCATACAGTCTGGGGAGTGAAGATGTTATTGAACAGCAACCATCTCAATGGTCAATGTCAGTGTCACTTTTCAGGGAGCAGGACTCTCTGAGCATCAAGGAACGACCGCAATTCTAACAGCCTCCTAGAAAAGTGTTAAGTGCATTAAATCTCTGTCAATCACATTTTTTTCTCACTTGCTGGCCAAATTATTATTATTTAGCTGAATATATTCTCTGGCAACTTATTTGTGGTGTCCTTATCTGTGTACCTTATATGACTAATGATGATTGTTTATGGAGAGCTGCCTGTCCAATTATTTTTGAAGGAACACAAGAATGCAGAATGACTGGGAGCATCAGGTTTTTGCCAGAGAATGCCTCAGGTAAGAGGAGAATGGCTAGAGGCTATAAGGAATCACAAGAGACAAGTCAGAGTCGTAAATTGGGAAACTGACATATCTCATCTAATATACTTGCTAACTAGGCCTTTAAAAACCTTGACGTTTAACTAAGTTTGTGGAAAAGTTATGGATTTTTGTCCTTTCCCATTGACTATAACTCATTAATATGATGAACTGAGATGTTTATAATCATTTTCGACATTAGCAGACTAATCTATGGAATGATTTAGTGTTGCGGTTCAAAACCTTGCACCCGCAGAACAGCTTACGTAGATTGCATCCATTTCAAAGACAAGTCAGTCAAAAATGATACTGCACATTATTTACCGTTTTGGTTTCTCACTGTATGGAATAGCATGAAAGACTTTCATCCTGTACAGGCATTTGAATGATACTTCAGAATCTGCAGCCTGTTTGGAGCAGACCACAATGTGAAATAAAAAGAGGCTGCCAGTGGTTTAATTAAAAATAAAAGTGTAAAACAGAAACTGTGAAGTTAATATGCTTATTTAATAGCACAATTTAAATGTATATTAGAAACTTGGGCTATGAGCAAATAATCCCCATATTTGCATGTTTCTCATTAAGTTATGCTTTGTGATTAGAAGTACTAAGAATGATATATAACTTCCTTAGAAAGCAAGGATGCCCACTAAAGTATGAAAGATATACAGGTCTATGCAGATAGTATAGAGCAAAATAGCTGTAGTATAGTTATTAAAAATCAAATATTTGCAGGGGGCTCTGGAAAGATCCTGGGGGTGGTAGTAGCCTTGGGAGCAATGGTGGGGGGGGGGTGTTGAATAAAAGTAAGGGGGTGGTGGAAGCATAAAGAAAGAAGAGAATAAAATTATGAAAAACCATTCATGCACATTTCATCTGTTGTGTAATGATGCTTACCACCAGGTCAGGCGCTGTTATGGGGCGACCACACCTCCCCTTGATCTGGCAGTCATGCTGGAGCCAAGGGGTTTTCCCTGGCTTGGGTGAACCCTTTTTGGCTTCATTCAGCCCAAGAAGTGGATCGCAGCTTGCCTGCCTGTTTGGCTGATGGCAGGCGGACTCCAGCACCGGCTCTGCTCCTGGGGCCTATTGGACTGAGCCGGCAAGCTACACTATGGGTTTTATTTTAAGAAATAATTTTATAATTTCAAGCTTCGAGGTGTCTTATTTACAACAGCATCTTTCTTTACTATATTGCAGGACGCAAGTAGAAATACAAATAGACTGCAACTTCCTGTTCACTTAAAGAAGGTAGATTTCCAGGTGGGGGTGCTAAAAAGGGGACAGAAGGGCAAATAGGTTTGGGAATCTCTGGTCTAAATAATTTAAATGATTATCCTTGAGTTATTCCCACTGGACAGAGTTGCTACTAGGATTGCTACTAGATATCTAAACAGTCAGGGATATAAGTATCTGAATCACTGCCTTGTTGTTGTACAGTCGTTTAGAGGTGTTCGACTCTTCGTGACCCCATGGACCAGAGCACGCCAGGCACTCCTGTCTTCCACTGCCTCCCGCAGTTTGGTCAAACTCATGCTGGTAGCTTCGAGAACACTGTCCAACCATCTCGTCCTCTGCCGTCCCCTTCTCCTTGTACCCTCCATCTTTCCCAACATCAGGGTCTTTTCCAGGGAGTCTTCTCTTCTCATGAGGTGGCCAAAGTACTGGAGTCTCAGCTTCAGGATCTGTCCTTCCAGTGAGCACTCAGGACTGATTTCCTTCAGAATGGATAGGTTTGATCTTCTTGCAGTCCATGGGACTCTCAAGAGTCTCCTCCAGCATCATAATTCAAAAGCATAAATTCTTCAGCGATCAGCCTTCTTTATGGTCCAGCTCTCACTTCCATACATCACTACTGGGAAAACCATAGCTTTAACTATACGGACCTTTGTTGGCAAAGTGATGTCTCTGCTTTTTAAGATGCTGCCTAGGTTTGTCATTGCTTTTCTCCTAAGAAGCAGGTGTCTTTTAATTTCGTGGCTGCTGTCACCATCTGCAGTGATCATGGAATCACTGCCTACTCCCATATAAACTTGTTTTATGCTTTTCAATCAAGGCTCTGATCCAGGTGCTTTCACCTTCTGAAGTCTATCAAGAACAGGGCCTTAGAACAGGCAGCAGAATTTCCTCACCAGAGACATTTATCAAGGCACATCTTTGCTTTCTTTAAGGCACCAATGTTGGCCAGACATTTAGCAGCATTTCACGGGTTTTGGTTTGTAATTTTGACTTAATTTATTTTGTTACATGATTGTAACCGAGGGCATGATTACGTTGACCCCAGTCAAGGGCACAGGCTCCCCTTCCACTTTTACTGATTATTTTTTAAAGAAAAAGCAAATTATGTGGAACGTGTCTAATGCCTAGTTTAACTTCAGTAGGACTCAGAGTGTCACCCCACACAGTTACTCCTAATAGAGAGATAAAATTTTAGTGATAAATTAAAAAAATGCTCCTTATAAATTATTAGCTTTCAATATCTGAGCCACATTCACACCTATTTTGACTACACTGCTAATGTTTTTCCTTTGGTTGGCTCTGCCTTTCTCCCTTTGGTGTACACATAATAAAACAGCTCTGAAGAGAGAACCATTTTATGTTTCTTCAGTTACGTCTTTTGTTACTTCAAGACTGTAATTTAGATCAAAGTAGTTCTTAATGGCATTTATTATTTTGTTTTTTAACTACAATTAATTGGCTCCTTTAAAAGGCAGCTGAGAAGTCAATTTCTTCTCCTTGTAGTGAATCCTCTGGGTTTAATAATTTACTGTTATAAATGTCTTTCTCTCAAAGACAATAATCTTTACAGATAACATGAACAATTATTTTTTACCGTGAGTGTCAATACACACATGCATTGTATTTCCATAGTGTACTGCTAGGAAGTACCTTTAGCACTGCTGAAGATCTGAAAAAACTTCACATTTGGTAGATAATATTTTACTGGAAACACAATACATGGATTTATTGTGTGTGCTTGCATGTGCATGTGTGCACATGCATGGGTGTAAACATATGTTTTTAAGGTAGGTGGGGAAATTCCCTCATTTAAAAGGTTTCCAATGATGCTGTCCCATGCCCCCTTACCAGGGAGTAAGTCCCATTGAATTCAATGGGGCTTACTGTTGAGTTGACTTGTATTGGACTCTGCTGCAATATTATTTAATAAGTTGTCACCAGACACCATTAAATCACCTTGACAACATTACTTGTTTGCTACAATAATGCATGATGTGCTATATTCTCACTACCAGTCTACAAAACATAAAGCAAAATAAAGTGCAATGAAGTTCAATTTGGGGCTATCAGATTAATGTGATGTGAAGCATTCCCTGGATTTATCTGTACTTACAAAAATGCTTCTCCTTCCTGAGCAGATGTATAGTACTAGGTTTCAAAATAGGAGTGCAGTTTCAACATAGGCATTCTCCTTTTAGCATCACTGGTAGCTTGAACCCAGCAAGCAGAGTTGGACTGCTTCCCTAGTCAGATAATTCTCACATGCATTTCACCTTTTAATACTTCTCTCCCCCCCCCACCAACAGCACACACCAAACTTACACATATGATGTTTCTATATGTCAGCTGACCAGGTCATGAGATGCTCCAATAGGTCAGCTGCTCTCCAACATTAAGTCACCTGATATTCCTACAGGTCAGCTATTCACATGAATGCCTCACACATACATAATATTCACATAGGAATGATGAAAGATGTGCACCAGGCTATTCAGCTCTCCACTGAGGATCTCTCTTCTTATCCATAACTGTTACGCATATTCAGTCAGGAATCTTTGGTGAGATACTTCGCTGAAAGCTTTTTGAGAGTCCAAATACACTAGGTCTAAGGACAGTTTAACTGTTGCCCAATTTTATTATGTAAATTAATTTAAGGATTTTTGGGGGAATAGAAAGCCAGTGTATAAATATTTTAAATAAGAAATAAACAACATATACAGAGGGGTGAGGGGTAAACTTGTTTCCTTGCCCCTAATGACTGTAGTCCCTGAGAATAAAGCCTTTTTTCTGTCTACATAGCTGGGTCCTGAGATGGTGGTAGTTGTTGTTTTCGGCCACACTGAAGTGTGTCAAAATGTTGGAAGGGTGGCATGGAATGTTGGGATCTTACCCTTTTATTTACAGTAGACTGATCACAATCGGTGTCAGAGGCTGAAAGCAGACAACCCATTTGAGACAGGATGAGATCACTGTTTCTGATTCTGGATAAGGTTATGTCTTCTACACACAGTAATGTCTTTCATTAGACATTCACTTCACACACTCAGACCTGAACAACTATTATTTGCAGTATTCATTCCTTTCTTAATCAGTCCAAGTTGTGGGATAGGCTGTTTAAGAGAAATAATTGCCAAACTATGATATGTGATAGTATTGTTGCATGCCACCCTAATCTCCATAGTAGTGCATGATTCCAGGGGTTCCAAGCATTTAATCCGTTCACCTTCCCCAGTGGGCAGTGTTGCGGAAGGGCATCTGGGACCTCCCAGTGACCTGGCTGGAGGGCAGAGGGATGCCACCCATGTCATCAGGACTCCTGGCCACGTCATGCAGACCAATCAGCACAGTCATGGCGTGGCCTCTTGCTGTTTAAACTGTGGTGCAGTCCATGTGTTTATTATCTAAGAGAACTCCAGGGCCCAGGGCCTCACCACACAACCTGGGGTTCATGTTTCCTTTTGGAAATGAGGCACAGTGGAGACTGTCGTGTCTCTGTGATATATGGCATATGTACACATATATACAACAGGACGCGGGTGGCGCTGTGGGTTAAACCACAGAGCCTAGGGCTTGCCTATCAGAAGGTAGGAGGTTCGAATTCCCACGACGGGGTAAGCTCCCATTGCTTGGTCCCTGCTCCTGCCAACCTAGCAGTTCAAAAGCACTTCAAACTGCAAGTAGATAAATAGGTACCGCTCTGGCGGGAAGGTAAACGGCGTTTCCGTGCGCTGCTCTGGTTCGCCAGAAGCGGCTTAGTCATGCTGGCCACATGATCTGGAAGCTCTACGCTGGCTCCCTCGGCCAATAAAGCGAGATGAGCGACGCAACCCCAGAGTTGGCCATGACTGGACCTAATGGTCAGGGGTCCCTTTACCTTTACACATAGATACATCCTGAGCCTCCAATTGAGAGGTCACAGCATTCATACCCCAAGAGGTTCTGGCTTCTTCCATTGCCACAGCAGCCTTAGACTTAAGCAGACCCCAACCACTGTTTTCAAACATTGCTCTCTAACTCTCTCTCTCCAGCCCACTGCTTCCTAACTCTGTTGTGTAACTCCTAACTGCCATTCTAAACTCTAACCTCAAAACACTGCCATTGATCCTTTGTCATGGTAATATATCATTACCCCAGGCTAACACTTCACTGCAGGAGACTAGTCCTGGCTTAACTTGCTTTTGACACTTGGTTTAACTGGCTTTTGACACTTGGCTTAATTAAAGGATTAGCAAGGTCTAGCACACGGCTTAAATACACACTCCGGCTGCTTACCCAGTTTCAACACATAAGCCTTAAAAAAATTCGAACGTTCACTGAACCCAGGATTTTAGGGGAAGCCTAACACCCACAATCTTGTAACAGTATATTTTCAACGAGTTCTGAAGAGATTTAGGTACCCCCTTCCCACCTTCAATCTTTTTGGGGCAGGAAAGTAGGGGTTTTTTTTAAAAAAAAAAATCTCTCTAATTGTCAGCAAAAAAGCAAGGCACAGAAAAAATAAAATACTTAGCTCAGTTAAAGGCAGAAAACATATTTGGCAGAAGCATCATAAACACCAGCTGCCCTGTACCTGCCTTAATGGCTTATTCACCACTGCCTATTCCAGCTGCAATGAATTCAAGATGGCTGTTAAAAGAGCGATCCCTTCCTCTTTTTGGAATGAGGAGATGAAAACATACGCATTTATTACTGCTCAGTCCACACATTTCTCAAAGTGCCTCTTGAATCGCTGATATTTTTGGTTTACCCGTCTGCAAAAAGGCGTGTGTGTCACATCTCGTTGGCTTTTATTTATATAGCAATATGGGAGGGAAAGGTTTCTGAATGCTCACAGGATTGATAGGAATTGGATTTTACCTCATTAGCAACAGGGGTGCACTTCATGTGTATCCTGCTTAGCTGCTGCTGTTGCTACCTGTCACTGGCAGTCTAATGTGTTTTTAAATAAACCATTTGTAGCTCTGGCAAGGAAATGTGAGAGTCAAATTGTGGGGTGGCTACTCATCTGCTCTTGCTTCTTCTAAGGGGATGGGGGACAGGAGGACCTGTGCATGACCAAACAAAGAAAACAAGCCAGGGCACAGACTTGCATTAAATTGGCACAATAGGGAAAGAATATATGTAATTTGAATAGATATACAATTCACTGCACATAAGAAGAGCCTGCTGGATGAGGCCAATGACTGTGGCTGGATCAGTCCAGCATCCTGTTCTCACACAAGCTGACTGCGGGAAACCTGCAAGCAGGGCCTGAACACAAAAGAACTCTCTTTGCAGTTTCCAGCAACTGGTATTCAGAAGCCTTACTGCCTCTGCCCATGGTAACCGCTGTCACTACTACAGGCAAGACAGTGTTCAGGTGACCTGTGTGCCTGCACAGTCAGTGCTGGTCAGGTGCTAATAGGCTTGCTACCTTTGTTATGGCAAAATACAGGACAGGACGGTGGAGGGTGGTGCGAATGGTGGAAGATTTTATTATTATTATCTGGTGCTGATGTTATTTCAAAGCAAACCATTACAGTGGTACCTTGGGTTACATACGCTTCAGGTTACAGACTCCGCTAACCCAGAAATATTACCTCGGGTTAAGAACTTTGCTTCAGGCCCCATTAGCTAAAGTGGTGCTTCAGGTTAAGAACAGTTTCAGCTTAAGAACGGACCTCCGGAACGAATTAAGTACTTAACCCGAGGTACCACTGTACAATCTATTGCAGCCTTACAGGATACCCCTCTCTGGAATTTGCAACACACACACACACACACACACACAATCTGTGCTAAGCTAACCCAACACATGCACTTGGAGGATCCTTAACTTGGGTGGGAGAGAGAGAGAGGACCTGAAATACTGGACAAAACTGTATCAATACAGGACATAGCATTTTATACTGAAAGACAGGACAACCCTGCATTATACAGGACAGGTGGCAACCTTAGGTGCTAACTGTTGACAGGCAACTTCAAAACAGAAACAGCGGGGTGGCAGGTGTGGGAGAAATGCGGAGGGAGCACACACTCAAGAGAGAAACACAAATGAACACAGATGCACGCAAACACCACATGCATG